>NC_072769.1:35938210-36688210 GCF_022539595.1 Amphiprion ocellaris
TTTTACAACATGTTGAAAAATCGCATTTTTTTTCGACATAGTATACTATGGCGTTTTTTTGCGCCAAAATTCATGATGATTTTTTTTTCAAAGAAAACCTTTCTGGAGTGTTTTTCACGGCCTACTTTACATTATTTCATCATATGGCACGTTTTTACAACATGTTGAAAAATCGCATTTTTTTTCGACATAGTATACTAAGGCGTTTTTTTGCGCCAAAATTCATGATGATTTTTTTTTCAAAGAAAACCTTTCTGGAGTGTTTTTCACGGCCTCCTTTACATTATTTCATCATATGGCACGTTTTTACAACATGTTGAAAAATCGCATTTTTTTTTCGACATAGTATACTATGGCGTTTTTTTGCGCCAAAATTCATGATGATTTTTTTTTTCAAAGAAAACCTTTCTGGAGTGTTTTTCACGGCCTCCTTTACATTATTTCATCATATGGCACGTTTTTACAACATGTTGAAAAATCACATTTTTTTTCGACATAGTATACTGTGGCGTTTTTTTGCGCCAAAATTCATGATGATTTTTTTTTCAAAGAAAACCTTTCTGGAGTGTTTTTCACGGCCTCCTTTACATTATTTCATCATATGGCACGTTTTTACAACATGTTGAAAAATCGCATTTTTTTTTCGACATAGTATACTATGGCGTTTTTTTGCGCCAAAATTCATGATGATTTTTTTTTCAAAGAAAACCTTTCTGGAGTGTTTTTCACGGCCTACTTTACATTATTTCATCATATGGCACGTTTTTACAACATGTTGAAAAATCGCATTTTTTTTCGACATAGTATACTATGGCGTTTTTTTGCGCCAAAATTCATGATGATTTTTTTTTCAAAGAAAACCTTTCTGGAGTGTTTTTCACGGCCTCCTTTACATTATTTCATCATATGGCACGTTTTTACAACATGTTGAAAAATCGCATTTTTTTTCGACATAGTATAGTAAGGCGTTTTTTTTGCGCCAAAATTCATGATGATTTTTTTTTCAAAGAAAACCTTTCTGGAGTGTTTTTCACGGCCTCCTTTACATTATTTCATCATATGGCACGTTTTTACAACATGTTGAAAAATCGCATTTTTTTTCGACATAGTATAGTAAGGCGTTTTTTTTGCGCCAAAATTCATGATGATTTTTTTTTCAAAGAAAACCTTTCTGGAGTGTTTTTCACGGCCTCCTTTACATTATTTCATCATATGGCACGTTTTTACAACATGTTGAAAAATCGCATTTTTTTTCGACATAGTATAGTAAGGCGTTTTTTTTGCGCCAAAATTCATGATGATTTTTTTTTCAAAGAAAACCTTTCTGGAGTGTTTTTCACGGCCTCCTTTACATTATTTCATCATATGGCACGTTTTTACAACATGTTGAAAAATCGCATTTTTTTTCGACATAGTATAGTAAGGCGTTTTTTTTGCGCCAAAATTCATGATGATTTTTTTTTCAAAGAAAACCTTTCTGGAGTGTTTTTCACGGCCTCCTTTACATTATTTCATCATATGGCACGTTTTTACAACATGTTGAAAAATCGCATTTTTTTTCGACATAGTATAGTAAGGCGTTTTTTTTGCGCCAAAATTCATGATGATTTTTTTTTCAAAGAAAACCTTTCTGGAGTGTTTTTCACGGCCTCCTTTACATTATTTCATCATATGGCACGTTTTTACAACATGTTGAAAAATCGCATTTTTTTTCGACATAGTATAGTAAGGCGTTTTTTTTGCGCCAAAATTCATGATGATTTTTTTTTCAAAGAAAACCTTTCTGGAGTGTTTTTCACGGCCTCCTTTACATTATTTCATCATATGGCACGTTTTTACAACATGTTGAAAAATCGCATTTTTTTTTCGACATAGTATAGTAAGGCGTTTTTTTTGCGCCAAAATTCATGATGATTTTTTTTTCAAAGAAAACCTTTCTGGAGTGTTTTTCACGGCCTCCTTTACATTATTTCATCATATGGCACGTTTTTACAACATGTTGAAAAATCGCATTTTTTTTCGACATAGTATAGTAAGGCGTTTTTTTTGCGCCAAAATTCATGATGATTTTTTTTTCAAAGAAAACCTTTCTGGAGTGTTTTTCACGGCCTCCTTTACATTATTTCATCATATGGCACGTTTTTACAACATGTTGAAAAATCGCATTTTTTTTTCGACATAGTATAGTAAGGCGTTTTTTTTGCGCCAAAATTCATGATGATTTTTTTTTCAAAGAAAACCTTTCTGGAGTGTTTTTCACGCCCTCCTTTACATTATTTCATCATATGGCACGTTTTTACAACATGTTGAAAAATCGCATTTTTTTTCGACATAGTATAGTAAGGCGTTTTTTTTGCGCCAAAATTCATGATGATTTTTTTTTCAAAGAAAACCTTTCTGGAGTGTTTTTCACGGCCTCCTTTACATTATTTCATCATATGGCACGTTTTTACAACATGTTGAAAAATCGCATTTTTTTTTCGACATAGTATAGTAAGGCGTTTTTTTTGCGCCAAAATTCATGATGATTTTTTTTTCAAAGAAAACCTTTCTGGAGTGTTTTTCACGGCCTCCTTTACATTATTTCATCATATGGCACGTTTTTACAACATGTTGAAAAATCGCATTTTTTTTCGACATAGTATACTATGGCGTTTTTTTGCGCCAAAATTCATGATGATTTTTTTTTCAAAGAAAACCTTTCTGGAGTGTTTTTCACGGCCTCCTTTACATTATTTCATCATATGGCACGTTTTTACAACATGTTGAAAAATCGCATTTTTTTTCGACATAGTATAGTAAGGCGTTTTTTTTGCGCCAAAATTCATGATGATTTTTTTTTCAAAGAAAACCTTTCTGGAGTGTTTTTCACGGCCTCCTTTACATTATTTCATCATATGGCACGTTTTTACAACATGTTGAAAAATCGCATTTTTTTTCGACATAGTATAGTAAGGCGTTTTTTTTGCGCCAAAATTCATGATGATTTTTTTTTCAAAGAAAACCTTTCTGGAGTGTTTTTCACGGCCTCCTTTACATTATTTCATCATATGGCACAGTTTTTACAACATGTTGAAAAATCGCATTTTTTTTTCGACATAGTATAGTAAGGCGTTTTTTTTGCGCCAAAATTCATGATGATTTTTTTTTCAAAGAAAACCTTTCTGGAGTGTTTTTCACGGCCTCCTTTACATTATTTCATCATATGGCACGTTTTTACAACATGTTGAAAAATCGCATTTTTTTTCGACATAGTATAGTAAGGCGTTTTTTTTGCGCCAAAATTCATGATGATTTTTTTTTCAAAGAAAACCTTTCTGGAGTGTTTTTCACGGCCTCCTTTACATTATTTCATCATATGGCACGTTTTTACAACATGTTAAAAAATTTCATTTTTTTTCGACATAGTATAGTAAGGCGTTTTTTTTGCGCCAAAATTCATGATGATTTTTTTTACTCTCCGCCCTGACTCCACCCAGACTCCGCCTTGGCTCCACCCATGTGGTGACTTCAGAAACTACGATGCCAAAGGGATGACGAAATTATGCCATTTTATCTGATCTGTAGCTCAGTGAGTTAAGGATTAGGCTTTGGAGCTGCAGGTCGCTGGTTCAAGACCAGACCCTTCTTAAATTTTCATCGAAATCCTGACAAAGACAAAGAAAGAATAATGCCCGTGGCGGGTCTTGAACCTGCGACCTTCCACTTCGTAGTCCCTCTTCTTATCCCCTGAGCTACTTGCTCAGATACTAAATCTTCTTTTTTTTTGCGCATTCATTATCTATTTATTCTCGTTTTCGAGTTTTTCTTTTAACTCGAGTCTCGTCTCAACCATTTTTCTCAGGAGGTTGGACTTCGGCCTTTGTGCTGGAGGGTTGAGCCCTCAGTTCCAAGACTTTCCAAAGCCTCCACACCTCCCGAAAAAAAAATATAAAAATAAAGCGTCTTGAGACAATTTGACCTGTAATTGGCATTATATAAATAAAACTGAATTTAAATTGTATGTATCTTATAACATTGGAGTAATTCAGCCATATATGTTGGAAAAGACATTTTCTTTGTCCATTAATCTGTTGATTGTTTTCTGCAGTAATTCATTTCTTGTTTTGGTTTATAAAATGTCAAACCCAAATATATTCAGTTTACTGTCATAAAAACCAAAAAGATTTACATTCATGATGCAGGAATCAGGCGGTTTTTCACTTTTCATCTTAGTTTAGTCAGAAAGATAGTTGATAATGTGTGAATTGTTGCAGCTTGTGAGCCGGAAAAGGTTTTAATCTTTGGGGCCGAGTGTCAGAAAACATTTAGAAACCAACATCAACAAAACACTCAACAAAGATTTGAACATCATTAAAGGGAAATCCAACTTTTGCATGACAATGTCTAATTAAAGAACATTTATTTCCAAAGTAAATGTGTTATATTCATCCTCTGGAGCTTTCTCTTCACATCATCTTCCACCTGGACTGCTTTGGTCGGGAGCACGTGCAACAAACATTTGAAAAACTGCACTTTAACATCAATGAATGACACTGAAGTTTAATCTCTACATAAATGAGACTGAATCTGGATGTGCTGCTCTGTCATTAACTCCTAAGTTTAGGTAAAGTTCAAACAAAAGAGGACAGTTCAGATAAGACTTGAGAATGAGCTTATTTTGAACAAACATCTCAGACTTTCTGAGCTTCAGCACCTACAGCAAGATATTTTAACAACAAGCAACTCAAGAGATCCACAAGTTGGAGAGAGTTAGCTTTAGCTGAGCCAAAGAACATGTGGGACGCTAACCTAGCAAACATTTCAGACTTTTCTCTGAATTCTGAGAAATAATTTCCTATTTAATGACAGAGCTACACATCTTAACTCAGTCTCATTAAAACAGACTCTAATTCAGTATCATCCATCCATATTAAAGTGCAGTTACCCAAAATGTTTGTTGCATGAGCTCCAACAAAACCTGTCCAGGTAGAAGGCCACTTTGACAAACAGGAAGTGGATGATTCCAAACCGATTTATAGAAGGGTGAACCGGACTGTACTAAGTGTGGTGGAGTATAGAGGGGTGTTTTGTGGGTTTTTAAGGCTGATAATGATTATTAGTGAGACATTTGGAGTAGATATTCATTTGCAGTCAATGAAAGTATTTAAAATCTTGGAGTTAAACTTACAAGAACACAAACTCTAACAGAAAACTTTGTTGATACATTTTTGTTTTGTTTACAGATGTTAAGTTAACCCTTTAACATCCTCACCAAGAAAAAGGCAATGAAAAAATTATTTCTTTATATTTCTTATCTCTTTGGGGCACTAATAACAACAATCAATGGGGTTTTTTTTTTATGAAGAGACCCAGCGATTTTTAAAATATTGACCTCTACCAAACGGTTGAGAAAAATTATTTTACCCTTTTAAATCTTTTTTTTTTTACATTTCAAATGACACATTTGTGTTCAGCAACTCCTTAGGCACCATATGTCAAAAGTATTACTTTACCTTTGAAAATCACAGCAAACAGAGGCCTCATGTGGAGTGATTTTGCTCGTGCTGACTTCCTGTGAGCAGACTAACTTGCTCTGCATGCTATTTCAAAACACAGCGACATCTACTGGACTTTTTTTTTGTATAATGTACCTAAGAGTGGTACCTAATGAGGGGTAGAAATGGCTGAAACAGGTGGACTTAAGTAAAACATGTTTTTTAATAAGATTTAGTGTTGAAAAATGACATTTTTCAACATAGTATACTATGGCGTTTTTTTTGCGCCAAAATTCATGATGATTTTTTTTTTCAAAGAAAACCTTTCTGGAGTGTTTTTCATGGCCTCCTTTACATTATTTCATCATATGGCACGTTTTAACAACATGTTAAAAAAATCACATTTTTTTTCGACATAGTATAGTAAGGCGTTTTTTTTGCGCCAAAATTCATGATGATTTTTTTTCAACGAGAACCTAAATGACAGACTAAATGACAGAAATCCACAACTGTAATTTTATTTCAGGACTCAGTTATTAAATGTCAAAACAATCAATGTGACTCTAAAAACTCAACAGCTTTACAACCTCTAAGATTCAAGTCTCCACAAGGATCCAAAATAAGTTGGACTTCTACATGAGAGCTTTAATTATTCTTCATCTGCTTCCTGAAAAGTTTGGTCAATAAAAAAGACAAAAACTGATATTTTCAGCTGAACTATAGACAGACTTTGTGATTTTTCTGCTCACATGCTGTGTTGTGTAAACTTACTCTTTCAAATAAATATCCTTCTAACCAGCGTTTGTCCTGTTTTTGTGTTGCTCCTTGGCGACCCTAGACAGCCGGGTCGTAATGTTTTTTGAGCAACACACCATACTATGACATTTTTACAATGATGGTTCTACTATGGAACCAGTTTGACATGTTCAGATGTTCTTTGTGTGAAAACTCAGAGATTTCAGGTATCAGAAGGTGGTTTTCAACTTTCTTTGTTAACTTTCTGCTTCAACTTTAAACTAAATTTCCTTGACTAAGCCAGCCCTCTGGACTTCCAGGAAGCTGTGTTCCTATTGGCTGTCCAGGTGGCTGCTTGGTGTTATCAGGAACACCTGAGCAGCTCAGTGTCTTCCTGCTTTATTTAGCTGCAGCCAAACATTTCCTCTGCTTCTTTTCACCACTGAACCAGGTTTGGCTCCATTGCTTTAATTTGTTCTTTAGGCGTTGGCTTGCAGCCTCCAGCAGTAAAATTGTCTTTAATGTGTTTCTTGGTGTGTTTTAGGGCTTTGTACTGGATAGTTGTCTTGGTAAATGAGGTTCTTTAGCCACAGTTAGCACATGGTGTGAATGTGTGCAGTGATTAGTGGATTTGGTACAGCTGAGTTGTGTCTTTATCTTGGCTGTAGTGAGTCTTTAGAGGTTTTTGGTCAGACACATTCTGTATTCTTGTTTGTGAACCAGTGTTGGTTGTCCAGAAGGTAAGAGTTTCTGTCCTGATTCTCTGTTCTTAGAGGTTCTCTGGTAGGCTGCAGGAGACTTTAGTGTTTGGGTTGTGCTAGTTTGGTTTTTGTACGGTTTCATTTGGACGACTAACTTGAGGCCCCTCCATGTGGTTTAGTGAGGTTTTCTGGAACAGTTCTCCAAAGCAACCTGCAGCAGAAGAGACTTTGAGAGTTTTTAGGAAGTTCTGGAGACCAGACTTTAGAGCAGCAGTTTGAGCAGGAGAAGGTGAGCTTCAGAGTAGAAATGAGATGGAAACCTTCTTGACCCGTGTGGTGAGGTCCTGTACCAAGAGTTTGAGCAGGTTGTGAAGAGTCTGTAGTTCTTTGGTCTGAAAGCACAAGAAGAGTCGACTCATTAAAGGAGAAAACAGGAGATATTGTTGGTTCTTCTGTCGCTCTGCAGTTTCCTTAGACTGAATATCAAGTTTATATTTTAAATGATTTACCATGTGAGCCCAAGAAGACTTCAATAAACTCCCTCCATGCCCTGGACACAACAAATTTTATTACGATGTTAAATCGTTTTTTTCTTTTCTTTTTTTTTTTTTTTTTTTTAAGTATGGTTTTGAGTTTTAGCATAGTTTTTTTTCTCTTTGCTTGTTTAGTTTTGTCATCTGTGTGAAAGGTGCTAAACAAATAAAGTTGAATTGATAAACTGAATAATTGACTAACTCATGATTGTGACAACAGAAGTATTTTCATTGTGATTTAAGGGTTTGTTTCATTTTTAAGGTTGAGGTTAAAATCTTGACAGGAAAAAAGATTAAAGAAATAAACTACATTTAAAAAAGCAATTAAATCAAAGGAAAAAACATTTAATACAATAAAACTTTTAAAAAGAAAATTAAACATTAAATACAATCAAATTATATTAATAATTAAACAGAAGATACAAAACATGTTATGAAATTAAACAATTTTTTAAACAAAATTATTAAACATTAGAGATGAAATATTTTAGATAATTAAACATTTAAAAATACAATTAAACAAGAATATTAAACATTTAAAAATACAAAACATTTAATGAGATTATTAGACCTTTAAAAAGACAAAACATTTAATCAAAAAATTAAATGTTTAATTAGAAAATTAAATCTTACAGACAATAAAACTTTAAATAGTAATTAAACAGAAAATACAATGAAACATTTAAAAAGAAAATTAAACATTAAAAGATGGTAAAACATTTAAAAAGAAAAACCTTAAAGATTTAATTGAAAAATTAAATATTGGGAAAGAAAAGGAAAATTTTCAAACAAGCCGATAAAACATTTGAAAAAGCATTAAAAAGACAAAACATTTCGAAATCAAATCAGACATTAGAAAAGAATAAAAGGCAAGAAAAGAGCAAAACTAAACATTTAAGAAGAATCAAACTAAAGACAAAACATTTGAAAGGACACCAGTTAGACTTTAGAAGATCAAATCACACAGAAGAGACAATGAAACGATCAAAAAGAGCAAAAACAGATAAAGGTTTTAAAGTGGTTTTTTTTTTCGACATAGTATAGTAAGGGTTTTTTTGCGCCAAAATTCATGAGGATTTTTTTTTTCAAAGAAAACCTTTCTGGAGTGTTTTTCACGGCCTCCTTTACATTATTTCATCATATGGCACGTTTTTACATGTTGAAAAATCGCATTTTTTTTCGACATCGTATACTATGGCGTTTTTTTGCGCCAAAATTCATGATGATTTTTTTTTCAACGAGAACCTAAATGACAGACTAAATGACAGAAATCCACAACTGTAATTTTATTTCAGGACTCAGGTATTAAATGTCAAAACAATCAATGTGACTCTAAAAACTCAACAGCTTTACAAACTCTAAGATTAAACTCTCCACAAGGATCCAAAATAAGTTGGACTTCTACATGAGAGCTTTAATTATTCTTCATCTACTTCCTGAAAAGTTTGGTCAATAAAAAAGACAAAAACTGATATTTTCAGCTGAACTAAAGACAGACTTTGTGATTTTTCTGCTCACATGTTGTGTTGTTGTAAACTTACTCTTTCAAATAAATATCCGCCTAACCCCCTGGAAACCAGCGTTTGTCCTGTTTTTGTGTTGCTCCTTGGCGACCCTAGACAGCCGGGTCGTAATGTTTTTTGAGCAACACACCATACTATGACGTTTTTACAATGATGGTTCTAATATGAAACCAGTTTGACATGTTCAGGCGTTCTTTGTGTGAAAACTCAGAGATTTCAGGGATCAGAAGGTGGTTTTCAACTTTCTTTGTTAACTTTCTGCTTCAACTTTAAATTAAATTTCCTTCACTAACCCAGCCCTCTGGACTTCCAGGTGGCTGTGTTCCTATTGGCTGTCCAGGTGGCTGTGTTCCTATTGGCTGTCCAGGTGGCTGCTTGGTGTTATCAGGAACACCTGAGCAGCTCAGTGTCTTCCTGCTTTATGTAGCTGCAGACAAACATTTCCTCTGCTTCTGTTCACCACTGAACCGGGTTTGGCTCCATTGCTTTAGTTTGTTCTTTAGGCGTTGGCTTGCAGCTTCCAGCAGTAAAATCATCTTTAATGTGTTTCTTGGTGTGTTTTAGGGCTTTGTACTGGATAGTTGTCTTGGTAAATGTGGTTCTTTAGCCACAGTTGGCACATGGTGCTAATGTGTGCAGTGATTAGTGGATTTGGTGCAGCTGAGTTGTGTCTTTATCTTGGCTGTAGTGAGTCTTCAGAGGTTTTTGGTCAGACACATTCTGTATTCTTGTTTGAGAACCAGCGTTGGTTGTCCAGAAGGTAAGAGTTCCTGTCCTGATTCTCTGTTCTTAGAGGTTCTCTGGTAGGCTGCAGGAGACTTTAGTGTTTGGGTTGTGCTAGTTTGGTTTTTGTACAGTTTCATTTGGACGACTAACTTGAGGCCCCTCCATGTGGTTTAGTGAGGTTTTCTGGAACAGTTCTACAAAGCAACCTGCAGCAGAAGAGACTTTGAGAGTTTTTAGGAAGTTCTGGAGACCAGACTTTAGAGCAGAAGAAACATTTGTCAGCAGTTTGAGCAGGAGAAGGTGAGCTTCAGAGTAGAAATGAGATGGAAACCTTCTTGACCCGTGTGGTGAGGTCCTGTACCAAGAGTTTGAGCAGGTTGTGAAGAGTCTGTAGTTCTTTGGTCTGAAAGCACAAGAAGAGTCGACTCATTAAAGGAGAAAACAGGAGATATTGTTGGTTCTTCTGTCGCTCTGCAGTTTCCTTAGACTGAATATCAAGTTTATATTTTAAATGATTTCCCATGTGAGCCCAAGAAGACTTCAATAAACTCCCTCCATGCCCTGGACACAACACATTTTATTACGATGTTAAATCGTTTTTTTCTTTTCTTTTTTTTTTTAAGTATGGTTTTGAGTTTTAATCATAGTTTTAGCATAGTTTTTTTCTCTTTGCTTGTTTAGTTTTGTAATCTGTGTGAAAGGTGCAAAACAAATAAAGTTGAATTGATAAACTGAATAATTGACTAACTCATGATTGTGACAACAGAAGTATTTTCATTGTGATTTAAGGGTTTGTTTCATTTTTAAGGTTGAGGTTAAAATCTTGACAGGAAAAAAAGATTAAAGAAATAAACTACATTTAAAAAAAGCAATTAAATCAAAGGAAAAAAACATTTAATACAATAAAACTTTTAAAAAGAAAATTAAACATGAAATACAATCAAATTATATTAATAATTAAACAGAAGATACAAAACTTGTAATTATGAAATTAAACAATTTTTAAAACAAAATTATTAAACATTAGAGATGAAATGTTTTAGATAATTAAACATTTAAAAAATACAATTAAACAAGAATATTAAACATTTAAAAAATACAAAACATTTAATTAGATTATTAGACCTTTAAAAAGACAAAACATTTAATTAAAAAATTAAATGTTTAATTAGAAAATTAAATCTTACAGACAAAACTTTAAATAGTAATTAAACAGAAAATACAATGAAGCATTTAAAAAGAAAATTAAACATTAAAAGATGGTAAAACATTTAAAAAGAAAAACCTTAAAGATTTAATTGAAAAATTAAATATTGGGAAAGAAAAGGAAAATTTTCAAACAAGCCGATAAAACATTTGAAAAAGCATTAAAAAGACAAAACATTTCGAAATCAAATCAGACATTAGAAAAGAATAAAAGGCAAGAAAAGAGCAAAACTAAACATTTAAGAAGAATCAAAATAACCATTTAAAAAGAATCAAACTAAAGACAAAACATTTGAAAGGACACCAGTTAGACTTTAGAAGATCAAATTAAACAGAAGAGACAATAAAACGATCAAAAAGAGCAAAAACAGATAAAGGTTTTAAAGTGTTTTCTAGTCTGAAATGAAAACATCAAGTTGTTTCTTCAAACATTTCCTCTTTCTATGTTCTTGGTTTGATTGTGCACAGATTTACTAATAACTCATTCAAGAAAACTGCCTTCCAGATAAAGTCTACTAGTAGTTGAAGGCACTGATCAAACTAATGTTACCTTCTGATCTCCATAATCTTTACTGTTGAGTGAAGAGAATCAAAGTTTGTTGAGGATTTCCAAAAAAGCCACAGGTGAAGGTCTGAGAAGAACTCAGATGGATGGTCTAAATGTGAAATCATGACTCATGGTCACAAGTTTTAAGGCTTCTGTTAACCAGAAAGTTCAAACTAACAGAGAAGTACTGAGAAACTATTAAAATTTCAGTCCTCAGACTGTCTGAAGGTTCAAACTAACAGAGAACTACTCAGGAACTTTGAGGATTTCAGTCCTCAGACTGTCGAAAGGATCAAACTAACAGAGAAGTACTCAAGAACTTTCAGGTTTTCAGTCCTCGAACTGTGGAAAGGTTCAAACTGACAGAGAACTACTGAGAAACTTTCAAAACATCAGTCCTCAGACTGTCGGAAGGTTCAAACTAACAGAGAACTACTCAGGAACTTAGAAGATATCAGTCCTTGGACTGTCTGAAAGTTCAATCTAACAGTGATCTACTGTGGGACTTAGAAAATTTCAGCCCTCAGACTGTGTGAAAGCTCAGGTCCTGAGGACTCGGGAGGTGTGGAGGCTTTGGAAAGTCTTGGAACTGAGGGTTCCACCCTCCAGCACAAAGGCTGAAGTCCAACCTCCTGAGAAAAACGGTCGAGTCGAGACTCGAGTTAAAAAAAAAAACTCGAAAATGAGAAAAAATAGATGATAAATGCGCAAAAAACAGAAGATTTAGTATCTGAGCGAGTAGCTCAGGGGGATAAGAAGACAGACTACCAAGCGGAGGGTCGCAGGTTCAAGACCCGCCACAGGCATTATTCTTTCTTTGTCTTTGTCAGGATTTCAATGAAAATTTAAGAAGTGTCTGGTCTTGAACCAGCGACCTGCAGCTCCACAGGCAAATCCTTAACTCACTGAGCTACAGATCAGATAAAAAAACATAATTTCGTCGTCCCTTTGGCATCGTAGTTTCTGAAGTGACCACATGGGTGGAGCCAAGGCGGAGTCTGGGTGGAGTCAGGGCGGAGAGTAGGTGGGGAGGTGGGTGGTGGCCTCCCCCCTCTACTCCCCCACCTCCCACCACACCTTCCCCCGCCCCACGAGTTCCTCGAGTCTCCACGAGTTCTTCGAGTCTCCACGGGCTTTCCCCAGTTTCTGGAGTTTCCACCAAGTCCGAGGCAGAGAAGGCAGAGAAGAGGTGTTGACATCGGCCAGGATGGAATGACTTTTTACAGTGACTAGAAGGAAGACCACTAGAAGAGCAGGTCTTTAACCACCATCCATAAAATCCATGGAGTCAGTTCCAGAGAAATGAAGGGAGGTCAACTTTTATCAACCTCCATCCAGATGTTCAACTTGATATCTTTACTTGGAGATTTTTAGCACCACAAATTTTTAGTGTCACACTTTATTATCATTTATTAGGACTTTAATGGAATCCACCAGCAGATTTACTTTTTGTTGACAAACTTTATTCTTGTCATCGTGGGACTGCAGTATTTAAAACTCTTCCTTCGATTTGACCTCATGTTTATTAGTTTTAGTGGAGAAAGTAATTTTAGTTTTCAATTAGTCTCTTAAAAAACAAATAATAAATTGGATTAGTCAAGAGGTTTAAATTTCTTACTTTGTCATATTTTAAATATGACAAAAAATATAAAAATAAAGCATCTTGAGACAATTTGACCTGTAATTGGCATTATATAAATAAAACTGAATTTAAATTGTATGTATCTTGTAACGTTGGAGTAATTCAGCCATATATGTTGGAAAAGACATTTTCTTTGTCCATTAATCTGTTGATTGTTTTCTGCAGTAATTCATTTCTTGTTTTGGTTTATAAAATGTCAAACCCAAATATATTCAGTTTACTGTCATAAAAAACAAAAAGATTTACATTCATGATGCAGGAATCAGGCTGTTTTTCACTTTTTATCTTAGTTTAGTCAGAAAGATAGTTGATAGTGTGTGAATTGTTGCAGCTTGTGAGCCGGAAAAGGTTTTAATCTTTGGGGCCGAGTGTCAGAAAACATTTAGAAACCAACATCAACAAAACACTCAACAAAGATTTGAACATCCTTAAAGGGAAATCCAACTTTTGCATGACAATGTCTAATTAAAGGACATTTATTTCCAACGTAAATGTGTTATATTCATCCTCTGGAGCTTTCTCTTCACATCGTCTTCCACCTGGACTGCTTTGGTCTGGAGCATGTGCAACAAACATTTGAAAAACTGCACTTTAACATCAATGAATGACACTGAAGTTTAATCTCTACATAAATGAGACTGAGTCTAGATGTGCTGCTCTGTCATTAACTCCTAAGTTTAGGGAAAGTTCAAACAAAAGAGGACAGTTCAGATAAGACTTGAGAATGAGCTTATTTTGAACAAACATCTCAGACTTTCTGAGCTTCAGCACCTACAGCAAGATATTTTAACAACAAGCAACTCAAGAGATCCAGAAGTTGGAGAGTTAGCTTTAGCTGAGCCAAAGAACATGTGGGACGCTAACCTAGCAAACATTTCAGACTTTTCTCTGTGAATTCTGAGAAATAATTTCCTATTTAATGACAGAGCTACACATCTTAACTCAGTCTCATTAAAACAGACTCTAATTCAGTATCATCCATCCATATTAAAATGCAGTTACCCAAAATGTTTGTTGCATGAGCTCCAACAAAACCTGTCCAGGTAGAAGGCCACTTTGACAAACAGGAAGTGGATGATTCCAAACCGATTTATAGAAGGGTGAACCGGACTGTACTAAGTGTGGTGGGGTATAGAGGGGTGTTTTGTGGGTTTTTAAGACTGATAATGATTATTAGTGAGACATTTGGAGTAGATATTCATTTGCAGTAAATGAAAGTATTTAAAATCTTGGAGTTTTTGTTTTGTTTACAGATGTTAAGTTAACCCTTTAACATCCTCACCAAGAAAAAGGCAATGAAAAAATTATTTCTTCATGTTTCTTCTCTCTTTGGGGCACTAATAACAACAATCAATGGGGTTTTTTTTTATGAAGAGACCCAGCGATTTTTAAAATATTGACCTCTACCAAATGGTTGAGAAAAATTATTTTACCCTTTTAAATCTTTTTTTTTTTTTTTTACATTTCAAATGACACATTTGTGTTCAGCAACTCCTTAGGCACCATAATATGTCAAAAGTATTACTTTACCTTTGAAAATCTCAGCAAACAGAGGCCTCATGTGGAGTGATTTTGCTCGTGCTGACTTCCTGTGAGCAGACTAACTTGCTCTGCATGCTATTTCAAAACACAGTGACATCTACTGGACTATTTTTGTATAATGTACCTTAGAGTGGTACCTAATGAGGGGTAGAGATGGCTGAAACAGGTGGACTTAAGTAAAACATATTTTTCAATAAGATTTAGTGTTGAAAAATGACATTTTTTGACATATGGCGTTTTTTTTGCGCCAAAACTCATGATTTTTTTTTTCAACGAGAACCTAAATGACAGACTAAATGACAGAAATCCACAACTGTAATTTTATTTCAGGACTCAGTTATTAAATGTCAAAACAATCAATGTGACTCTAAAAACTCAACAGCTTTACAACCTCTAAGATTCAAGTCTCCACAAGGATCCAAAATAAGTTGGACTTCTACATGAGAGCTTTAATTATTCTTCATCTGCTTCCTGAAAAGTTTGGTCAATAAAAAAGACAAAAACTGATATTTTCAGCTGAACTATAGACAGACTTTGTGATTTTTCTGCTCACATGCTGTGTTGTGTAAACTTACTCTTTCAAATAAATATCCTTCTAACCAGCGTTTGTCCTGTTTTTGTGTTGCTCCTTGGCGACCCTAGACAGCCGGGTCGTAATGTTTTTTGAGCAACACACCATACTATGACATTTTTACAATGATGGTTCTACTATGGAACCAGTTTGACATGTTCAGATGTTCTTTGTGTGAAAACTCAGAGATTTCAGGTATCAGAAGGTGGTTTTCAACTTTCTTTGTTAACTTTCTGCTTCAACTTTAAACTAAATTTCCTTGACTAAGCCAGCCCTCTGGACTTCCAGGAAGCAAAATCGCATTTTTTTTTGACATAGTAAGGCGTGTTTTTTGCGCCAAAATTCATGATGATTTTTTTTTTTTTCAAAGAAAACCTTTCTGGAGTGTTTTTCATGGCCTCCTTTACATTATTTCATCATATGGCACATTTTTACATGTTGAAAAATTGCATTTTTTTTCGACATAGTATACTATAGCATTTTTTTTGCGCCAAAATTCATGATGATTTTTTTTTTTTTTTTCAAAGAAAACCTTTCTGGAGTGTTTTTCACGGCTTCCTTTACATTATTTCATCCTATGGCACGTCTCAAGCAAGCATAAGTTATGGCAACTGGACTAACCTCGTGTGAGTCGAAAACATTTCACCTCTCATCCAAGAGGCTTCTTCAGTTCTGAAAGCCTGGTGGGGAGTACCAGATATTTATCCACCAGGAGGGTGGTGGCAAAGACTGGTGGTGAGACTTATCATGACCTGGATGACTGAGAACATCCACAGATTTATCCTATGGCACATTTTTACATGTTGAAAAATCACATTTTTTTTCGACATAGTATACTATGGCGTTTTTTTTGCGCCAAAATTCATGATGATTTTTTTTTTCAAAGAAAACCTTTCTGGAGTGTTTTTCACAGCCTCCTTTACATTATTTCATCATATGGCACGTTGTCCAAAATGTGACAAAATCGTCATAGGTTAGTATGTCATCCAAAATGTGACAAAAAAGTCATAGTTTAGTATGTAGTCCATAATGTGGGAAAAAATGTCATAGTTTAGTATGTCGTCCAAAATGTCACTAAAACGTCATAGTTTAGTATGTCGTCCAAAATGTGACAAAAATGTCACAGTTTAGTATGTCGTCCAAAATGTGGGAAAAAACGTCATAGTTTAGTATGTTGTCCAAAATGTGGGAAAAAACGTCATAACTTAGTATGTTGTCCAGCAAAGGGAAATAAGTGCCCAGGTAGCTCAGCTGGTTGAGAGGGTGACTCATAAACAGGACTACGTCAGACGCACAGGTTGGATTCCAGCTCATGGCCTTTTACTGCAGGTCTTCCCTGCTTACAGTAACAGTTTATTATGTTGTCTAAAATGGGGTAAAAATGTCCTAGTTTAGTAGGTCGTCCAAAATGTCCATAAAACGTGATAGTTTCATATGTTGTGCAAAATGTGACCAAAATGTCATAGTTTAGTATGTGGTCCACAATATCACTAAAACTTTATAGTTTAGTATGTCATCCAAATTGTGTAAAAAACGTCATAGTTTAGTATGTCGTCCAAAATGTGACCAAAATGTCATAGTTTAGAATGCGGTCCAATCCGTCACTAAAACATCGTAGTTTACAAAATTACAAAAAAGAGACACAAAACAACTCCAAAGAGATTCAAAACAACTAAAATCAGACAACATGAATACAATTACAAGCAAAATTACAAGAGACACAAACCATACCAAGAGACATAAGATAACTACAATCAGACAGAAAATGACAATCAGAAAAAAAATATTAAAATAGACACAAAACAACTGCACTGAGACACAAAACAACTACAATCAGACACAAAAAGACAATGGGAGAAAAAATGGACGGGAAATGGGTGACAGAAGACTGCTATGGAGAGACAAACATCCACAAAGAGAAGCAAACAAAGCAACAATAAAAACACTGCAAACAAAAAACTAAATCATTAACAAGGCCAGAGTTTACAGAGAACAGTCATAAAACTACAATAAAGGTACACAGACGACTACTACTACTACTACTACTACTACTACTACTACTACTACTACTACTACTACTAGAGACTACTACGAAATGAGCACAGATGTAATATGACTACAGAGTGATTTAAGACAACCACAAGTAGACAGAAAATTAATACAAAGACACAAAACATTTACAATGAGAGGTCAAACAATGAGGCAACATAACAATCAGAGATGTAAAATGAGCACAAACACAAAACTACAACAAATAGACGCACAAAGAGACACAAAACTTCCACAGATGCAAAATGACAACAAAGAAACATGAAACAACTGAAAGAGAAACAAAACGTCTGGTAACAAGTAATTTAAGTTGTTCATTGACTTTATCATCACAGGTTGTTTAGAAGTCAGTCCTCATCTGAAAGGCAACTTAGACCAGAATAACGTGAAAACTTGAAACCTGCATTGCACAAACCAGTGATGTAGTAGAAAGCAGAGGCTAATCTCTTAAAATGAAGTGGTATATTTATAGATTTGAGGATTTTTCAATAAAATTCTAATTAAAACTGTATTTTTACACATCTTTGAACATGATTGGAAGGGATTCATGCTGTTCGTTAAACCAGTGCTTTAAACTTGAGATGCATTTTTATGATTTTTTTTACTCTGCCAGTGAACGCGGCAGAGTTATGTGACGATCGGCTTATGTTTGTCCATCTGTCTTTCTGTTTTGGCAGTGGTGCCTCTTTATAGTCTGGATCCATGGATTTGTTAAAGATTTCTGTATCACCGTGAGATAGCGGCACGTAGTCACCGTAACTATGACAACAAGTGAACACTACATCACATGATTGTGATCCTACTAAAAATCAGCCACTGCGGACTTATCAGGACTAATCCGTTGTAAATGATACAAGGAACAATTGATTAAGTGGTGGGGGTGTTTTCTGGGTCCATCAATTCCTGCCGCCTGCTACATATTTAGGTCACGTGATTCGGTATCCGTACATAACGTACACATGCATAACACACGCCTGTGCTCAATGCAAGGTCATTTTTTTTGTGGGTACATCTATATTAAATGGACACATTCTATGGTGCCGTGATTTCTGATCATCAATAACTAATAAAAAATTGCTGCATTTCTACAAAAACATGCTGCATTTCTGACAATGACATATGGGGGTATGAACGGCCTTGGCAGAGTATTGCGCTCTCTGAGTGCTTTTCCAGTTTCCCCTGTTGACACCAAGAAATTCAAAATAGTTTCATTGTTCTGTAAGCCTTTGTGACGTGATATGATCCTAAACTTGATACTGATAAAGCACTAAAGCCTCGTTGACCTTTTCAGATTTGCACTAAACTGACTCACCGGTATTAATTCAGTTTTTATTTTTGTTCTTTACTTATTCCCAAGACTGTTTCATGCCAGCAGCTGAAAGAATAAAGCCAAAACTGTCTTTCATACCATTGAAATAGGCTACATCTAAGCAACACATTCAGTGGAATACACCATTGCAGTAACAGTCAGACCTATGGCTATATAATGAATCCATGTAACTTTATACTATGAATATTTTCAGTTACAGGCTCTTGAAGTACATGGAGGTGGGTCCAAATTTCCCACTTTTCAGTGGACTTTTCTCATCATTTCTGAGCCTCATAACTTGATCAGTACAGCAGAAAAACATGTCATTATCAGGGCTGAAAAACACATCTGTAAAAACTGCAACAAATGAGCACCAGTATTATGGGATGATCATAGTTTGAACAGCAAAACTGCAGCAATTTAATGCCAATGACAGTAGGCCATTGAGACAAGCATCGATATCCTGGATGTGTTTCTGTTTTCTGATAATTCACCAGAAAAAAACTTTAAAAAGTGCATCTTGGGTAAACTTTTAATAGTCATCTTGTAGCCATAATTCCATCTGTTATAGAAAAAAAACTCATGCTTAACAATATCAAGATTCGGGGTTTAGATTATGACACCTGGACTGTTTTTCAGTCCTGAAAAATTTTGTGTCTATCACTGTACTGATGAATTAAATATTCATAGTATGATGGTAAAACTTTGCATGCTTCATGAAATATACCAAATTTATTGTACTTTAAAAAAATCTGCTTATTCTGAGAAGGACAGGTGGAAACTTTTTTCAGATTAGGTTGATTTTATATGGAATAATCCTGTGGAGGTTTCAATCCCTACTGAGAAAATGTTAAAATGATAAACGAAGATAGTCGCCACATTTTGAACTTAGCTCATCTACTAGAAGGTACTGTTTTCTTTGCTTTGTTTTACGGTAAATGGAGCCCAAAAACTGAATTATCTAGATGTTACGTTTCCTAAATGTATACTTTCTGGAAAACTCTGCAGTGCAGTCCATATATCACATTAACAAAATGAACTGTTCCATATGAGCTGTCAGTGTGAACTGATTCTGTGTGATTTTTTGTTTTTTTTTAGCATCCACAGTGTCACAGTGTGATATCCAATGAAGCGTATTTCTACCTTGTGACAGGTGTCGGACTTCCCGGAGGAGCAGCTTTTGGTTGCTGTGTTCCCAGGAGTTCCAACAGCTGCTGAACTCTTCCTGCTACCTCACAAGAACCAATCAGAGGCCAAGAAAAAGAGCGAGGAGGAGCTGGAGCGGGTATGACTGACTGTGGCTCAATTTGAAGAGCCCATATTCTGCTCATGTACAGGTTTATAGTTGTATTGTTGGGGTCCACTAGAATATGTTTACATGATTTACATGCAGGCAGCTGCACAGTGGCTTGGCGATTAGCACTTTCGCCTCGCAGCTAGAAGATCCCCGGTTCGCGTGCCTACCCTTCTACATGTAGTTTGCATGTGCTCCGGCTTCCTCTCACAGTCCAAAAACATGTTCATGTTAATTGGTAACTCTAAATTGTCTCTATGTGTGAATACAAGTGTGATTGTTTATCTGCATATGTAGCCATGTGACAGACTAGCAACCTGTCCAGGGTGTCCCCTGCCTTCACCCTAAGTCTGCTGGGATAGAGTCCAGCCCCCAACCCTAATGAGGATTAAGCGGTGTATAGATAATAGATGGATTTACATGCACCTCTGTCTAAAACACTTTGTTTTAGCAAGAGTTTACAAAAAGGACACTTTGCTGCATTTGTTTTACCCTCTACCTTTACAAGTCTACAGGGCCTGATGCCAAGAAGTGGCATGATGCTTCCACCACCATGCTTCATGGTGGGGATGGTGTGATGATGTGCAGTGTCCACTAAACACAGCATCTAGTCTGATGGACACAACACCATTTTTCAGTCTCATTAGACCAAAGAAACTTCTTCCAGTTAACTCACCCTAACTTTACCCTCCCATGTTTTCTGGTGAACTCTTGTTGTTAATATGTCTTCATGGTGTATTTATATCGAGGGCACAGATTCACCAGAGACTGGACCTTCCAGATAAGGTGCCTTTACACTGTAATCATTCAAGACTCATTCGCTGCACTCTGTGACATTCACTGTGTGACTTCTAGCACCAATCATTTATTTTACCTTTTAGATTTTTAATTAGACATTACTTGGTAGAAATCTGTTTTCACTTTGACACAAATGAGTCTTTTTTTGGTCAATTCTTGTAAGAAAAAAGCATCCAAGTTAAATTAACAATGATGTAATGTTGAAAAGCGTTCAAAGGGGTATTTTTTAAAAGGCATTTTAACATGCTGTTACATAGGGCTGGGTGATACAGCTGAAATATGTATCATGATAAAATGTTAAATTTCAGTTGATACTGATCATTATTGATCATTTTCATGATATAAAGACCATGTAAAGATCAGGAGAATAAAGATTTAAGTTTATTTTAACCTCTTCAGACCCTTCATAAAGGAGCACAGGCAATAATTTTAATGTGTAAACCAACTATGAAAAACACACGTTATTATATTTGAAGACATACATGAAGCTAAATAAGGGTAAAGTAAGGATCTCAACTTTATAAAACTAAATAAATAAATACTGAAAGCAAATACACCTGGAGATGCACAAAGGGTGACCTACCTAGTAACACTGGACTTGGACCCCAACATCAACACTGTCAGGATCCATGTGTTCTTGAGGCCTAATAACTCCTTTTAGTGTTGAGTTTGAGCTTTGAAAGTTTTCACAAAAGTGCTTTAACACTTGACAGAAAGCAGAATATGAGCTCTTTAACAAAATGTTCATCAAATTGTATCATTGTACCTGCAAAACTGTAAACCTTGTTATTTGTGTTTAATAGGCATCTGACATAATCGTCAGTGCGCTGAACCAAAACCTGGTGGAGTTTGAGCTGAAGCCTGGCGTAAGGGTGATCGTGTACAACACACAGTTAACACTGGGTAAGAAACAAACATTTACTGTCAATACTGTCATTAACTTATCAATCACAATATTAACTCCCAGGGGTAATTTAATTACGCCCGAGCATTTTCTTGTTTCTCATTTTGAGGTGGCAAGAAACAGAAGTATAATGACCATGGTTTGACAACAAGAATTTTTCTTTGGTTCACCAATTAAAATTCCTGTCAGCCCGCCTCCATCCCAAGCAAAAGGACATAAGAGAGTGAGGGAGGGAGTTTGATTTTAAGTGGAGCTCCTTGAGACGAGGGATCTTTTATGCCCGCCATCAAAGGCTGAACATCTGTTCTATTTCTTTTACAGCCATCCAACCACAAAATGAGTGTTACACTGAGTATAATTATGTTGATTATTTAGTCCTTGAGAAAGAACAGTGTACAATTTGAGGGCAGAAGCAGAATTCAGAATTGCTTGAGAAGTCAACAACATTGTTCAGCTCTTAACTGCCTGGGAGTCAGAAGGCTGGGTGACATTCGAGACCTTCTCTTGGCAGAAATAGCAAATTGCTATTCTTGAGCATCAAATCAGTGCTGATTCGTGGTGGGACAGTGATTGTAAATAACAATGTAAGACTGGAAAACTCTACTTTTTTATTGGCTCAGGGTTTGGTTCTTCTCAGCAACTCTTGTCCCTGCTGTGGCTGGACACATTGTGTCTAGTATTCGTTGCTCGGCTGGTTTCATTAGGTTCACACAGCCATGAGATGTCTGTAGCTCCAGTTGCGAAGTATTAACAGGCTGGCATGTGCTACTCTCTAAACCACTGAAGGTGTACCCAGCTGGATCCCTCTTAATATTTCACCTCTCGAGAAAAGGTCTAAAAAGCCTTCAAGCTTCTAGAGAAAGGTCAGAAGCACACGTGCCTCCGATTCAAGAGCAGCACGGAAACTTGAGATTTTTCCTTCAATGACATAAATTAATGCACTCCTCAAAAATAATGACAAATTTAAGTCGGACGCCTCACGAGCTAAAACCATGTAGTGTGATATTAATCACGCTGAGTGCATGTTTGGTCGAGTTCTCGCTTGAGATTAATGTAAATGCATTTAACCATTTCATATCCAACTGAAATGTATGAATTTGGTGCTTCTGTCACACTTCACCACCCGGCAAAAGAAACAGCAATTTCATGCTGCTGTACCTTTGTGACATTTGAGATATTAAAATAAGAGCATCATCTCATCATGTAACACTGTTGTGTATATATATATATATATATATACACACACACACACACATATATACACACACACACACACACACACTCACAATATTGCCAGAAGTATTGGCTCACCCATCCAAATAATCAGAATCAGGTGTTCCAATCACTTCCATGGCCACAGGTGTATAAAATCCAGCACCTAGGCTGCAGACTACATTTACAAACATTTGTGAAAGAATGGCTCGCTCTCAGGAACTCAGTGAATTCCAGCGTGGAACTGTGATAGGATGCCACCTGTGCAACAAATCCAGTCGTGACATTTCCTGGCTCCTAAATATTCCACAGTCAACTGTCAGCTGTGTTATAAGAAAGTGGAAGTGTGTGGGAACGACAGCAACTCAGCCACCAAGTGGTAGGCCACGTAAACTGATGGAGCGGGGTCAGCGGATGCTGAGGAGCATAGTGCCAAGAGGTGGCCAACTTTCTGCAGAGTCAATCACTACAGACCTTCAAACTTTATGTGGCCTTCAGATTAGCTCAAGAACAGTGCTTCAGCAGAGAGCTTCATGGAATGGGTTTCCATGGCCGAGCAGCTGCATCCAAGCCATACATCACCAAGTGCAATGCAAAGCGTGGGATGCAGTGGTGTAAAGCAGCCACCACTGGACTCTAGAGCAGTGGAGACGTCTTCTCTGGAGTGACGAATGGTGCTTCTCCATCTGGCAATCTGATGGATGAGTCTGGGTTTGGTAGTTGTCAGGAGAACCATACTTGTCGGACTGCATTGTACCAAGTGCAAAGTTTGGTGGAGGGGGGATTATGGTGTGGGCTTGTTTTTCAGGAGCTGGGCTTGGACCCTTAGTTCCAGTGGAAGGAACTCTGAATGCTTCAGCATACCAAGACATTTTGGACAATTCCATGCTCCCAACTTTGTGGGAACAGTTTGGAGCTGGTCCTTCCTCTTCCAACATGACTGTGCACCAGTGCACAAAGCAAGGTCCATAAAGACATGGATGACAGAGTCTGGTGTGGATGAACTTGACTGGCCTGCACAGAGTCCTGACCTCAACCCCATAGAACACCTTTGGGATGAATTAGAGCAGAGACTGAGAGCCAGACCTTCTGGTCCAACATCAGTGTATGACCTCACAAATGTGCTTCTGGAAGAATGGTCAAAAATTCCCATAAACACACTCCTAAACCTTGTGGACAGCCTTCCCAGAAGAGTTGAAGCTGTTATAGCTGCAAAGGGTGGACCGACGTCAGACTGAACCTTATGGATTATTACGTTCATATGCGAGTCAAGGCAGGTGAGTGAATACATTTGGCAATATAGTGTGTGTGTGTGTGTACACACACACACACACACACACACACACACACACACACACATATATATAGTGAATTTTAGGGCTTCTTCTGGCTGGAAATTACATACACAAAAGGTTAAATATAGAAGGACACTGTGTTAGAAATGTTAATGATGAATTATTTCCAAGATGTCATTTCCAGAATTGGTCATACTCATTGAAGTTCTTATAAATTTTTGAGAAAATCCAGCTTCTATACCATTGTAAATGGTCCATATTCTAGAGCATTCTTATGCACTACACACGGAGAACAGTGGATGCAGTCATTCTCAATCAGCTACTAGTCAATGCAAAACTAACTTAGTAAGATTGTTAGGGTCCATGACAGAGAGATTTGCACATTTTTGTCCATATTCAAATCAAACTTTATTTAAATCAAACTTTATTTATAGAGCACTTTTCATACAGTTAAAAATGCAACGCAAAGTGCTTTACAACATTAAAAACATCAAAAACAAGAAAACCCGTCCCTCCCTCCCTCCATATATGCACACAACTGCAGAAGCACGCACACGTACACACGTCCACACACACATACATACACACACACACCCATACATACACAGACACACACACTCCCACCACTGACGGTAGGGAGACATGGCATGGCATGTAAGTCTTTTCAAGGTGTCCACAGTGCAAAGCATCATCAAAAATCTGGAAGAGGAGGTTGGAAGATAAAAGTGATTCTTCTTCTTCTTTTTTTTCTTCTTCTTCTTCTTCTTCTTCTTCTTCATCTGCAGATAAAATGATAAAATGTCACATCCAATTTAGGGAAAAACAAGTGGAATAAAAGAAAAACAGAAGGTGAAACCAAAAACACAAAGCTATAAACAATAATAGTAGTAACAGTAAATACATAAAGGGTAAAAAGTCAAATAGATGATACAAACAAACAATAAAAATAATAATAAAAGAAAAAATCGAAACATGATGAGGCAACATCAGTTACACAACTGTCTGTACAGTTTGTACTACATTAAATGACCTTGTACACTTGTAGTAGTACATAGTATTTTTCTACAAGATTATTATTATTATTATTATTATTATTATTATTATTATTATTATTATTATATTTGCACATTTTGTACTGTACTGCTGTACTTAATTTCATTACACACCTTCTAATGACAATAAGGGAACTGTATTCTGTTGCAATTTGTGTAAATTTATTACGCTTTTCAAGACAGCATCAAAGCTGCTGGTAAATTTTGACCTTCAGAAGGTTAATAAATTAACCTTACTTTTATTTATCTATCGAGGGTCAGGTTGTGGTGGCAGCAGGCTAAGCAGGGCTTTCCTCTTATATATTTTTATTTGCAGTGGCTGTTGATGAAGTTAAAAATGAAGACAAACCTTCTCTGTCTCGTTTTCTGCTCCCACAGCTCCGCTGGTGGACTCCAGCCCTCGACACAGCAGCTCGGCGATGCTGATGCTCCTCTCGGTGGTGTTTCTGGGCCTCGCTGTGTTCCTCATCTACAAGTTCAAGAGGTGCACATCTTTCTGATTACTTCCACCTGCTGCACTTACAGCTGAAGCATGTAGAACTGCAGAACGTATCCATTACCATGTTCTCCATTATTGATGACGCCAGATGAGCCCATCAATTACAGCCCAGTTTGCTGGTTCGAGTCCCTCCAGAGGTTGCAGTCGTGCTTTTCAATCATTCCTCTGCAGACACGTGCACCAATCACTGTTAAAATGCAGGCGGAAAAAACGACTATTAAATGGTTTAATATGCGGTTTCTGTGCCGCGGCTCTTATTTGCTGAATAAATTATTCATACTCAGAATGATTCTCTTGAAAATGGAAAAGCTGTCATTAATTATGGATATGAAATTTTCCCCATTAGTCTAAAGAGGATGCATTTTTCAAGAAATCTCACAGTTGACAAAACAGAGCAATTAATAACCAAAACGAAAACTAATTGGAAATAAATTGGATTGTGACTAAATAAAGATGTATATTAGGTGTTATAAATGCAGATGGGGAAAGATACCAGTGTTGTTGTAATTTTCGAGACCACGCTGAAGTTTCTCTTATCAGCAGCAGGAAACAGAACTATTTTCTTTGAAATTAGCGGTTGAAAACATGACTGGGGTTTTTAGAAGGCTTCTGCTGAGAAACGTTTTGTTTTTTCAGTCTAAGAGGGAATTTTATTGAAGAAGGCGGTTTTCTAGCGGCTCTTTTTCTGATCTCCTCTTTAGAAAAATACCTTGGATCAACATCTACGCCGAGGTGAACCAGGAGAAGGAGCAGGAGATGATCGGCTCGGTGGGCCAAGGCGAAAGCACACCGAAAATCACGCTGAGTGAGTTCTCCACATCCAAAGAACTCATGGAGAAGGAGCTGGACGCCAGGGTCAAAAGTAGGTCCAGTTTTTATGATTAGGTTGTTGTTTGACGACCTGAGACTGAAGTCAGTCACTACTCTCTGTATAGGGTGTTGTCCATTTTGTAGTGCTGTCTGAATGTTAAGTTACCATTGTTCCACCCTATATAGTGTACTCATAGTATCCCATAATGCACCATGAAAAGCAGTGTACAGCCAGTGGTCACTAACCAGCAATATGTACCATCATGCATTGCATCAGAAAATGGCAAATGGACAAGAGTGGCATTTCCACTGATTTCTGACGCAATTTAACAGTGTTAAGAGGTATTTTACAGTATTCAGATGTACTTTATATTATTAAGATGTATTTTCTAACATTAATACATATTTTATCATATTAAGATGTATTACACAGATATTTTATAATCTTAAGATATTTTATAGTATTAAGATGTATTCTATACTGTTAACGTGTATTTTTTGGCATCAATACATATTTTATAGTCTTAAGATATTTTATAGTATTAAGACGTATTTTCGAGTGTTAAGACGTGTTTTATGTTAAGATGTATTTTATAGTATTAAGACATATTTAAGATGATTAAGACATATTTTCTAGCATTAATACATATTTTCTAGTGTAAAGCCATGTTTTATAGTATTAAGACACATTTTCTAGTATTAAGAAGTATTTTCGAGTGTTAAGAAGTATTTTACAGTATTAGGACGTATTTTATAGAATAAAGACATATTTTTCTAATGTTAAGTCGCATTCTTAATTGTTAAGATGCATTTTATACAGAACATATCTTTTCTATATGTGTATCTTGTCAAAATGGCAACACACACAAGAGACAAATTCGTAAGTTCTTAATAAGTTCAAATCTTAAACTTAAAAATAATAGTTTAAATGAATTAATCTAATGGAAGCAGAGCGATGCATCACAACACAAATGAAGGAAAAACGTTATTATCAATTATTAATTTTGGAAAATACACCTAGTATGATATAAATTTATCACAAAAATGCTGGCCGGTTCACTACCATAGCCGGCATTCATCTGATACATTTTAACTGAACGACAGCAGTGATGTAATTAATAATGTCAATGCAGAAAATAGTTATTTTTGCAGAGGAGCTTCCTACATAGTACACTACACAGTAATCATAGATAGTGAGGAGGGGATGAATGGGAGATTTTGGACACAGCCAGTGTTTGGTTCTTTTGAGTGAAAGTCAAAGAATTGGGAAATTGTCTTTTAATCTTCTTTTAGCCTTTTTAATTATTCAGAGAGGCATAAAAACAGTCCTGAAAGGGGATTAACACAGTAAAGAATTGAGCATAGCAGCAGGCCTTCATCACTTGGTTGCAGTTTGACTTAAGACGAATATTTCAGCCCAACATGTTGTCGTGAGCGAACTGCTGCCCACTCCAAATGTATACGAAGCTGTTTTGCATCGTTACTGACAGCAAAAAAGCAGCACAGGTCATCTGGCGAGCAACAGTCGGTGGATTTATTTAGCTGTAGGATAGTGCAGAAGACAGTTTGGCTGCTTCTGATCTGCATCTTGATGTTCGGAGTCACTGCAGAGGATGGAAAGTTGCAGCCCGAAGCATCGAGGTCACGACTATTCAGATTCATTTCCAGTAGAATATCTTTTTTATTCCCCTCAGTGTTCATTGTTACTGTTTGCATAAAATCTGTATTCCTGCGCTACTCCTCTTATGAAATCATGGAGCACCTTGATTCAATACAGGAGGCGGCGGCTCATACTGAACAGGAAAATGTAATAATAAGAGCAGACCAAAGTGCAGCTGTGAAATACTTTGGAAAGCATATTAGATTGAATATAGTAGAAAAAAAGAAAGTTATATTGTAATCAACTTTATATTTGTGCTCACTGAAAGCTGGCCAGGAGGAGAAGAGGCTGTGATAACTCTGGGGACAACAGGGAAGGAAAATTATGGTTTATTTCAACCTGTTGCATTTCCAACAATATATCTATTGTTGCTTTAAATGTCAGGTAATTCTGCACTCTTCACCTCCTTAATAGAGATTCAGGAACACAGTCTAGTTGGACAGTAGGTATGAGCTCCCTGCAGACCTCTACACAAAACAGATTTTTACAAGAAACATTCAAAACCTTTTTTTTCCAGTCTGAAAGAAAGGAACAACTGAAATTAACCTTATTATTATG
The DNA here is from genome assembly GCF_022539595.1 of Amphiprion ocellaris. Taxonomy (NCBI): domain Eukaryota; kingdom Metazoa; phylum Chordata; class Actinopteri; family Pomacentridae; genus Amphiprion; species Amphiprion ocellaris. The sequence continues at coordinate 35,966,854 of NC_072769.1, forward strand.
TTATGATAAAAATAATTCAAGGATTCTCTTTGAGCACATCACTGGCAACAGTGGGAAAGAAACATTTTTTGTGTGTAAAGGCAGAAGAAATGTCCAGCAGAACCAGGCTTGGCTTAGGAAGGGCTTCCAACTGGTCAAGGTGAGAGACATCAGAGGAACACCAACATTTTCCAGAGGGACTGTCTTCCAGTCTTGTCTTTCATTTGATTCAGCTCCACTTCCAAAAAACATAGACAGGTTTCTAATTCATTGGACATGTTTTGAGTGCTTCTGGACAAGTTTTTAGTCAATTATGATAATTCTTGAGTCATTCTGAACAGTATTTGTGGAATTTTTGGACCAATTTTAAGATTTTTTGGACAAATTCTGTCATTTTGGACAGTATTTGGGGTGGATTTTTGACAATTTGGACAAATTCTGAGTCATTTTGGACAGATTTGAGTAATTTTGAAGAAGTCCTAGTTATTTTGAACAAGTTTTCATTTGAAGTCATTTTGGACAAGTCATTAGTTGTAGTTCCACAGCTGGATTCTCTCATCCATGGCTACATTATCGAGGGACGCCGTCTTTGAAGACGTCCTGCTTCGTCTTTCTGTCTTGTCTTCCATTCAGTTCAGCTCCTTGGCTGTGGACTGCACTTCTGATAAATATGGACAAGTTTCAAATGAATTTGTCCATGTTTCAGATAACTTTGGACCATTTTTTAGTCATTTTGGACAGTATTTGAGTGAGGGTTAAAGGAAAATGCATACAGGAAGTCACACTAGAGAAACTGTAGGTGTTTGCAGCACACTGTTCAGAATCGCAACTTTGGAACCAATTCTTCCCTATTTCTGATGTTTGAGGAACATAGAACACAGAAACATGTCAAAACTTATATCAAGTATTAAAACTGTCTTTGAGCTCATGCACTGAATTAAAGGTATTATAACACAATGGGTCACTTTAGAATTTCCAGTTTCAGAGTCTTTAATTGGAAATTAACTACCAGGTATAACTGTCAAAGAACTTATTGGCACCAACACTGAGCTAACTAACTTTGTTCTCGGCTTGCTTTTCTTTTGTTTCTGCTCAGGGGGAGTCGGAAATGCCTGCGAGAGCACAAGGGAGATTCCAAACTGTACCAGTGTGTGAAGCCGGAGAGTGTCGGTTCGAGTACAGAGCGAAGTTATCACAGTGTCGGGGGTTTCTCTTTTTCTGTTTTGTAATTCTCAACACTACTGATGTTAATAGTTTTCTAAGGGACCTCATTTATACAGACTTGCATGGATGTCTTGTTCAGCACACATCCATGCAGCTAATTACTCAATGAGATCACTGTAATTACTGACAAAACTTACTGGGTTTTGTGGATGTATAAGCTACATACTGACATTCATTTGCAGAGTGAAATATCTTTCGTGGAAACCTATGATGAAGAGTTCTGTAAATTTCCTTAAGGAGTTTTGCTTTGAGAATCATTTCAGCCTATATATAGACTATAATGTCTTCAGTCAAACAGGGAATATTATTGAAATGTACAATATTATCATCTGTTCTGTTAAATGTATATATTATTAGTTTCTACATGCTTGTAGTCTGAGTACCATGGCGACGACAGAAGATCTGACAATGGTCTGTTTTTCAAAGTGTGTTAAAACATTACTTAAAGAACTTTGTTTTGCTAAGGTCCTTGACTTGTGCATGTTCTTACTGAGGACACGATTTCTGTGTTGTAGATAAGCAAGTGTTGTAAATAGTTATTTTCTAATCATTCGTCCAAAAGCGCCCAGTTGATTCCTGCTACATTCTGTTTCATTCATCGTATCGCGTAGGAAGGACTCACCTGTCAGCGCGGGTAGATTTGTTGTCGACGAATTTAACTTCCCTCCATTGCCCTGCAAAAGCAGGGAAAACGTGTTTAATATGTTTATATTTTCATGAAACATATATGGTAGATAATCAGACATTTTTAACCACGTTCGCAGCTGCCATCACAGCATTACATTTTGCCTTTAATGTCTCTGACTTAAGCTCAGAACAAAAGCTGAATCGGTCTGAAAAAGTTCTATCGTGGCGACCAGTGATCAAATTCACTTAATGCTCTACATCTTGGTGACATTCATTCATAAGTATAAAATGTGAGTTTATATTACTTTTTGCATAAATCCTCTAAAACACCTGCAGGCTTGTGGTTGGGTTCAGCTGGTACTATTTCGAACACCTAAGAAAATTTGAAAATCAATCTCAAATTGATCTAAACGTTCAACTTTAAGTCTGTCTGTGACTTTGGTGCATCACTGAAATATTTCAACAACTTCACAAATTCATGGCGTCTCCAATAAAATGTCTCAACAATAACTGGATGGACTGTCATGAAATTTGGTTCAAGCATACATGTTCTGCTCCTCTGGGTTATGACCACATAAACGCAACACTAGAAAGATTCAATCCAGTTCAGCTGTGCTTTGCTTTTAGTGTATTTGCTGAATTAAAGGTTGGTATAATGGCTTGTGGCCTAGTAAACACAAATAAAAACAAGGCTTTTTAAACTCTATCAGTTTAAACTACAAAGCATATACAACTACAAGGCTTTCTTTGTGTTAATTGGCTCAACAAAGTCTAAAACCCCAATCTGAGATAATTGGTACCACAACTTTTTTTTTTTTAACTTAGCTGCATTCTAATTCACATACTATTTATTTTCAGTGCATATAGCTGCCTTCATACAGTACTTACTGTTTCATGCAGTATGCGTACAATTACAGTTAAGACTGACCACTTCCTTGTAATAATGCGCCTTTGACCATCACAGTCTGTGATGCAAAATGGTGGCTCAGGCTTGTTTATACTTATGCGCAACCCCTCCGTGTGTGTAACCTAACTGCAGAGGATTGTGGGTCAGAATGGCCAGAAAAGCATGCTGACGTGCATACTTAAAAGTCTGATATTTTTGGCATGCATTTGCCATTTGACACTCTGTATTGATACATACTGAATCTTTTTTTCTGACATCTATATAGTATGGATATTAGAATGCAGCTTAAATTTTCTTCTTCAGGCTCTGTGCACTCTGGCATGAAAGCTGATGTTTGACTCGTCATGAGACTCTTCTTATGCACGAAATGGAACAATCCTGTTCCACCTACTTCAGTTAAGAGGAACAGACTGTTAAGAGTGGAGAGCTGTGAAGAGTATAAAAATGTATGATAGCAAAAGCAAAGCTTACTCAGAATGGTTCAAGAGAGGAATGCTGTTAGAAAAATGTTAATCGTGTGTCATTCTGCTTATTTCTAATGCGACAGATGCACTTTGGGGCTCTGAAAGTTTAAACATCATACATTGAAACACACACTTATGCCTGACACTGTCCCATAATGAAGGGAATACTTTTGGCTAAGTCAAAGTCAAATTAATGTTACTGACTGAATATTCTCTGTGATAATGACCAATAGAATAATCAGTTTTCTAATCTGTGTTCTATCAGCTGCAGTACCAGCAGTGTAAACGGACTGAGCAGCAAACTGGAACCAAATGTTAAAGCATATTTATCACCACCTGAATGCGTGTAGGTTTCTGTAGCAACCCGCCATATACAGTTTGTCTACTGTAACTTTAACGGACTCTAATATACTCACAGATGCCAAAAGTGTGACCCTAACCTTAACTGGACATTTACTTGACTGAAAGTTTGTGAGGAAAAATTGGAGTTAAGCAAGCCCAAGAGTTTCAACTTTAGCCTCCACCGTCTGGCAGTGAGAGTAATTAAACACTGTCACTGCTTTCTGTTTCAGGCTGTCATAAGTTTCTTTGTTATCTGAAGCACCAGAAATTCTTCTCGGATGCTTACCAACCCACAATACTTCTGCAGAAACATCGCCAAAACAACCAACAAAAAAAAAAAAACACATATAAAACGTGTTACTCTACTAAATACAAAGATTTACTCGCAGCTGATTATATGTAAAAATCCTGCACTCCGGCTATCAAACCCAACTCTGAGCCTACAGGAAGCAGGTATTATAAAGGATTAGCACTGCTGATGATACATTAAACTGACTGCAGAATATAAAAAAAATCAACAAATGCAGTGTTTCTTGGTGCTTTGGTGCTCACTCTGCTCCTTCTACCAGAGTACAAATCACAAAAGTGCAGCCATTGACTCTGTGGCTTTCATTTGGCTGATTTATTCTGACTCGAAACAAAATAACTTTGAAATTTCTAGTTCTAATGTGAGGTTAAAGACTGCGCTGAAGATCTGCACACTCACTCCCATTCCATTGTCTCACACCTGCTCATCATTTACACAAATTCAAAAATATTTACACAGAATATTGTAAGATATCAACTCAAAGAAAAGATTTATCTCACTTCAATAAATTAGCAAACTGTGAAAAATAGAATTTACTGGTGGCTTTAACATTTTTAGTTACATAGTCTTCATTTATGAGGAGAACAGGAGAACTGGCAGATGATCGAAATTTGGAATATTTCTGAGTATCAGTATTTGTATTTTTTGACTGATAATTGATGAAGTAAATGCGCTACTTCAGGTGTGATGCAGCCTCCTCTCTCTGTCTGTCGTCACTCTGTGGTCTCAGAAATGTCTCTCAAGCAGAGACTGAAAAAGCTGAACAAGAAACACAAGCCGTTGCAACAAACCAGGAAATTAGCTACTCTCACAGTGGCTAAGGCTATGCTAACAGCTAGCGGCTCAGTTAAAAGGCAACCGCAAATGACACTGAAACAGAGTCTGGAAAACAGTAATTAATAAAGCTGTAAGATCAGTGGGTAATAAATGTGACAGAACAGTGAAAGATTAAGAAAAGAGAGAAGAGCATCAGGTGTAACTGCAGGAGATAAAATGATCAATCTCAGTCGATCCCACATAAACAGAGGAGAGAGTCCTGATTTACTCCCTCCTATTTCTATTTTACATATTCAGTTATAGTCACCCTTTTTAATAAAAGAAGCCTAGTTATGAATGACAGATTCTCTGCTAAAACATATCACTCCAAATATCAGTCATCGGCCTTTCTTGGTTACCAATAATCGCCATCAGTATCGGCCCTAAAAAAACCCATATCCATCGATCCCTAGCAGAAAGAAAACATTTACCTCTCTTCCCTAAATTAATAAACTGTCAAAAATATAACATTTTCAGTCTGTTACTGTCATCAACGCTCTCTTCCTGCTGCCATCTGCTTTGTTCACAACCCAGTACTTCCTGCTTTAGTTTGAAATGAGGGAGCACGATCCTCCCAGCATGCACCTCTCCACCAGCGCTCCGTATTCTAGTCGTACAAAAAGCCAAGCGGCCTTTTGTTGACTTTATGATGATGATAAGAAGCTGGACGCTACATGCAGATCCTTCCCACGATGCTCAGCTGCAGTAAACAGCGGTTGTGGAAACACTGCAGAGATCCACGCTGTCACATCTCGTATGAATTACCTCGAACAGAGAGCTCTCATCTGAAACCAAACAGCCGAGCCAAGCCTCGTTACCGCAGACAGAATTCACAAAGACGCTTTTGCAGCTTTGTTGTGTTCGACAAGCCAGCGGTTGTTTGCTGGGCTGCATTGTGTTTGGGTGGAAGCTTTGATTGCGTCACTTTGTTCTGACTCTTATTAGCAAAACAGGATTAGAAGGAAGACAAAAAGAAAAATGTGAAAGTTTGAGCATCTCCAACCAAGTTTTTTTCAGTTTGAACGGACGGCAAAAACACAAAGAATCTGACTTTCCTCACAAGAAAACAGATAGATTAAGCAGAAATATTGGAACTGTCACCACTGAAAGAAACTCAAGCGTTTGTCACTTTGATCACTGGAAATTTTGGTCTCATCCGATAGCGTAAACGCCAAATTATCCCGTAAGCACCAAGATCTCCAGAGGAAGCTGAACTTGAAAGAGATTCTTTGCATTTGTGATTTTTTTTCAGAAGGCAAAAGCATTGTAATGTTCTTCAGTGCACAAAAATCTACAATGCATGCATCATCAGTAATGTTCTGTTTCATCCTTATTTCAATATTTCTACGGTAAAGAAACTGTCATTTTGAAATTGTTTCAAATAAATGTATTTTTGTACATCAGCTCTCATTTTGTCGGGGTGATGAGTTTTCTGTGAAGCCAAGAAGATGATGTTCTCTGAGAATTACACAGTTTTCTGGTGACTCAGTGAACCAGTTTTCACTACAGAAGCACAAGGAGAAGCCAGGGAAGCTTCCTGTTCGCCATCCAGTCAATGACAATGAAAAACATACCATGTCTTGGCTGTCACATTTTCAACACAAGTAGTTTGTTTATTTCCAAGACTGAGCAGATTGAGGAGCTTGTGCACATATACTGCAGGTAAATCCAGTCACGTTTGCTGTGGCAGATGGACAGAAAGAAAAAGCAAATGCTTACTCTGAACTTAGTCATTTTAACTGAGGACATGTTTTAGTTGCAGATGTTCACAAGTGGCTGATAAATAAAGCAGCAAAAACCTGATTGAGAGCTGAACAGTTGTGCTTTCATATAATTGTCAAGCAAATTTGACGCAAATTTGAAGCAAATGTCACAAGAACTTCAAGAAAATGTGACTTAAACTTGTTTCCATTAACCCTCTCAACCTCTAAATCTACCGGTGGGTTGGAAAGGCTGGTAATCTTTAAAATATGGCAACATTATACCATTTACTACAGCCACAAGCTGCAAAAACAAAGAACTTTCAGATGTTCAACTTCCCTTAAGCATAGAATTTCTATATAATATATATGTAATATAAGCTTACAAAAAGTGGCATTTCAAAATCACACGTGTCTCATTTTAAAATGTAGAAAAATAAACCATTTGCACCAGATTCTGCAAGAAAAAAAATAAAAAATTCTGTGCTCCTCGGTGCAACTGTGAAGCCATTAGTGACTCACCTGTGACCAACAGTAACGTGACAAAAATTCTGAGATTCTATTAGCTGAACTTGCCGGCTGTGTTGACACAGAAGGGAGACAAGTATGAGAACTAATAAAAATACAGGAGTAATTTAAGTATGCACAGCATCATGATTTTTCCCCAGTACTGGTAACACCTGTGGGCAGTTGGAAAAAGGCTGTACATGTTAAATCCAGATTTTTCTGAAATTAATGATCAAAGATATTCAACTTTTGTTGTTTCTTTTTTATGATTTGGAGCATTAAAACTGTGACATACTGCACAAAAATGTGTTTCCGAGTTTTCACATGACTGTGCTGTGTCCGTAGAGGTGCAGGACTTTATATTGCAGTGAAAAACGAGCTCACGGTGAGGAAAAATGTGACAAGAGCAAAGAAATGCCCAGAAACTGGTTGGAGTTCAGAGGGTCACCCATGCAGTGAGTCCATCTGGGATTTCCAATCAGTCTAACCACATAAATATGGTTCTAAAATGAGCTGTGAAAAACTGAACCTTCTAAGTTTTGAACTGATGGACTGTGCCTGTCTGCATGCTTACATCATGGCTCCACATGGAAAATAATTGCCAAAAGAACTGAAAAATCTGATTGAGACTTCACCAAGATGGAAAAGGATCCAGGAAGATCAGTGAGCAACTAAACATCTGTGAAACAAAGGTGCAGTAGTAATCGGGAGGTATAGAGGAAGCCATAGTACCACTAATCAGAGCTGCAGAAAATGACTCCCCAGACAGTGAACTACTTTTACAACCCAGCTGTGAAAACCACAGTGAATGCATAGTCCTGACAGTGAAGCACCAAAGTGGCAGTGTCATAGTATGGGGCTGCATCAGTGCAAAAGGTGTTGGGGAGATGAAATTAATCGATGCACCATGAATGTCTATAGATAAACCGAAATGCTACCTGACAAGATGAGTCCCAGTCTGCAGAAGCTTGAAGGAGAAGAATATTCCAGCATGAGAACGATCCAAAGAACAAAATCATACAAGAATTTCCACTGAGGAACAAAGTGAAGCCTGGTCAAGTTTGTTGTCTGACTTGAATCCAACTAAACATCTTTGGGGTATTTTAAAGAGAAAGGCAGAGGAACACAAGCCATCTAGAAAAGAGCAGCTGAGAAAAATACTTTCTGAAGAAAGTCAGAACATCTCTGCATAAACTTGTTCTCCTTCACACCAAGGATTGAGTCTGTCATAAAAAAATAAACGTACAAAGTATTGAAAAAATAAGATTTGAATCTGGGAAATTAAAAGTGTGCTGACTTTTCTTGCATTGAGTTGCTACTGTAGGTCCTGTATTTTTCATTTAGGAAAACTAAAATGTTAGTTTTTAATCCGACATAACGACGTGAAAGTGATTCAACAACTTTAAGGTAACACAATTCTGCTTAGTTTTTGGAATTTAAATGATAACGTTTAGGAGGTGGGATTTTTTGTTTTAAAAAAAATGGGAATGTGTGGAGGTTTTTTTATTTTTTATTTTTATAAATAAGTATTACAGTCAGGTCATTTCCTTGCCAGAATTTAGCTTTATGGCTAAATGAGCCACAGTGAATGATGCTTACACACAGTCACACTGCTGCTTTGACTGAATCACAGCAGACTGATTGCAGTTTGTTTTTCTAACAGTACGTAATAAATTCTCTTACGCTGTTGCTGCATTAACTGACAGTTAAGAGGAGTTTCAGAGGAAGCAGTTACACGCTGCCTTTTCTTTACACTCCTCTATCAGAATGACACAAGACTTAAAAGAAGCCGCATCAATAATTTCAGCATCAATTAATAAAAAAAGAATACTATAAATGCTTCCATTGTTGCTTTAAATGAAACCACATGTTACGTCTGTTGATCCAAATATCAAATGCAGATGAAAAAAACAAATAAAGCCATCATTGCTTTAACTTTTAAAGCTGTGACCTTGTGAAAGGAAGGTTTGTCATTTGCTGCAGGGCCTTTGTTATAAAACTATACACTCATCTCTTGTCTTATTCCAAACGTAAACACTGTGGTACAACATAGAACAATCCAGTATGAATTTCATTTTAACTAGCGTCCACAAGTTTTGTAACTATAAACACAGAACTTCTCTAGAAACTCCACTCAGCACCATGCAGCCTGAAATGAAAAGCCTTTGCATGTCAGTTTTACAGACATCCTTCATTTCCTAACAGGGCTTTTATTGTGAAACACTTGCAGGCAGAACATATGTAACAGCAGCTGGATGGCGTTTATTTGTTCGGCCATTATCCAGCTTTTAACCGACTCCTGGGTTTTATTTGAGGAATTACAGCACTTAGTAAAATTTAAAGGAGGTGGATGGATTGTATTTACCATCCTCTAAAATCCTGTTCTTGCAGTGTAGCATGTTTTTTTGCCACAAAAACCTCATTTCTGTTTTTGGGAATGCATTAAAAGTATTTTTTACAGCAGGATAATAATGAACAGCAGTATAAAGTTCTTTATGTAGTCATGAAATGCGTATTAACTGCATTATAAGAGGAACCGAGTGATGTATTCAAATAAAACAGGGAGTCTCCGTGCTTCTTACAGGGACATGTGGTTGGTTAAACGGAGGAGATCTGAAGTGGGGACACAATGGTCGAGTACTTCGTTGTGAAGGAGAAAATATCAGCTTGAAAGCTGCGTTCACCAGCACTAAACTGCTAAATGTCTGTCATTGTGTTGTTTTGCAGAGTGAGGAGATGTAAGAAAACCTTCAAACCAGCTGTTGTTCTGATCATAAAGTGTCAAGGAGGTAGTTTTGATTAACTCTGTGTGACCTGCAGCCCTCTGTACAGAAATACACACTGTACCTGTAAGTAAAACACAACCTTGTGCATGGATTTGTAAAAAAAAAAATAAAAAAAATCATTTAAAAAGAAATTTACTTTTTTGAATAATAAAACAACAATTTTAAAGATTTTTACAGTTTTATTAAGTTATAGGTAATATCTATTAAAACCACAGAAAAAGTGTTTAGTTAGATGTTGATCTTTAAAAAATGAGTCAAAATTGTAAATAATGTCAATTAAAAATACTACAAATGGTAAAGAGCTGGTTTATGTTTGACCAGATAAGGACACAATTTTTAGTGCATTTAAATCAGCAAAAAATATAATTATTTTACAAATATTAGCTGTCATTTGAAAGAAAAAAAATGATGTATATCATGCATTTTGCCTGCTTGTAACACATCAACTTTGAGGACAAAATGTTCACTTGCTATCGAATATATCCGACCGACTAAGAGGTGCCACGATGAAGAGACAATCAGAGTTATTCACTTCACCTGTCAGTGGTCAGAATGTTATGCCTGATTGATGAACATCACATTAGAAAGCATAAACATCTCACTTCACGCTACAAATTTTGAGCAGGAAGGTCAAAAATGAAGTCCGAACTCCATAAAATCTACATGCAATTGTGAGTGCAGCTGCAGAACGAACAGAAAGGAAATAGTTGCTTCGGTTTTGGTTCATTCGGCTGATCTCTGCACTGGTGAGGGTCGGGTGGAGACATGAAGCCTCAGGCATCATGTGACAGCGAGGATGGGATGCAGCAATTACATCCATTATTGACTGGCGCTGTAATTATCACGGCGGCGGCTGTTGGAGTTCACAGTGCTTTGGTCGGATTCATGCTTCTGACTCTTGACCCTGACAGGCAGAATCTTCACTGTGATAACTCTTACACAAGACCTCTGCATGCAAATCTGCACTCAGACTGATTGGAGGCGAGATATTTGTTGTGCTGGATGAAACACTGTTCTTCGGAGAAGGGACAGCATTGTCATCGCAGCTCTCCCACCTCCACACAGTCGGTCCTGTGGGATTGCTTCCACTAGAGTATGAAAATACCCTGTCACTTCATAAAAGCCTCCCTCAATTACAGTTTATTTCCCTTTTTCTTTTTTTTTTTCCATGGCAGATGACACTTGGGCATGAAATGGAATTATTGGAGTTATCAATGCAAGATGGCAAAGCTGGCACAAACAAAAGCCATTTGTCTTTATTCACCGGGGAAGTCTGAGAGCAGCCTCATTATACTGTGGCTCGAATTAATCTCGGGCCCCTGTCTCTCCCTTTCACCTTGGGAGTCTGACACAATGCATTGCAGGCCTCTTAGAAAGCCGAACACATACTCTAGCCCTCGGTGCAGGGTACTGATAGACCTGCATGTCAGGTGGAGGATGGAGCTGCAGAATACAAGCTTAATGTGGAAAAAAAACAACTGCGAAAGGTTGGACTCCAGTATCTGTTTCAGCTTGTGCACTTTTTGATTTGCAGAAAAGTCGCATCGGGAGAGACTATAGATTCACACATTTTTATTCAGCTTCACACTCCGACTCGAAAACAGTAGAGACATGCTTTGATTCGTGCTCAGATTATTATTATTATTTTTTTGCAACATGATTATGGTTGTTGCTCACCGTGCACCGATCAGCCAAAACATTAACACCAGCTGCTCTGATATTGTGTAAATCATTTCAAAAACAGAAATCTGAAGGTGTCGTGTAGTTTCAGGTACCAACACTTTAACATCACATCCTTCCAGGTCCTGGAAGTTGCTATATGGGGCCTCCATGGGTCTCATTTCTTCTTCACAACATCACACAGATACTCGATTGGACTGAGATCTGAAGAATCTGAACTCTTATTTCACAAAAGTTCCCTTTGTTAACTTACAGATAATATCCAGTAAAATCACACAGAAAAGTATTAATTTCACATGTAAACTGGAGAAATAACAGGCCAAATCTGTAAATATTTGTCCACATCAAAGAAAAAAAAAAAAAGATAGACAGACAGACAGACAGACGTTATTTTTACACAGAAGGAATCCTAACTAGAAGATGAGCCTTGCATTAAAATCTAGCGTGAGAACAAGCTGAATTGTGAGCTCTTAGGTTATTATTGCAATTGTTTCGTTTTATTTTCATGCATCCGTGTTGTTATGGAAACTATTTAATGTTAGTGCTACTAGCTCAGCAATTCTGTGCAAATTTTGCATAAAGCTCTTAGAAAAGGGTGCGAGGGAAAGTTAACTTTATATGTTTACATTCCCAGAAGGATTTTTGTCTCTTGAAAAATGGACTCATCACTAAAAAAAACTCTCTTATTCTTAATATAAAACCTTATATACAACATTTAGCCTGCCAATGACCCAGCAAAGTGTTCTGTGTTTTTAAGTTCGACAGTTATAGCAAATTTCCATGACAGCAGGTGAAAATGAGACCTTCCATTTGCTGCAACTTGTTTTGACCAAGCAGCTGTCACACATGATGATATGAACCTTCAAAGTTTACCCAAAATGCATTTTTAAAAACTTTCTCTGGTGAATTATCAGAAAGCAGAAACACATCCAGGGTACCAATGCTTGTCTCTATATCCCATAATACTTGTGCTCAAAGTTGGTTATAGAGAAAAAAGTGCTTTTTTTTTGAGTAATTTTGGACAGTTTTCAAAGGGTTTTGGACATTTGTCTTAGTCATTTTTGCAACTTTATAACAAATTTTGGACCATTATGGACACATTTTTTGTCATTTTGGTCAAGTTTTGAGTTGTTTTGGATACACTCTGTGATCATTTTGGGCATGTTTTTAGTATTTTGGAAAAGCTTTGGGACATTTGGGTAAATTTTAGCCATTTTGCACAATTCTGGACAAGTTTTCTTTTTTTGTTAATTTGGAAAGTTAAAAGTCATTCTGGCAAAGCTTTGAGGCAGTTTGGATAACTTTTAGATATTTTGGATGGATTTTTAAAATCATTTTGGAAATGTTTTTGATTTATTTAGTAATTTGAGGGTAACTTATGAGACATTTGGGGGAAATTATGAGTCATTCTGGACAAACTTAAACAGAAACACATCCCGAGTATGAATGCTTTTTTCTATGACTCTGTCACATATTAAACTGCTATAGTTTTGCTGTACAAACTACAATACATCCTATAATATAGGATATATTCTATAACCAACTCAAAGTTGGTTATAGAAAAAAATCTTTTGTTGTCATTTTAGACAAGTTATTACTAATTCTGGACAATTTCAGCTGGGTTTTAAATATGTTTTGGACACATTTTGGCTTTTTTTTTTACATATTCAAGACAAATTTTAGACCATTATAGACAGTTTTTTTTTTTGTTTAGTTTTTTTGTAAAGGCTTTGGGAAATCTGGATAATTTTTTGTGGTTTTGGACAAACTGAGACATTAGTCTGGGCAGTTTTGTTGATTATTATTTTTAATTTAACAGGTCTAAAGTCATTCTGGTAAAACTTTGAGCCAGTTTGAAAAACTTAGATACTTTGGGTCAGGGTTCAGTTTGGGAGAAACATCATACCACATGAGAGGCATGATGGAAAGCACTGGCAGAGGTTTGTATCATATTATTATTATTATTATTATTATTATTATTATTATTATTATTATTATTATTATTATTATTATTATTATTATTATTAATACTGGAAATGTTTTGAGAAAATGTTAATTGGTTTGTAGTAATCAGGATGATTTATTTTGGCATTTTGGGGGAAATTCTGAGTCATTTTGGACAAACAGATAACACATCCAGTGTACCAATGCTTGCTTTTATAACTCTGTGTCATAGACATTAAACTGCTGCAGTTTTATTGTTGAAACTATGATAGATGCCATAATATCGATGTGGAAAGTTGCTTATTGAAAAAAATGTGCTGAACAAAAAGCAGATTTAGTCTTTAGATTGTGACACCTGAAGTGGGTGTAAATTTGATTTAGTTGCAGTTTTTAACACAACTTTAATGTGTTTTTCAGCCATGAAAATTTCACTTATGAAGGTGTGAGGCTCATAAATTATGGAAAAAGTACCGTACTAAAAAGTGCAAAATGTTGTCCCACTTCATTGTACTTAGAGAGCCTACAGCTTCAAAAATACTCATAGTATGAAGATGATGCATGACTTCAATAAATATACTGAAGTAATTGTACTAAAAAATCAGCTGATTCTAAGGTGATCAGGAGGGTCTGATTGATTTATAGTGGAATGATTGTCCAGTTTATGCGACACTAGTTCTTCTGTAGGTCAATCTTCAGTCCCCAAAAGCATCAACAAACCTAACACACATTTAAAAAAACAAACCAAAAGGAAAAAAATACTTTCTTTGTGGCTTGTGTGTAATCTCTTATGCCGTGAGACATACTGTTACAGATTCAAGGACTGAAAACAGCCACTGCATTAACAGATGCTGCTGCCAAAATAGCAACAATGAGCTCATTTCATCCTCTAAAGCTCACTCAGTTTCTTTTTGCTTTTACAAGAGAAAAGACTTCAAGGATGAGGATGAACTGGTTGGCTTAGCAAATGCACGTCAGGTCAACTTCCCCACCTCCGATAAAGAGCAGCGAGAAGCCGCTTTGATAAGCTTTTCTATGGGAACCATCTGGGTCCCATCTGTCGGCCTCACAGAGGAGCCTGTCAGGCTTTGCATCTCCTGAAAGGGGATTTTTCCGATTGAGGACCAACCCCAACAAAAGTGGATGATGCATCATCAACAAGATCAAAACTGGAAGTCGTACATGTCCAAAGTTGCCCAAGAAGCTGCTATCAGGAGCAAGTTTTACCTGCAGGACCAATGAACTATGGTGTTCAGAGACATTTGTTCATTTCAGCTTCAAATGAGGAAAAGTTTTCACACCTGTTCACTGTCGGTCAGCTGCTGCAGAGAGAAGACATGGCTGTCAGATTCTCAGCAGAGACATGTAATTATATGCACATTATATGTAGGTGAGAGGCTATTTAAAATGCAGCATTAGAGTTTCAGTCACGTCAGAACTGTTGATTCTTGCTATTAATCAGGGAGATGTTGAAACAATTTCCAGCAGTTTAAAAATAGAAAGAGGGAAATGTAGGACCCAATTAAGTCACTTCATGAAGGCAGCACGATCTATCATTTCAGCATCGACATTGCGACACACATGTGCAACAGTCACATACCAGAAAGAGCACACGAAGAAGCAGAAATAAATCAAAACATCAGAATATAACTTTTTTATGCTGCTTGCGACATAAAGGAAACTCACACAGTTCTCGTTTTCAATGATTTAGAAGAGAATCTCTCAGATATAACACCATTTACTCTGATTTAAGGGTTACTGGTCAAAAGACAAGAGTTTGCTGACCTGCAGCTCCACATGTGCACAACAAAATAAGCCAGGAAGAGGAGAGAAAAAGAAAGATTTGGTTGCAAAACGAAATGCAACATCAGCTGTGTGGAAATATTTCAGCTACAGAATGCATGGTGTTACTACAGCTACTCAGTCTGCAGTGCCCTCCACTACACAAGGCATCACAAATAATTAGTTTAAACATTTAAATCGGCACCAAAAAGCTCTTTATGACGAGTGCAAAGCAGGATCTGGATGCCATCCGAAGCAAGAAAACTATTTTGGATGCCTTTGTCAGTTTTCCACTAAATGAGAAACAGAAGAATCACTGATAATATAACGTTCCACCTCACAAAAAACATCATATCAATCAACAGAGTTATCAAAGAGAGTTTTTAAAACATGATCCGGTGCCTCAACGAGCGATATGTAACACCGTCACATATCTCTTTGTTCCCAAGCTGCCATCTCACAGAGCTGTACAAAAAGCTGAAGCTGAAATATCTTATAGTTACAGTGAGAATTGTGGTTCAGCTGGATAACAAAGCTCTAAATAAGTCTGACCTTTATAATGAGCAGACACAACTGAAAACTGTCACTTAGGAGATTAATCAAAGGGAAACTTTGGAATCTTTGGATTTGTTGGGTTTATCTCCATAACACAATATTACAAGATCTTCACCTTGCTATGGAAAGTACCTTGAGATGACTTATGAATTGACGCATTTAAATAAAATTTTAATTAAACTGACAAGTTGCTGTTTTCAACCTGCATTTTCCCAGCTGGTGAACCAGACTTGCCGTTTGGAGTTACATCCATACTGTATTTAATAAAACTGTGCTGTTTATCGCAGAAAAACGAAATCTTCAATGTCCGTTTTTTCCCAATATTGTGCAGCTCTCCTCTGCACACACTGTATTTTACTTTATATTCACAAACGTATATGATGTAATACCCAAGGATTCAAGAAGATAACTACACCTGAATCTAAATTTGAATATACAGAAAAAAAAACTGGCTTTCGTTAGGTGCCTTAGTGAAAAAGTTTGAACTTGAATTTCACCTTCACTCAATCCTCATCGACTATCTCACAAATTAACCATATGGGCATCAACAAATCAATACATTATTTATCAGATCTAATTAGTGAGACCACAAATTCACAGCTGTCAATATCAACATGAAGACCAACTACAATTGAGGAAGGCAACACCTGATGACAAACCTCAAACATCTTTCAGCTGCTTCAAAATTAAGATACTTTCTGCAGTGATTTTACTACCTGTCTAAAACATGCATGGGTGGATTATGTTTTTCTGCAGCATTGTTGTCTTTTATGCATATATTTTAATCACAGGTTAATCCAAGTTGAACTTTTTTCAAATTAATTTCAGTGTAATTACTGTGCATGTTTTACCAGCCTCTCACAGCTGCAGGGCATCATATCAGTCAATCAGTTTAAAAGAACAAAAGGTAAAATATTTCACACCTACACTTAATTAAACATGCAAATGTTTAATTAGGTTTGACCTATCAATATCTCAGCATTCAGTTGGTGTATTTTTCCCTCCACATGGTCTAAGTTGACAACTATGGTAAGTGAATTGATGCTACATTAAACTGCTGGACAGAGCTGCTCCGTCTGACAGAGGTCACTGTTTGGAAGAATGTGAACTCAGCATCTTCTCTTTGTACAAGATTTGTTTCCAAATACAACAAACATGTCAGAAAATATAACACATAGTAACTAACTGTGCCAAAGCATCTTCTCTGTATGGCAGATAGGTCTTCCTATTTAAATCTCCTAAAAAATTATGATGGACTGACTCTGTGATTAAGAGCCGAGGATCAACACAAACGCTGCTGCAGGGGACTACTTTACCCTGGCTAGTGTACAGATTCTCATCACACACGACTTGAATTATTGTGTTACTGGTGCATGAAACCAAACCAACCATCTCCAATCCCAGATGAGCAGTTAACTTGGTCCACAGCTGCACAGTGACCACCATATTCTGTACCGGCAGTTTGTAGTTTCACATCTAATCGGGAAACACAGAAATAAGCTGCCTGAAGTAAAACATTTTTAGATATTTTAAAGAGGAAATATTGATATATTATACAGGATGATACTGTCTTTCAACATAACTGTCATGCAAATTTGAAGCAAACCTTTAAAATTTTGCACAAAATATTAATAGGAAAATGAGAGAGCTTGTCACCTTATAGTGAATAAACTCGACTGTGTAGCATTATCAAGATATCACAGATATCATTATCACAATTAGCTATAGGCTACATCATACATGACTATAATAAACAGTGGAGGAAGACAAACAAAAACAGTTGTTTGCAAACCATTGAAAAACTTCTAAGAAAAAACAAAAAAACCTTCGACATCTATGAGAGAAAAAGAGAGACAGATGTTTTCAATGAGAAAAATGTAAATGTTCCTTTCATATCAGCTGGTATTAAACATGTTTCATGGTGTCAAGACATGATGACAAGAAAAGAAACAGCTGATCAGACAGGAGGAGGAAAATGTTTGCTACATTGGGACCTTTTGAAAAATGGGTCAACCAATTATCTGATATTCAGCATTTTTCCAGTTTTCTGTCTTATTTTTTTAATCAAATTTCTGAAAAAAAAATAATTTACACTTTCTTATTTTACATGTAATTCATTAAAACTAACATTCCTAGGCCAAAAAAATCAAGCCAGTACAGAAGTGGCAAATTGCAGTTCCTTAAATGTCCACTTGAGGCTGACCCTGAAAGTCAGTCAATCCCAATGGACGTCCATGTTAAAATGTCCAACTTTATGGCAGAAATAAACATGTTTACAGCCTGGTGCAAAAAGCTGTTTTGGTCTCTATAGCTAATTTTCACATTCATGACAACTGTAGAGGGAGTAGATTTGTTATAGAACTCACTCATTTAAATTGCATTAAGGTTTAAAGATGTGCACAATTAAGGGTGTGGCTGTTTTAAGTGAAAGTTTGATACAATCACAGTTAAGTATCCCACTCAGGCTCCAGCTCTTTGCTTGTTTGAGCATTACCTTGGAAATAGGAGGAGCCATGCCACACACTAAGCTATAAAACGGTAATTTCAGAAACCTAGAGGTGACTTCAAGAAGGGTTTAAACATCTTTAAATACAGTATATGGTTAAAATGGAACTCAGGTCTGTGCATATATGCGATTCATTTTTTGGATCATTTAAATATATTTGGTAAGGTGGTTAATAACAATTTTCTGCGCAGTGACAAACTTCTTCTGCTGCTTTACACAGACTTTAATAAATGTATGAAGTAGCTGTTTTCCACAAGGTTGCACTGAGGCTGTTTTTAGGCAACTGAAGTCCTGTAACAACATTAATCAATTTATTAAATCTACCAGTAGATCCCATGTGGAGGGCAGAGCACATTGCACAAACAGCAGCACTTAGTGAGATCAAAAGCTCTTTGCTCATTCAGCAGCTTCAGACTGCAGTGACACTGACCTTTCTAATACTGTCGCTAAAAAAAAAACAGGCTTCACACCCAATTAAGCATGCCGGGCTTCACCGAGAGGAAACTTTGTCTCCCTCTGCATCAGTTACCACGAGAGAGCCGCGATTCTCCACCGCTGGTTGTTTTTTTTATTCAAAGGCTGTTGCCTTTGTGATCGTTACACAAAGGCAACAGCAGCGTATCCTGACGAAGCCTCACTAACCTGTTAAAATCTCCATGAAACACATCAGCTCGCTCTTTGAAAAAAAGATGTTTCATTATTTATGACTTCACACTCACAGATGGAAATCATAAATATGCATCGTCTAGTTCATGTCAGAGCTGTTAGAGAGGCCGGCATTTTTGATCAGTCAGAACGGGAAGCTCAGGGCTATTTGTCATAATTCAAAGCCAGAATATTTATTATTGTTTAGTATTGGACTCAACTGATGGGAAAAAAAAAACAAACAAAAGAAAAACTGTCATTGTGATTGTTAATTATGTCCTGTTTGAAAACATGAAGGCAAACTCTAACTCTTTGACTGAAACGAGACTAAATAGACTTTTCTAATAACAAGTATTAAATTGTTTAGTACTGACAGTCAGAAAAATGCACATGAACCCTCTGAACTCCAAGCTGTTTGAGCGTTTTTTTTGTTCCTGCCATATTTTTCCTCATTTTTCACTGCAATATAAAGCCCTGTAACTCTATAGAAACAGAACAACCATGAAGACAGAGAGACAACTCAGACATTTCTTCTGTGCAATATGAATGTCATGAATCATTAAAAACAAACAAAAACAAAGTTAAATCTCTTTGATTATTTGTTTTACAAAAATAGCAAAACCTGAAATCAACATGTACAAAATTACAGGTTGTTATCAACATTAGAAAATAAAATGGTTCCACATGCTTAAGATTTGAAAATGTTTGCCATTATTACAACCTCTATAAACTCTGCAGTTTTCACACTTGTCTGTACATCAGCACTATAAAGATGTTTCACCATGATGAATGCATCTTCCAACAACTGTCTCCTCTGTATGCTGCATTTATTCTACTGATGAAAATATAGTTTATTTTTCTCACATTACTGATCTGCAATGAGGAGCCCAGAATTTTATATTCCCTACAGAATCTGACGTAAACGGGTAACTGTTTTGTTACATTTTTTAAAGAGGCACATAGAGCAAAGTAATCTTTCTGAAATATCATGATTTTAAGATTCATAGACTTATGATTAATTCAAGTAGTCTCTGTTGAAAATCGAAAAATGTTTCTATTTTTACAGTTTTTGGCTTTAATATATGATGTAATTTTGGGATTTCTTTAAAAGATAATTTGTCTTTCACACCCGCTGGTGGATTTTGGGATTAGGAGGGTTAAAGAATAAATAAAAGTGAACACTGCAGATGTAGAATAACATGAAATAAACAAAATATTTAACATAATTGTGAAATATAACCTCATACAACTACTGAATCTATCACAGTGTAAACACAGCAAACATGCTTAAATCTAAATTTGTGGCAACTTGGGGGTGGAGCTTCCTGCAACTTTCCAAAATTAGGATTTTTACAGGAATCATTTTAAATGTTTGTTTTTTAATGTGAATGAAAGGAAAGACAGAAACTAGATGAGTAACGTATAAACACTTTCAGACATTTTACTATGGAAACATAAACTGAAACATGAAACACAGTCTCACTTTGCCACACTATCTTCCTGCTATAGGAAAATAACACTGGTTTGTTTGTATTCCTTTAAACCAGTCATGGTTGTTATAGGTGGGGAAAAGTGAAGGATGTGGTGTTGGTGCTTCCTCAAAAAAGTGACGTGTGCAATGGTTATGGTGAAACATTTACATGCAGGGTGATAAGCAGCGTCATTAAAATAGATAATCCACCACTAAAAACTGGCAGAGCTGCTTTACTGCATCATCCAAATCCTCGGCAAAACTTGGAATTTTCAGCGTGGTAGTTTGCTGCTCGGAGGTTGTTGTTTTAGTTTGCTGTAGTGAAATGGATGCTGTCAGCTGTCACAAGTGGCCAATGGCAGGATTATATCCACAGTCTACATGCGGTGAGTCAGGCAACATCTTCAAAAAATAAATGATAAAAAGCAAATTAAAAAAACACCACAAGTCAGCATATAAACTTTTAGGCAAAGCTAAGATTTTCAGCCTGGCCTACTATCAGATCAGATATTCATATTTTTCCAGTGTCAGTATTATTGTTTTTCTTGGTTTGTTTTTTACCACTTCTCAATGAAAGCAATTAACGGCAAATACGCCCACAGCTCTATCTGACGATCAATGATCATGTAACGAGTGTGATAGCCAATCAACAATTAGGGATAAATGTTGAAAGTTGTCTTTTAATTAAGCAGGCAAAACATATAATATGTTTCAACAAAGCTTTGACTTGGACTTTGTGCTATTCTGAATTTCAAACAGTAAGATGTTCTTTGTTACTTCAACTATAAATTGGTAAGTTTGCTTTTTTTTCATGTTTTTCCAATGTGCTTGAAAAAGGAAGCACTGCTACTGTTACCCATGATTTCCACAAGCAGCAGTTAGTCTTTTTACTCCACAAATGTAAAACCACTGCAGTACAAAGCTTTAGTCATCGCATAAATGTAACAGCAAGTTTAAAAAACAGGCAGTAAATATCAGCATGCTTGAGATGAAATAAAGCGACTTGTCTTGTTTCAAATAATTAGTTTCATCTAAGTGGCAGCAGCCGCCTGTGCAAAGTAGAAGGTCACGGAGGCCAATTAGAGGGTTCAGCATGGCTGCAGAGATAGATGAGGCTGATATCTCAGATGCACAGTCGAACATCAATATGATGGCTGCATCTTGATAATAATTTAGATATTTGGATTAGCACTACCCATTAAAATAACCCATTAAAAGATAAGTACAAGGGATACTGAGGCATTTGCTAAGTTTGATTACTTTTAAGAAGGCTAAATGGATTGAAACTTATTAAAGTCTCTCATCATAAAGTACTTCATAAAGAAGATTATCTATCTGAAAGTGAAAAACACTTCACACTGTTGCTTTAGCCGGCGGATAACAGCCATCTTTCATATTTGACTGACACATGAAATATGATAATTTGGCTGCTGTAAAAACAGGGATGATGCACTAAGTGAAGCTGTCAGAAGGTGCGTCTCCTCAGCAACACTAGTCGCAGTCCTGTTGCCACATCCTGACACTTCTGAGAGTCTTTGTTGAATTCTGATCCCCCGATGTATTGCGACAGCATCTGTGCTTTCATTTCCAATTTTACTGGTTCCAAAAGCCCCATATGGAGACTGTCTGAAGCTATTGTGTCACTGTGTATGCAGATCTTTCCGCTCTGTGCACTGCTGCTTGAGTTTCTGTCCTCGCACCTCGTTGTTTGGATCAATTAGCCGCTTTATTTTGGATGCTTTCTTTCAGCAGAGTGATTAAAAGATCGGCCGGGGCTCCACTTTGTGCAGGAGACAGCGCGGCGAGGCTTGATTTCCAATACGCTGAAATCCGCTGTATTTCCCATTCAGCTGGGCCGTTGGAGATAAACACCGCAAGACGTCTTGAGGTTTATTTATTCCCTCCATAAAGTTTAGAGGCAGCAGTAACAATCGAGTAACAGCAGAGTCGAGCTTCTTTGGGAGTTCGCTCCTCTGCAGAGTGAAAAACCTTGAAATAAGGTTACACCCACCAGCACCGACTGCACAGGAATACATGAGAGACAGCAGGTTCAGCCGGGTTTAACTCAGAGTCTGTCAGGAACAGTTTGCTGGTTGTCTTTTGACTTCATCTGTAAACTATGAATGTTGTTTAATGTGGATGGTTTTTCTATGAATATTAGTGTTTGCCATGGGAGGAGGTTTCATTTGAATACTGAGCATCAAACGCTTCATTTACTGCATTCTGGTGGATTTTTGTGCTCCAGTTTGAGCATCTGTTTGTGGTGCAAATGCCTGTATTTCTGTAAAGTAAAACACAAAGTTCATGCACCAGGCACAATTCAAAATATAATGGAATATATACGAATCTAATTGCATTTTCTGCAATAATATATGCAAAATTATGTGAAGTAGTCTGCTTCTTTCATGTTGTTACTGAAAAGGACAAATGCTTGTGTTCATTATATTGAGGGGGATGCATTCTTGGTAATTCCCCATTAAATCTATGTCTATAATGTTCATCTTCATTTACTTTTTAACCCTCTGAACCCCAAAACCAACCGGTGTTTTAGAAAGACATGTTATCTTTACAAAAATTGCCCTAATTACAGCATTAACAGTTCCAGAAACTGTAAAGACGGAAAGAATCTTCAGATTTTCAACCTTTCGTCACTCCTTGAACTAATCATATGTGAGGTGACATGCTGTTCTGGCAGTAAAATTCACTAAACCTGAGGTTAAACTTCAGATATTTCATGAAAATAAAATTATTCTATTTGTGATATTTTCAATAAAATAAAAAATAAACAGTTTGCAAAAATCTGGGCTCCTCATTGCAACTAAGAAGCCCTTAGTGACTCAGCTGTGACCAAAATGACAAAAATTTGTGACTCTTCAGCTGAACTGCAACAGTGTCTTCACAGAGCAGCATTGAGAGGAAAATAAAACATACTGGATCAATAAAATAAATGTAGCATGGCTCAAAAACAGCATACAGAGGCGCAGGTAGTTGGAAAATACATTCAGCATGGTGAAACATCTTTCTACAGCTGAGGTGCAGAGGACGAATGTTGCAAATGTTGACTCTAGATTTTTACAGTTTTTGTAAAACAAAAATAGAAATTTTAATTTATTTTTATCTTTTCTATGTAATTTCTGTCATTCTTACACTGTCATTCTGCTCAAAAGACATTTCTGAGTTCTCTCTCCTTCGTGGTCATTCTGTTTCCATAGAGATGCAGGACTTTATATGGCAGAGAAAAATGAGCCCACAGTGATAAAAAAAAACTTAGTCTTGTTTCAGTCACAGAGTAAGAGTTTACCTCCATGTTTTCATACAGAACGTAGAGTGACTAGTCTATGCATTTAAAACTTCTAAGTTTGACTATTGTAATTCCTTATTATCAGGATGTCCTAGTATCTCTTTTAAAAACCTCCAGCTGATACAAAATGCTGCAACCAGAGTTCTGACAGGAACCAGTAGGAGAGATGATATTTTTCCCATATCCGCTTCTCTCCACTGGCTCCCTATAAAATCCAGGATAGAATTTAAAATCCAGCTTCTAACATATAAAACTCTCAATGACCAAGCTCCATCTTATCTTAGATGCCTTATTGTACGATATCATCCTAGCAGAGCCTTTCGCTCTCAGACTGCATGTTTACTTGTGGTTCCCAGAGTTTCCAGAAGCAGAAATTGAGGCAGAGTCTTCAGTTTTCAGGCTCTTCTGTTGTGGAATCAGCTCCCAGTTTGGGTTCAGGAGGCAGACACCCTCTCTACTTTAAAGATTAGGCTTAATACTTTCCTATTCGATACAGCTTATAGTTAGGGCTGCTCTGGATCACCTGAGCTGTCTCTTAGTTATGCTGCTATAGGTTTAGATTGCCGCGGGGTTTCCCATGATGCACTGGGCTCCTCTCCTCTCCTCTACTCTCTCTGTACTGTTATACATCACCATTACTTGTCACTAACTCTGTGTTTCCCCCGAGGTCCTGTGTCTTGCGCTTGTTCTCTCCACGGATGTCTGGATCTGGAGACACATCTCTGATCTACAGCCACTGGCCTCACCACCTGTTATCCTGCTATCCCCACCCCAACACCTCCTGCTATCCCCACCACCCTCAATGGTTCCTCAGTGTGTGACATCAATTGTCAAACATGGAGGAGGAAGCGTGATGGTCTGGGGCTGTTCTGCTGGATCCAGGGTTGGTGACTTGTACAGAGTGAGAGGAACCCTGAACCTAAACAGCTTCCACAGCATTCTGCAGCACCATGCAGAACCCTCTGCTATGTTCCTAGTTGGTCAGGGATTCATCCTACAAGATAATGACCCAAAACATAAGACCAAGCTATGCCAAACTACTTTAGGAAAAAAGAACAAGATGGTAAGCTTAAAAACATGGAGTGGCCAGCAGTCTCCAGACTTAAACGCCATGGAGCTGGTTTGGGATAAAGGAGACAGGAGATTGAAAGCAAAGCAACCTATAAGAACCACACATTCATAGGAACTTCTGCAACAGAGTTGAAAAGAACTTTCTGAAGAATATTTGACTTCCATTGTGGAAAGAATGCCACAAGTGTGTTCAGCTGTTGTATCTGCCAAAGGTGGCTACTTTGATGAGTCAAATTTTAGAATACTTTCTGGGTTCTAAATAGATAATTTTTAAAAATTTTAATTTGTTTATTCGTTTTATGAACCAGGGATCTTCTAGCTGCAAGGCGAAAGTGCTAACCCTCCAAGCCACTGTGCAGCCCGTGTATATATCAATAAAAACACATTTTAGCTGTGAACGAGCATGAAAAGCAAAATACAAAAATTAATGCTGTGCAGCACTATTTTTTTTTTTTTTTTTTTTTACATCAAAATTTCAGTGGAGCATGAAAATCTCAGGCTTGCAGTCATTTAATGCTGTTCACTGTTATTGTCAAACTCTATAATGCATCATATGATGTGGTCAAGTCAGGTTTAATTAAGAAATTTACATTTTTTCCCCCTTTTATCCTCTCGTGAGGCTTCCAGTGAGTCCAGTAAATGTCAGCTTTTACATCCTCTGATCTCTTTGAAAACTGAGTAAATACAAGAATCAAGTCATGGCACTGAGAACTCAACGTTAATTCCATAAAAAAGCATTTCGATCTTGACGGTTTTTGTTCATTGTGCAGTTATAGGAGTCTGGACAGTTATCTCAGAATGTGAATGTGCAGCAGTAGACACCTGCTTGAAATAATAATCAGTGAAAAGACATCTGGTGTTTTCTTGATCGTGTACGGTCTAAACTCCTCAGGATTGAGCCAATGCTGCCTGTTCACCTTGTGATTTTTCAATTTCAATATTATTTTTTTCCAAAGGTTGTTTATTTGCGTTCTGATGAAAATGATTTACATAAATAACAAACACTGTGAGGGAAGTGCAGATGCTGCGTGCTACAGAATTACATGAAAGAATAATGATGAAAGACATCAAGTCCTAATGAGGCATCTGGAATTGCATATAAAAAGGCAACCTGGTGGATTCCTTCACTCCTGGGGAACCGGTGCTTGTCCTTGATGCCTTGAATGCTATGATTTGATTTCAAAATGGAAGAATTTTTCAAGCCGATGCAGTGCAAAGAGCTTCATACCGCTGAGAATCTTCACTGTGAGCAGAAACTGAATCATGAAGCGATGAGATTTATTCCACCCAAACTCCATTAGATCCACAGCGACATTCCTGCAGCTGTACAGACCAAAGCACCAACAAAAGGACTTGAGATGTATAGTCTGCTGGTTATTTACGGCAACTCCAACTGACAGCGAGCAACAGGGCCGGAGCCCATCAAGCGCTCGAGCTGCAAAACTGGCAAAGATTAAATATCAGTTTAAAGGTCAATTAATCTTGATTTTCACTCAGACTCGGAACAAAACGTGTCTCACAGGAGCTTAGTAGGCAGTTGAATTAATTAGCAGAAAGGTCTCACGGATGAAATGGTCCTCAGATGAAAGAGCTGCTCGCGTGAATCCACCAAAATCAGCTCATAAAAGTGCCGTAAACGTTGAACTCTTTCTTATCCCTTTCGTCAAACTGGAAAAAGACATTTTAATGTATGTAAAATTCCTGTGAAGTTTGGTGTAAATGTTCATGGTTCCCACAGGATCATTACTTCTACTATTCATGCGCCATGATAAAAAAGGTAGCTTTAAATTTCGAATTTCCTCTTGTACATTTTCATTCTTACACTGCTCAGTAAATTTTATAATTTATCATGCATATTCAGGTCAAAACTCTCTACACACGATACTGAAACCTCAACAGCGACGTGTGAAATTCACATTATCGCAAATGTTAGCACCGATATGAGGCAAAAATTTCCACTTCGACACAGGAATTTTCTGAATCAAACGAGCAGATTTTGAACTGTTTATGCATTTTATCTGCACGGTATCTGTTTTTGTTCGAATGTACGTTGATTTAGCTCAGACACTGTGTCAAGGATGATGGCGAAAATTAGCCTTGTAGCTAACTCAGGTACAGTAATATTTATTTGAATGTTGACTAATTTATATTGTGTATTTTTAAATAAAGTTTCCATTTCTAGAGCAGATGTTTCTTAATAAAAGTGACAGATTTTCTGTCTGTCATCTGCATTGTATATGTTTTTATGAGAATGTATATTGAATTAACTACTGTACATACTGTGCTAAAGATGCAGATGAAAATTAGCCTTGTAGCTAACTCAGGTACATTTAAACTATTTGTCTGTTGACTAATGTGCATCGTCCATTTCCATATAAATAAATGAAATGAATGAAATTTGCACACTTTAAACCTTTTAGCTTTTAAGTTGTTGACTTTTATATTTTTAATTCCAACATGTGGCCAAATACAGCAATTTACACACATTTTATTTCACTTTTTTGATGTTTTGGATACTTCATAATCAAGAATTGAACTGTGTGTTTTGCTGATATTAACAATCCACCTACGCACTGCCTGCATCTGCTTAATAGATGCCCGTGGGTCAAGTGGGATCAAACAGATCTACAGAACGATTTATCACCATTTAGGACATTTCTATTACAGGCAAACAGGAATGTGAAGAAGATCATAGATGCCAAAGCTATGATTAGGTGATATTTGTAAATATCCTCCTGAAAAAAAAAAATAATTCTGCATTCAGCCAAGAGCAGCTTCACAGCTGAGTCCAAACTGAGCTCTGTGGATCAGAGTTTCTGTGTCTCCATCAGCAAGACAGAGTGAAGCTGGAAAAAACTACAAAAAAATATATCCTGTTTTGCTTTCACCTAATCAAAATCATGCAGCTGCAGTAAACCTTGGCTGAATGAAATCATGCCTACTGTTCAACTAATCAATAGCTTGTATATATGTTTAAAATGTATTGCATTATCATCAGCTACTGTTCAACCAGTCGAACTGCATGTAATCTGTAGATGAACTGAGTGATTCTACCTGCAGCCTCCT
Organism: Amphiprion ocellaris; assembly: GCF_022539595.1. NCBI lineage: Eukaryota > Metazoa > Chordata > Actinopteri > Pomacentridae > Amphiprion > Amphiprion ocellaris. The sequence goes on from NC_072769.1 coordinate 35,994,531, forward strand.
CTGCCTAAATGAATTCTAAGTCAAAAAAAAGAAGCTAGTAGTTACAGCATATTAGAACATCTTAACCTGGCTATTTTATACTGAAATAATAAGAACAGAGCAGCAGCAGATTACCTGCACCTTCAGTTAAATAGTCTCCATTAGGTTGGGTCAGTTCAAAGTTCTATGAAGTCTGAGGTGTTCACAGGTGGTCTGCTTCTCCTGCTGCCAAACATAATGGATGAATTCTGCAGCTCGCTGATTTAGAGCTTTTCTCATTATGAACACCAGAGATTCTCTGACCAATAAGACTTTGGTTGGGCGTGAACATATCAACCAAACAGTCAATCTGGACACTACAGTCCTAATTTATGTTGGTTCATAATTCAGTAATTCATAAAAATAATATGTCATTATCTAAATCCACAAATCGATGTGACAGACTAAAAAAGCAGTATTACTTTGTGCAGTTCTGAATGTAAACCTGCACTCTTGGCCATAGTGATTCTTTTAAGTGCATTACTAATGCTTTGCACTAGTGTTAAAGGACATTTTTATTCAATGTAGTTAATACTTGAGAGGAGAAAGATCATATTATGTTGGTATGCAGCATTTTAACAGTTACAGTTGGAAAGACACAACATTTTGAAACAAAAGGACTAACATCTTATTTAGTGCTAAACATTTAACTGTTTAAACCTAGCAGTCTTCATTCTGTTGGGCCAATTCAAAGCTGTGAAAATGCAGATGCGTTCACAGTTAGTTACCCTAATAAACAATGGATTCATCGTGAACTTGATGAAGTTGATGTTTCTCCTCATGAGAGTAACACCAGAGATTTGGTGAACCTGTCGTCCTCAACGCTACAATCCTACTAAAATACCTGTCTTTAAAACCCAGTGCAACTAGTTTGTAACAGAAAAGTTCAATTAAAAACCCTCCAAGTCCACGCTGATATACTGAATCTTGTTCTCAGCTGTGACAAACCCTCTCTGCACCCACAGGAGACATTTAACACTATGATGCACTTTGAAACTTTGCTTTTTGATTAATTATTTTGCAGAGGCATTAATATCCAAGTAATAATTCCTTTTACAAAGACACAAATGATTAAAAACAAACACAGCAGTTTTTCACGTGACCTCAGTGGATGACTGTTAACATCCTGTCGGTCTGTGTCGGTACAGAAAATCCACCTTTTCCTTACCTGAACTGGCCTCAATTCACTCTGTGATTCGTTGATAGTGCTAATCTCAGCGTGAAAACAATCTCACTGCCTCGCACAGTACATCTGGAGCCGTTATATTTGCTTAGACTATGAATAGTATAATTAAATGCTGATTGGGAGAAGATTCATGACGATGTGGATAATTGTGGTGAACACTGAATATTCAGCTGCTCTCGGTTGTTGTTGCAGCATTTCAGCTCCACTGGGGGAATAATTGGGGGACTAGATATTGAATTTTTAATTTGCTGTGCCCTGAAAGTAGAGTGACCTGCTATGCATTGGACTTATTGGGAGTAATTCAAGTCCCATTAAGAATTCTCCTGGTATGTTAATAGAGGTTGATGAAGTGACCATGAATCCATAGTCATTTGGTGGAGGTGGCAACAAGAAAAAAGGAAAAGGACAAAGTGAGGAAGAGCAACAAAAATATCCACCGGGTTTCTCCTCTAAGCCTCGATTGTTAAATATGTGACAATAGCGAGGAGGTTTTAAATCCAAAATATTCTTAAATTAACTGTTCTGTCTATTCCCAAGTGCAGGGGAGTGAGAGTGAAGCAGCTTCAAAGCCTCGGCTCTGTTTAGCAGTCTGCAGGTACCCAGGCACACAAGTTATTGCACCAAACTGCTTTTCTCAAGTGTTGCCTCCTTCCCAGCGCAACTAAAACAGCTCGGGAAGTTTTATGTTTATCTCCGCTGTTCATCTTGATATGTGTCTCTAGGTGCTTTGAAGTGGGTACTTACGCCCTGAAAGCTGCAGCCCATTCTCATCTTAATGAACAAATCACCTTGTGAAATATGTGAGGCACCCTATTGATGAAATGGAAATGGGAATGCTGACCCAGCAGCATCGCTCAAGCACTGACATAAATTACCAATTCGGGCCTGTGTCTCTCTTATCAGTACAGTCACGGCGATAACTCACAAGACTAATTAATTTTCATTTCATTTAAATGAGTTTTTAAGGTGGAGTATTCGTGGGAACGTGCCGTAAAGGAGGCATTAAGAGTTGACAGAAGCTGCTGACCACTAATATCATCAAACATTTTCTGAAACATCACTAGAAAAATCATTCCTAAAGCGGCTAGGATCGATATTATATAGTAAGAATGTATGAAATGACCGTGAAAACAGTGGGAAAGAGGCTGCTCTTAATGATGCAGGGAATTATCAGCTGAATCTGCAGCTCTCCTCAGCTTCGTGGAACTTTAGCTTCAGCCCATTGTTTTGCTGTCTTGGTACAACTTTACTCCTCTCACTGCACTGTTTTTGGCAGCAGCAGGAGGATATTTTCAATGAATAAAGCTCTAGATGAACTACCTGCTCAGCACCAAAGAACTGGCCAACACAAACCCCATCCAGACCTGCACTGCTTTCTTTTAATCTGATGGCAACTAAACGTGTCGGCTTCATGTCTGAACCAACTCACTTTTCTGTAACAGTAGTGACAACATGTTGGCAATGTAAGATCTGTTGACATTTTTGTGTCACTTTCAACACGGTAAACTGCAAACAGTCATATTAACGGATAAACATGCAGAAGCACGTCAAGTCACGGCAGTTTGGTGTTTTAGTTTCAGCTTCATGGCATTTTGTGTACAATGTGAGTACTGCATGTAATACTGATATTTGTTCAGAGGTAAATTATAAAGTGTCTTTTTGGATGCTGTGAGTGCATCTCTCTGTCACACAGTATTATCAGGCCTCATTCGTTGTTGCCAGTTGATGAAATATCACTGCTGATGCCTGATATCAGGTCTGAGCAGCATCATTTGGGGCATCAGGTCACTGTAGGTTTGGGAACGGTCAGTAGATTATTTCATTTGGGGAGCCGGAGGCCAGTAGCTCCCAGTAATGAATGCACCGTTGACCAGTCCGTAATAAACCCAGTTCCTCAGTCAGCTTCCATCCACATCTCTATTTTTCTTTTCATTTGTTATTCGACATATCGTGGATCAGAACAGGTCGCAGCATCCTCTCCATAGCTTTAAAAAAAATACACTGATTATATTTATTATTGTGGCAGCAGCAGGTGCACTAATTTAAAGAGATATAAACTCCTACATATAGAGACAAACAAGCAGACTCACATTCACACCTACAGGCAATTTAGAGTTATCAATAAACCTCAGCATGTTTTTGGACTGTGGGAGGAAGCCGGAGTACCCAGAGAAAACCCACGCATGCACAGGGAGAACATGCAAACTCCATGCAGAAAGAGGCCCAGACCAGGGCATGAACCAGGGATATTCTAGCTGCAAGGTGATGGTGCTAACCACCGAGCCACTGTGTAGTCCTCTTTTGCACATTGGTTTCCTTATTTTTTTCTTAAATGTAACATGTGAGCTACTGGATACCAAGAATTTCCTGAAAAATAAACTATTTCTTTGTCTGTCTGTATTTCTGTCTAATATTTAGATTTTGATCTCTGATATCAACTCTGTTTTAAAGGATAAAATCATGAATGACTGTGTCAGCATGACTTGACCAAAGTGGATAGTTGTCATGTTTTAAAAACTGTAGTGCAAAAGAGATCAGTAAAGCCATCTGTGGCCTACAGGAATCTTGTTTATTTTTTCAATTTACCAGGTGGGCTGCGATTTGCCACATTTAAATGTCAGATTGATGGTTTAAAATGAAATAATATTTGTAAAAAATAAGGGCTGTAAACCTGTCGGGGTGGATGTCAAATTATGGTATTAAAAAATAATAATACAATAAAAAAAAAAAATAAAAATCAATGTCTGTGTCATGAAACAGCCTCAGTTTGCTGTATTTTGCTAAATTTACAGAAAATCTAAGACTTGCAGCTGATTCTGAGTTCACTTGTTTTGATTCTTACTGGGCTTGTCGGTATAAAAATTCAGAGTTTTAATGGTAGTTTAAAGTGGAAGGCTTGAAGTTCTCCATAACACTGTTAATCCTGAACTATTAATCCACTTTTCACTCTGATGAGTCGTCATCTTTGCATAACCTAGTTTTGCTTTGCTGGAATTTTATCAGCGACTCAAGGCTTAATATTTGTAAAATACTTTAATTCAAAACCAGACAGGGTTCAATTTCTCGCTAGCTGAACATCTGCTTATCAATAGACATTACAATCTACTGATGTTCTGCCTCATGTGAGACCACATAATACACAATAACCAAGCAGCTGCACTTTACTCAGACAGCCATGAAACCAGAAATTAGTCTGAAAATAGGGACGTAAGACTTTCTGATGTCAGTCACCGAACTTTACAACCAGCTCTGCTCCCAGTTGACCATAAATAGAAAATCTGACATATTTCACTCAGGTGAAACATCATTCAACCTGTGCATTATGAAAATCTTGTAAATTGAAAAAAACATTTGGTACAATATGAATCTCTTCTAGCAATACAATAATCTGCATGTCAGTTTTTCTAATAGTACTTTGACTTAATAAAGAAATGTGCAACATCATTGTTTTTTTGTTTTTTTGTTTTTTTACATATAGATTTCTGCAAATCATTATCTTCCACATCCAGAGGAATCTGTGTGACATCTGCATTTCTACATATGGAAAAATCTGTACAATATCCACAATACTTATGTATATTTCCTGTTTATTTTTATTTAATCCTGATGCTTCTTATATGTTTGCAGTATTCCCCTTTGCTGCGGTGAAATTGCAAGTATCCCAAATTCTGGATTAATAAAGGCTTATCTTATCCTTTGCTAAATTTGCACAAGTTTAAACTGAGTAATATTATCTACATGGGCTGTTTTATATGAGTGGAAATCATGGGAAGCCAAAATCGGAGTCGCTGTTTATATTTATTTAGGTTTTCAGCACTACATTCACTAGTTCAGTCGGTTTTTCCCTGCCTCCATCTTCACTTTTTACCATCAGGTGTATCTGAGTTTGAACCTGTCTTCCACGAGCCTCCTGTTCTCTCTCTTCATTTTGATTTTTAAAATTATCATCTATAGATGCTTCATTTTTGCAACACGGTAACAGTGAAATTCATTGTTGCATGCATTTGGCAGAGAAAGACTGACTACAGAAGAAAAAGTAGTATTTTCAATCACAGTATCTGGCTTACTAGCTGCCCATGCCAGCTGGAGATGCATGCAATCAGTGTAATAATCATCATACACTCACACAAATGTGAAATTTTAGCTCACACATTCTCAAACAAGGCCTCAAATGTAACCTTCTTTGTTACTGTCTGGAGCTCTGATAGACCATTTTTGAGTATGTTTACAGAAATTCAATAAGTAAATTAAGCTTTGGACCCAGTCAGATTCTGCTTTAAATTAAAGTTTTGTTGTGATCTATGAATTTAATTTGCAATAACAGAAAACCATAGTCTTTGGCTGCCACTGTACACAACATCTTGTTTCAATAAAAGCCTATTTCATTATTTCAGCGCAACAGTTGTTGAAAAAACACGCGAGTGGGCTGAGTCGCCATCCGTGCTGAGCTGCTGTTAACTCGTTAGCTTTGAATAAAAGACTTGCATTTGCATAGCGTGTCTCAGCAAGATACAGTTCTTTTTCATTTAACGCTCTGCCTCGCAGCGTTCACAGGTAAGTTCGACGGCTGAAAAAAAAGCCAGCAGCTCTCACTGCAGGCTTTAGCTCCATGCATAGTGCTGACGTGGCCTATGAGTGAGCAGTGACACACTTACAGCCTCCCTTATTAAGCTGAGGACGATTTTCCACTGAAAAGCTATAATTTCAGACTGAAAGTAGCTTTATCTGGTAAGAAATGCACATGGATAAATATTCAACTTCATACTTATGCAATACAGCTCATTCTGATGTTATACATGCAGCAAAAAATTACTTTGAAGTCAAAGTCGCAGGTAAACTAACCATCTAGTTCACCACTTAATGCATGCATTAATTCATTAATTCAGCTTCACTCATAAGTGCCAACTTTTAACTCACAGGATGTTTGCACTGTGTGCTTTGGATAAATTATTCCTCCTAAAATCATGAGATTAGCATTAAGTGGATACCTCACCACTGTGGAAATCATTATGAGGATTTACATACCGAAGCCTGGAGAGGTCAAGGTTGTGTTGTGTTTTGTTGCCTCATTATCACACATCTCGACAACATAATTGAAACTGACGTTACGCAAATCTCTTGTTTTATTAGGACAAGTACACAAGGTGGTGATGTGGAGATAATGATGGCTAGAAACCAAAGCTTGTATGTTGAGAACTTAACTAAAAATAAAATGTGCTTATTAGCCATGTTGTGCTTTAGACAAAGGCTCGATCCCAACGGAGCAAAAAAACTCAGGGTTCAGGAGGAATCTCGGTTTAGAGATTATAGCTTAAAAAAAAATAAATTTATAAAGCAACATTTTTCTCACTTATTTTTAAGAGCTGTCTCTAAAGTAACAGTTACATGACCTGCTCATTCTCAAGTATTAAACTGAATAAAACAGAAGGATTAAGAAATAAGACAAGTACAACATCTTCAAAATGAACTTAAATTTAGTGTTGAGGTGGATTGGTTGGTTGATTTACTCTTATCTATCCAAATTCTTATTGGTTTCACGATCGCTGATGTTACTTTCATGAGGAGAAAAGCTCGACATCAACAGCCTTCCAGGATTCAATCATTATTTTTGTCCAACCTGACAGAGATTGCTTGATCAAACTAATTTCAACATTTACTCAGAGTTAATCCAAACTAACTGATGTCAGAAAGTTTGCCGGTGTTTCTGCATTTTGTTCCAAAAAGTCAGATGTAAACTTTGCAAACAGCCGTTTGTGTATTGCAGCTCAACAACTAACATGTAGATCATCTAAAAACAGCAACTAACTTGTCTGTGTTTCATTCCTCAGTAGTTTTTGTGCTGCATCACCAGTTGATATATTTTTCGAAATCAGACGACTATATGCAGGTCTAAGTTTGTAAAAACAGGTCCAAATGATTTAATAAGCAGCAAACACTTGCTTTTTCAATGTAATTTAGAATTATTTTGAACTAATAAGGCTGTAGGTAGAGTCAATCAGTGCTCTGTAAACATGTAGTTCATCTAAAAATATCAGGCAGATTTGGTTTTCCCTTTGACCAACTGATTGGTTGAAGAGCTACCATCTCAGTCAACCACGATTTCCTTCTGAGAAATTAAGTTAAAGTGAGAAGAATCTATGGTTTTTTGTGGTCAAGAAGAACATCCCCAATAATTCTCCCAATGTCCAAGAAGTGCAACGTTAAAGTCTTAATATTTGTACAAAATAAATATGAGGTACATGATGCATGATCATGCAATAAAGTACATATGGTAGTAACTACAGTGCTTCTGCATTAGCATTGATAGCAATGTGGAGAAACATTTTCATATTTTCTTTCACTTGATGCACATTAAATTCACTATTCTCTCCCCTTCTGGCTCTGTTTTAGTTGTCCATTTTCTGTTTCTTTGGATGAATGTGACATGAGATCCTCCTCCAAACCCTACATTGAATACCTCAAGGCTTTTGGCAGAATTGGCTCTGACTGTATCTGATGTGTAGCTGAGTGATCGCTGCTCATGACTTTACTCTTTTATTTAGTCCCCCCCCAAAAAATGCCCGAGTCAAAACGACAACGACTCTGACTTGCTGGGAACAAACTTAGTCAAAATGTGAGTTGGTCCGGGGCCATATTCGGCTGGCAGTTCCAGATCTGGCTGCGCTTTGGTGCCATGGACTCGGTCCAATTTGTGCTCCAGTCAGTGGGCTCCAGTTAGCAGCACATGGGTCAACTCTGGCCCCTGGAAAAGGCCCAGCATATTACATAGCAGATTCTGGCACGTCATTCGCCCAGAACTGGGCCGAGTCCAGCAATCTGGCATGCCGGATTTAGGCCGCCGCCGGGCCAAGACATTTGGGTTACTAGGAAGCTTTAATAGTGCAGTTGTTTGATTTGAGAACAGACAGTGGAACCCATCCGTAAAATCAAATTAAAGGTGGGAAAGTGATGGACTTTGACAGCTGTTAGATATTACACAGCTTTTAAATCATTTCGCCAGGTCTGCTACACACATTTATTCCAAACTACTATTTAAACTACTTTGCTATTACACTGAAAACTGAAGAGATGTACTCAACACGGAGAAGGACACATAATTCCTGTGAAGCACTTCATGTTGAACGCATAGAATAGCGTGAATACATGAAGAGACACAGACAGCAGAACATGCCGGGGAGAGTAAATGTCAACAGAAACAGATTATTTGGACATTAAACAAATCCATTTCATGGCATCCAGTCGATGTTTGAGCAGAGACAAAGCAACCAGAAGATTCAAAATTAGGAAAACGCTGATGTTTCTCACAAATGAGGCTGTAATATCAAGCAGAGTTCATCTGACGACACGGTTATCTGAAATGACAGTATGTTGAATCTTATGTAAAAAATGCGACTGGATTCCTTCTCACGGGGAGGCGACTCTGCTCGAGCCTCCATGACAGATGTACTTCTTCCCCAGACTGGGATTTTACAGCCCTCCCTCGCCTCGTTTCTTCCCCAAGGGGGTAAAAACCTCACTGGGCTTGAAGTGTGACAGCTGGAGGTGCAGTGAAACTCACGGAGGCTCATAGAAACAACTGGTGCAGCTGTGCAGTGGCAGCATGAGATACCTGAAAAGTTATTATCTGGGGCGTTTCATCCTGTTTTTTTTACTGTTTATTGGTTCCAACAAGTGCAAGGCGGTCAGTCTTGGGTGTCTCCAACTTCTCTTGTTATTTTGGTCAGCAGTGTGAAGTGCAAAAGCAGCGGGCTGAAGCGGAATAAAAAGCAAATTTATGAAGCTGTTTTTATGACTCCTTCAATCCGAGCTACTTCTGTTTCCTCTCTACTGTCATAAAAGTCGCTGTGACAGATAAAATGTGCTTTTTCACTGTCTTGTATTTAAAGAGTAAAACGGAAATGCTACTTTTTTTTTACTGGCAGGAAGAAGAAAATGACACTCAGGATTGATGAGCTGCTGGAATCCAACATCTCCCACATAAACAACAGGAGTAAAAATGAACCAGTGCTGAATAAGGTTACTCTGCAGATTGTATGTTGCTGTCAGCAGGAAATGCAGAAACTACCTGGCTGAGTTTCATTAAACTTGGTGGAGAGGTGGCGCATGGCCTAAGGAGGAACCCATTACATCCTCACCCAGATTGTTTAAGAAAAAGATCCAGTTCCTGTAGTCGCACAAACAGTTGGTGAGATTTACCAGTTCACACTGCCTTGGAGTTCTCAGTAGTTTTCTACAAGTTCAGTATAATACCGTGAATGGTACATGAAATCACAGTAAGAATACAGTACGTTTCTATAAGAACTGGTCTTGCTGGAGGTCTGTGCTCTCCAAGTGTCCTTCAGTTTGCACATTTAATGTTGCTGTGATTTATCAGCATAGCGATGTTGAAGCCAACATATCATTCTTACATTCAAACAACACACTGTCTTCTTTCTAAGTTTCCCGCCATCATATGTTGTTAATATCGAACATTTAATGTAAATAGGTTACAAATATCAGTTGTCAATCTTTCTTTATCACCAAAAGTCAGTATGGACGTTGGCTCTGAAAAGCCATACTGGTCGATCCCTACTATAGCCTGAGAAGAGGCTTCCAAAATCTGGCACAATCTGGTGACACATTGGGATGTTTGAGGTCCAGTGGTGGAAAAAAAAACACTGTAATGTGCTGATTTATATAATGTCAGATTATTATAGGTCTGGCCAAATTTGAATTGCATTGAGCATTGTTTAAATCAACAATAATGCTGTGAATGTAGATGTTTTCTCACAGTACGCTCCATTTACACACACAGTATATACAAGATACAAGAGTGAACACTGTAAGTCACTAAAGAAAGCTGTTGGATTTTCAGACAGTTTTTATGCATTTTGTTTCAAGCATCAGACACATCAGCATTATAATCAGCCAGCGCAATGAGCAGGTATCGATCATAGCATTATAAACACAACAGTTAATAATCACAGACACTGAATTTAATTTTAAATTCAGATATTTGTCAAATCCTCTTAAATCTGTACAACAAGGTCCATGATTTCCCAGGAGGAAGCAGGTTGGACACAGAAACCAGATTAATCAACCGAAGGTGAACAAAACAGTCTTTTATGATACAAAAGAGCCGAAGCAGCAGCAGGATGCGTCGTGTTCGTCCATTAAAGCCTTTTAAATCACGCACACAGATCATTATCACATGGCGGCACATGAAAGGGAAACTGCTGCAGCACAATATGGTGTGAGAAGGAGTTTACCTTCATATGACCTTCAGAGGCTCTTTGATTCTTACACCCAAATCCACAGAGCACACATACAGCCATCCATCTATACAGTTATGTGCTTTGGAAGGTGTTAAAATGCATCATCTTCAGGGTGGAAACACACAAAAATTATTTTTTTAAGCAGTCACAGCACTGATGATGACAGAAAACATTACAATCACTCTGAAATGTAGGAAATAATATTAATGATGTCATTTCAATCTTAGTCTGATGATGGACAGAGATAAGTGATTACTCACTATTGTAGAGTTACTGACAGTGCAGCTACATGCAGTTTGTGTCTAAGGGTAGTTTTGTGTAGTAGAGATTGACCAATATGGATTTTTTCATGGTCGATACTGATGCTGATTACTGGTGATCATGAAAGGTCATGAACCAATATTCAGAGCAGCAAAAAAAATAATATTTCACAATGCTGTAAAAAAATGTATTTGTGACAAATAATAAAGGCTTCTTCTTAAATTAGGACTCTCCTCTATTTATGTGCAATCCACTGAGATTGATCAGTTTGTCTCCTGCAAATCCGTCTTTTGCTCGTCTCGGTTTTCTAAATATTTCACTGTTCTATCACTTAATGCCCACTAAGGTCCACACCTTAAAGCATTATTAATTATTGTTTTCCAGACACTGTGTCAGGGTAATCTATGGCTGCCTACTAACTTAGCCGCTGCATCACACCTGAACTAGTGCATTTAATTTATCTGCAATAGGAAAATAAGAATACCGATAATCAGGAAAAAAATCAAACATTGGCCACAATGATCGGTCTGTCCCTACTGTGTAATGAATGTAACACCAGCACCCTCACAAGTTCAAGTTACTCCATAAATATCAAACAGTGCCGTGTGTTTGATAGCTTTAGCAAAGCAGCTAATGCTAGCACAGTAGTGGAGATGCTACGGGGGACAATAAAAAATCTACCTAACGACACTAGTTAATTTTACACAATTAAGTCTATATAGTTAGTTATTTGTCACCGTTGTTGGCATTAATTTAAGCACCTGTACGTATGTTCCAGTTTAATAATCCAGGTCCAACACATTTATTTTTGCCAAATAAGGGACACTAAAACTGACAAAAACTGCAGAATGTCACAGGGCTGTTGGAAAGTTTATCGTGAAAATCATAGAGCCTTTTAGTACAGTAGAGTAAAAAATGGGTAGGATAAATAATACAGTAGAGGAAGTCTTCTCATCCCCATTGTTCTGGCTATATTTTCTCTGTTATCAATTTCTGTTGACTTTTTTCCTTACACAACTACACAGTTCACTTAGCTTGTGAAAGTAAGAAAATTTGAATGTCACATGAAGAGTCATACAAGACGTTGAGTTGAGTGGTGTTTTTCTTACAGCCTTTCTTGTCGTGTCTTTACTTTCAGCACCAAATTATAGAGAGCAGTATTGAGTATCAGTATCGATAAAATCCAAGTGAGAACATCCCTTGTAATGATCGACTGTGGTCTCTTTACTCAGCTGAGCATTTCTTGCTGAAATATAGGTTCCTGCAGCAGTGGAACAGGCTGTTTGCTGTAAACTGACAAAAACCTCAACACAACACAACCGTTGGCCTCATTAAGGATGACAAAATTCCACCAGTTACCTTCTGACACCTTTAACTGGAAACCATTCCAACTGACAAGACCATGGAGCATCAAGACAAAGAGAAGCCACTCTGATGAATCTTAAGTATCAAACCTAAAGTATTTTTCTTTGTTTACACTTTATTCATCACTATACAATTCTGTTTGTGTGATTTCATGGTTTTGACGTCGTCAGTTTGGCTCTAGAGTGTAGAAAACATAAAGATAAGTTGCGGTGTCCAAACTTTTGATGGTGGTTTCAAAGTCATGAAAACATGAATACAATTGCATTCACACGGATAAAAATTGCTTCAGCTTGGCTTGTCGTGTTAGTCCTTAAACTTGTGTGTAGAAAAGCATAAAATTGAAGCAGCAGTGGGTTGGCTGTTAAATTAACTACAGTGACAGAACCTAGTCAGCTGTACCAAGACATCAAGACTCTGTTTAAAGCAGAGAAGCTCACAGTTGAAGGAGCCGTATTGCATTTGGTTTACATGAACTACGAAACACACAAAAGAGTTGTAATTTCTCAGACAATACATTCATGTTTTTTTCAGTTAACATATCCAGCTTAGCTAAAATGATGAGGCGTTGTCAGGTTTGAACTGTTCAAACTGCGTTGCTCTCATTACGCCTCCACGCATCTCTTTCATCTGCAGATTTTTTTTACTTCAAACAAGCCTAATTTGAGCCTCATTAACAGCAACATGCAGAAGCTACAACTCTGCTCCTGTATTGCTTTTGTCAGCTTCATTTCTAAAGAAAAGGAATCAGGGTTATGTGGGACACAGGAGTGGGAAGCAGCTCCAGATGCTCCTTGTACAACTTGCAAAAAAACAAATACTTCTCATGTAATTTTAACTGGAAATGAAAAAAACCTGGACAACATCAGGAAGACTCGCATATCAGCTTTAGAAATGTGTTTCAAAAAATTATTGTGTTCCAATTAAATGCGAGAGAAAACTACACTACAACAAAAAGCACTGTAAAAAAAAATTGAAAATCTAACAGCATAAGCACCAGGAAAAATATGTAAGGAAAACAATGGACTACAATGTTCAAAACATGCAAAAAATTCTGACAATAATGACAAATATCTGTCAATCAATGAAATGTTTAGCTGACTGACATACAGCTAAAAAGTGCAATTTTAAGACCACACAATGTGAATGAATGAATGAATTACTATTTGTAAAAATACAGAAATTTGATGTTGACGTTCTTGATAGTTTTTGGCCGGGGGTTTATTTTTGTAGTCAATAAATGAGTATTGTTCTCTCTGTGATTATACCAGAAATTAGCTGTAATGTGTTTATAAAAAAAAAAAATATATATATATATATATATATATATATATATATATATATATTTACCATGTTTGATCTATAATGTGCACAATTTGTCTTTAAAATTGTGGAAAACATAAAATTTTACAGTTAAACATAAAAATGGGGAATTTATGTGGGCTATTGATGGGATTTTACTACTTATTCAAAAAAAGAGCTTTGAAACTGTTAAACAGTAACATCTAATAATCTTTACTACATACTTTAAGTGTACTCATTGTTTTTTTCTGAGAAAAGTTCAACAAATTATAAACAGAATGAACACGTTTTTTTCTTGTCTTTCTTTTATGCTTCATGTTTGAATCTAAAATTGAATGCAGTATTTACCGTGTTTTTAGTGTGTAGCATTAATAGTTGGAAATAATGAAACAGTTTCTTTTACCACTGAAACAGAGAGGTTATTCTTTTGAATCAATACCAAATACCAAAAAATGTATTACAGTTATTGAGACAAACATACTTATTTCTAAATTTTTCCCAAAGGTCTTGAGAAGATTGTTCTTTTAGATTTCACATATGTGGATCTGTGGCTGCCTGAATTTGGGCATGTTGATTTACATTTGGGGAGGTTTTTTACATGAATTTGGGATTATTTTTATGCATTCATGACTAAGTTTGGCAGCTTTGCACAGAGAAGTCTCTAGTTTCCACTCAGCTGTTGCAGCAGCAGCAGCTCAGACAGCTGAGAGACCAAAAATCAGTCTGAAAAGAGTGAAATGGTGTGTTCTAATGTCATATTTACCTCAGCTGAAGGTAAGTGATTTTATTTACGTGTTGTTTTTTGAGTCTTCATTTAACAGTAGGATGCCAAAAATCACAATTGTGATTTATATTCAAATAACTGTGCAGCCACACACAAAGAAATCATGCATTTACTTGAGATATAGCTTCTGTTTTGTTTTTCAGATGAAACAAGAAAAATCACGATAACTTTGCAGTGCTGCTGCAGCCTGACATGACAGCTCATGACTGTCACCGAGTCATTTCTGTCTGCTGAGTTTTCAGGTCTGCGACTCAAAGAAAAGCTTTTTGTGCATGTTTGCTTCAAACCTGCATGGCTGAATAATTGCTCCAAGCACACACACCATGTTGATGACCACTTTCTTAAAAAACACGACAATCCAACCAACACGCCAACAAAAAAACCTGCTTACAAAAGTGAAACAAACAACTATGACATGCAAATTTTCTTTCTTCCTCTTGCCTCATGTGCTATAGACTTGCCCACTAGTCTCAGACAGCAGCATCCACTCAAGCAAACAGTCATTTTACATTTTTAGGAAATTTTACTCTTTTACACAACAACAGAAGCTCCTTGATCTTGTTCTATTGTCAGCGCTTATTTTTAATATAGAGTTGGAGATTGTTAGTGTCGCCGTGGTTGACTCTCTGCAGTAAAAGCAGGATCAGAGGGATGAAGCAGATGTCTTTGTGCAGGTGAGATCAACAGGGAGTCTCACCATCTGTGTTGCCTGGATTCACACAAACTGATCAGTGATTCACAGCTTTACTGAGACACTTTCGTTGACAAGGCGACGAAGTGAAAGACCTCACATGCACCCAAAGCAGACGATATATTCATAAACCAGGACTAGGTCTTGTATTTAAAGGCAGGACTGATGTAAAAGCACCACAGTTAGCTCTAAAATTCAAAAAACAAACTTATCTGAGGAATCGATCTGTTTTAGGAGTCTAATACCGCAAATCCATCACATTGTGTGACTGTGGTCTTATCTAACCTGCTGTATATTTATGTATTATGTTATGAAATGGGATGCATTATAGATAGAAATAGATGGTTTTATGAACGCAGATTGCAGAATTGCCTGAGGGATTCATTAGACAGAATAAATACGAGGTGCATAGCTGATTGCATAAATATGTACATGAAGAGAGGGACAAAGCTCCCCATGCTGCCTAATGCAATACATTGTTATGCCGTTGCTGCATAACACAACTTTATTTAAACCTAGTTTGCTTATAGTAGAGAAAGATAAATAATAAGCTTCAGGTTTTCAACACATAATACAGCTTAATGTTAACGTTAAGTAATACCCAAAGTCTGTTATGTAAATATTTTACGGAAAATGTCAAATAGTTCCAATGCTAGAAAATAGACTCTTTGAAAAATGAGCAATGGGGAACATTATACAGAATTAGTTCCTAAACAATGGTAGTGTTGGCTATCTACTGTGAGTCTGGTAATTTGCATCTGTTTACTGACTGCAAAACTGCTGCTTTATGGATGTATGTGAGTGAAAAAGGGCAAAGGCTTCTGGTTTTGTGATACATAACGTTTTTTTGGATTTAAAAAGCTCTTTAAATGTCATTTCAAATGTTATTCTGAAAGCAGAACAAACCACCCACCAAGTAATAGAACTCCACTAATCCCAAGAGAAAATCTTTTGCCAGATATTGATTAGAAAAAATAACATGAAAATATATGCAGTCAATACGTTACTGAAAAAACAAACTATAAATAAGATAAAATGAAACTAGAACAGTAAAATAAGAAGTAATACTCAAGTAGTGAAGCAATATTGCAAATGAAAATTAAATATCACGAGACTGAAACTGATCTTGCACAAACTGCAATGCTGCAAATGATATTAATATTATTGTTCAGTGTTAAGAGTCTAAGCTTTCAAACCTGCAGAATACCTTATAAGTGTATTTAATATTTTATCTGAGATGTCAAGTAATTGTTCTGTTGGAAAATAGATCTTAATAATATAGAAATGCAAAAAATATTAACGCAAAAAAAATGCTAGTGGTGGCTGAAAAATCTTTGTTTTAGTAATACAGTAAGTTTATTTTATTTTTTAAAGCACTTTAAATGTGATTGAACCTCACTAATCCTGAGGTAAATTCTTGTTCCAGATATTGCTTAGAAAAAAATATTACAATAACATAAGATTAATCACAGTGTGTAATAGAACATCGGTAAGATTTAAGTACAAAATATTACTAAAATTTAACATAAAAATAAGTACGCTAAAATGAGACTCATGCTGGAGGGTAAAAAGTAATACTGAAGCAGTAAAGTAATATTATACATGAAAATGAAATACTACATGATACTGAAACCGATATCAGACATACTGGCGAGAAAGTAATAATATTATTGTTCAGTGTTAAGAGGCCAAATTTTTCAATCCTGCAGAAGTGGGAGGATTTTTAAAGTTTCTTCTTACTTTGTAAATGCGTGTAAAAGTTTATTTGAGATATCAAATAACTGTTTGGTTGGAAACTAGCTAATAACATAAAACATATATACTAGAAGTGGTATTCTACTATAAGTGTGGTAACTTGCATATGTTTACTTATTGCAAAGCTGCTGCTTTAAAGTTGTATATGAATGAAAGAGGACAAAGGCCTCTGGTTCAGTAATGTAATAATTTTCATTTTTATTAATTTTTTTTTACTAAAAATGCTCTTTAAATGTCATTGACTGTCAATAATCCAGAGGGAAATTCTTCTACCAGATTTATCGATTGCAGGGCTGCTGATTTAATGTTTATGAATAAAAGAGGGCAAAGATCTATGGTTTAGTAATACAGAATGTTTTTTAAAAGCTATTTTTACATTTTTTCCGATATTATTCTGCAAGCTAAAGCAGAACAAAACCACCCATCGAGTTTACAGTTTGTTCTCCTCAGCACTGATCAGTAAAAGTTGATGTCACCCCGACCGCAGCAATTCCCAGCAAATAAAAAAGAGAGAATGCATCATGCTGTCCGTCTCACATTCTCAGGAGATTTCTACAGTTTGGTGGAGAGAAGCACTAAGCAATGGCTGTCAGCAGGAGACACGGCAGCTCAGGAAATTGCAGTCTAATCGTTGGATGCCACCACACAATCAAACACTTGTTTCAGTTTACTTGGACCCGGCAATACAGCTGGCGTGAACAGAGTGAAAACTGTAGCTTCTTCAATGACTTCCAATATGTGCTGCTTGCCAGCTCAACTGAGAAACAACCAAATCCAGGAGGAGGGCGTGTTCAAAACAGGCAGCAAATTTTATCTGATCTCCATATTTTCACGATTGTTCTCCATTTCTTTCCTATTGTGTTAATCATCTTAACTGTCTTTGACAAGATACAACAGAAGACAGAACTTTATCAATTCTAAAAGAAATTCTTGTGCCAGATATTGTTTGGCAAAAATTACAACAATATGAGAATAAATGCAGAGTGCAACAGAAAGGTAATGGGATATAAATAGGACACATTAGTAAAAACAGAAAAGCTCACACTGGCAATGATAGTGAAGCAGTAAAATAATATTTCACATGATACTGAAATCCAGTCTGCACAAACTATTGAGAAAGTACAACAGCAAAGGATATTGATGTCCTGTTAAGGTGTGTTGAGGTGTTCCAGCTGCCCTTCCTGCAGAAGTGCGAGGAGTTTTACACTTCAAGATTTTGAAAGTGCATTTAAAACTGCACATGAGATCTCAGGTTTTCTCACAGTGGTGCTGCAGTATTTCAGTTCCTCAATTTTGGTCAGTCAGTGCATCCTTGTTACTGCTCTTGAAAACTAAAGAATAAGGCATCTCTACACAACCTGTTTAGTTTTTCCCTTGTTTCCAGTGTTTTGCTAGGCTATTAGCTACAACTGTGGCACCCAGGTTGATTAGTTGCTCTCATCTGACCAAATTCTTATTGGTTGGACAATCTGCAGTGTTACTTTCATTCGGAGTCAAGTTCTACATTAACAGCCTTGCAAGAACAACCCATTAATTTGGCATCAGGAGGAACAAACTACCAGTACGTCCACTTAATTCACAGTAATACAAGAGTCAGTCTGTGCCATTTTCAAACAGTCTTTGTTTCTTCCACCTTCTCAGATGTTGCTTTTCTTCTTGTTATTTAAGACCAAAACTAAGTTCTGTAAAATATTTTGGCAGGATTTTAAGATTTTCGGACGTATTCAGACCTATTTTCACACTCAAAATATTTCTTATTGGAAATCATTTTAAAGGGTGCAATATCTCCAGAAATATAACTAATGCTGCCATGAAATTTGGTGAGAACTAAGACAGAATAGTCTTAGTCTTACGCTATTTGCTGGAGCCGTGAAATCACGTGGACCCGTTGGGAACAATCCTGTCAGTGCCCTCAGCAAATTTCATGGCTGTGCTAGTTCTAATTCTGGAACTATTGGACCCTAAAAGTGAGTTCAAAAAAAGTGAAATGTTAAAAATAGGGTAAAAACACAAGTTACTTCAAAAGAATAAGTAAACTCAGAAGAAAAAAAAATGAGACGGCGCAGGAGCATATTTTCTGGATTCTGACTGAGCGATATCTAATGCTATATATAATGCCGGGACATAATAATGAGTAGCTGCATTGTAAATAACAAACAATCTAAATAACCAAAATAAAGAACTTCAATATGATGGAATGATCATTGTGTCTCAGGATCTTAATATTAAAAAAGCTCTGCAGGTTCTCGGTCGCCTCCACATTTACAATACATATTGAAACAGTGCTACATATGATTGGAAATTACTTTGGAGCCAAATGACTGGGCAATGATCCAATTCAATCAAGTCAAGAAGTGTGTAGACATGCATATTCATAACCTCCCTTTGTTTGTTTTCTCACTGGCTGAATGGGGAAGACGAAACTGCAGTAATTGTTTTTGTGCTGGGATACATTTGAAAACAATGACAGTGTTTGCAAATGGGCTTACCATGAGATGCAAAATACTGTTCTTGTCTGTGAGCAACCAATCAAGAGCCACGATCCTCATCCAGTCAACGAGGGTAAAGTGAAACTCTGCCATCCGCTGGAAAGTTTGAAGGGTTTCAGTGGAGATTAATAACGGAGCTGCTCTAGATGTCCTGCAGAGGTCCCATGAGGCCATTCCAGCTACAATCTGTTTCCATGCTGTCAAGTGAAAATAATAAATTGAGGAGATTAATCTCTGCTGTCTGGAGCACTAAGGTTTAGGATACCTGGTTTGTGTCCGACCACAATTCTATAAGCAACAAGTACATTTATTTAGCTGCCAACTGTTGCTCGTGTTTCACACTACTTTTGAACTCTTTTTTCTCATTTGTGATGATGTTCCTTTATAGATGTTTTCTGTCATTTCTATGATGTTTCATGCAGTGATGTGACTGTTGTCCACTGAATCACCAGGTTAGGGAATTCAAACCTCTGCACATGCAAAATATAGTGAAGGCTACGGTGTTTTGCTACTATCACAAGGTGTCTTTGCAGATTTCATGTTGAAATATTTCAGATCTTCAAGCAAAATTAATTTTCAAGCTCCATAACACCAATGTTTAAATGAATTGCTTCAACAAACTTAAAGACTCCCTCCACTGAAAATGAAGTTTCTTTTAGCTTAATATCATGAGCTTATGGTGTTTTTAGATTCTAGAAAACACATCAAGAGCAGACTAAGCAGTCTGCTCTTGATGTGTTTTGCAGGCTGCAGGCTGGTGACAGTCTGAAAAACATGGATTCAGACTTTCAGAGTTTCATTCACATCAAACATCAAGAACCAATCCTGTCCACTGATAGCATGGAGCTTTTAGTGAAATCATTCTTCTCCAGATTCATTTTCTGGTTCCAATGAATGTCGCTGAATGACTCCAATATTACAATTTGCCATTTTGCAGCATACTTTCACAGCAACAGTGCAGAGTTAGATATAAGACATGGTAAGACTGGAAAGGATTATTTTCATGGAACTAGCCTTCTAAATATGTAACCTTGATAGACTGAGATGAGTTTTAGGGGGTTGATAAACGACTGGAGAGGAACTTTATCAGCTACCAATCACTTCTGATAATAGAGATCACTCTTTCATGTCACTGTGGGAGAGTCTCAGTTCACTCGTCTTTGCAGAACTGTTTTAATTTAGCCCCACTGAAGAGTTTTTGAGCATGAAGCACCCATTTCAGTGGGGTTCAAGCTCAGGATAGTCAGGACTGTCATGTGGCAATAGACAAGTGTGTTTGCTTAAACTTATCCTAATGAAGTAAGTGTTGATTGCACAATGTAAAGGCTGTAGACGAAGGCACCATTCAATTTGGAATTCTGTCTGCCACCAGGTACAACATCTCCAGGAAAAGTGAAGAACCAACTGAAATAACTGGAAATTCAAATTGACAATGTGAAAACAAGCCACGTTTTCAGACTGATAGAAACCAATTAAAACACAGGTGAACCTTAATGGACAGAGCTGCAGGACTTCAACGGATCCAACCTTCACTTGCATTATTTCCACTGGAACAGTAAGTAACAAAACCTGCCAACTTATTAATAGAACTGACCAGCTTACTCGACTTTATCACAGCATTGAGATCAGATCTTCTATTTCAAACTGGGATTCTTACAGCTGTTCCTTGTTTCAACAGCTGTTTTTTTTTGCCATAGCCAGGCTGTTAGCTACCATTAGCTACAGTTAACAAGATTCGAGATTTGTTTATTGCCATTTATTTTGTATTTCCAGACACTAAAAAAATACAATACTGTCCTCCTAGTCGCAAAAGTAAATGGGCTTCATATTTCTCTTTTGTTTCCTCAGTTTATGTCATGTGCTGTTGGTAGTTGCTCTGAAGAAAAAGGAAGAAAATTCAGTCTTTGTAACAGACCAACAGTAAAATCACTTACAAATGCAGGTGGAAGTTAAAAAGTTGTCTTCTGCTACTCTGAGTAGGCCAATCTAAGACTGTGTGTATACTTGGACAACACGCCAGCTCTCCAAAAGTGAAGCCAGACAGTATTGGAAATAGGCTCTATCATCTTGTGCTGGTGACTTTATTTACAACCAGAGTGTGCACAGTAGTGACTGAGATGTGGTATTGAGGTACCATCTCCTGCCTGGACCTTAATGAGAAGCCAACAGCACAACACGGGGAAAAATTGTTGTATATATGTAGCTAACTAGATAGCTTGCAGTTACTAATCATTTGATTTAGAAAAGGATGCAGGTACAACGATCCTCGAAGACAGTTGAGATTGAGGTGTCTAGGAGGTAAAGCCTTGATACCACATCTATACCATCCTGTCCCTACTGCACACACTGGTTGCAAATGATGTAACCATAGCAAGATAGCAGTACCTATTTCAGAGAGTCTTTGTCATCACAGTGGAAGCTTGTTTTAGTTTATTTTGAGACACTCAGAGGTGGACTTGCTTCTATGCTTTGGATGTCATGGTGCATAACTCTGGACTGTCTTGTGTCGCGGATGCTTAAATGGGATTAAGTAGCAGAGTCAGCAGTCTAGTATCCCAGGTTTCCTGATCTATACTGACTTTCAACGTTCTTGGGGGATGGATCCCATTGCATTTCCAAGTCAATAGGGAAATACGAGAGGTGATCAAAAGTTCCAAGACTGTCTATGAAAATCAAAAATCATACCCCATTTAAATTTGGCTGGCATCCCCGTCTACACACTCTCCTTGTGCAGAGTTACTCAGCTCCCAGTGCTCCTGCAGCACTTATACAATGTACTTCATGTAAGCCACCAAGCACCATCTCCAATCTGAACTGAATCACCTAAACTGTGTCAAAACCGCAACCCTTCAACTTAAATCACAGGAAGTCAAACCTGATGAGTAAGGCAAGTGGAGAGTGACAAATGAGTTGTTTTGGGGAAGAAGAAAAAAACTATTTCTGTGCAATCGCAAAGCTCCGACCAGGCACACAGCAAACTGGAGCAAAAATATGCCAACATTTTAACTCTTCTGTCTATAAAACATCTTCCCAAAACCCTGAGGGTCATCACGGTGTGGTTTGACAAAACTGAAATGAGCCTTTGTATTTTTATGTTGCCATGGATGCAGTTTCCATCAAGTGTCTCTGTAAGAATACACCAATGAACACAACACTGATCGATGCAAGAGAAGCCTGCAACTGCTCGGATGTTGTCCTTGGCTTATTTGTGACTCATGGATGAGTTGTCGCTGTACTCTCAAGAGAAACGCTGGAAGGTTGGCCACTCCAGAAAAAGCCTCACGGCTGTGCCAAGTATTCTCCATTTAGATAATATGGCTTTCACTGTTGTTCTCTGGAGTGACGTAGCCTTAGAAATTTCTTTGTAACCCTTCCAGGACTGATATCAAACCTTTTCCTCCTCATCTCTACCTTCAATTGTAGCACAGTGTGCTGCTGGGTGTGACTTTTTAGCCAACTTCACAATGCTGAAAGAGCTCCATTTAAGTGATGTTTTGATTGAACAGCACTGCTGGTAATCAAAGAGAAAATACTTTACACACAGTCACAGTTGGTGCTGGATAACATTCTTGCTTCAATAAATAAAATGTATACTTAGAACCTGTATTCTATGCTATAAAATCTTTTTTGTTAAACTTCATTTGACAGTCTGAAACAGTAAAGTATGAGATGCATAGAAAAAGAAAAAATCAGGAGGAATACAAATACTTTGCACAGTTTTACCACTGTATATGGATCAGCCTAAAAGCTAGGGAGGATTTTATGTAACAGTGCACCTGTGCTGTTTGACAAAATCACAGCAGAGTAATGTGTCCCATCTGCACTAATGTGGGATCTGTAGATTCACCCCTTTTACCCAAATCATACCTCCAGTTTCTACGTTGGAAACAAGAGTGGGAAAGCACCCATACCACCATTCCTGGTCCATATCTCCTCAAACACAAACAAACGTCCAACAAACTTGGAAGCAAGGTCAATACAGGCCAAACATTTGGAAGCAACTTCAAGTTTCTGTTCACAATGCCTTTCTTAAAAAACAGAATGAATTATATGGATTTTGGGATATATTTAACGTATGATCAGATTTTGCTTTCATTGATATGCACTGTTTGCTCAATTTACGTGTAGGTATACACTGAAGTTACCAGACAATTGCTGAATAAATCTGAACAAAAGGAAAGAAGGGCTTAGTTTTAGGGTTGAGAAGATTTGCAAGGGTCACAACTTCAGTGCAAAAGTAAAAAGTAAAGTAAAAAGCTTTTTGGCTTTTGAGAGTTTGCATGCAAAAATCCCAATAAATCTCATTCGTGTCCATATCTCTCACAAACTATCACAGAAATGCCTAGAAAGAAATCGCTGAGTAAAGAAACAAGAGAAGAGTACAGATTTGTACATTGAGGAAAGAAGGATACGCTGAAAGAGAAAGTGTAAAGTACCTAATGGTGTCCAACAAAGGAGTTCACTACACCCTGAAGAGACGAGAAGAAACTGGAAGTTATGATGATATAAAAAGGTCTGGAAGAAAGAGGGTTACTACAAAAGCAGAGATAAACAACTAATAAATAAATAACTCTTAAGCATTATTTCAAGTTCTGTCAAGGTTACGTAGGCAAAAAAGAAGAAGATGTTCTTTGAAATATGATTTCGACCTTTCAGTCTCCAGACCTCTCTCAAATTGAGTTTGATTGGGACGAACTGGATCGACCAGTCAGAAAAGTGCATCTCACGAATCAGCAGTCTTTCACCGATGAACTCAAGACAGCTTGGAATACAATTCCTGGCAAATACTTAAAAAGAAACAAACTTGTGGAACAAATGACTCGGATATGCCATACAGTCGTTAAAGCCAGAGGAGGATACTTTAAAGAAAGCAAAGTCTAAGCAAGAAATACCCAAATACCTGATAATTACAGTAAAAATGTATTCTGATGAGTGACTCTTTATAAATAACCATTACTTATTTTGTTGCAAAGTATGCCAATCAAACTATGATTAGTGACTGGTCGTGTACATAGTTTGCTTTGGTCCCCCGACTTTTCTCCAATGCGTTTTTATATGCCTTGTTAAATACCTCAACATCTGCAATGAACTGGCATAAAACTGAGGTTTTTGTATCTTTCCATGTTAATGTATAACTGTCTTAAGGTGCTTGCATAAAGTAAATTATAGGATTTGTTGGGTTTCTCTCTATGATATTGTAAGGCCTGGGCATTGTAAGGGCTTACATTGTGAATTTGTGATGTGTAAATAAAATTATAATGAACTGAATCCTCTGCCTTATAGCACCACTATGCTAACATGCTAAACTAATTCTACATCCACACTTGTATGTTCCCATTTCTAACCCTGTCTATTATAGCCATGTGCAACGTAACCTAAACCGCCACCTCATGACGACACTACACAGCCTAGTTTATTCAGTCCAAAGCAGATAATGGACACAAGAATAATTCTTTATTTATATATATATCTATATCTATATCTATATATATATATATATATATATATATATATATATATATATATATATATATATATATATATATATATATATATATATATATATATGTGTGTGTGTGTATTTCAAAAGTATGTTTCGAATTTGCTTGAAAATTTTATGTAAACATGGCTTACAACAGCCAGTTTAGCTTAGGATGTGAAAAATTCAATACAGGTAAAAAAAAGTTATGAATATATGTAACATCTACAATTCTGAAGAGGGAAACTATCCTCAGGCTGCTAGAAAAACCCATATAATCTAAAGAACGCACCACCTCAGTGGTGTCAGTATCTACAGAGCTGGTTAGAACTGTTTGGGAAAGAAATCCTCACAAGACACAAGAAGCAACAAACCCGCAATTCAGAATGAAATATAAAGCACCTCCTAAAGAAAAGAAAGATTCAACATTTTTGCAGATAGTTTGGGTGTTTTGGTTGAAGCTCACCGCAAGAATCAGTCCTAAATCGCCAATAAGCTCTTCAGGAAGTCCATTTGGGTCTGCTTGTGGCCTTCCAGGTGGTTATTCAGATGGATTATTTTGCACCACGGAAGGTGCTCTGTCAATATAATAAAAATCGAAATGCACAGGATGTGTACGTACAATAACGCCCTTAACTAATGACTCTGTTGCAGTGAAAATACATTTCTTGTGTTGTTCTTTCTCCAGTGTTATAGTATAAATGACTTAAGATTGTTTGTTTCAGAGATCAGGACGAGACATTCAGCAAACATGCCACTGATTGCTCCACTTTGTACATAACAGCTATTTATTGTCAGTGCATAGTGAGAGCAAAGGCTGTTTATGGGCAGCACAATGTGGCCTGATTCTTCAATGTGTGTCCTGTGCATTACATGATGCTGTATATGCAACGTTAACAATGAAAATCATGTTTAACAAAAGCCATGTGTGGGAAAACTGAATTTATCTGTATAGCACTGTTCACACACAAAGGCAAATTGCTTTGGATGGTGCTTTAAAGAAAGAAAAGCAACAGCACACCACTTAGCAGCAGCAGAGTAAATTGTGATGCTACTTATTCTCACTGCTAAGCACTGTCTATGAAAGAAGCTATACTGTGTTGTCCTATATTTGCAAGAGAAAACAACAGCATGGCTGATTAAGATTTGAAAATGCACAGAGTAACACAAAATGCATTGATAGTCTATATAATATGCAGCAAAAACTAGGACTCTGGCCTCCTCCAAGCACAGAACTTTGTCTTCCCTCTGCATGGAGATAAAATGTGCGCTAGCAGTAGATCTTAACTAATTACGAAGTATTTCCATATTATACATCTGAATACTTTTACTCCACTACATTCCAAGTGTAAATACCTTAGTTTATAAGCGCTACACTTATTTAACAGTTGATTGAAGATGACCATTAAAGAGAAATTCTGGATATTTTACACCTCAGAGTGTTTACAGATGTTGAAAAATACTATTTCATGTGTGACTGAAGCTGCAGCTGAAGACTACAAGTGTAAAACTGGAAAAAATTAAAATCTGGGGGTGTGAAGCTCTTTTTTCCTCTGCACTCGCTTGAAGCTCCAGGCTCAAACAGCAACACATTCAAATACCAAATGATCCGCGCTGGAGCTGCATCACAGGGTAAAGTTTTCATATTTAGTGGATTTAATAGACCATTTGATGCGTCCAAACCGGTTAAACTTGCAAGCAGTGTCCATTTTTTTCAATACTTTGTTAAGTCCTGTTTGGTGAATATGGTACGCTCAATAACCATCAGAAAATAACACTGGGTTGTGTTTTTTTTTTTAACTCTTTTGAGTTTAATTGTGAGGTTAAGCTTTAAATTTCTATGCATGCTAAATTCAGACTGCAGCACAATTCATTCCCAAATACATGACCCAGCACACACCTAGTCCATCACCTTCTAGTAGCTCAGAAGTCACCTTATCATTAATTCTGATGATTGATAAACAGAAAGCAATCTCGATAATGCCAGCGTCGTTAAAAAAGTGCATTATCTGATTGGTTTTGCTTCATAAGCTTATCATCAGCTTATCAACACCGAGTGATAAATGGTGAAAAGTTATTTTTTAATTAAACATGTAAAATATAAACACACTGAGGTATTTCAGTAAAATTTTGTGTTGGAGTTTGTGTTTTGTTTTTTTTCAATTTTAACACATTTTATCACCACCTGAAAAAACACATTGGTCCAAGTGGTGCGTTATTTTTGTTGAGAAGAAATTGCAAAGTAGCATAATTATCATGCCCAAACTGAAGTGAAATTTCATTGTGCTGCTTCTCGGCCTCTCTCCTTGCCAATAGCTCACCAATACAAAAAAAAAAAAAAAAGAAAGAAAGAAAAACACCACAATATTCCCTTTATATTCTAAAAGCTGCAGGTACAAACTCTGTAACAACACATTGGCTGATTACACTGAGACATAACTCTGGGTTGTTTGGGGTAACACAAACACACTGGTTGCTTATGTTGGGTCAAAGGGGTTGTTATGGTTCATTAACAGGTGAACAGCTGGTTGGGTTACTCTGATCCAGTCGTTGGTTCATTCATTTTTAGGCTCATTAATTGCTGAACCTTCTAGATCTTTCTTTTTTGTTGAGAGGTTCAAGCAAATCGCGTTGGGCAGAGTTTATAATGGTGAGTATGGGTACTTTATATTATTAAAAGATTGTGGTAACTTAAATTCATTACACAATAACAATGTGGAATCATGTTGACATTTCTTAATCAGCTAACTAGCTAGCAATCCTTAACTAGATGCTCACTATTTAACTGTAACAACCATTATAGCTGATAACCACCAGGCTTTATCTGCAGCCCTTTTGAATTAAGCTGTTTAACATTATTTCATTGTTCCCCGGCTTCAGCTATAGCACTCTTTTATCTTAACATCTGGAACTAACGTTAGCTAGAGAGGTAAAGTTACATACCAGTGTCATCTCTCATAGTGTAATATTACAAAGGTATAGGTACATGATGTTTTACTTAAAAATATTTTAGTGAAGCAAAAACCAGCAGCAGGTAGAAGGTCAAACAAGACCGCCATCAGTGGAACAGACTACATTAGATATCCATTTATGATACTAAATTAAGGCAGGAGAACACCAAAAAGTAGCTAAGGCAGCTTAAGATGCACAGCTTTCTAATTTCTAATTCATATAATCTGAAATGTTCATATTAAATAAAGTGACTGAGTTTGCAGCTGGTGGACTGTTTTTTTTTTTTTAAGTTTATTGAATAGTAGCTTCAAAAGACAAACTCACTGCTCCCTGCTGCAATCAGAGTTGACAGATGGAACCTATTAATCAGCTGTGAGAGACAGTTTATTTTATTTATGTGACCTCAAATAAATAATGTGATAATTAAAATTAAATAACTAAATTGTTTGAATGCTACAGGTCATTTACTGTTGTTGTGAAATCATTCAACGGTTAACCGTTGCTCTCATCTTTCTGTCAGGTGGTTATTATCACTAAATTTAAAAGGAAAAAAGGCAATGAGACAGGAAATAATCCAGTATTAAGTGTTATTTAACCCAGGAACAGATGTATTTTCACTCTTCAGGTTGGGTCAAATGAACAAGCTAGCATTTGGGATTAAACGGTGAAAAAACTTAGATCAAACATCTGTTCGACAGTTACCCAGTACAAGGCTAGAGTTGGGTCATTTTTAAAATAAAGCAGTTTATTTAGTTTCACTATAACCCAAACCTTCACTCCTTAAACTATAATCAAAGAAGCCACAGACCAGACATTGGTCATATGATTAATTTCTTGAATAAAATAAGTCATAATAATCATAGTAAGTCATATGGGTGTCTAATGAGGTACATTTTCCAGCATGGAGAGATGCCAAAACTGAAAATACACATGGGCATTATCAGTTTTATATGCTTTCTAGTTAGGATGATTTTATTGTATTTTTCTGAGTGGACTCCTGTTCACCTTTATTTTAAGCTCCATCCTGTCTCGGTAATCTTAGTGGGGAACCTGTTTAACATGTTAAACAGTTCATTAATGCAACTCCTGCTGCTCGATGTTAAAGTTTATTCCCACTCATGTAGCTCCAGTGCTCATCTTGTTTTATATGTATATACAGAGCGCTTCCTGACACTGAAGTGTGAACTTCATTGTTTCATCGCAGAGACTGACAACACTGTAAAGTCGGTACGCAAGAGATAAAATCCATGACGATACAGCACCTCAGTCTCATGAAAGCCAGCTTTGATCTCACATCCATCTCCCCAGTCATGCCCACGTTTAACTGCGAGCAAGTCGGAATACAATTGTGCTATAAATGTGCTGGGTAATTGGTGCACCATTTTGTCACTGTATGAATTATTCATTTCTGGTTGTTGCTTCTCCATGTTGTAGATACCTCGTCTAAAATGGTCCAAGGAGAGATTTATCACTTTGCCTGCTGTCAAATGAGAATATATTGAAGTGAGGTTTGTGGCTCGCTACTGAGATAAATGCCATATTTATAATGCCCTCGGAGAGATGATGGCAGCTGATAATTTGCCTTCTTGATATCTGCCCCTATGCTGACTTTGACTCTGGTTTTCTCAGAGATAGATGTATTTTTAAAAAAAGGGGAAAGTTAAGCGGCAGCGCACGGGTGATTGTAAATGAATAATGGAGGTGAAATTCCACAGAGACAGGAGGATATATTGTTTGGGATCAGAGCAGAGCAGGCCGGATGCATTTAGTGACTCAACAAAAAATCCAAAGAGAGCCACCAGACATTTATTAAGTCATGCAAGTTGAATTTGTGGTGACTAATGAACTATAATAAAGCTGAAGTTTGCTGAGAAGTAGGAACTTATGTTATACTGTTGTGCTACATTCACTTCATTAAAGTGGAGAGGGCATCTATTTTCAGATGAGGGTGTTGTTTTCCTCTCAGCAGAGCCCGGCTGCAATGTGTGAATTTCATAACCTTTAGATAGAACCTAATGCGCCTGATTCCTTCAGACATGTCAAAGTCAGCGTCATTGACCTGTTTGTTTTTGACAGAGGTCTGGTCGGATGCCCTTTAGCGTCCACTCATGGCTAATGACAAGAGTTCAGGCTTTAAGATGCATCTGTGCTTTTCTCTTTATATGCTGACATTTAACCTATAAACACTGACTGACCAGGATCTTTTTCTGCCCTCTTCACAGCTGAAAACATCCACTCTGTTGACTGTGCAAAGTTCTTTAAGATTCATACCTGCACTCAGACATTTTCCATGTGAAACCAGAGGCAGTCAGTAGCAGTCAAAAGTTTGGACACGCCTACAGATGTTGGGTTTTTCTTTAGTTGTACTATTTTCTACGATGTAAATCAAAACTGAAGACATCAAAACTCTTAAATCACAAGTAAGGGATCATGTAATGACAAAAAAAAGTAGAAAAAAATTAAAACTGTGCAGATTCAGCCTGGCCATGCTTGTCCTAAGAGCTGCGGAAGAAGGCAACTGGACTTGTCTTTTTGGTTCACCTTCATCCAAGTGGCTTCTTCAGTTGTAACTGACTGATAGGGAGTCCAACATATATACTGTATGTACTTATCAGGCACGTATAATGCTGTCTTAAGCTCTCTGTCCAGACAGTTTCAGCACCATTAACACATTGAGTACATACTCTGGACTGAGAAAACAGATGAGAGGAGTGAAAGAAGCCTTC
Source organism: Amphiprion ocellaris (assembly GCF_022539595.1). Classification (NCBI taxonomy): domain Eukaryota; kingdom Metazoa; phylum Chordata; class Actinopteri; family Pomacentridae; genus Amphiprion; species Amphiprion ocellaris. Next base: position 36,024,790 of record NC_072769.1, read on the forward strand.
TACATCAGAATGAAACAAAACATCTCTAAACACAGGCGGGTGTCTACAGCACTTCATATCATGTACTTACAATGCAGTCTAGAGATCTCTCCCTAGACAGTTTCATTAACATTAACTGACCAATAAGAACGTTTTGGACAAAGACAATACTTGAGACTGGAGTGAGGCAGGGCTCCAGACTAACGTTTTCACTGGTCGCACTGGAGCAACCGACATTGTAAGTTAGTTGCACCTCTCACTTGGTCACAGACAAAACACCTCAGGCTGGCTGAACATTTGCTCATCAAAAGTTACTACATTTACAGATGTTCCCTTACAGATGCTGCTAGGTGACTGCAGTGTGCTCAAACAGTTGTGACAAAAATTAGTTTGATCTTAGATTTGTCCAAGATGAAACCGAGTGATTTTATCCATGTGTTTTGAGTGAAGAAACAGTCTATGCTTTTATGAGCGGATCACATTTTTAAATGTAAAGACCGCACCCGATCCAGTTGTTGAAAGCTAAAATCATGACTGTGCGTAATAATATTTTAATTTTGCAGCCGTGCTACTGCATCAGCTGTTGTAATTGCTTAGTTCACTGGTTCAATATCTTCCTGCCAGCACCTGCAGTCTGATCATCAGGTGTGTCTCAGTCAGACCTCTGCCTCTCTACCTCATCTTTCCTCAATTTTGGTTGAGGAACGCACAACAGCTAAATACCTAGTTTTATGCAACAGGCAGGAAAAGAGCGATAGAGCCATGGAAGAAATAAAAGTTATACTGTCCACCACTCTGGCTAATGCAGTAGCTGCCTGTGATGGTAAAAACGACAACAAAACAGCTAAATGAAATGATCATTATTCACTTGCATGAATGCCATCGCTTGAAGTTTTAACGTGCACACGCTCAAAAAACAGGTTGCACGTGCAATCACGGGGCTGTAAGTTGTAAAAAATAATAGATACTTCCAATGTTCAGGAATGTGCAAGTAATTGGCTGAGAATCTGTGTGCGAGGTTGCATAGTAAATAATGTAAACAACCCTAAATGTACGAACAGACAGCAATAATCCTATTTAAAAGCTTTGCATTAATGTAACACATAGAGTCAATGTCTATGGAAGTTACTATGTAAAACTAGAACAGAAAACACAAAAATAAGTCTAGTTGCTGCTATATATATATTAGATTCTTTAAAGTAGCTACTGTTTGCAACAATGACAGCTTTGCAAGCTCTAATGAATAGGTTTAACCAGCTTCTTGAGGTTAACGCTTGGAATGATTTTCTATAAACAGTAGGTATCCAATATAATGGCCACAGTAATATTTTTGATTATTCTGATATATTGAGACTATGGTTATTCATATATTTTAGGTATAAAATATTTTTCTTTCACTTTTAGTTGTAAACAAACTGAGCGCTGCTTGAACTTACATGCTGTGCTACAATCCTGCTAATTTACAAATCTTTTAATCACAAAAACACCGAAAATAATCTGCACCCGTGTCTTTAAAAGGAAAAATATGTCTTAAACTAGGCTTCTAGTATCCATTCAGTAACTGAAGCGTAGCCAAACATTACCTTTGAAAGAGTAAAATAAGGCATTCTAATGTCAGATTTACCCAAGTTGCAACCAAGTGATTTTATCTACATGTACTGTTTCCAGTTAGCAGAGTTCACCATGTGCAGAGTTGCTTGTGATGAAAACTGAAGTCCTGAAGCTTGCTTTTCTCTGATTTTTTAGTAGTTATTTGGGAGTTTATATCCTGTAATTTTGCAACATTTAAATCCCTACCAGAAGAATGGGCTAAATTACCAGACAAATATATAATGCACCATCTTCCACTGTAACATTTACTCATCTAAATGGAGCCTAAGTGCATTTCCTGAAGTGCTTATATTCCTTTAAAGTGAATCTAAGTGTATAAGAAGCTACATAACACCTAAAAAATGGCTTCAGTGTGACTCTTTTCTGCCCAAAGCTTTAGTGTTACACTTACATTATATTTCTCTCACCAGTTCTGCCTTCAGAGTCCCCAGATCCACCAAAGAAATACAAATAACGGAGCTCTCCCAGCTTCTGCACACATGAAACTGTCCTTTTCCCATTTGTCATGAGTCCTTTTTATTGGTTAGCGCTGTGAGGAGCGGACATGTTCCCACAGGCCGCTCGTAATGAATTAAAATCACTTTATGCTGACAATCATGACGTGCTTGTTTATTTGCAGGGTTTTCCTTTGGGATGATTTACAATGGCACAGTGTTCAAAATGACCGCCCTCATAAATCATATTACAGTGTAATGAAAAGTCATTATGAAAGCCAGTCACATCTCAGGCTGATAACTGGGAGGTTTACGGGTGAGGCGGCAACATGGCACAGATAGTGTTACTTTCAGCTAGAGTAACATGTAGAGCTCAGCAAGGTGTTCAGGTGAGTGTAAAACACATTAAAATTCTGTTTTTCACTGTATGTGTGCATTTCCTTCAGTCTCTTGTGCATCTCATGTATCCTGATCTGAGTGATTCTCTCCACACAGAGCGACATTTTTAATCCGCAGCAGCTTTTCTTTTTGCTGATGTGGAACGGGCCTCGTTGGCTCGCCTCCTACAACATTAATTAACACTATAGCTCATGATGGATGACCTCAGCTTTAGCTACCTAGCTCCCATTCATCACAACACGTAGGAGGATGGGACTCCAAATCTTTTATTTCGATACTTTGTTCCCACAACACAAGCAGTTGTGTGTTTCTTTTTCCTTGCAATCACAACATAAAGATGATCCACTTGTCAAAAAGGCAACAAAAAAAGCTGCTGCTTAACATTTGTGTGGTGCATAAGGAGACTTTTGATCTGTTACCTGCTATAAATCATTCTTCTTCGGTTATAAATGCTGCAAAGCTAATACCGACAACTTTAGCTGTTGAAGAAATGTCTCAGACAAGCTTGACATTAAAAATAATTTAACATTATATTATATGAAACTTTTTACCATCAAGTTTAAAAATTTTGATTTCACTTATGAATGAGTCGACTATTACTAACAGATTACAGGATATAACTAATGGTTTTATTACAGTTAATTAAACATTGCTTATGTATTAAGATTTAATGGTGGATCAATTTTGGGTTGCCAGGTTGTGAAACATCTCATCCTGTCATAATATTTAAAGGCAGCAATTAAATATTTTGAGTTAATGGTAAAATTTAGATTTTTCTAGTATTCAGGATGTATACAGCTTGCACCCAAAAAAGAACATACTTATATTTTACATCAATTTAATGCAAAAAAAAAATGTTTAATAATGCATACAATTTTTATATTTTTCACAATTTCTTGGCATTTAATTGCCTCTTTTTGTTTTAATGATAGCAGCAGTTGAGCTGCATGGACTCAACCATTTAGTTTTGTGGGGGTTTTTTTTTTTTTTTTTTTTGTAAATCAGTATGATCCGGGAATTAAAGTTAGAAAAAGGTAGCTCTTCTTTATTATAGTATAAGAAGCTCTAATTTTTATTATCAGTTTTGGTTTCTCCCTGTTCTAATTCACTGGTTTCAGTTTGGAACAATGATACTTTTGACAACAAAAGCTCTGCTTTCGGCAATGGTTTCACCTCACTCTCTGCAAAACCAAACAGTTTGAAAAGAGTGAAATTCGCAAATAATAAAATGGGAACCAAATAAATGTATCTACCTGGTTAGGACACCCACAGACACAAACAGGTAGACCTGCTATAGGTTAGGCATACAGGTGTGATCAATGAAAATGTTTAGCTGCATCTGACAAATTTTTGGTCACATGTTCAACCAACATGGTTCATCACTGGAGGCCTGCTGATGTGCTGATCTTCTGCTGGAAATCTGACCTTTGCAGAAAGGACTTCTTCAGCTCACATCAGAGCTGAGGTCAGATCTTTTCCTTTTTTTAAGTTTTTCTGTTGGCCTTATTGTCTTTATTGATAGGACACCAGTGAGAGAGAGACAGGAAAGCAAGGAGAAGAATGGTGGGAGGATCTGCAGCAAACTCGGGGACTATAGACCCTGTTTATGGGTCGCCCGCTCAACCTGTTGAGCTGAATCCTTAAACTTTCTGAACACTTCCAGGGTTATGTGAGAATACGACAATGAAGCAATCTTTAACAACCTGGCAAAGAAACAGTTGCTCCGAAAGTTTTAGTGTAACATGGTTCTAAGACATAAAATTATAAACTGAATACACACACACACACACACAAAAACTAGGCTCTACACCCTCATAGATCACAAATATAAAGTCTTCACACATCAGAAGGGACAGACTGTGCACCAGGAATGAATCCATGTGATCCACTTTAACTGTGTGTCATTTTTAACCTGCTAAGTTCCAAACACCATCTGTAGCATTCTCTGAAAATGAGCCGTGAGCAGTGAAGTCATACTTGTCTCTGCATAGACGCCATGCTGAGCTAAAACGCCACTTTGGTCCCTGACTGACATCCAGGCTCTCAGTTTCAGCAGGGTTCTGTGTAGAGTGAGTTTTTATACAATTCTATTGATAACACAACTTACAAAGCTTCTACAAATGAGTTGCCGCATTCTCAGCTGCGGCATTATTTTAAATGGTCTCTCTATTCCATTTCATTGTTAATGTTATTACTACAAATGAAATTGAGAACATGAATTCCCTCAAGCAGGATTCCCTGTGGTCTGGAGACCTCATAGAATTCTGCAGTGGGTGTTAACGGGGGGAGGGACTGATATTTATTAAGGGTTTTGTTAGACGGTAGCATTATCAGAACAATACAGCATGAAGATACATGGACATATTGAAAACTAAAACAGTGTTGTGGCTAGATTTTTCAATTAGGTAATCAACAGAGAAGTTATCAGCAGCCATTTTTTCACTCTGCATAGCTGTGATCACATTTATTTCCTCTATTTTTTTGCTCTTTCATGAACTAAACAGTCATAAAAATACTTGCAGCTAATTGATAATGCAAATAATCATGAGCTGCAGTTCTATATGAAAATATATATCTTATTCAGCTTTCAGCCACAACAGTAATACCACTGACAGTCAAAGTGAAGAATATTGATTTTCCGGTAATACAGTAGATGGGATGTATGAGGCAGTAGATGACCAGTCAGTTCTTAAAGTTGATGTTAAAAGCAGAAAAATGTGCAGTGTGAAGCCATGACGTTAGACAACTGGATCAGAACAGCTCCAGAACAAGTTTTGTCAGTATGCAGTGGTTAGTAGCTGAAAAAAAGTGGTCCAAGGCAGGACAATCGATGAACTGGAGACAGAGTCATGGATGTTTAAGGCTCACTGATCCTCATGGGAAGAGAATGTAGGAATAGAAAAGCTCCTGCAGCCAAAACTGCTGAAAACTTGAACTCTGCTGTGATAGAAAGAAGTCAGAACATCACAGATTCTGTGAGGGGCTGACAGTCAGTGTCCATGCCGACTCCTTTCCAACACTCAAAGCCTCTACAACATCAAAAGTAGAGAAATGGAAGACGGTGAGAAATGGAACCAAAGAGAAATGGAAGACGGTGTTCGGGTCTGATGAATCCTGTTGTGCTGTTTATCTGATAAAGAGATCCAGCACGATGGAAGAAGTATGATGCTCTGGGCGATGTTCTTTCTGGGAAACCTTGAGTCTTGCTTTCATGTGGATGTTACTTCAACACATAAACATTACTACAGACCATGTCCACCTTTCATGGCAGCTTTGTTCACTGATGGCTTCTTTCAGCAGCATAATTCTCCCTGTCATGCTGCAGCCATTGTTCAGCGATTGATTGAGGAACATGACAGTGAGTTTAAGGTGTTGACTCAGCCTCCAATTTCCCCAAATCTCAGTTTGATCGAGTATCTGTGGACGGATGAACAAGTTTGACCTCACAACTCCCAGGACATATTGGTGCTTGATACCACAGGATATCTTCAGAGGTCTGCGGAGTCCCAGCTTCTACCAATCAGAGCTGCTTTGATTGCACAAGAACCTACGTAATATTAAGCCGATGTTTTTAATGTTGTGGCTGACTAGTGACAGACATTACAAATAACCTCAACTTAATTAGCATTACTTAGACGCTCCACTGAAGACTGAAGAAACCCTCGCCAATCCAGGACCTTCCTATTTTTGCCCATGGCACCATTTGTCACATTTTTCACTACTTATGATGTGATATACAGCCGAGATAAAAGTCAAACATCACCGACTGAAGCAGTCACACAGACACCTTCATTAACATTTCTGTCATTATTGTACATGTTAAACAGAAACCCTCATGAACTCAGCTGCCGGCTGCAGGTTTGAAGTCATGCAGTCAGTATATGTGAAGTACTCAGAAAAAGCTTTTGAATTTGAACTGTTGCTCTTGTTTTCATTCGTCTGATGTAACACTCTGAAATGCTGGTGTATGAAAATTGCAAATGATTTAACTTGTCTTTGTAAACTAATCATTGATGCATTTTAATCAAATTTATTTACACATCATTATTAGTGCTACTACAATAAAAAGAAGCCTTAAATCCATGTGTGTGGACTGAAGGACTGAGCCTATTAAAAAGTGTTGGGTGGCTGCCATGGTTCAATGACAACTGACCCCCAGGAAAATGAAGTTGGGTCTTTTAATCATAGTGACTGGATGACACCTCTAATGATTACCTGTTACGTCTGCCAGTATGAGATAGATTGAGTTGGCCCCGGAGATGCTGGAGGTGTGTCATTCTGTTATTTGCATTTCAAGTCACTGAGGCCTGTTTGGTTCCAAGAAGTCATGGGGGAATCGCACACAGAGTCTGTATCCAGTTTCTGAGGGAGAAAACAGTCAGAAAATAGAGTTTAAGAGCCCAGTACTGCCCAAATGATTTGATCTCTTAATGCAAAAAGATCGCAAAAATTAACCAAAAATTGAAAAGCTCTAAAATTCCAAAGAATGCACATGCAGTAGTTCAAAAAGAAGTCATGTACTTAAAGTCAAAGTATGTAGTAATCGAGAATCTTATTTAAAAAATGTATTTATGGGACCTTTAAGGTAGTTTAGTTGATGAAATGTTACCAAACAGCCACTGAAAACAAAATCATGAAATAAACTGCATATAAAGTCAACTTCATTTAAAAATGAACGTCCCACATGGGAAATGGACTCCAGTCTTCTCCTGTAAAAAGTTTTTGTCAACTAATATTCCAAGAAACTTAATTTTTGCCACTTGAGGCATGTCATTATTCTCAAGTGAGATCTTTGATGAGTTTTTGCAAGCAAGTAAATCTCAAACCACCCTGTACTTACACGGAGAAAACTCTGAAACGGCCAAAATGAATAGAACACACCGAATCTAAAACATTAGTCCCTGTAGTAGCATTCAGTTGGTTTAGCGCTATTTTGCAGCCGATAAAAACTCTCCTCATTATGGGTTTATGGTCCTTGTCATAAATGAAATCTGATATGTAATCATCATCAGTGTTGCTCCAGCATTAACCACCTGCTGGGGGAATAATACAAAAAAAAAAAAGAGTGCAGTGCAAGTCCAAACCAAAACCAGCCTGCTCAGTGGTGTCTGGTTAAACTACAAGACACTGCATACCTACTGATGTTTCACATAACATAATTGTCAATAATTACTAACCTAAAACACTGCAGAGTCTAGTTTCAGGTACTTTAGTGTGCTGTAGAGATAATTAGAATTTCTCAGGAGTGGGGGAGTTAAAGTTACTGCTGATTAGTTCAGCCAGGAAGAAGCTACAACTATTATCATACTAAGTTTGCACTTCTATATGGTTTAATTCTGAGTCGAGAGCCCACATACACATACATACATGCTTATATGTAAAATTTGCCCTCAAAGATGTTTAAAATCAGATGTGCTTTATTCATCAAAGCAGATATTTTCCAAGTTTGACTTCTCTCCTCTTCTCTTTCTCTCTCTCTTCTCTCAGCTGGAGTTGCAATAGAAGTGGTAGGAAACGTCACAAAGCTTTCTTGAGGTGATAAAAGTAGTATTTTTATTTCTTTTTTCCTCGCCTGACAGTTTTACATAAAGAGCATCCAAGAAGATACTTTTTCTAAGACAGCACCATCTCAAAGTCTGCCCACGAGACAGAATGTGAGGCATCAGACAATAAAATGCGTTTCCTCCTCACAAGCACAAACAAAGGTTACGCATTGCAGCTCCTTGTTGTATGAGCGCAAGCAGAATGGGTTTCTGCAACAAGAAGTTTGGAAATTAAATGAAGCCGGATTAGCAGACAGTCAACACAACTTTCCTTCCACGTGGTTTGTTGGGGTTTTTTTGTTTGTTTGTTTTTGTTTTTTCTGGCTAATTAGTCAATTGGTTTGAGATTGGAAAATGATGACAAAGCCTCCGTTTCCAAAGTTGCCATCTACAAAGTCACCTGCATCGCCTCCTTTACAGCTGCCAGACCAAACAAGACAGCTTCAGCAAATCCTGGAGATCATGTGGCGTCAACGTGGACAAACTTTACGAGGGTGAAGGCCACGGTTACCGAGCACCAACTGTAGTGGCTGAAGCATCAGAATCTAGAGGTACCTAGAAGTACACAGAATCCAGTGTTGCTGGACTTTTCTCCCTTCACATCCACATCTTCAATATTGTCTAATATCTTTTAAATTTGAATAATAACAACAACAACAATAATAGAAGGAGAAGAAGTAGCAGTAGTAGTTCAACAAGGAACCCCAAAAAGGGTTCTCTGAAGAACCTTTCTGAGGTGAACTAAAAAAGGTCCTCAACAGAGGCAAAGATGAGGAACTCCAGAGGTTTTTAGACACTCCACCTGATCCTCCCAACTGCACATTGAGCACACCAGCTCATCTACAACTCTGTTCAACACGAAACAATTCAACACTGCACAATCACAAGATGTAATACTGGAGTAATTCAGGCATACATGTTAGAAGCAGAAACTGTTTCGGAAAAAGAATAAGGATACAGAAAGTTAAGTAATGTAAGAAAACCTAAAAATATTAATCCATGTTTCTAAGAACCTTGTTTGTACACTGAAGTTTTAAGGTGGAAATGCCACACTGCAGCACTAATGATGTGTCTTTTAGCACTTTGAATATCATCATCTTGGTCGCCGTTTCCTCACTGGGGGTCTGAAACAGTGGTACAAAGACCAGCAAAATATCACAAAGGAACTGTCAAGTTGACCTTTCGTGAATGGAAAAATCCACACAGGTATAGAGCAGCTAGATTTCAAGAAGAACATTAAAAAACATACATAAATAAATAAATAAATAACTGAGGAGACATGAAGCCATGACTGAACCTACGAGCACAGACTTCCCAATATGCAATAAAACTGTGAATGAAGGACTCCATAGTAGAGCTGCATGATATTGGAAAAAACAACACTGTGATATTTAGTTTTTCTGCAATATGAAAAAGCAGCTTAGTAAAATATCAGGGGTCTGTGGCCACTTCATCATGTTCACTGCATTTTCTGTAGTTTTAGACTTAAAATCCCCTTGTAGGCCTCAAACGGCTTCTCTGATATACGCTGCCATGTTCTCACTTTATGATAATCAAAGAAAAATGCAAACAGTAACTTTTCAGTTGTTCGTCCTCTTTAACAAAGAGGGTGGTCAGATTTATGTAAGACTCAGCTCAACTACAAGTCAGTTGTAGCTGCAGAATATTTCACTGTGACAGCTCAGTTTTTACTTTTTTTATAGAACTCTGGGATCATAACTTGAGAAAAACAGATGCATGATGGTGTTACATGCAGTTTGTCGAGCAAATCTTGTTTTTAAAGCTCTCTGTTAATTAGTGTCATGTTTTCGCATCAGAAATTTCAGTGATGATCGTATTGCTTCGTATCATGGCAACAACTCTAAGACACTGTTGATAGTGTCGAAGAAATTCCCCTCCTCATGCAAAGTTAGCCGTAGTGGGGTGTTTATTAGTATTCCGCCATATAGTGGACTTACCAACACGAGTGTGAGTCTGCGAAGGTACGCCGACCCAGAACATTGGTAGAGTACAACATTTTATACAGATGGTCAAACGGTAGGGAAGGGACAGTATGTAAATACAGAAGTGAATAGTGGTCTGTTTGCATATAGTTGATGATCAATAACAAAAGGTGATGGAGTCAAGGGGTCCTGCAGACAACAAAAGGTCATGGCATGTGGGTGACATTAGGCGGACTCTACAGACATTTCCTGCTCACTGGAATCGGTGTCAGCTATTTTCTTCATCAAAAGTTGTTTTCAGTCAACATTATAATTTCTATGGCTGACTTACTGCCACACAATTGATGCTGTTTCTTTTTGCAACAAAATCTTCTGTCTCTCTCCTGTTCCTCACTCATTTTGCTGTGCGCACCTGTGTCAACAAACTGTGTCTTTAAAATAAAATTGGGGGCAAAAAGACAGTGTGGCAAGAAGCTTTAGTAAAAAAGGTTCTATTAGACAGACTTTGTTTACTGATCAGTCACGGAAATTTTTTTTTAAAAAAGTGCAAGTTTTCTTTTTGCAATGAAGAAGCTAAAAAAAAAGTTGTAGTATGATGTGTTTGAGTTATTTTGCACCATCTATGCTGAATCGATATGCCATGCAGCTCTAATAGAAAGACCAGCTACAAACATCATTAAGGGAATGCCAAAAAAAAAACAAAAAAAAAACACACAACAACTCAAGACTGGAAAAAGCTGCTGTTAAATGTTCCACCTAGCGGCAGACAAAAACAGCAAAAACATAATAATCAAAAAACACATAGCTGCTAGGAGGAATGTCACTACTTAACATGGCGGACGACCTAAGAGAGCAAACTGAGAACAGGAAAACGTCAAAAGATTTGTGTTTCAATAATTGTTTTTGGTATTATTTTTTTAATCTGCACAGTTAAAAGCGAAAATTAGCTCTTCCAAAAAGAACATAAACATGGTGATAAAAGCATTGTAAGGCTCATAAAGGTGATTTTCCAAATGTATTTTAGAACGACTACCGCACTTTTAAAAGCATAATCGCAACTTTGCAATCAGCACAACCTCATTACTTGCCAGACAGTCCAACAATAAGTCCAATAATAATTTAAAATAATCTTAAAGCATCTGAAAAAGCATCCAAAAAACAAATTAGTTTATTGTGGTGATTTGTAATCATGCAAAGTTTTGCCCAAAGTTGCACAAACTTTGTCAAAAAGATAATAATACATAAGCAGGAGCTAACTGGTGTTTAAAGAGCAGTTTAAAGACACAAGAGTCATTGATGGTAAACAAGCAAAAACACAAGACAAGTGATGCAAACACACATCATCAGCAAGGGGCAGCTCAATTCAGTAGTGTCAAAAATAAGAAAACTGTGCATAAATCTAAGCAGTATAGTTTTCATTTTCTGTAGGTTCAGTCAAAAAGTAAACCATGGGTCCAAGACTTTAGTGCAACCAGAAAGATGGAGTCAACAAAGGAAGCTAAAAAGGATTTCTTTTTTTTTTTTATAAGACAGAAATAAGGTCAGGCAAGTCATGTGGATGGAAAAGAACTGGACATCTCTTCACTATTTCCCGCACATATTCAACAGGATACTATAGAAAAATCTATTTATGACCCTAGAATAACTACAGGGTTTCTGCAGGGCATTAAAAGGCATTAATAGTCATTAAATTGATTTTGTGAAAATTAAGACCTTAAATGGCATTAAAAATCATTAAATTTGATTCTCAGTGGCATTAAAAATTCTTTCTGCAGTTTTCAAGAAAAACATTTGATAAAAATAATATATAATTATAGACTGCGATTTGTCAGATATGTGCATTTGCGTAAACATGCTGAAGCATTGCAATAATTGTTCCAGTCAGTCAGGTGCAATTGCCAAAAACGGCATGTTTAGAAAGCGGCCGGCAGGCTGGACCAGGTGGAGGAGAGCTGGGAAATGGGGAAATGCAAATTCCAGCAGAAATGGCTAGAAAACGTGGAATTCAGAGAATGACTACTGCTCGTGGGTGGTCAAGGGTGGTTTCCGGATTCAAAAATAGTGAAATGTAGGGACAGTTTTCATATAAAAATCATCTTTTACAAAAAACAAACCTGTGTAATTTGTTGAGTTCACGGTCATGGCATTAAAATTTTTATAGTATAGCATTAAAATGGGATTAAAAAGCATTAAATTTGACTAGATGATTTCTGCAGAAACCCTGAACTAATTATTAATGCAAATTCACTACATTCTCACCATCAGGTATGCATCTCTTTAGTAACAGTACACAGTAAAATAATGTTTTCATAGCAAGACAGGAAATACACTGAATCAATGACTGTGCAGGTGGTAATAGTCAGAAATCTATCTGGATTGACAAAACAGTTCCACGCAGGCTTCTGTCAAGTATCACCCATCATTTTTGAGTGATGTCAGAATTTTCTTTCATTTCGATGACTGTGGCATCTTGAAACTCGGTGGTTCAACTTGAACAGGCCTCTACTGTAGCACCAAAGAACCAACAAGATGCTAGGTGGAGCTATGATTGGAGGTAATAAAGGGCATAAAGGAGTTGATGGTGTTGTCCAATGGCAAAATTAAGAACTGATAATGTTGATAATACACTAGCATACATTTCTTATCTCATTTGTCTTTTGGCAGACAAATAAACCAAGTATAAGCTTAAAATCAGGATATTTGATCAATACCACTTCATTGTAAATGTCTTGTTAAAAGAAATTTAACAAACTAGACTGTTTGCATGAAATAGATTTTATAGTGAACAAAAATTCTGCACTCCATGATGCACCTAAAGAGCCACATCATGTAGCAAAAATTCAGGAACTTTTCTGCTGGACTGCAGGCGGTGTTTACAAAATGTAATGTAAGAGAGTACATAAGACTTGGTAAATTCTGTCACAAACTCCCACAAACAAAGCTCCACAAAATAAGTTCAAAGACTGTTGTAGAGAAAACTGCTTCTAATTCTGGTTTTACCATGTCTTGCTCTGACAAATGGGGTCATTTTGGCGACTTGTTAAAAAATGACGTGCTTTTTGGTGTTCAGAGGGTAAAATGCGAAAGTGTAATGAAAGTATTCCATAACTCAATAATAATGGTGATAAATAAACTTGATTTAAATATTGATCAAAATAATAGGGATCAAAATTTTGTCCATAATCCTGCAGCTCTACTTCTATAACTTAGACACCCAAGTTTGTAAAACATTACCAAGATGTTTGAGAAATGTGATTGAGTAGTTGTTGGGGGTAAATACATTCTTCAACTTGTAAATGGCAAAAATAAATTCTAAGTATCATTCACAAATGTCATTTGACCAAGATCCAATGAATTTATGTTATTGCTGTTTTCAATAATACAAAACACTCTATATGCTGAGCTGATGGAGGAGCTAAGCCTGGAGGAAGAAGCAGGCAGACTAAAGCATCTTCAGTTGGAGGCAGATTCCCAACCTGTTGCTTCCTCGGCTTATTTAAACATCTCCATAGCCATCTCTCATCACCTGTGGCTGCGTTTTAATATATAGCAGGAAATGGAAAACATGGCCTCCAGTTTTCACATATCAGCCTCAGTCCAGTGCTCCTCATCAGAAAGCCTAATAAGGTTAACTGGATATGCATAATTTACTGACATATATCTTCCATCTTACAGTGTCACAGGAAACGTAGCAGATGTGAGCTGGAATACATGATGCTGCATAAACAGCACCGAGCGCAGCGTATCTCAGCATCTTTAATTACTGTCTGGCTGCAGATTTCTAGATGTGACGTTGATTAAAAACCTTCTCAAGTAAGGCTCTCTTCATATTCTGCTGTTTTTATTATCAGTAACCTGTTTTTAGCCTTGCTATCAGTGTGGCTCTGTGGCCTGCCTCTTCTAGGTCAGGGATGAATATTTTTATTGCACCTTCATTTTTAAATAAACAGTACTCTGCATTTTTTTCCATGATGTGCTGCATTCTTGCTAATCTACTAATCAGATTCAGAATATGACTAAGAAAAATCTTTACTTGAATTCACAGCATCTCCTACAGGTAAAATAAAGTAAAACTGTACACAATTCTAGTGCCAACACAAGGTTGGATTTCATAGAATTTTGTCTATTATGTCTAACTTGCAAATATATATTTACTAACATGATGTTTCAGTGACACCTTCATCATGTTTTTTTTTCTTTTTCCAAATAAATGTGTTTTTGCAAGTTAAACAAGTGTGACTGAGCCTGACTGAAACTTCTGGATATGCTCATCGTCTCCTGCCTCATGAAACAAATGTGAAAAAAAAATACACAGTTTAACCATACAGTATGGTTTTAACAGCAGCCTGTTAAAATAAGCATTAACCTTGAACCATCGCTTGACGCATCTATAATGTTTCAATCTTATTCCAGTGCAGTCCAGACCACCACCAGGTTTTGGGGGTTAAAGGTGGCTGCAGGACTCAGGAGTAACCAGGACAGTCACATTTGTAGCACAGTGGCACATTTTAATGGTCAGCTGCTGCTTGGGGAGAAACTTGTTCTGTGAAAACCCTCCATGATATGCAATTGATTTCCCAAAGAGACAGATAATTACTCCAGTGTAGGAAACGTGCAACAGCCTGTTAGTGCCAGTCGCTGTGGATGTATATTTTTTTATTACACTCGCTGTCAAAGCAGTCAGACTTTGTCGCCTTCAAACGGCAAAATAGATGCAAAGATGTAAGATGCTATTACCCGCTTCTCTTCAATCTAAGAGCAAAATGTCCAGGTCCTAGTGAGCTGACAGGGCCCTGATGAAAGAGAAAGAGGCATTTAAACTAGGGATGGAAAAATACAGGCTTCTACAGGTTTCTCAGGGCTGATGGCGTTGCTGATTATTGGTGATGAAGAAAGGCTGTGAACCGATATTTGGAACCGATTTGTATTGCATTTAATGTTTTAACAGCATGTGGCAGTAGAGAACTTGTCATCATAACCAGGCTTCTTCATTAATAGGGTGACTGTAACTGAATATGTAAATTAGAAATAGGAGAGATTAAATTAGGACTCTCCTCTGTGTAGGCGGGATTGGTCAGACAGTTTGTCTGCTGCAGTTACTTCTGCTGTTCTTCTCTATTTTCTTCATATTTCACTGTTCTATCACCTTTATTGCCCACTGAGGTCTGTATCTTAAAACTTTACCAATTATTGTTTTCCAGACATTTTAGAGAAATCTGTGGTTGCCCTCAAACTTAACTGCCAGCCGTTAGCATAGCCTTAGTCAACGTGAGAAGGTGATTTCCTGGTTGTGTCTCATATCCAGTTCTTGAAATCTCTGCTTGAGAGACATTTCTGAGACCACAGAGTGACGAAAGACAGAGAGAGGAGGCTGCATCACACCTGAAGTAGCGCATTTAGTTCATCAATAATCAGCCAATAATTTACAGATACTGATAATAGGAAAAATGCCAAAGATCGGCTTCAATAATCAACCAGGCTAAAACGCGGTCCCTGTCCTGAGCTTCTTTTTTACTTTACTTTCCCATTTTATCAAAGAAAATAGTAGCTAGACAAAATACAAATGCACACATTGTGTGTCTAACAGTACTGTGAACAGCAACAGTTGAGAGGATAGGAGCATAGTCCTGTCCCTGGTTTAAAAGTACATGTGTGTAAACATGTTCAACCACAAGGCTGTTTTTCCTCATCCTGCAGCATGAATATAAATTGAGCCCCCAGCTGCCACATGTAAATACAGCTGTACATAGATATGCATATAGATGTGTAAAAACAAGGTTAAGATGTAGACAGTGAGGCTCATTCATCAGGGACATATTGAGATATAATGGCTGGTGGCCAGCACATTTCCGAGGCAAATATAACTGTGATTTGACCAGGGTGTCGGGTAATTAATCTTTCGTGTTTATGATCTTTCGGGTTTTCGCTACGTTTTTATATACACTGATTAAAACAAGGCAGCAAAACACAAGCTGCACAGGAGCATACGGAGGAGTTTCGCATGCAAATTCAGTCTTCAAAGTTGAGCAGGAAACCCCTGACAGCATTTAGCAACAAGGAGCTGAATCAACATTTGGTTTCTTTTTATTATTTTTTTGCAGAGGAATTTTAAACTAGTCTCTGAACTTCAGAGGAAGCCCAGTTTTTGATGTCTTAATTTCACTGTTGCGCTCGGCTGGCCCTTATTCATCTGTACCAAGCAAACAATAAACGGGAGAAGCAGTTAGACCTGTAAGACATCACATTTTCAGTATGATAATAAGATCCTTTATATGATTTCTGATGAGACACCCTGGTTATATTAAGACTTTCATAACCGTATCTCCATGGTAAAAGATAAGAAGCCTCACTAAATTAAATATCTTTGACTGATGTGAGTAAATTGCGTAGTTCTCAAGTCTGAATGCATATAAGGTGTCATGCACCTTCCTTCTTTCTTTTAATATTCTTGGAAAGGAATAATAATAATAATAAAAACAGTTTTGATATGGATTGTCAAGTAATTCCACTGCTCCACAAACTTGTTTGGAGAAGCTTTGTTGAGCTGCCTGCTGTTTGTGAACGCAGACAGATGGATCCAATGATATGTGGATGAACTCTTATTTTGAACATATGAAGTCTGGGGCAGCACCACAGATGTATTGAGCACGAAGCCACAGCTTTATTATTCTCAAGACAAGTATTCAATGGCATCACTGAACTCGCACCACCTGTTTTGAATCCTTTGAAATGTGTTTTTTCATTTCTTACTTTCCAGTGAATGCTGAAAGCAGCGGCGTCTTCGTTTTCTATCTTTATTCATGAGTGTGGAACCACGGTTACTTGACAGACCTTCTTTGTAAAGCATAATCGAGACCAAGCTATGCGGCATATAAGAGTCATTTTTCCTCACATTTCTTATTACATGTGAGAAAAACCATGTGTAAACATTTGTGTTGGATATTTGAAGGACTTGCAATGGATGACAGGTAACTTGACTGTCGAAGAAAAGTGTGGATGTTTCTAAAGGTTGATTTCTCTTTTGAATAGAAGTAAACATTTTGACCAGACGACTCATCTGTGATGTGTCGTTCAGAAAAGTTACAGAAAATTCACTCAACTCTAAGCCTAAAATCATGATATTTCATCAAACTCACTTTATTTTACACCTTATTTTTAAAAATGAGAAAATAAGCGGTTTCAGTAACCACATTTCACTAAAAATATAAAAAATACATTAAAAAAAATCTGCATTCTTCGATGCAGCCATGAAGCCATTAGTGACTCCGTTATGACCAACACAAGACAAAAACTCTCTGAGCTTTAGGCTGAACTGCGAGTTGTGTTTTGTGTTTACACAAAGCAGATAAAAGACAAGATTGATAACATTCATGGACACCTGTTGGACATGTTGATTCCAGTTTTTGTTCCAGTTTTATGAAGCAAATAATCAAAGTAATTCAACTTTTTAAAAAAATTTCTGTCATTCTAACTGGGTCATACTGCACCGAAGACAATTCTTCATGGTTGTTCTGTTTTCATAGAGGTGTGGGACTTTATATTGCTGTGAAAAATGAGACCACACTGAGGCAAAATGTTTGAGGAGCATAAAAAAAGCCCAGAAAACGACTGAACTTCGGACTTGTATTTATGGTGCCGACTAGCAAAGGTAACAACGTCTTATCGTTAGTTAACTGATCGCACACATCCCTGAAAAAAAGACAAACCGAGTTAAATGTATGCATCAGCTCACAACCAGGGAAACCATAATTAAGAGACTTAAAGGATTAGTTCACCAGTTTTACATCAAGTAAGTGTCGTGGTTTCTAGAGAGTTTAATCTGGTATATTTGAGTTTTCATTCTCACCTCAGTTTGGCGAAATGGAATTTTAGTTGTTTTGTTCAGAGCGCTAAAGTGTCATTTAAAGTGGAACTCCACCTGTTTACATATAAGATTCTATCAGATTTCTAGTTGGTGATTTTTCAAAAACTAAAGCCACAAAAGAACAAGTTTCCTCTGACCTGCACAACAAGGACTACAATTCACCGTCAGAACCTCACAGCTAGGCTCACGAACAAACACACAGACTCCTTTGATAATAAAGTAGTATATTTCTATTTCATGGACTGTGGTAATTGGGCAGCTAAGAACAGGCCTGCTTACCTTCCATAAGTGCACATGTATTGATCTGATTTGACTGACAGATCTGTATTATTGTGATCTATTTTCATGAACAGGTTATTGGGTAGCAGATGTTAGATATGCTTGAAACAGACGGAAAATCTCGCCTCAAACACACATACAAAGAGTAAACTTGAAACTCCAGCCTCACATGCTCTTTTGTTTGTGATGTAACCAGTTTGTGCACAAACTTCTTTCTGCATCACATGCTCCTTGCAATTTTTTGGTAAAATACATTCAGTTAGATAATACTGTACATGTCGCATAAGAGTGCATGTAACTAACTTCTATTATTTGGAACTCCAAAATCTGCCATCTGTAAATCAGAATCTTTACTAGCTATTGATATGGTAATTTTGGTTACAGACATTAATTACTGAGGATGTTTTATGAGAGTGATATTCTGATTTGTGAGGCTGATTAATCTCCTCTATCTATTTTCTGTCAATTGAAGGTGGTACCCTTATTTTTAATGAGGCTGATTCATTGAGATTGCTTTATCAAGCCAGTTGTATCTACACTGATATCAATAATGATGTTTTCTATTCTAAAAAAAAGCAGAAAATGACCACTATATGAATGATATTTCACACAGTTTTACTGCCACATATACTCTTCATGAGTCAGAGTATATTCACACAGAAAAAGCCTCAACAGCAGATGTCCAGCAGTCATAGCAGAAATACCCACACTGGACAGCTGCTGGCACAGCGGCTGGATATCACAAGAGGCCACTGAGAAAATATGCTGTTATTTTTGATGCCATTTGGATGAACTGACCCTTTGAAACCGTAAAAAAGGGCCATAACTCAGTGTGGATGGAGCTGTGGGCTGGTGGCCGAGCTGCACTGCGTAGGACAAAGCAGCCGAGCCAAACAGGTGTGCTGAGCCAGGCTGACATTTTATTCAACTGCCGGATTACCTGGCAGCGCAGTGTTCAAGTAAGACTTGGCTTTTACAGGACATCACTTCCCAAGACTTGACTTTTATTACCTGGCTGCAAGCCAACGAGGGCTAACGGCTCAGCACCCGGCCCTGGAGGAGACCCTTCGCTAATTCACTCTCAAAGCGCAGTGTCATCTTCGGTGACCTTTGCTGACTCAACTCTGCTGCTGTATGCATTACGGCGGCTCGAGAGGCCACACGGGGAGTAAATTACACCGTGTGGACTCGTGCAGCCTGTTTTTGACCTGTTCCCACAGCAATAGGGACCATCTGAGGGGGTGAAGTCTAAATACAAAACACTGTGTTAATAAGCGATCATAAAGGACATCTGTGTGCTTTGATCCAGTCACAGATTCAGAAAAGGATTCTCACTGCCATGTGTACAGTGCCATCTAGTGCAGAAAGCTGTAAAACCTCTGCAGGAGTAGGAATCTGGGGAGTGAAAGTGTGATGTGAGATGAAGCACGCAAAGACACACACAGAAACACAACATATCCAACAAGCACACACACACACGGAGTCACTCTTTCTACTGAAAATAGTCCAACACGTACAGATGACACCGTTTCTTTCAAGGTGAAGAACTGTAACTTTTTTTTTTTTTACATCTACACACAACTAAAAGTAGCCCTAATCATTATCTAAACCCTGCAGGGCAGCATCAGAACAACAAGCGAGAAAGATCAGCTCCCACACAAGCCGCCGATCTCACTTCACCATGCAGCTTCGTTTTCAGGACGACAAACAATTAGCGTCTGACCTGCGAGCGACATCAGCAGCTTTCTGTTCCACATCAGTGGAAAGCAGCTCGAGTCTGTCGCCTCGCAGGGGTAAATTTAGCATGAATCAGAAAGGAAAAGAGGCAGAGACAGTAAGGAGGAGGCAGACAGGAGAGTCAGTGTTCCCCGTCTGACTTGCTGGTCATTTGCTCGTTTCTGCTCAAAACACATCTTCTTTCTTCTTCTATTCCTGTCTGCACTTTTCCCAGCCTGCACTCCATGAGAAGCTTCTGTGGTGACGAGAAGCAGTTTGCTGTAATGCATTTATATAACAGTTTCTTAAGTCTGTAATGTGGTTATCATGTTTGTGAGGATGCACAGGAAGACAATACAGTCTCAGCTTTACCGCATGTACTATCAGGTGAGTGCAGGTTGGATTGGTAAGGGTTATGATATGATTTTACATCTTTAATGGCATGAAACATGTTTATTTATACCATTATTGCAAAACTCGTGATGCAATGTGGAATTTAAATGATCAAAACATCCTTCTTTTTCCCTTCAGGGATAAAAAAAGTTATTGAATTGTATTATTGGTCTGTTGTGCACTGAAAGTTCTAACCTGTGATTCTGATTCTTTTTCATTTAGGTGCAAAAAGGCATCATTTATGTGCACCTAAAATGTTTTACTGCACCTTTTGACAAGAGTAGCAGTGACTAATCGAGCAGTCATTAGTTGCCAGTTATTAAATTAACCAAAAGTATTTCTTTCTTAAAATTAAAAAAAAAAGTCTAATTTCTCTGATTCCATTTTCTGAAAGTTATAATAGTAAACTGAAAATGCTTGGACAAAACATGTAATTAGTTTTGTGTGTTTTGGGAAACAGTCATTGACATTTTCCTCCATTTTAGGACATTTTATAGACAAAAGCAACGAATTGATTAATTGAGAAAAGAATAAAAAAGCTCAAACAACAGTGAGAATAGATTTTGATGCGATGATACTAAGCGGAAATTCTGACAATTACACTTCAAAATTACTGGTTGTCTGGTGGCCCTCTGTTGAAAAAAAGCTTTCTGTAAGTTAAATGCAGCATCTGCAGACAGTCACAGAAACATAGTCAAGCAAATGGTTTTATCTGGTCAAGTACAAAAGTTATTTGTAAATCAAATACAAGAAATTTAAATAAATGATGCGAATAACTCCATTTGGAAGGAATCATTTAAGCATGACTGGAGTGGTTTAGAAGAGGAGTGCTTTTGGAGCAAAACTAAAAAAAAGTCATTTGAAACCTGTATATATATATATATATATATATATATATATATATATATATATATATATATAGAGAGAGAGAGAGAGAGAGAGAGAGAGAGAGAGAGAGAGAGAGAGAGAGAGAGAGAGAGAGAGAGAGAGAGAGAGAGAGAGAGAGAGATAGATAGATAGATATAGATAGATATAGATATAGATAGATAGAGTGTTGTACTGGCAAAAACATCCAAAACAGTTTTTGCTTCGGATGGCATCTTAAACTTCATCAGCAAATTGGTTGTGTTGCCTCCTATAGTGCCAACAATTGCAAGCAACTACCGACAAAGAGACCATTTTGTGGTTAACATCATGCTTTCATATATAATTTCATATAAATGCTGTTTCTTTGTGCAACTAAATCTTTCCTTTTTAGTGTTTCTCTTCTGTTCCTTGCTCATTTTGCTGCACATGGGAAGTCTGTAAACTCCGTGTCTTGTAAATAAAGTTGAAAAAATAACCTGCTGTATTAAACACTTTTCAATTGGAGTTAGAGAAAGGCTTCTGTTGTATATTAGTCATGGAAATGAGAACCACGCAAGATTTCTTTTGTATCAAGCAGCAACAAAATAGTAGCCTGATGTATTCAAGTTTACTGGCTTCACTTCACATTGCACCTCCTGCGGTTTGACTACTACGTTAAACAATATGTTGTGCAGCCTTATGTACACTATACATCACTGTTGGGTTCTGACCATCAGATTTTCAACACTTTAGGGAGAAACTTCCCAGCCTGGTATTAAGCTACTTCCCTAGAAGTTTCTATGAACATTTTGATGCTACTGCTGCCGTCCGCTGGGAAGCAACAAGGTACAACTTTGTCAGAGACGCTTTTCAAGCTGGCAGGAGGTGAGTGTTTGATGCTAAAACAGGTTTCAGATGAAATATTCCTTTAAGAAAGCAGGAATATATATATATATATATATATATATATATATATATATATATATATATATATATATATATATATATATATATATATATATATATATATATATATATATATATATATATCTGTGGCTCGGGCAAAATGAGACAAAAATGAATGAGGCGTGAAAAGACTAATAGTGTGGACAGCGTACAGGTAAATGTGTCCCTGCACAGCTCATGAATACAACTTCAGAAGTTAAGGCTGAGTGAGAGGAGTCGGGTTCGGAGCGTGACTGAGGCGAACACCTTAGTAAATTAAGAGAAAATTACATTACTATTCCTCTGACCACTGAAGCTGTTAGATATAAATATCCCTCTGAGATGCAGATTTGATTTTCACCAGGTCATGGTCCATTTCAGTAATTTTTCCATGCAGAGCTCCTGGAACATGCAAACTGTTAACATGCCGAGGCTTTAGCTAAAGTAATTAACCTTGCTGCTCTCTGCTGACCTGCAACCTAGAATGTCATGAGGTCTGCAAGCTTATATCCTGCACACATGTTGGTGGACCTTTGGGACTAATGCTGGCTACCTTTCACATCTAAGATATATATAGCCGTAACGTTCAGGTCCTTCATGCTCTATCACTGCAGCAGAAGCTCTGAGAAAGCACACAGAATCAATTTTTCCCTGTTTAGACAACCATGATGAACTCTCCACCAGCTCCCAGAGTACACACACTCTCATTTGGTGGAAGTGACAGACTGCAGGGAGTGACACACTGCAATGAAAATCCTATTAAATAACATAAAAACAGCAAGTTCAAACCAGATCAGCAGCCTGCGGGTTGTGTGGCAGGACGGCTGCGCTCATCACTATCTGAGGAGTTGAAGTCGTCTCGGTGAGGTGCAGCGCTCACCGACTCAGGACTGAGCCCGGCCTGACAGAACCACATCTCCCCCTGTTGAGGGAAAACTATACTGCCTGTCAAGGCTCTGCAGGTGATGCCACATGCTTTGGTCGATGCAGGACAAACTGTGCAACTGTTGCGAGATACAAGTCATGTCTAAAGGTGCAGACACTACAATATGGCGGGATATTCAGAAAAATGACGTGTGCACTCTGGTATATGGATTGTCTGACTAAACTTAATATTAGGCAACAATATTCTAAAGTGAATAGGGGCTGTTACATGTAACCAAATTGAAAAAAATTCAGATTTCACAATTTTAAGAGATTAAAGTAAATGTTTTAAAGATCTGAGTCTAAATCTGAGAAGATACATATGAGACAAAACACCAGATTAAGATTTAGTATGTCAATAAAACCAGAATGTTCTACTAAATCCAGCTGCATGTTGCTGTTTGGAAGCCAGTGTGCATTTGTAGTCATTCTGACCCACAATCCTCTGAACAGCTAAAGATATGTCATGTAAATCTCAGTGTCTGCTAGAGCTAAACAATGTACAGAAAATTATCTAATTATGATCTGATTTGTGACATCACTTTTTAAATCAAACTTCAGTTCAATAATGTAGCGTACTAAGGAGCAGAGCAACACACAAAGATCCTTTGACAAAGCTGTAAATTTGGTAAGACACCACTTAACAGCTAGCTCAAAATTCACCTCCAAATGGAACATCTGCTGATCAGATGTTTACTCATAAACGACCACTCAAGGGTCTCTTGGAGACAACAGGATGTCTCCTACCTCCACCAGGATCTGATAAGGGTCATAAAGTGTCAACTGTAAGGAAAACCACACCTCTGCAGAAGCGGACTGGCATTATGGCCTTCTGATCTCCCTACCCAACACACAGAATTTAGCATGCAGGAATTAATTGAACAGTTTACAAATCAGAACATCAAGAAAATGCATTTACCAAAGTGATGATCTGGACTCAGTCTCTGATACCAGACTGATCAGGACCAGTATAGAAGAAGAACACATCGAATCTAAGTGTTTGTAGAAGATGCATACATGATACACAAACACTCCTCTTCTCTCTGTCACAGACCACAGCCATAAAGGCAGACTTTTTACTCAAAGCATATATACTGCCTGTCTTATTTTTCTTATTATTGAATGTATATGCTTGTGTTTTAGCTGTGTTATAAATTTACATTCATGTAGTCTAAAGTCTACAATCTGTAAGTTTATTCATATGTTTAACCCAACAGTCCAAAGTTTTGGACTGGGAATGAGCTTATAATTTTACAGAATGACTGCTTGCAACCTCTGATGATACAGGGCAGACATCTTGTTCGAGAAGCTGTTTAATTAGTCTTCCTCAATTCACTCTGGTCTAACCTTGTCAACACACTGTCCAACTAGCTGACTGCTAACATCAGGTATTTTGTCACAGGTTTAATTTCAGCCTTTGTATCTTCATGGAAGAGATGTTGGCAGCCTGTAATTCTGACTAAGTTTAGGTACTTGGGAAATGAAATTCAAGCAATAAAAAAGTAATTATGTATATAAAGGAGACCAAACATTTGTTGATTTAAAAATTTCAGTCCTGTTTTCTCTTTTGAATATTTAATATTCCCCTTTAATAAAGCATTTCTTATCCAATCGCTCAATTAATCAATGGAATAATTTCAAGAAAAATCGATTACTCAGATGCTGCAGCCAAACATTCATCCTCTGCAGCAGAGTCTGCAAAGTTGAAATTTCAGGCTTTTGTTCTGCTTTTGGTTATTTTCATGAAAGTAATATCAAAACCCAGCAACAGGTATTAACATTTAATTAACTGACACTTAAACAGCTCCCAAATACTCATAATTGAGACGTAAACTAGTACTGTGCAAAAAATACCACACACAAAATCATACAAATA
The DNA here is from genome assembly GCF_022539595.1 of Amphiprion ocellaris. Taxonomy (NCBI): domain Eukaryota; kingdom Metazoa; phylum Chordata; class Actinopteri; family Pomacentridae; genus Amphiprion; species Amphiprion ocellaris. Next base: position 36,049,542 of record NC_072769.1, read on the forward strand.
CATACTGAAAAATACAATACACACCAATATTAACATTTTGCACTTGTTTACACCAACAGTGTATTCTGCACAAATCAGACATGATATCCTCATCATCCACAGATAAGACTATCTGCTGCCAGGACAAGGATTTTAAAGAAACGCTATCTGTTTGCATTGTTTACATCACCAGTCACGTCCACATGGAAAACAAACAAATAAAGCGTTTCAAATGAAAGACTTGGACGTTTTGTGTTTGTGTGTGTGTGCGTTCTGGCATAATGATAGGAATTAATGGCGGAAGCCTCTGAGGAATTCTAAGTTCATCAGCTGCAGTTCTGTGCATTCCAATAATCTGCCAAGCAAGTGTGGTGAGCTCCAGATTTAACTCGGAGTTTCATTTGAAGAAGACCATTAAGATAAGCTTGCTGGAAGCCTCAGCTCTGTATGCTAATGCTGTCGGGTGGAGGTCAAAACCTAAGAGAGACAAAGGGATGTCTGCATAGTGCTTGCATGTGATTCTTCTTCCATAAAGAATCTGAGTGCGTGTAATTGTACGAACCCTAACACACACACATACATATATATTTCTGCCCAGATGCACATTGATGCAAATCAGTCTGTGGTGATACAAAAGCAGTTCTCACTCTCAGCCAGTGGTAAATTCTCCTGTAAGCTATATTTTATTGTCAGTTCCTATTTATGGTAAGGCCAGGGGACAAATACGCCCTTTGCAAGTCAAAACAAAAGAGCCTTTTGAGCCAAAGGAAAACATGGAGAGGAAAACCTCTTCTATGAATTAAAGAGTGATCAGCAGAATGCAAATGCTCGGCTGATACAGTGTGCTTAGGCAGCATTTCCATATCAAACACCGTGATCAATTCTTTACCCTTGTCTGAATGCTACATTTGGTGTGCGCGTCTGCAATATTTTAATCAGATGAAAAAATTCCAAAGGAGTTCAGTGGTGCAAATAATTCACTGAACATGTGTGTTTTTCTGAGGCTTTTCTATAAATCTTTAATACGCAGGAGCTTTTGCGTTACTGATCTGTGAAAAAAACACATGTAAAAATGTGTAAACAAACTACAGAGACTGTGTGTTGTCTACAGTATTGACCGAGCAGCAGCTGCCTTTCAATATAACAAGGTTAGGAGCAAAGACGCCACTCCCTGCTCCTCAGCAGCTCTCTCCCACTGGGACTCCCCCTCTTTAATCAAATCAAGCATTTCCAATAGCAATTAATATTAGAGCATGCAAATCGCCAGGGAGAGCGGAGGAACGCTCCCCCGGTGGAGGCCCAAGCCCTGGTTCCATCTCCTCCCAGTGCCCTCTTTCCTCAGGGGACACCAAGGGTGGAGGGCTGGCTTGTTAGCAGTGGCCTTTCACTGTGACTCTGCTTTTACCATAAAAAACAACCGCCTGGTCCCTGCTCTCTCCTCACTGCCCTGCACGGATAAAACAGCTACTAAAATCAGCATGAAACTCAAGTTTGCTAAGACATTTTGTTCAGAATTCATGTGGCACGATTTTAAATGTAAAATCTGTATGTAAAATCATTAGTCAGACTGAAACTGGAGATTTTAAGGTGATGTCCATGTTAGACCATGAAGAAGAGATAGATAGATAGATAGATAGATGGATGGATGGATGGATGGATGGATGGATGGATGGATGGATGGATGGATGGATGGATGGATGGATGGATGGATGGATGGATGGATGGATGGATGGATGGATAGATAGATAGATAGATAGATAGATAGATAGATAGATAGATAGATAGATAGATAGATAGATGATAAAGCTAAAATAGAAAAAATAGGAAGTAATACTAAGTAAGTTAAGTATTGCAATATTTCAACTGAAACATCACACTTGATAATTAAATATTGCACCTCATAAAAATGTTGCACATGAAAATTAAATATTGCACATAAAAATGAAATGGTACTCAATATACTGTAGTTGATACTACTGAAAAGGTAACATTGCAAATGATTTTCATATTATTGTTTATATTCAAGTGTCCGATGTATGCATGTATATATATTTTTTTTTTTAAAGAAACGTGTAACACAAGCATTTTTGATAAGGATCCCTTACATTTAATGATTTAAAGTGATTTTATATATTTTTTTAAATTTTGACATTTTCTCTCCCGCTTGGGGCTGCATGAATATGACCAAATTGGTAATTATGATTACCATGATCAACATTATTATTATTATTATGATTATTTATCATGATTGTTAATTGATTTTACACATAAATGCTATTGCACGTTCAAATTTAAATTAATAGAGATCTGCTTTTACTTACTTATATTCCTCCTAATGTACAAATCTTTGCACGAGGATAAGACATAATTACCCTGACCTCAATTTAATGCATATTCTTGAGGCAAAATCTAAATATAATTGTACCCAAAACTCCTCACTGGCTGAACAGCTGGTAAATGACACTTCAATTAGAAGATTTTCCCAATTAAAATCGAGTTCAAGTTAAGTCTATCTATGTAGTCTGTTTCTGTGAATGGGCCACTTTATGTATTTGTATCACAGTTGATTATGGTCATTTAACTGTGAGAAGTCACAATCTTGATTACTATTCTCATTTTTTTTTTTTTTTGAAACTTGCTAAAAGTGGCTTGATGGGCAATTTATTATCTTAAATATCCAGAATTTGATGATTTAAAAAAAAAAAAAGTTTCAAGCATATCAGAGACGTAGAAGGCGAGCAGAAGCCCTTTGATGATCTGAGATGGAATAACCCGGCTATATATATCACACTGGAGGACAGAGAGAAACCCAAAAAGAAGAGTATGGACTCTTTCAAATGTTATATTACTAATAAAAAGCAAAGAAAACATGGTGCTCTTATGTTACATTGGATAGAACAAACTGAAATTTGATGGGGGAAGCTTGGTCTCCTTTGTGGTTCAGGGAATGAAACCCCCAGAGATCCAAATTTGAAAAAAAAAAAAAAAAAAAAAAAAGGAAATTCATACATATAACCACCACCTCCACATTGGTTTATTAAAAAGTCAGTCACAAAGACCTTTCTCAAAGTCAAAGTTAAAAGTGAAATAACATGAAAAAGACCTGTCAGTGCCGCCAAAATTCAAAAATACAGTGAAAAGAAGGTATAGATTCAAAGTATTGACTGGATGTGTATTAGAGCAGCAGAATCAGCATTAGCAGAAGCCCAGTGGGACTGAGTCTGACTGTCAATGTAAAAGTCCAGAAACAGGCTGCATTATAAAATAACTAAATAAATCATGTCCTCCACATGTGTCTGCATAAGGTTTCTCCCCTGCTGTGACTTCTCCCAACATTTCAAATACATGCACAATGCATTCGGAGATATGCAGCACATTTCAGACTGGGCCTTTGGGTGACAACACACGACTGCAAGCACGATCAGTCTGCAGAAAAGAGGCCATACTGCTTTGTGTTTTTTCATTTATGCATTTTCCTGTTTTTTTCTGGCTACATACAAATTAAAATTAAAGCTGCATGTTGCCATCTGCTGCATCTATATGGAGATGCTGGAGCAAGCTAACATGGCTAAAAAGGCCAAAGAGCTGGACTCCTATTAGCACTAGCTCCACAGAACCCAGTCAGAACAAGTCAGTACACCAGCTTCATGTGTAAAATACCAAATTCAGACAGTTGCTTTTCAACTAGAGATAGATAGATAGATAGATAGATAGATAGATAGATAGATAGATAGATAGATAGATAGATAGATAGATAGATAAAAACTGGACCTGCCATCCACCAGTCTACTTAAAAACATGTAGATGAGGTCTAATTCATGCATGTAAAGTACATGCCAATGCACAATTATATGACACAAATTCATATAAACAAACAGATCTGTCTGAGCTCCACTATCAGCATGTTAGTGTACACATGCATGCACACCATCAAACACACAACACAACACACCACCTTGAGCTAAAGTCTAACCGTCCTCCGCCTGCCCTTCCTCTCAGAGTTCTCCCTCTTCGAGCAATTAAGTCTGTTTCCTGCGGTGCTTGGGATCTCATCATTAAGCTCAACTGGTAATTGAACATGACGTCACATCACGGGTCTTTGAGTGTGACATTATGAGCGGTGGCCTGAGAAATGTATCAGGGAATTAAACTGACTTCATTATAATCTGAAGGCTGCTACCAATCAATCAGTCTACAGAGTATCCAGGTAAAAGCTGTGCACAAAGATCTGGAGTAAAAGAACAGTGGAGTTTACTACATCCACACAGTTCAGGTAAAACCACGTGAGCTGCAGAGAAAGCAGAAATAGACCACTTGGCATTCAGAATGAATTTCTTCAGCAAAGTCAAACTTTACAGTAACGCCTTGGGGCATTTTGAAACAAATGGGGCGCATTAGTTGACCCTGATGTGACACTGATCAACATAAAAGGCGGTACACCTTGTCCACGACATGCCGAGTAGTTCAAAAAGTGGATTTTTTTTTTTCCACTTCTAACCTTAAAATCCCTTTTAACATAGTTTCACATTCAAGCACAAGGCAGGCAGCTCAGACACATGGCAGAGGGCTGTTATATAACAAACGGTAGTCTGAGGTCAAAAGGACAGTGTGCTTTGTGGCTTTTTTAGGCTCAATTTTTCCAGGCTCACACAGATGGACACAAACTCAGAGATGCCTGTTTTTACTGTCTCTCTGCAGATCCCTGTGGACACGACGCTGCACTGTTTGGTATTAAAATGACATGAAACAGTCATTGTGTAAAAACAGTCCCTTAGGTCTTTGCTCGTGCACCTGACTTGTTTAGTTGTGTGCCAACAAACATAATGTTTGTGCACCCAAAAGGTTGTCAGATAATAACTAAGTGTTGTCAATTGGTATTTTCTCAACATACATTTTGCTATTTTTCATGCAGACAAGCTGGGACTTCAAGTTATAAAATGTAGCTCTTCTTCAGCTGTATTACATGCAGTGGTAAATTTTATTATGATTCCTGACCCTGTACTGCCTCAGTTTGCCACTTCCTGGTGCTGAAACACTGCAGGGACGGGTGATGCAGGAGAGTTTTCTTGGGGACACCGACTTTTAAAAAGAAAAATCAATTCAGAACATAGTTGCTCAACGGTAATAACGGTAAATAATGTTGGCAGTTATATCATACCCACGTGTTTCCCACAGGTTGACAATCTGCTTTTGGTGGTGGGTGCAGCAGCATGAACAATCTGCATCAAGAGACTTGTGCACGTAAGAGCTGGAGAGCGTAACCCTGGTAGCTTTCTGAAGCTGCAATTTACTGACGTTATCTAGACTCATGAGAGAACTTAACTGGGCGTCCTCGAGTCTTTATTTAGGCAGGTTGGACAAAGACTTTGTTTAAAGAGTGAAATAACACATCCTAAACTTGGATTTCCCCAAGTTCAAAAGTGATTTTTTTTTTTAATCTACATATGCCTTTAAAATGTCACCAGTGCAACCAGCTGAGATTTATGTTGCACTCTGTGGCCCTAAGTAAACATAATCAGTCTGTCTACAGTAACAGCAACAAATTATCTTATTTGATAGAAACCTCTGCATTTTTCTGTTTCTGATGATCCAATAAACAAAAATGGAGGTTCTGAACACTTTACTAAGAAGTTTCCTTAATAACTCTAAATTCTCATCCTGTTACTGCTGGAGGTTTTCCTTCTGTTCTGGTTCAAATCTCTTTAGGTGGGCATCAAACATGCGTCTTTGCAAGACAGAGCTTGGAAACGTTTACCTGGGAGTTTATAAAAGCCATCAACTGTACAACTGTTCAAAAAGTTAGACTGCAATTATGGCACAAAATACTGCAATTACAGCTGTAACAAAATAGAAACCTTGGTCTCAAGAATGTTATTTCTCGGGTTTCCAGTGGAAACGCAAAGATTACTTAATATTCTCAAGTATTTTCTTTTCCCCAGCTCGAACAAACAAATGTAAATTCATATGCAAAACACTGAAATGAAAGAGCTCTGCACAGCTTCTGTTGTTTTAGACACTAATTCAGTATCATTCTGCTCAGTGGCATTCATTTCCAAATGTTTTTTCTCCACTGTACAGTAATGTGACCGTGCACACTGACGCTATGTTCTTTTCCTGTCAGATTATAATGTGAGATTTGTCTGTTAATTAGAAGAGATTCTTGTGTTGTATAAGAGCTATGCATTTATTTATTAAAAAAAGACTGAGCTTTGGAAAATCCTCCTTAATTAACACTGTTTAAAAAAAAATCTCAAGAGAAACACATTTTAAATGTCTTTAAGTGGCTTTAATCATATAATATTTTAGCATTTATATTTATTTCATTTTAGAAATTGCCCTTACTAGTCGTTATCCTGTTTTGTCTTGGTGGTTTGCATTTTACATTTCTTCTTTGTTTTCTGCACATCTTTGTGCTGTTGCTTGTGTTGTAACCTTTACAATATGTTGGCTATTGAGCTCAGGATGTTTTGAATGTGCTACATAAATATTAAAATTAGTTTTGTAATTATAAGATACCTACCTCATAATGATAAGAAATAAAAGGAGACCTGTCCTGTGACTACAGTATGGGACGCTGTTGTCCGGATCATTGTAATATCTAAATCTAGTTATTTTCATACATTATTTTTTTTATTTGAATAATTAAAAGATGCCAATTGGATACATTTCCATTTTTGTGCACTTTCACAGAACAGCATAAGCACCAGATGGTTAATATGGATTCAAGGTAAATAGATTAAAGTATAAAAACTGAACTGACAAAGAAACATGAAGAAAGTCTAGCTTTACAAACAAAGACAAGGTCAAAGATTTAGTTCTCTGACAATTAACTAGAAACGGAATATTTCTGCACTTTGTAAATAAATAATAAGGTATAGCAGGACACTGCTACCTAAGGGAATGGATTATTTTATTTAACATGGTTGCTGTATGTTTTGAATTAATTTGGGATTTCACTAGGTTTGTCCAGCACAGAAATAAGGCTTTCTGTAATCTGTTATAATAGTTTCTTCAGCGCTATCTTCTACACTTCAAGGCCTGATATATCATCTGCTCCAAGGTTAATCGCTGTTCACCAAGTGCAATCGGCTGCCCTGTTCAGAGCCCATTTGTCACAGACTGGCCCTTCCCATGGTTATGTGTGTTGCTCCTGTTGCAGCTGCACCTTCCTGCACAAGACTTTTGGACTCCCTGCTGCTTCGGGTTCAGATGTTCAGACTCCTTCGTCTGCCAGGACCGGCTGCAGCTTCAGACCACACAGACTGCATCTAAACTGCTCCAAATACTTGATTTAGCATTCAAGGGTGGCAAAGTCTCTTCTGGCTGTAATAACTTTAAAGATAGGATCTCCTTAATGTCCTCGTAATTTATGAGTGGAAATCCTGCAATACCCCCAGCAGCTGGGAGAGGAAACTGCACATCCTCAGCAGCTGGATGCAGCTGAACTACTAAACTATTTTAACTATTTTTCCATTAATTCACACAGACATTGGGATAATTTGAGCATTGTAAACATCAGATCCTTAAAACAGACCAGTGGATTTGAAAGGCGTGTAGTATGTAAAACAAAAAAAAAAAAAAAGAAATGACACCATTTCTCAGAAACAAAAACTGCAAAAAGAAAGAATCATATGGTTTTCAAGTTCCTAATGGCTCATGAATGTATTACGTGTGACGTATGATTTCATCAGGAAAAATAACCAAACCTAAGTTTAAAATCGTGATTTTTCTTTGAAATCAATTAATTTTACAAGTCACATTTGAAAACCTGGGAAAAGTAAACAATTTGTGTTAAAAAAAAAATAAAAAATTCTGTGCACCTCAATAGAACTCAGTTGTGACAGTCATGTGACAGAAATATGGAGTATGTACAAATGAACTGCAAGAAGTGTTTACACAGAGCAGAAAGGAGAGAAGTATGGAAACAAATTAAAATGCAAGTAGTAAAATATCTAAAGCATGAAGACCCACCATTTTTTCAGTGTGGGAAAAGCTGCAAGTACTAGGAAAATGTTGGACTGACTCATTCCATTCTTTTTTATTTTTATAAACTAAATAATCACAGAAATGCATTTTTTAAGGATTTCTGGCAGTCTAATTGTCTCATACTGCACAGAAGACATAAACTGAACTAAAGATGACAGTTCAAGCACGTTTTCCATTCAATCAGCCAGAATTTTAAAAACAATTTTCCCCATGAAAAACCAATAAAGACTCACTTTTACCACAAAATATCAAACAACATTTAACTGTATATGCAAATGAATAAAAATATATCAACAAATATGTTTTCTGCATCCTGCTTCTGGTGTTTACTTGTGTCCAATTTAAAATGTTCATATATGAGTTTCCTTACTCCCTAACTTTATCTTCTCTTTGTTCTGTAAAGCACTTTGTGTTATATTTTTGTATGAAAAATGCGATACAAAGATAGATTTGACATCCCACAAAATGTAGTACACGGTTGTCTGTCTTGGAAACTACACAGTCGCACACGTGTGTCGTATTAAATGAACGATGGTGACTTAACAACACGTGACACAGTCAATATAATCAGAATGAAACCATCTTACCTGAACACTGGGCTGAGCTGGCATTCTTCGTGTCCTGTTCATAGTTCTCTCCAGGTTGAAAACTGCAGTTAGAAAAGTTTCTCCTCCGGAAACCGAAGCGGGTTTGTTCGCATATTAACCACAAAGTTTTGCTCCGATAAAAATGATAGAATCCATGTTTGTGGAAGTTTCTCTGCTCCTCCATCCGGTTCGTACTTTGTGGTGTAACCTGGAAACACCTGCCGTCTGTCCGCTGCTCTGCTCTCCGGACTCCACATCGTCGAAGCTCCGAGACTTTCCTCGTTTTAGTCCACTTTGTTTCTGTCCATCTTTATCCGAGTAGAAATCGACCCGTTTTACCGTCTTCACACATCGTTTCACCTAGCAGTAGCGGCCATTGCAGTCAAACTACGGTAGTTGTGCTGTGTTGCCAGAGTTGTGACAGTTCCCACCTTTTTAGTATATATATGAATTTTAGTAAAAGCCGGAATAATAAAATATCTGAAATTCATCAGCCCAAACGTACTCCAGCCTACTATTTATTTACGTACTGACTGACTGACTGACTTGTACATTGTGTTGTGGCAGAAAACCGCCAAACCTGGCAACCCGCAGGAAATCTGTTACAGTTCAACTGGGGAGCAGGTTAACTGGCGACAGTTTCTGTCTCCACATGTTTCGTCCGCAGATTCGTCACGATCAGACCCGGCTTTACGTTGCACTACTTAATAAAGTCTATATTCGTGTAAATATCATCTACAGACAGTAAAAAGAAATGTGGGGGCTGAAAAAAAAACACGTATTTTTGAAGTACGGTGAGAGGATTCGAAACCACGTTATCCAGTTTTACTCATTATGCTACCGATCAGCTCGACAAGCATTCCGCTTCATCCACATAGATCACTGTCATTCTGTCAGGTGTTTAACACCTGGTGATTGTTCAGGAAACACGCCCATGTCAACTGGGGATAGTCACAACTTAACACAGGCTTCCTGGTTAAGAACGAGTCAGAAAACTATTGTCTCACCAAGAAAACCCACAACATAGAAGCAGCTGCTGTGCCGTGTGTTAGTCTGAGTTCAGTTGAACAGATCCAGAGCAGAACTTCGAGCTCAACTTGGGTTTGTTCTCAGGAACACTCAGACCCTCAGCAGCCTCCCATCATTAGCTGGATCTGATAAAATTCCAGTGTTTTGTTGTGTTTGAGCAGTTGGTCCGGACGCGTTAGCTAGGTAAGTGGCTAAGTTAGCTAGCGGGCTAATTAACACAGGTGGCTAACTTACCGCTGGACACCTGTGTTAGTTGCTGCCACAGCTGTCCTCATTGTTAGAGTGAACTTCTCAACCTGTATTTCTCTGCTGTGTATTTTAGCTTTTAAAAAAAGTTATTTTACTTTAAGGTTAACTGAAACCCGTTCGGCTGCACTGAAGTTGAATTATGCACACTTCCTAAACAGATATTTTGAGGCTGTGAGGTTGAACGTTTGAGAGTATATCAGTGTTTTTGTTTGTGGTCTTTCTGTTTCTAGGTGGAAGCTGAATTAGTGAGGATGACTCCTGCTCCTGTCATCTCTAAGCTCCTCACACATCTTTACCTGCACATGAGGAAAATCACTCCTGTAGAATTCAGGTATGTTTGTCATTATTATAAAAAGATGTTGCCTGGTGAACTGTCAGAAACCCATTATACAGAGTCAGCCAAAATAATGTTTACACACATCAGGAAAAGAAAAACTTGCATCAATATTTCAATACCAAATTTATTCAGACATCAATTGTATTTCTGTGATCTGTGTTTGATTTCTGTCTTTTCTCCTGTCATCCAGATGTTCAGAGGGAGATGATGCCACATCTGGTCCAGCCGATGGAAGGTCTTGAAGTTCTCTGGCCTCGACTGAAGATGGTCGTCTCACTGGATTTAAGGTTCACATGCTCAGTAACAAACTCCACCAATGAGCCAACAGGGAAGCTTTAGGTTTATTAAATGTTGCTATGAAGGTTTCACTGTTTTTCTTTGTGAATGCAATGTGCTCCAACTGAAACTTGAATTAGAACTTAGAAGTAAATCCTTCCATCTGAAAGGATTTAGTTGCATTAATAACCTCATAACATTCTAATTTTTATTCCAGTCTTGGTTAGAAATAGAATCTCTGTATTGATTCAGGTAAAAACTGAATTTCACAGCATGTTGGAGCAAAACAACCAGATGAAAACTGTGATGGTGTTGGATTGTCAGACTGTAATGTTGCAGCTCAAAGCAGCTTTTCTAGCTCAGTTCATTCTGACATTCAGCTATGAATCAACACAGCAGATGGTGATCCATGCTGTGGAAGTCTCACATCTCCTGATTTAATGGAGCTGCTTTGTACTTTTTACACTGTTTATTCACCAACACTTCATTTAATAAAAGTCCCATCTAGTTTTTATGAGGAATGTGATGTTTTAATTTCTCTGTGAATAACTGCAGTCTAATGCAACAGCTGGAGTTGTAACATCTGTCCTGATATTGATCATGAAGTATTGATCAGAATACTTATGGTCAGCAGTCATCCCTGAAGTTTTACATTAAAATCTTTACTTGTGTTGTGAACTTTGGTAAGAAGCAGAAACTTTAGCGTTGCCATGGATACATGAGTGTTAAATTCTGTCCATGTTTCATTTTGGAAAATACAGTCCAGCAGATGAGTTTGTTTTTACTGCCAGCTACCATTCAGTCTGAGATATTAAGAATAAATAAATGTGCATAATGTGGAAATGAACAGATTTTATGTTTATTTATTCCTACAGCAGCTGAAGGTAAAATTCCAAAATGTGGAGGAATTTAGTGTCACAATCACAGACAAAAAATATTATCTGAAAGTCGGGTTATTGTTGTTTATCAGCACAAGACAAAAAGATTCATGTTAGACATATTCCAGTTAAGACTCTAGAATATCATGATTTATGTAAATTTACCTCAATAATATGAATGTTCAGGTTAAGATTGTACAGTGATATTTATTATGTAAGTTTAGCTGATTAAAGTTTATGACTCCGCACTAAAATATTATTTAAATTGACATCATTATTATAATATTTAGGGTCAGACCCTACAGTATTGAGATTAAGAAATCAAATATTCTATAAAATGGAAATACACTGAACTCATTTGGATATATTTAAGTGAGACTCTACAATATTATTAGACACAAATCTATCTAAATCAAAATTTTAATCATTTTTAATCCAAACATTTACTGGACTGATTTAAATATTAAAATCACTCCTTTCTAAACCTCTGCTGTACGTTCAAACCTGAGGCCTTAAATAGAAACACACAAGTATCTGATTGAAGGAACTTCTGCAGAGTCCTGGTTCCAGAACATGATGATAGAATTATAGACAAACTTTAACAACAGCTGCCTGAGAGTTTACAGGTTTTTATGTTGGATTTCTTCAGTAATTTAATGAGAGTTATCAGCAAAAATCAAGTGTTCATTTGATGAACTTCATTTCCTTAAACATCCAGAAATGGAGCTCATATCTTTGGCAGCTGTAAAGTTTCTGCTCCTTCAAAGTTCACAACACAATGAATTAATTCCTAAAACACTCTCAATGCTGGAGAGGGTTTGTGATGCTGAAGCAGTGACCAGTTTTTCTGTTTCTTCTCTGGAGATGCACAATGAGGGACGTCTGCAGCGACTGAGAAAGAGTCTCACCACATCCTTACATGAGGAAAAAGACTTTATTGAAGACTACAATGAGAAAAACTCTAAGATTAAACTCTCCACAAGGATCCAAAATAAGTTGGACTTCTACATGAGAGCTTTAATTATTCTTCATCTACTTCCTGAAAAGTTTGGTCAATAAAAAAGACAAAAACTGATATTTTCAGCTGAACTAAAGACAGACTTTGTGATTTTTCTGCTCACATGTGTTGTTGTAAACTTACTCTTTCAAATAAATAGCCTCCTAACCCCCTGGAAACCAGCGTTTGTCCTGTTTTTGTGTTGCTCCTTGGCGACCCTAGACAGCCGGGTCCTAATGTTTTTTGAGCAACACACCATACTATGACGTTTTTACAATGATGGTTCTACTATGGAACCAGTTTGACATGTTCAGATGTTCTTTGTGTGAAAACTCAGAGATTTCAGGGATCAGAAGGTGGTTTTCAACTTTCTTTGTTAACTTTCTGCTTCAACTTTAAATTAAATTTCCTTCACTAAGCCAGCCCTCTGGACTTCCAGGAAGCTGTGTTCCTATTGGCTGTCCAAGTGGCTGTGTTCCTATTGGCTGTCCAGGTGGCTGCTTGGTGTTATCAGGAACACCTGAGCAGCTCAGTGTCTTCCTGCTTTATTTAGCTGCAGTCAAACATTTCCTCTGCTTCTGTTCACCACTGAACCGGGTTTGGCTCCATTGCTTTAGTTTGTTCTTTAGGCGTTGGCTTGCAGCTTCCAGCAGTAAAATCATCTTTAATGTGTTTCTTGGTGTGTTTTAGGGCTTTGTACTGGATAGTTGTCTTGGTAAATGAGGTTCTTTAGCCACAGTTGGCACATGGTGCTAATGTCTGCAGTGATTAGTGGATTTGGTACAGCTGAGTTGTGTCTTTAACTTGGTTGTAATGAGCCTTCAGAGGTTTTTGGTCAGACACATTCTGTATTCTTGTTTAAGAACCAGCGTTGGTTGTCCAGAAGGTAAGAGTTCTTGTCCTGATTCTCTGTTCTTAGAGGTTCTCTGGTAGGCTGCAGGAGACTTTAGCGTTTGGGTTGTGCTAGTTTGGTTTTTGTACAGTTTCATTTGGACGAGTATCTTGAGGCCCCTCCATGTGGTTTAGTGAGGTCTTCTGGAACAGTTCTACAAAGCAACCTGCAGCAGAAGAGACTTTCAGAGTTTTTAGGAAGTTCTGGAGACCAGGCTTTAGAGCAGCAGAAACATTTGTCAGCAGTTTGAGCAGGAGAAGGTGAGCTTCAGAGTAGAAACGAGATGGAAACCTTCTTGACCCGTGTGGTGAGGTCCTGTACCAAGAGTTTGAGCAGGTTGTGAAGAGTCTGTAGTTCTTTGGTCTGAAAGCACAAGAAAAGTCGACTCATTAAAGGAGAAAACAGGAGATATTGTTGCTTCTTCTGTCGCTCTGCAGTTTCCAGTTTCCTTAGACTGAATATCAAGTTTATATTTTAAATGATTTACCATGTGAGCCCAAGAAGACTTTAATAAACTCCCTCCATCCCCTGGACACAACAGATTTTATTAACATGTTAAATCTTTTTTTTTTTTTTTTAAAGTATGGTTTTGAGTTTTAGTCATAGTTTTAGCATCGTTTTTTGTCTTTGCTTGTTCGGTTTTGTCATCTGTGTGAAAGGTGCTAAACAAATAAAGTTGAATTGATAAACTGAATAATTGACTAACTCATGATTGTGACAACAGAAATATTTTCATTGTGATTTAAGGGTTTGTTTCATTTTTAAGGTTGAGGTTAAAATCTTGACAGGAAAAAAAAGATTAAAGAAATAAACTACATTTAAAAAAAAGCAATTAAATCAAAGGAAAAAAACATTTAATACAATAAAACTTTTAAAAAGAAAATTAAACATTAAATACAATCAAATTATATTAATAATTAAACAGAAGATACAAAGCATGTAATTATGAAATTAAACAATTTTTTAAACAAAATTATTAAACATTAAAGATGAAATATTCTAGATAATTAAACATTTAAAATATACAATTAAACAAGAATATTAAACATTTAAAAAATACAAAACATTTAATGAGATTATTAGACCTTTAAAAAGACAAAACATGTAATTAAAAAATTAAATGTTTAATTAGAAAATTAAATCTGACAGACAATAAAACTTTAAATAGTAATTAAACAGAAAATACAAGGAAGCATTTAAAAAGAAAATTAAACATTAAAAGATGGTAAAACATTTATTAATAATAATAATAATAATAATAATAATAATAATAATAATAATAATACATTTTATTTAGCAGCGCCTTTCAAAACACCCAAGGTCACTTTACAGAGGATAAAACACAATAAAATAAATAAAACAAAACAGCAGACAAAAGTAACAACAGTTAAAAGAAACAATGAGTTTCGAATTTAAAAAGAAAAACCTTAAAGATTTATTCGAAAAATTAAATATTGGGAAAGAAAAGGAAAATTTTCAAACAAGCCGATAAAACATTTGAAAAAGAATTAAAAAGACAAAACATTTCGAAATCAAATCAGACATTAGAAAAGAATAAAAGGCAAGAAAAGAGCAAAACTAAACATTTAAGAAGAATCAAACTAACCATTTAAGAAGAATCAAACTAAAGACAAAACATTTGAAAGGACACCAGTTAGACTTTAGAAGATCAAATTAAACAGAAGAGACAATAAAACGATCAAAAAGAGCAAAAACAGATAAAGGTTTTAAAGTGTTTTCTAGTCTGAAATGAAAACATCAAGTTGTTTCTTCAAACATTTCCTCTTTCTATGTTCTTGGTTTGATTGTGGACAGATTTACTAAGACCTCATTCAAGAAAACTGCTTTCAGGATAAAGTCTACTAGCAGTTGAAGGCATTGATCAAACTAATGTTACCTTCTGATCTCCATAAACTTTACTGTTCAGTGAAGAGAATCAAAGATTGTTCAGGATTTCTAAAAAAGCCACAGGTGAAGGTCTGAGAAGAACTCAGATGGATGGTCTAAATGTGAAATCAAGACTCATGGTCACAAGTTTTAAGGCTTCTGTTAACCAGAAAGTTCAAACTAACAGAGAAGTACAGAGAAACTTTTAAGATTTCAGTCCTCAGACTGTCTGAAGGTTCAAACTAACAGAGAACTACTCAGGAACTTTTAGGATTTCAGTCCTCAGACTGTCGAAAGGATCAAACTTACAGAGAAGTACTCAAGAACTTTCAGGTTTTCAGTCCTCGAACTATGGAAAGGTTCAAACTGACAGAGAACTACTGAGAAACTTTCAAAACTTCAGTCCTCAGACTGTCGGAAGGTTCAAACTAACAGAGAACTACTCAGGAACTTAGAAGATATCAGTCCTTGGACTGTCTGAAAGTTCAGTCTAACAGAGAACTACTGTGGGACTTAGAAAATTTCAGCCCTCAGACTGTGTGAAAGCTCAGGTCCTGAGGACTCGGGAGGAGTGGAGGCTTTGGAAAGTCTTGGAACTGAGGGTTCCACCCTCCAGCACAAAGGCTGAAGTCCAACCTCCTGAGAAAAACGGTCGAGACGAGACTCGAGTTAAAAAAAAAACTCGAAAACGAGAAAAAATAGATGATAAATGCGCAAAAAACAGAAGTTTTAGTATCTGAGCGAGTAGCTCAGGGGGATAAGAAGAGGGACTACCAAGCGGAGGGTCGCAGGTTCAAGACCCACCACCGGCACTTTTCTTTCTTTGTCTTTGTCAGGATTTCAATGAAAATTTAAGAAGTGTCTGGTCTTGAACCAGCGACCTGCAGCTCCATAGGCAAATCCTTAACTCACTGAGCTACAGATCAGATAAAAAGAAATAATTTCGTCGTCCCTTTGGCATCGTAGTTTCTGAAGTCACCACATGGGTGGAGCCAAGGCGGAGTCTGGGTGGAGTCAGGGCGGAGAGTAGGCGGGGAGGTGGGTGGCGGCCTCCCCCCCTCTACTCCCCCACCTCCCCCCACCACCCACCACACCTTCCCCCGCCCGTCGAGTTCTTCGAGTCTCTACGAGTTCTTCGAGTCTCCACGGGTTTTCCCGAGTTTCTGGAGTTTCCACCAGGTCGGAGGCAGAACAAGTTGTCATGAAGAGGTGTTGAAGTCGCCAGGATGGACTGACTTTTTACAGCCACTACAAGGAAGACCACTAGAAGAGCAGGTCTTTAACCACCATCCATAAAATCCATGGAGTCGGCTCCAGAGAAATGAAGGGAGGTCAACTTTTATCAACCTCCATCCAGATGTTCAACTTGATATCTTTACTTGGACATTTTTAGCACCACAAATCTTTAGTATCACACTTTATTATCATTTATTAGGACTTTAATGGAATCCACAGGCAGATTTACTTTTTGTTGACAAACTTTATTCTTGTCGTCGTGGGACTGCAGTATTTAAAACTCTTCCTTCTACTTGACCTCATGTTTATTAGTTTTAGTGGAGAAAGTTATTTTAGTTGTTGATTAGTCTCTTAAAAAACAAAAAATAAATTGGATTAGTCAAGAGGTTTAAATTTCTTACTTTGTCACATTTTAAATATGACAAAAAAATAAAAATAAAGCGTCGAGACAATTTGACCTGTAATTGGCGTTATATTAATAAAATTGTATGTATCTTGTAATGTTGGAGTAATTCAGCCATATATGTTGGAAAACACATTTTCTTTGTCCATTAATCTGTTGATTGTTTTCTCCAGTAATTCGTCTCTTCTTTTGGTTTATAAAATGTCAAACCCAAATATATTCAGTTTACTGTCATAAAAACCAAAAAGATTTACATTCATGATGCAGGAATCAGGCGGTTTTTCACTTTTTATCTTAGTTTAGTCAGAAAGATAGTTGATAATGTGTAAATTGTTGCAGCTTGTGAGCCGAAAAAGGTTTTAATCTTTGGGGCAGAGTGTCAGAAAACATTTAGAAACCAACATCAACAAAACACTCAACAAAGATTTGAACATCATTAAAGGGAAATCCAACTTTTGCATGACAATGTCTAATTAAAGGACATTTATTTCCAAAGTAAATGTGTGATATTCATCCTTTGGAGCTTTCACTTCACATCGTCTTCCACCTGGACTGCTTTGGTCGGGAGCACGTGCAACAAACATTTGAAAAACTGCACTTTAACATCAATGAATGACACTGAAGTTTAATCTCTACATAAATGAGACTGAGTCTGGATGTGCTGCTCTAAGTTTAGGGAAAGTTCAAACAAAAGAGGACAGTTCAGATAAGACTTGAGATCGAGCTTATTTTGAACAAACATCTCAGACTTTCTGAGCTTCAGCACCTCTAGCAAGATATTTTAACAAGCAACTCAAGAGATCCAGAAGTTGGAGAGAGTTAGCTTTAGCTGAGCCAAAGAACATGTGGGACGCTAACCAAGCAAACATTTCAGATTTTTCTCTGTGAATTCTGAGAAATAATTTCCTATTTAATGACAGAGCTACACATCTTAACTCAGTCTCATTAAAACAGACTCTAATTCAGTATCATCCATCCATATTAAAGTGCAGTTACCCAAAATGTTTGTTGCATGAGCTCCAACAAAACCTGTCCAGGTAGAAGGCCACTTTGACAAACAGGAAGTGGAAGATTCCATGCAGATTTATAGAAGGGGGAACCGGACTTTACTAAGTGTGGTCAAGTATAGAGGGGTGTTTTGTGGGTTTTTAAGGCTGATAATGATTATTAGTGAGACATTTGTAGTAGATATTCATTTGCAGTAAATGAAAGCATTTAAAATCTTGTAGTTAAACCTACAAGAACATAAACTCTAACAGAAAACTTTGTTGATACGTTTTTGTTTTGTTTCGATGTTAACTGAAAGGAGTTTTACTCGTGACGTACAACCAATCAAATCACTCCAGAAGCCAGAGCGACCACAGGTAGATAAAGGTTCAGAGCCAAAGTAGCGCCATTTTTAAATGTATTTATTACGGTAAATCAGTGAAAAATAAAATACTGCTAATCAGTAAATCAGTCAGCCCACAATTACTACAATTCTACAGTGTATGTCTCTTTCCTTTGACTTGTTATTTGTACAATCTACGATGTATATGATGGTGTTTTTTCATACCAAAGGCTCTACTATGATGTTTTCTAAGAGCCATACGATGCTACTCTGGTTGTTCTGGCCCTGCACTCCTCCTCTGTTGTTTTCTGGATTGTACTCAGCTGCATGCCTTCGTCCACCTGGCCTCCGTTGACTCGTCCTGCCTGCCATCTCTGGAGCTGAAGCTGGATTGGAACAGACCAATGTACAGTCCAATCACGATGCCAGCTGCCTCTCAAAAGGCTCCTTCATCTGGCAGGTGGTGGCACTTCTTCTGAGGGGAAGCTGAGCTGGCCCGGCAGAACTTTGGAGATGTGTTCCAGTGGTTGGTGGATGTGTGGGGAGACAGAGAGGGACCTTTGAACTGTTCAGAAAGGAAAACATGAAACCCATTGGTAGTTTTAGTTTAAGATGCTACTGCGGTGTGTTTTTGGGCTTGAAGAGGTGAACAGGAAGAGTTTTTTTTCGTATTATCTTTTACTTGGTTCCTGGTTGGAATGCCCATCAATGTCAACGCAAAGTTCACTTTTAGTTCTGTTTATTTATATTTATTTTACCAACACCCATTTGCTTTTAACCCCCTCACATGTTGTGTTGTTGTAAACTTCCTCTTTCAAATAAATACTCGTCTACCCCTCTGGAAACCAGCGTTTGGACTGTTTTTGTGTTGCTCCTCACCTACTTCAGACAGCCGGGACAAAACGTTTTGTGGACTAAAGGCTTTTCTATGACGTTTTTAGAGCGACATGCTATATTATGACGTTTTAAGAGAGACATGCTATATTATGACGTTTTTGGAGCAACATGCTATACTATTATGTTTTTTGGACGACATGCTAAACTATGACGTTTTTTGGACCAAAGGCTATACTATGACGTTTGTTGGGCGACATGCTATACTATGAGGTTTTTAGAGCGACACACTATATTATAGGCTTTTTTTAATTGACATATTACTATGACTTTTTTTTTGTTTTAGTTTTTTTTTGTTGTTTTTTTGCAACATATTATAAGAATTTGAACAGCTTTAAAAATTACTATACTTTAACTTGTGCAATGAAATATTATTCTATGGCATTTTTCAGACGACATATTATACTCTGATGTTTTCTTGAATTACATACTATTTTGACAATATACTGCACTATGACATTTTTTAAAACATATCATACATGACAATTTTAGTCAACATCCTATCATTTTGCGCTTTTTGAACCACATAATAATCTATGGGGTTTTTTGCCGACATGCTATACTATGAACTACAGGCCATACTATGTTATTCTTGAAAAGTATACTACACATTGACATTTTTTGAACTACACCCTATACTATGGCGTTATTCACAGAGTTTTTGTTTTTTGACGGGATTACCACAGACCTGACCGTGAACACCGTTAACACCCACCTGAGGGAGACGCTGCCTCAGATCTCAAGGTGGTCTTTCTGGTCCTGCTCCAGAACGCCTTCATCAACTACGTCTTCTTTTGAAGAGGCCCTCAGATGCTGCAATCTCTGACCTTAAGGAGGAACTGCTACTTTCACTCTGTAACGAGACGGTGGTTATTTTAAAGACCCAGCTCCTGGCAGCTTTGAGTGAAAGTTTAACACCTATCAAAACAGAACTACAGACAGTTAAATCTGAGCTGTCGCTCAGTATTTCAAACATCAAGTCCGACCCTAAAGCACGCTGTGGGTGAAACGGAAACTTCACTCTCCACATAACCGATGACATCGTCACACTCCAAAGCAGAGCACCTGTCTGCTGAACTTTTAATAGTGGACTATAAATGTGAAGAATGTGAGCAGCAGCAGACTGTGAGCAGCAGAACAGATGTAATCAGAAAGAAGTCATTTTCTTTTTTCTTTTCCTTCTGGTTGACTTGATGCTGTCAGATGCAGATGTTGGAGCTGATTCTAATCTTTCTGGATAAAAAGTTGCTTTTCCTTCACAGACTTTTCAGGAAATTATTCTCTCAGGTTTTCTCTGCTATTTATATTTTTATTATCTGTGATTATTTCATTATTGTAAAATAAAGTTTGAGGCATAAAGACTCATTTAGCTATTTTATTCCTGAAATCTTTGATGTAGCAGAACTAAACTTCCATTTTCCTTCTTGTACTTCTGATACTAGAACTAAACATGTCTTCAACATGGATCATCTGGTTTTAATGAATCAGCAGCAACATCACAACAACAAATGAGACAATTTTCAACAAATTCATGAAACTGATGTCATTAAAACTATCAGAGTCTGTTTTAGTGTCAAATTAAAGCTGATTACTGACAACTAGAAAATTAACGTTACTATTTTAATCAAATTTAAGTTTCCTGAACGTTACATTATCGTCAATCAGCCACACTGTTATGAACTTAATGAACCACATTACAGGAACACAACACACTTCACCTGTTTACATGAAACTCAACACAAACATCGTTAGCTTAATGCTACGTTAGCTTTAATCATACTACGACTGAGCAGCTAGCTCGGTTACCATCGCTAACATTAAAACTAATATTTACCAGAAGCTAATTTTCTTCTCTGGTCAACACACACTGAAATAAACTCCACCAACATCTGGAGTGCATGGCACACATTATATCTGACACTAAAGATGCATATAAAGTGCATTAAAAGCGGCACCGATACGAAAATAAACATTTACTTACCGAACTATTAGAGTCCTTTCAGTGTCTGCTGGTAGAATCAGCCGAAGGTAGAAAACTGGTTAAAACAAGCCAACGGGCAGGAAAATTGTCTGTGAAAAAGGTTCTGCTGCTCCACCGATAAATAAACCAACAGTTATTATATCAGAATTAATCCAAAGGAGGAGAGCAGAGTCTCTGTTGCCTCCTCCATAGGACCTGTCAATCATTCCAGACCAGACTGTCAATCAAGTAGTCCCGCCTCCTGGCTTCGCAAAACTTTAACGCTCTATAAAAAAAAAATCAATATTGATTTATTTTAAGATCGGCCACCTGATCTCTCATTTTGACCATGAAAACTAACGAAGAAAATTATATCCAGTCTATGCACCGTACTCTGTTTGGCTCCACACTTGCTGATGACCACTTCCGGTCTCAGAAAATGAAAAAAACAGACCTTTTTTGGTTTCCGTCTCTTACTGATATTACTTTTTTGTTATTCTAAATATAAAATGAAAATCAAAGCATTTTTAAAATTTCGTATATTACTTTTTGATCATGAAAAGGTAAAACGCATTTTTTTCAATTTTAATTTTTGTATTTTAAAACGAAAATCAAATAACCACTCGTTTTTTGTTTTTCAATACCCGTTTCAGAACGGAAAATCCAACTGCCAAAATATACACGGACCTTTTAGCCAATGTGTCACCGCCTTCATCAGTGAATATCAGTATTACTCACTGAAACACATCTGAGATATTGAAGTCCAGAAGTTTATACTTCAATTAAAATGAATTTGTCACAGTTGAAAAGGTGTCACTTGCCCAATTAAAGAGGTGACTGTTCAAACAAAATACACGTGACAGAAGAGGAAAGTAAAAATTGATCACCAGGAGGATCAATATTGAAAAGCTAGATGCAATTTTACAGAATGTTTCCTTTTTCTTAAGATGCACCACAACAACAAAAAAAGTAAATTACAAAAACACTGTGAATTTAGATGTCCAATGTAAAATAACATTCAAAAAATGCCCAGTGGTTTTACAGAGAAAAAAGGTCACAAGTTTACAAGAGAGACCTGCACCAACCTTCCCATTCACAGTGGTTGTAAAATTTAAAAACTGGATGTTGATTTGACTTTGTTTTGTTTACTAACACCTTGTTTTTGATGGAGTTTTACTCCGGCCTGCAGTAGAAGCTCCTCTCTGGGTAACACTTTCACATTTTTAGTAATCTTTCTACTATTTACTTCCACAGAAAGCCTCCCCTGACTCTCCTTCACAGTGAATCTGCAGTAACAGCGGCTGTATCAGCAGCTTTCTCCCACCGGGGCTCCACGTTGGACTACCTGGAGATGTCAGCAGAGTCGACCCTGTTCTGGAATTGATCTCTGGTAATCTCCTCTGTCCCCTGGGCGCTGCGGCGCTCTTCTGGTGAAGAACGATTAGAGTCCATCACCTCCACACACCTCCTCCTGGTGGCAGCACATCGGTCAAGTCTCTGGGCTGCTGATGAGAAGATCAGAGGGTCAAACCCCAGTGCTGCCACTGTTAGGCCCTTGAGCAAGGCCTTTAATCCTTCCTGCTCCAGGGGCGCTGTACCATGACTGTCCCCAATTTGGATATGTGAAAATAACATTTCACAATGCTGTAAAAAATGCATGTGTGACAAATAA
The DNA here is from genome assembly GCF_022539595.1 of Amphiprion ocellaris. NCBI lineage: Eukaryota > Metazoa > Chordata > Actinopteri > Pomacentridae > Amphiprion > Amphiprion ocellaris. Next base: position 36,072,134 of record NC_072769.1, read on the forward strand.
AGGCTTTTTCTTCTTCCTCGTCTTCCTCTTCTTCCACCCTGGACTGTCTTCGGCTGCAGAGGCATCAGTAATGTGATTAATTTTACTCTTTTGTGTGTGTGTTTGTGTATATATACACACACACACACACACACACACACACACACACACACACACACACACACACACATATATACATACACACACACACATTTTGTGTTTTCCTTATAAAACAGACATTTCCATCATAAATTGATGCACAAAAAACACAAAACTGGTGCCTTTAAATTCACCAGAATGCAGGAATTTAAATGTTTGTCACCTCATATTTTGCTGCCTGCCTCAGCTGCCACATGTTCTGTAAATGTGCTACTCAATGGCAGCATCAAACCATCCGTCTGTGTTAGTTTTACCATTTGCTGTGGCCACCATCATTATCACTGCCGCTGCTGCTATTTTAGGAAGTGCATAAATAAGAGTGGAAGAGGCGGCTGTAATTAGTCCCATCCTTTATGCACTATCAGTCACTTCAGCATCATTATATCCCGCTCTGGAATTTGTTAAGGTTATATCCATGCAGAAATTAACATCTTCATCTTTAATGACTCCGTCTCGGTTTCTCAAAGTGTCCTCTCTGCTTGACAAAACTCTCCTCAGCAGCCGAGGGAGGAGCAGCTCACAACGTTTTATATTCCAGCCAAATTACTGCTGTGTGGAGCTCATTAAAAGTGCTGCAGGACCATCCAAACTTCCTGAGATGTTATTTTTCTGAGTTTAGATACCATCACCAAAAAAGAAACTATATTTTTGTAATAATAATAATAATAATAATAATAATAATAATAATAATAATAATAATAATAATAATAATAATAATAATAATAATAATATATATAATAATAATATATAATAATAATATAATAATAACAACAACTAAAAAATAACTATTACTACTTATTTACAACTAATTGGTCAAGCTAGACCTAGTATCAACTCTTTTATATACTCCTGTGTCATATTTTCTTCATTTTTTCCATGAAACTATTTTTTATGTAAAATTCTAATTAATTAAATACAATCTCGTGGACTGAAAGATGCAAAAAACCTACCTCTAAATTGTTCTGAGCAGCAGTATAATTAAAATTACATACAGTAGTAATATGTAACTTTTTAGAATTACACATATTTGTACCAGTCTTACAATAAATGCTCCATAAGACAATTTCTTGACTCTTTTAAAGTGCTGATCAAACAAATTAAGGAGAACATTTTCAAAATGTGTCGTATTTTCATATAAACCTGGAAATACTTTAAAAGTTTGAGGATTAATATTAAGTTCTGACAGGGGAAGTGAAGAAGAAATATCTCAGATTTTGTTCTGTTTTCAATCAAACTGGAGCAACTCAACATCAATGACAACCTTTGCTACAAAGGTCAGATTTGCTTTAATCATATCCTCTATTGAAGCAGATTTGATCGATTCATCAGAGGGTTTTTTCAAGTAAATCAACGTGAAAAAGTTGTTTGCATGTTAGAAATGTGAAATTGTCAGAAGTAAGACTGGTATTCTGAGCAAAGAGCAGCTTTCTCAGCATCACATCACGTCTGGACTGAAAGTTTCCGAGAGGGCAGATAGAGCACAAAGCTCTGAGAGACAGTGGAAACTGAACATATGGAAACAGCACAACCATCAGAAGATCAATACATCAAGCTTTGTTCACTGACAGAGAGAAAAGCAGCTTCATCACTGATGCCAAATTTGCTAAATAAAGAAAACAAGACTCAAATTGGCAGAAGGCCTGTCAGAAGAAGGCTGTCAGTCTGCTGGTGTCTCGGAGAACATGAGCTTCTCTAAAGTACTTCTCAGGAGAAGAAACTCTCAGAGTGTGCAAAGACGGAGCAGCATTTCACAGTAAGTCAAACTAAAGACGTGATGAGGATGAGATGCTGCTGCTGACCTTCCTCCAGCCCACTGCTTCCAGCTGCCCATTTCCACCAGTCTACTCTGCATCACCCTCACTATACTTAATATGCTCATCTAAACACTGTTTGAATTTTACTACCAGCTATGTATGTAGTATATTTAATGTCAGAGCCGTACACCATAACAGTGAACAAATCCATTTCAATGCTAGCTTGTACTTTGTATGTATCATCTAGCTTATCATGCATGTGCCCAACTGTGTATTTTGATCTTTTTATGGTCATTTTGCAGGAAAGTTTAGTAATTTTATGGTTGTTTTGTGTCACATTTGGATTGGTTTCCGAATTTTTGTTGTCGTTTTGACTAAAAACATTGTATCGTTTTATGGTTGATTTGCACTACATTTTGGCTGTTATACATCTTTTTTGTGGTTGTTTTGCATAACAGTTTGGTTTTATTACTAATTTTCATTTTTGTTTAACTTAACATTGTCATTTTGCATCTGTTTTTTATCTCTGTGGTCATTTTGTGCGTCTTTAAGGTTGTTTTGTGCCACGCTTTGTATTTTAAACAAAAAAAGGAAGTATTTTCACACGTCTCAGGCTTTTAGACACTGCTATATATTTGTGTACAGAAGAAAACCCCAACACGAGCTTGCTTTGTTTTCTTTATAGGTTGATTATTACTTTTGCAAATACATAGTATTTCTTTACAAATATTGTAAGAAAATGAGAACACAGTTAACAGACTTCTTTCCATTTAATAAATATGATTGTAAATGCATAAAACAATTACACACAGCACAGTTGAGGTCGAACAAAAACACTGTAACACCTTACCGTCTGTTCTTATACAAAAGCTGTACAGTAATAAAACTCTTTTTTTATTATTATTAATATTTCTCTACAAAAATAATAATCTTGCTAATTCTGCGGAGGGAGGAGGAGATAGAGAGAGGGAGGGAGTGGAGCTCGAAGCTAGTTTACAATTTGATCCTTCGGGTGTCACATCACGGCTCGTCCTGACCAGGAGATCCTTCTTGTTATCACAACTTCTGGTCTGTTTGACGTGTCCACAAAGGTGCTTCTATTATGATAGACCTCCTCATCTTATCTGGCTGGATTTGCTCCCTGTTCTCTGGGGTTATAGTTAAGATTAGTGCTGTTTCTGTGGCCACAGGCTGCTGTACTGTACCTCAAGCTATGAAAGTCAGAGCCAGACAGAAAGAGACGAGGATCCATCTTCAAAACCTACAACTATCTCAACATTCTCACTTTGCAAAACCTGAAAAGGAAACTCTTCGTCCGTAAGCATCAGGAATCCAATTTAAAAGTTCCATAGTCAAAAATCCAACCACCAGAATGCTAAATTATCCACAAACACAATGCACTGGGACAACATAAACAGCTATTTCTGCCCAGATGGAACAGCCACAACGCAAATGAAGCTGAACTGTTACCAAAACCATGTTTGCATGCAGCTTTTGAAATATAAACTCTTTTCCTGCAACAGATTCATGACAGCTGAATCTAAACATCTCTGCGTCCATGTCTTGATGTCATTATTTCCCTGTTTATGGATTAAAACACAATAGAAAATCTCAAAAATCATGCAGGTGCAGCCCACAGCAACTCGAAACTCCACAGACAACGGAAAGTGGGGAAGTTAACAAAGGTTCACTGTGATGCAAATGTCTTCAGACAAGAGGGAGCAACAACCTGGAAACAACCAACATGCTCATTTTGATTCACTCATTAAACTGAAGCACTTGTGTCTGCTCCCCTCAGCGACTAAAAAGTTCCTCCAAAAACAGACAGAAAAGCTGCTTTCTCTGCTAAAACAACAAGAATAGCAAAGAAACACACTGCTTGTGTGTTGTGCAGCATTGCGTTTAAAATAAACTGCCCAGTTGGAGATAAATGTGCACATTAATGCCAAACATGCCTCCAAACTTCAGTCTCTTTCTTATCTGTGTGAACACACCATCAGGATCTGCCAGCATCCTGTTTTCCATAAATGAAGCACATAAACAGCTTCTGTCTGGTCTGTGTCACACTGGAAAAGAGAAATCTAGGCAACAAATTGAAGTTGCAAAAATCAGGTCAGACCTTCCAGCTTCCTGCTTGTCTCTATGAACATATTAACACTTGCAGCAAATAGCCTCCAGAGCCAGAAGTAGCCATCTGATAACCACTGGACACCAATGGGATGTGGATTCTCTGAATTTCTCTTAGCATATTAGTTAGTATTTAATGTTTGGTTTAATTAGTTTTGGATAACGTTGACTTTTTTCACTGTGTATGCATAACAGAAACAATCAGCCATAAGACTGAAATCACAGACATTTAAAGCGAACACAACAGAATATCTAGGCTCATTATATGAAACAGCAGGTGACAAATCAGTTAGTTGATGTTGGAAGCAGGAAAAATGTGCAATGTGAAGTTCCGACAGACATTAACAACTGTGATGGTAGAAGATTGGATCAGAGCAACCACAAAGTGTTGTGGACTGTTCCTGGTATGGTGCTATAACCAAAAGTGGTCCAAAGAACGATGGGGTGAACCAGAGACAGAGTCATGGATGGTCAAACCTCACTGATGAACATGGGGGGGAAACAACATGAAACTAGACCACCTCTACATGACAGCAGTGTTCCCTAATAGGATACTCTACCTCAGTGCACCACAAAAACTTCTGAAGAACATTTGGAGGAACATGACCAAGAGCCCAAGGCGTGAACAATCACACTCCTAAGATCTCAATCTATAGGTAAGTGTTGATCCCAATCCATGGAAGCCCCACTTCTAGGGGACCTTAACGATCTGCTGCCAGGATATCCACAAAGAACAATGCCCAAATGGCTCGAGCTGTATCACTAACAGAACCTACACAATAATAGGCAGTAGGTTTCTGCAAAGTTCTTCTAATGTTTTCAGTTTTCTTTTAGTTCTCAGAAAGTTGTTCTTAAAGGTAGGGTAACTAAAGACATTTAAAGCAATAAGTCCTAACATTCTCAAAATGTAATGTTGCACTAAAAACATTCTTCCTTTGTGATCCTATATCACTGTGGAATGTTGTGGGAACATTTTATAGATTCTATATCATGTTCCTTCAAAAGCATCCCCAAAATGTCCTCAAAATATTGCAACCACAATGTTCCACCTTTGTTAATATTTATCGCAGTATAGGAACGTCTTATAAAGAACATTCTGTCATTGTGGTCTTCTTGAAAATGTTTTTGTCATGTTTGTGTGAGAACCTTCTTTCTTGCTATCATGAAACACTGGGAGAATGTTTTATAAAAGAATGTTCTATATGTGTTACCTCAACAAAAAGGCAAAATGTTCTACCTTTAATGTACCACATTACAGGAATGTAATATAGAAAAAACATTCTGTCATCTGAGGCCTTGACAACATCGTCACGTTTTCTGAACGTTGTATTGAGAACATCCTTCTGAACATCTTACAGCAGAACGTTCTATAATGTGTTCCCTCAACAAAAATACTAACCGTCCAACCTTTAACATATTACAGAAATGTTACATTATAAGACGTTTTGTATAAAACACATTGTCCTCTGAGGCCTCGATAACATCTGGAAAACATCTTTTGAACGGTGGTTTGACAACATTCCTCCTTCGATTTCAGACAACGTAATCTGTATTCTTGACAACATCCTCTGAAGGTTGACACTAAAACATTTTATTAACTTTACAGTAACATTACTGGAAATTAAAATATTTTCCTTTGTACATTTGATTAAAACATTTTCTTAAATAAATTATTAGAACGTGTAGTTATGTCACTCAATGTTGTGGGAACGTTCTCTTCTAGCTGGGCAGGTAAAGACTAAACTTGAGCCTTCAGCAGGTTCTTAGTAAATAACTCCAACACTCCATTCACCATTTTTTTTCACTTAGTAGTTTCTAGTTCTCCTGAATAACCAGAACAGTTAGAACCTTTAGCACAGTCTTTAGCACATTCTCAACTTTCTCTTAATTATAATGAAGCAGTCGGTGGTTGTTGCACCTCAATGTAAACGTATCGACTATTTCTACAAAGCTGCACCTAAGTAGAGAAGATGATCCAAAAGAGAACTTCCTCTATATTGTATTTCAACATCTCTGCAAAGTAAAAAGTAAAAAAAAAACAAAAAAACAAAACAAATCCGGAAAGAAGATTTGAAAGGCATCAATCAAGCGTTTCCATGTGTCAGATTTAGAGAACCGGAGGCCTCCAACAAGCTAAACCACCCGTGCAGCCTGCTAGCATCCGCTCTGTTTCTCCTGCTGCTACATCCAGATATAATGAGCGATCCGGGACATTAGCCTGAACGTGTCGCCAACCTTAGCCGGCCTTGAGCTCGACAGGCTGCATTAAGTATTCAAGAAGTCAACCTCTTCTTATTCCGTCAGATACAGTGCTCCTAATGCATCCCCAACAAGCTCCACGAACCTCTTTCTCTCTCCGTCTGGCTCTTTCTTGCTGCTTTCCATTCAGAGGATCTCACTGCAACCTTAAAACTGAGCCTGGATAAGCTGCTGCCTTTGGATCGCTTTTCTTTGCCATCACCTCCCCTGCTGTATCTTCTTCTATGTCTAAAAGGTGAGTCTTGGGGATCACTTGCAGTCTGAGGGTGCAGCTGCACCTCTGTAGCCGTCAAGTGTTTTTTTTGTTGGTTTTTTTCTGAAGCACAAAACATTTTACAAACTGGTATTTATCATAAATAGTACCAGAAGCATTAGATTAACAGCAAAGTTCAACTTAACCCAGAAAAAACAAAACCCTGTCGTGTTGTTAAGAAATTAAAATCAGAAAAAAAAGAAATATTTCTGTAGAAAATGTGTATTATTGTGCCATAAATTAGCTTTCCAACAGACAATGGACCAAAAGCTTTGAAGTACCCTATTCATATTTTATAACAGCTTCTCTTTTTAGTATGATATTTGTTATTAAAATACACAAATTTCTAACATAGACATTCATGATTTACAAAATAAATGTGTAATTCACTTCAATAACATACTTCATAAAAGTATATTCATATGAATAAATAATACACTACAGCTGTTAGCTTCGTAGAACAGCAAACCAATCTCAGATATGTAAGCAAATCCAAAACGTTGCTGCTAATTACATGTTTTCCCTCTTTCTACACTTCATGCTGCCGTAGTGACGCTTCTCCGTCTCGTATAAATAAATGGAACTTTTAAAATGTTGAATTTATCGGACTAATGTTAAAAGAAAAGCTGAAAACCTGTACACAGTTTCTTCTGGTTTGAACAGAGCACAGTAGTATGTGTCAGCAGGGTCCAACATGCACAGGTATAAAGCTCAAAACCATTGTGTCCCGAATGCTAAAAAAATATCCATGACACAGCTGGAGTTCAGAGTCCAGTGTTCAGACGATGTACGTGGGGAGTTCTGTGGAGAATTTCACATGTACATGAGGTTTCATACATCCTGCAGACAGACAGAGACCAGAATCAGAGGAGGTTTTGTACAAGAAGTTGAGGAAATCTACAAGATTTAGCTGAAAACACAATTAATTATCTTGTAAAAATAAGATGGAAACAGACACACGGCAACATTCATTTGAACTTATTTCTTGTTGGAAGTTCACCTCTGATTTGATCTCCACTTTCTTTTAAGGAAAATACCTGAAGCCTCATTTATCAAACTACACAGAAACGATCAGAATTTGTCCGTTAAACCCAGCAGTGTCAAATTTATATAACCAAGCATACCAAATTAACCAAACATGGTAAATACCTGCTCTGTATTGCACCTAGAAATAAAAAATTACACATATATATCTCAATTTTACATCCAATATTTTATGCCTAGTTCAGAATCATTTCTATCAATAAATCAATAAAGTTCTATCTCGCCTTGTCTTGTTTTACAGAAACAAGGAAAAGGACTGTAACCAAGGCTGAAGTCCTGATTTTATTTGGGACGTTTTCAGGAGAACTATCAAAAAAGAATTGTGATATTTCATTCAATATTATTACATATTGTGGTTAAGACCCTACAGTGTTGTTTATGGTGTGATTTTACCTGAATAATTTACATATTAGGGATTAAAACCCCACAAATTATACCTAATTGTAGAACTGCTTTACTTTACTGTAACATATATTAGGGCTAAGACTTTACAGTGTTATTAATTATGGAGAATAACCTAACTTATGTAAATATTAAGATTCCGCTGTATTAGTAATTATGAAGATTAACATGATTAATTTCAAAGTAAAATGTTGAATCTTGAAATACATGATAATGCAATAAATCCAAGGCTTCCCTGGATCCCTTATGAGCAAACATTTGAATTTTTGTTTTATGTGGATTGTTGTGTGTTTTTGTTTTATAGCATTTTATAACATTTCATGTATTGTATCATTATATTACTATATGCCATACTCTGGTGTGCACTTCGTAAGTTTGCAGACTTTTCCTGTGCACAAAAAGCAGCTATATAACACACTGAAGAAAAGAAAGAACCACAAAAGCAGAATATGAGCTCTTTAACTGAAAGCAACTAAATATTTGAGAAAACCAAGAGAAAAAGCTAAAAGACACTTAAAAGCTCTGAAGTCTCCTTAATAAATGTTAATATAAAAACATGAACTAGGTCAGCTTTAAGTCAACTTGGAAGTCATTTATCTAAAAGTCATGCAGGTTTTAGTGAAGTGTTAGACATCATTAAAGATATAGACTAGATAAGAAAGGATGTGTGAAATTGAGACAAAGTACATTTTCTAAACAGTAACAACTGTGGCCTCATAGTAACTTCAGATTTTTTTCAACAATGTATTTCTCTTTGTCACTCTCCCATAACGGTGGAGAACAGGTAACAGGTTGCTGTACTCTCCGTCGCTAAAGCTTGTAACTCCTTCAGAGGACTCATAGGTGTCTTGGTGGTCTCCCTTACTAGTCTCTGAATTGGAGAATTCAATACTCATCAACTGAAACATTGATGTGCATCAAGATGAATGTGATATTTCTTCTCTGAAAATGTACACAGTCTCACTTTAACAGAAAACTTAAACAAAGGAAACTTAAACAAAACACAAAATATGATAAAATCATAGTTGTCGCAGCTTTTCTGGAGGTTCCACGAATCTACACTTCTGTAGAACTTGCAGAAAAGCTGAGTTTTCCCACTTCTGTTAAAAGATTTGTTATAAGCTCATGTTACTGAAAGCGAATATTCAGACTCACAGACGGGGAACAAATTAAAAGAAAAACCTGAATAAATAACACATGAAATGATGGATGAATATGAAAATGATGCGAAACACACTGCACAGCTTTTTTCTGCTGCAGGTTTGTGGTGCAACAACAATGAAGACACTCTATGCAGGATTTTTCTTTCACTTGTCACACCTCTGTGCCGTCAACAGAACAGTGTGTTAACCATACCACTAAGAAGCAACTGTACTGTTTGCCATTTTTTGCTTAGTTCTCCCGGTGACTGGACCACTTCACTGAGGAACACAACAGAAAGCACAGGATGAGCCACAAAACAACAACACATGAGCACAGTGAGGTGAAGTAAAAAACAGGAAGAAGAAATAAAGCGTGAAGCTGGATAAGAAAATATAAAAGTGGATATTTACCGATGGGCCGTGAGTTCAACTCTGTGTCCAGAATCTCCAAAGAATGCACCAAGTCCTGCTGTGAGCTGGGCGTGGCCTCTGGGGGATTAGCTGGACTCATCATTTCTTGTTCTTTTTCGTTCTGCATCTGCGCATAGACGTTGAGGCCTGGGATCTTCCTTGAGGAAAGATTTACAGTGAGGCAAAGGGATAAAGAGCACAGCCTAAACTAAAGCAAACAGAGTCAGGGCACAACCAGCAGATCGCTGTGTAGATGTATGGATCGGATTATTTGCATCTGCAAGCAGAAAATTATGTTTGTTTACTCAAACTCTCTGAACTCTGAAAAGTTTCTGGGTGTTTTTATGTTTTTTTTGCTCCTGTCACATTTTTATTCACTGTGGTCTCATTTTTCAATGCAATATGAAGTCCTGCACCTCTATGGACTAGATGGACAACAAACTCAGTATTATATACTATAATACAGTTATAATGCCATAAATCACAAAAAAAGACAAAAGCAAAGCTAAATTTTTTTGATAATGAGTTTTGCAAAAAATTACATCATTACATGTACATCTTTCAAGTGCCCACAGGTGTTACCAACACTGCAAAAAAAAAAAAAAAAAAAAAAACTCAAAAAAACCCCATATTGACTTCATAACCTAAAGACATTTAATTATTCACATTTTGAATTATTTTTCACAGTTATATCCTCTCTGGGGCTGCACAGTGGCTTGGTGGTTAGCACTGTCACCTTGTAGCTCGGAGATCTCCGGTTCGTGTCTCAGGCCTGGGCTTAATTCCTCCCACAGTCCAAAAACATGCTGAGGTTAATTGATAAATCAAAATTGCAATTTAAACCTTAGATTTGGTCAATTTTCCCAACAGAACGGCACACCATGCACGATATTTTCACGGAGCACCGGACAGTTTATAATCCAACAATCCTTTCTGTAGTTACACTTTTTGGCTCTGATGAATGGTGTCATTTACATTCAAGTGCTTTATATCTAGTTTTATATGCAGTTACAGCAGATAAATCTGAAGGCTCCAAACACGATTAAATGAAAAAGAGACAAAGTTCTGACATACAAATCTGTTTAAAGTTTGACCCCTAAAACATGCTGTCAGGTTTGAAAGGCATGTCTGCTTTAACACAGTGCAAAATTCCATCATTTATCAGCCAGAAACTGAAAGAAATATGAGATTTTCAGCTTTCTGGTGGCCTTTGAATGACTCATTTTCGATTAAATATAAGCTTGTATGTAATAAAATCTCATTATCCGAAATGTCTCATTCAAAAGATTTGCCAAGAATAAAATCTTTGAACTGGGTTCTGTAAAAAAACTTAAAATTCTGTGGTCTGCAGCGCAACTGCTTCTCCATGACTGACTCAGCAGTCCAAAATTCTGAGAGTTTTAAGGTTGAACTGCAGGCAGTGTTTCTATAGAGCAGAGACAAAGAGAGGAAAATAAAACTGCAGCATGGCTCAAATACAGTAAACAGAGGAGCAAGTTGCTGGAAGACACATTCAGCATGGGGAAACATCTTCCTACGGCTGAAGTTTGTGGAGGAAAATATCCATCGTTTGCAGAGTTAACATTTAGTAACTCCTGCAAGCACTTGGAAAAATAAATGATTTCTGGCATTGTAACTGTGTCATTCTGCACAGAAGACATTTCTGAGTTCTCTCTCCTTCATCATGGTTTTGCTGTTTCCATAGAGGTGCAGGACTTTATTTTGCTGTAAAAAATGAGCCCACAGTGAGTAAAAAATTTAACAGGAGCCAAAAGAACTAAATACCCAGGAACTGCTTGGAGTCTAGAGGGTTAATTTCTCTCCACACGCGCCTTCTGACAACATTTGCATGTGAATCAGGGCCAACACAACAACGATAAGTGTTGAAAAATGAAGTCTCGCTCTCTGTCTCGCTTGTCTGTGAAATCTTCATGAACCTTCATGCTGTTTTCCCCTGAAACTGCACCTCAGCGGTTTAACATTTCAGAAAGGTCAACTGCCTGCGTTCAAAGGGCGTATTATTGATAGCGCCTGAAGGCTGACTGGCATTTCTTTTGTGGAGAACGACCTGATAAAAGAATTTCTACAGGTGTGTGTGAGGAGAAAAGCCTAAACTTGGTGTCGGAGTGCCGGGCGAGGCGGCGTTTGACAGGCAGCTATTTGTTTACCGGCTGTCAGGAGCAGCTCCCATATCACCACCTGTATAGACATGACATTTCATGAACACTTTACCTCTTGAATTTGTAGATGACAAACACAGCTAAACCCACAACCACTACTGATAGCAGCATTAGCATTGCAGAGCCGCTGTGGTTCTCGCTGGTGTCCACTAGGGGCGCTGCAGAGACAAAGAGAGAAGAGCCGCACAGCTTAAAACGACACGTCCGCCAACCTGAGGTGTATTTCCACGCAGCTGAATCATGCAATGAAGAGACAGAAATGACACCTATGAGATTTTAATGTACAGTAGTATCTTACTCTTTATCTTATAAGCCCCTTTAGGACAGTAGCAGCATCCCCAATAGGAAGAGGCACACATACTTGTACCGATGCTCACTCTCTGAATGTCTCTGTGTAGCTACATGGTGGGAGCCAATCAGACACAGGGATGCAGTTATTAGTTGAGGGGGAGGGGCAGCAGAGATAAAAATAAAAAATACACCTGACTGTCCACTGAATGCACCAGATCTGAGTCTTTCTTTTCTGTCCCGCTTCCTACAAAAGGCCCTGCCGTAAACACACTGGCAGCCGTGTTTGTTTACCTGCAGGACAGGTGAGCTGCGTACACGGTGACCTGGACGCCCGGCCGCAACGTGAACTGGACCAAGTTCTGGTTTAAGGCGCTCAGCAGAACCTCAGAAAGCTGCGAGACACAGAAAGCAACAACATATCAAACCACTGACAACTTTGCATTTCTGCAACACATGTTTCCTTCGATGTTCTGATAATATTTTATTCTGCAATAGTGTCTTACAGTCTCTTATATACGATTTATAAAGAACAACGTCAAGAATTTGCTATTAAATGGAGCTATTCGTGTCCAGCATCAATAAAAATCTAAAAGTCAGGTGCAGTTTTCAAGCAACACAACTGTAATTCACCTTCAAGTTAATCCTTTCACGCATTAATCATTAGTTTTTCAAAGTCTTAAAATATATTCAGTTGGATTTCCTGATTTTGATATTCTAAGGGATATATGCAGCTGTACACTGTTGAACATAAGCGGTTCAAAATGTAAAAAAATACTATATCTGAATGAGGTAAAAATTAACTAATACATTGTAAAAAAAAAACAAAAAACAAAAAACAAATCCTAAAAAGAACAAAGAAAAAAAGAAAATCAGGACCTGTTTGTTATGTTTAAAAAGGTTCATTTTCACCATGTTTCTAGAAAAATTTTTTGTAATCTAAAATGTGTAATAATTAATACTTTTTATGAGATTATACTAGATATTATCTTTAATTTAACAAAACAGGAAGAATCTGTATGTTTTACTGCTTTTCATTTACACAGTTAAAAACCTGTGTCTCTGATCTAATAATGACATTCTAGTATCATAAAACATGCACATAAGCAGCTGCAAATGTCAAACTAAACAAAAATCCTCCCTTTTCTCTGCAAATGCCATTTTTCTCTCTCTGCAGAAGCTTCATTTATCTTATCTGCCTCATTTGCCAAATTAATTGTGATGTGAGTAATTTCTGGAGTCCTTTATCCTCCCCTTTTACACTTCTTGGCTGTTTAAATTTAGACTATGCTATGACTAATTACTTTTTTCCCACTGTATACCAGGGTCAGTAAATCCATTATACATTCTAATAAGCAGAGCTCGCTCTACACTTTTAAGATGTCAACCTTGAATGAAGATTTATCGCCGGCTTGTAGGGGAGGAGAGGAACTTTCCAGCCGATCAACCAGGTGTGAGGGAGGAAAATCAAATTGATTTCCTTCCCGGCTCGTAGAATTCTTCCCTCGGAGAGCAGATCCGGCGTTATTATCAGTCATTATCTGTTACGTGAGGCTGAGAGCTAATTCGGTTTCGTGTTTTAGTGAACAGATCAAGCGTGACAATTTCTTTGTCTGGCTTTTTTAGGCTCTTAAGAGGCGGCAGCAGCCCCACAGGAAGTGACTGGAGGGAGTTTAAGAGTCATTCCCCTCTGATAACTTGTTAATACTTGTCAGGCTTATTGATGAGTCTATTGCAGAGATTCCTCAGGCATGTTCCAGATTTAGACTCATGGAGAATAAAAAAAAAAAATTATAAAAAAAGCTGGACATGCTTCAGTGGACTAACACTGACATCTGCTGGAGGAAACAGGAACTTAAGGTTGGGATTATTTTTCAGGGGGCAGGAAATAAAAGAGCAGAAATAAGAGAAATGCTGATTCAAACCGTGGTTGAATCAAAGTGAAAATAACAAGGTAGAATCCATCCTCCTGAACCAATGCTGCTGTTGTCTCACCTGATCTAAATGAGCAGCGCTTTTCTCCGGTTTGCCCTCCGTCAGCTGCTTGTCAGGCAGCAGGAAGAACTCGGCGGCGGTCGGTAAACCAGGAAGGACGGTGACCAGCAGCTGATCCTCCCTGACGCCCGTCGCCTGCAGCAGAAACAGGAGGGAAAGAGAAGGTTTGTACAGAAGGAGAAACTGGTTCAGGTGGAAAGAGCCTCAAAATTCTATTGGTCCCAAATGAAACAAATCCTCGCTGTAAAAAGAGCACTTGAGCTCCAGTTGAAGAACTGTTTTCAATAAGCTTTCTGCTTCAGTGACAGCATTTTTTTGCCATGGATTGTATTCCAAGTTACATTTTGTGCCTTTAAAAGTGGTTTTCTAAGGGAGGTAAGAAATACAAGACCTGCAATCAGAACGAAACTCACAATTCTAATTGAAAACACAGCAAGGAGGAAATGTGTTCAGAAAGAATTATAAATCATCACAGTAATACATTTCCTCGAGATCCTCCCCAGCTGAACAAATAAATAAATAATCTTATGGAGGCGATTTATGGACAAAAGGACAAATCTGGCAACAGGGTGGAAGAAATAATTACTTCAAAAATGGTGGACTATTGTAACATTCAAAAATTCAAGGAAAAAAGTGAAAACAACAGCAAATACCTGTAAAATAAAGTAAAACAAAAGAGTTTATTTTTAATCTTTATTTAATTGCAAAAATAGACTGATTATAAGATCAAACATTGTAAAACAACAAATTTCAATTTGTAAAAAGACACTACACTCTGGGCCTCCATTTTTATTGCTAACGAGTACATTAAAACATTTCTTTTTGTGCTTTTAGTAGTGATTAACTGCAATTTCACAGATGTAAAATAACAGTATTTTTAAAAGCAAATTATAGTTAAAAATGTACTCAATTTTTATAACATTTCACCTGCAATATTCTGCTATGTTGTTGACGGAACACATTATACACATTTTTCCGTTATGACGATGTTACATCTAAAGGAAGGACGCTCTTTGTGCAACACTGGTCAAACGTGTAAAGAAGAACATCGTTAAAACATCTTTAGAGAACTTTAGCTGCCATTAAGAAGAAACTGGGAACTAAAACAAAACATCAAATAACATAACATCTTGATAACTCTGCAGAACTTTCTTAGAATGTTTATAGAACACTAAAACAGTTCAATCCTCTTTTTATTCACTGTTTGCACCATATCCAGTAAAACTAAGAAACCGTGACTGACTCTGCTGTGACCAACAGTCATGTAACAAACATTCAGTGAGTTTCAGGGTTGAACTGCAGGCTGTGTTTCTATCGAGTAGAGAGGCTGAGAGGAAAATAAAACACACAGAATCAAGAAAATAAATGTAACAGGGCTCAAAAACAGTGTAGAGAGAAATAAGCTGCTGGAAGATACATCCAGCATGGTGAAACATCTTTCTAATGCCGGGAAAAAGTTTGCAAAGGCTGTAAAAAATGGAAATATTTAAATATCTATCATATGTGAAGCCAACATCTAACTCTAGCCATGGTTTTTCTGCTTCCATAGAAGCGCAGGACTTTATATTGCAGTGAAAAATGAGCCAACAGTGAGTAAATATGTGACAGGGCCAAATAAAACACCAATAAACTACTTTGGGTTCAGAGGGTTAATTCGTTTTCATCCCTTGTGTTTCAGCTTTTTTATAGTTTCCTGTTGTAGTCAGTGTTCATCTCTAGTGTAAAGAACTTCAGACTGTGTGTTTGGATGAGAAAAGCCATCAAAATCAAGCTGAAGCATAAAAAACTGACATTAAATGTTTGCTTGGATTCATCGTCTTCCTCTGATCAGTTTTTGATCTGAATTAACAAGAGTTGAATACATGTTCTAATACAGTGAAATACTACTGTACTGTATTCCTGTTTTTATTTTCTGCTTGTGTTTGGACATCATTTAACCACATGAGCCTAAAGGTTTTTACTGCTGTTGGATGTTTTTCGGAAATATTCTCATTTATTTCCTGACAGGGTGTTAGATGAAAAGGTCAATACCGCTGTCACAACTGTGAAACTAAAAAGCATCCAACACCTCAGAATATCACTAATGAACCATTTCATCCATCCAAAACTGTGAAAAACAGAATGTGCTGCTTTAAATGGGGATTTTTCTTGGCTAAGAGCAAGCAACAAGTGAAATATTCAGCGAGAAGATTTCACAAAATGTCAATTTATTCCTTTTAGTACAAAAAATATAGAAACGGTAACTAAAAAAGTCTTAAAAATGGTTTTGTTGTGATAAACTGTGTTCATACTGTACATTTATTATGTACTTTTTGTTATTGTATCTCACAGTTTTATCTTATTTATTGTTTTATAGCATTGAGCATAAAAGTTGCAACCTTGAACCTCAACCTGCAAGTATGAATTCAATCGATGGAATATTAATAACCTGTTTTTATTTTCTCAGTTACTGTTTTCAGATCTCACTCTGACCTGCTGGTGGAGACACAGAGAGTTTTTCTATTTTTAAATTCTCACAAGTGCCTCTGATCTGTAGAGACGAACGTTCCTTCAAAATGAAGCTGAAAAATTGTCAAAAATGATGGAAATCTGGTAGCAAGGTGCCAAAAACATTGTTAAACAATCATAAGTTACCGCAACATTCAGAAAGCATAAAAATGAACTGAAATGTCTGTCCAATAAGGTTATTTTTAGTGATTTCAATACAGTAAAACAATGTAACCTTACAGTCACACACTGTAAATTAGGAATATTAATTTACATAAATTTTTGTAAAAACTTTTGATGTGGTTTTTGACCTGTTTTTTTTGTTTTGTTTTTACTGGAAAATTTTGAGTAATTGTTTTTTTCCTGTGATTTTATTAGATATTCTCTATCAAATAAATACAGATTTTTGATGTGGACATTTTTTACACTTTTATTCTGTTATGTTCTTTTTTTTTAACATTGATATGTGCTTTATACATGCCAATATTCGTGAACATATTAAAAACATGCAAACAAAAACCATGAAATGTTCTGAGTTTTGATTGTCTCTATTCCAGCTCTTGTTCTTCTTGCATGTTTTTGCTGCAGTGAATGTTGTGAATATGAATGCTTTCAGCTATCATGTTATATTTTCATCTGAAAGTTTCAGTTTTTATTCATGTTCTGCCTCCAAGGCTCTGGTCTGCATAAAAAAAGAGATGTCAATAACAAATAACATAACAGACATGTTCAGTGAAGAGTCGGATGTGTTTTTGGCATCAATTTGGATTTGCAAGATGAAAAAAGTGTGAAAATATGACAAGGCTCAGATCATGTCTCAGATTTAGAAGCAAAAACATGATGTTGCAAAAAAAAAAAGAAAGAAAAAAACTGGAATTTAATGAGCAACTCTGAATCTGTGCAGCTTTGAATCACTTCTTCCAGCTGACAGATCGCTCACCTGCGAGCCTCGCTGCAGGTCAGCCCAGATTAAAGCCACACTGATGTTTATTCTTCTGAACACTTTGACATCCAGGAACCTCGTTACTGCTCGTCCCTGAACTCGCAGCAGCAATCAGAAGCTCTGCGATTGTATGTTTCCTCCTCTGCTGCCTCTCGGCTCATCGTTTATCATCATAAAAGTCAGAGTCACGTCTGCGGGCCTCGGGGAGGTCAAGACGCAGCGCTGACAGTATTTACTGCAGGAAAGAGGAGCCTCACCTGGATCAGAGAGCTCCTGATGACTCGGCTCACGTCCAGGCGCCACTCTGCCACGTCGGGGTTGTGTTCGTCCAGGTTTGATGAAAAGGCAAGAAGATGAGATCGGAAATATTCTGCAGGGAGGAAAGAAAACTTGTGTGAGACATTTGTAGCTTTCATAAGTCATTAAACAGTTCAGCCTTTTGGTTCAGCTCGTGGACTTTGTACTATATTATCTTCATGAGAGGATTTTTTGTTTTTAGAATGGAAAAAAAATGTCAAAGAAATAAGGTGGAGAATTGCTGGTAAAGTCGAAGAATTTGGGTCTTATTTCATTTTAGATCTCACAAAGCACAATGTTGTAATATGTGAACACAACATCTTTACAAGAAACACGATAAACAAACTGCTGGTTCCTGAAATGTAAATGTTCTATTTTGTGTTATTTTCTCTTTTACAGTCTGAACCCCAAAACCAGCTGGCTGGTGTAAAAGGCATTTATCTGTTGTTTAAAAATAAAATCACCTAAATTACAGCATAAATTACCGGAAAACCAGAAACTGTGAAAGCAGATTTTTTTTTTCCAGTGGTGCAAAAACTACTTATCTGTGGAAAAGTCAACAAATTTATGCTAACAAACTGGATATTTTGTCTAATTTTAAAATTTACAACAGGTCCAGTAAAAAAAAAAAAAAAAAAAAAAAAAAAAAAAAAAAAAATAGAAAATGCTTTGCACTACTTGGTGAAACTGGGAAGCTGATGGACATAAGTCTGGTATAAACATTCTGGAAACGAAAAAAAAAAGAAGCTTTTTTCACAAATTCTGTCATTCTCTTCTCTTTTGCTGATTCTCTTTGACTTGAACACTTGCAGAACTTTTACATTCACATAACAACACACTCAAAAAAGGCAAAACCCCAAAAGCAGAAAATGGGCTCTTTAAACTGATCGCTGTTTGTTTTTGCCCTCCAAAACCTGTTTAAAAAATGTGGATTTTTTAAAAACTGTTTTTATCATCCCACTGTTGGTGTTTCCTCACATATTGGACTTTTTTTTATGTAGTTAAAGAGTTTAGTTTCAAAGTATTACAAAAATAACTTCAATAATGGTCAACAAGCTAACTTGAAATTATTGGAATTCCAGATTAGAAGTGCCTTGATTAGTTGGCCTCATTAATGATATTAAAACTGCATGAAAGATCAATAATTTAAATTTGTTTCTAAAATGACTAGTTCATTGTAAGTAATGCTTTCCTTCTGTGCAGTTGTCGTCAGTTGTTTTTAGTTCCAGTCAATGGTCAGCTGCTCTACAGTTTTAGGAAATTGCTGCTGAACAAAACTTGTGTTCACTGTCAAAGTTTTCAAAAACCACAGGTATTTCAAATGATCTCAGAGCAAAAACATGGTTAATATAGAGTGCAGACTTTTAGCAGCACAGAACAATGAATGAACACCTCAAAAATGCAACGTCAAAAAGGTGAAACACCTGTAAATATTGTCTGCTTTTCTAAAAGAAGAATTTTTAATATCTTTGGTCCTTGTAGTTGCTAAATCTACTTGGAAAACCCAAAAGTTGCCTGCAAGTTGCCTTAGAATTTACAGTGAGTGAGTATACGTGTTTAGTGTGTGAGTATCGGTGTGTTTGAGAAACCTGTGGGGACCTGCACTGTTGCTGATCTCAGAATAACTGTACTAAAATGAATCATTTAGAGTACTGCTGCAAAACATTGGAAAAAGCAACATTACAGTATGTTGCTTTTCTGTGATCTGAAAAACTGCAGTAATCTTCAGCGGAAGATTTGATTCACTCTGTTTGGAAAGAATCAATGACTCTAGAATGGTTGATTTTGTAGGGAAGTGCATCTGCAAAGAAAATAAAAACTAATTTTCAAAACCCGTTTGGGATTTTTCTCCTATGGTGTAACACTGGCAACGTATCTGAAATAGTTGTTTTCTTTGGATGACATTCAGATCTGGCTTTGAACTCATCATTCAGAGCTTTGTGCTGCTAATTTAATCCTCTGAACTCTGAAACCAGCCAGCGGGTTTGAAAGGCTCGTTGTCTTTACAAAATATCACCAAAATCACACAGAGTCAGAAACTGTGAAAACAGAGACAGTTGATGGATTTTGATCTTTTCTGGTTTGATCCTTGAACTCATCTGTGATGTGTTGCTCAGTCGAGAAAATTAACCACATCTCAGTGTAAAATCATTATCATTCCCATCAAAGTCACTTTATTCTACACATCTCACTGAAAAAAAATCCAAAAATAACATGTTCGCTTTAACTAGATTCTGTAAAAAACTAAAAATTTGGCACTCACCTGTACAGCTGGGAAGTTATGAGGGATTCAGCTGTGACTAACCGAGGCGTGACAAAAATTTAGGATCAAGATGGATTTTTATGGAGAGGAAAACATTTATTCAAAGACAGTAATCTGTAGCATATTGCAGCCTAGTGTTCGCATTTAGGAACCAAGGAAAAATAATTTAACTTAATGTCAAATAAATTGTAAAAAAAACTTTTTTTCAAGGCATCATTTATCAGAGCAAGAAATTGTAAAAAAAAAACAAAAAAAACAAAAACAAACAAAAAACCCAGAAACAATTGTTGGATTTTAAACTTTCTAATGATCCTTGAACTACTCATCTGTGATGGAAACTGAGCCAAATGTAATCTTGCAATAGTGAGAATCTTAATCTAAATCAATGTATTGCAGATTTACTAAAGTTTCATTTTTATGGATTAGGAACATTTATTTAAAGGCAGCAATATGTGACACATTGTAATCAATTAATAATTTATTTCAGAAGCCAACTTTCCTATGATCCTTGAACTACTCATCTGTGATGCCTTTTAGGTCAAGAAACCTACACAAATAGGAGCTTAAAATCTAAAAAGTCACTTTACTTTACATGTGTTGTTTAAAAAACTAAAAGTTTTCTAAGTCAAATGCAAGATCTTGGAATTCCAGTTAAGCCGAGATTGGCTGGAGTAATCATTTGTGCTGAAAATGCATAAACATCAATATTTTAAACAATCAATGCCTTGTGAACTATTGTTCAAAAGTAATATGATCATTCTTGTTTTTGACTGCAAAAAACATTCAGAGTTGATGGTTTTCAACTGTATTTTGCAAAATCAGTGCACTGCCTTTAAAACGTGTCTGTAGTTTTATAGTAATTTATTAAACTGTGGTGTTTTCCAGTATTTTTTTAGAGTACAGCTCATATAAAAATGACAAGTCTATAGCAACGACAGGTGAGATCGAGGTGTTTTGATCTTAATCAGTAGTTGCATTTTGTTGTTTTGCACAAAATTACACTCTGCAGCTCTCTCTGAGAATGATTGCTTTTTATTTATGTTGGAAAAGTGGTGGACTGCTGTTAGTATTTAGCTGTATTTTTACAGTAATTTATTTAACTTTGGTTATATTCTTTTCTATTTTTTTTGGTTTTTTTCTCCAGTGCAGGGATTATAGTGTTAAAAGATTAATCAGGACTTAACCAAATTGGAATGTTAATAAATTACAAGTTAAAATCAAAGGTGTTATGATCTTAATCAATAGTTAGATTTTTGCTATTCTGTGCAAAATTAAACCCTGCTGTTGAAATTCCAGTTCTCTCTGAGAATTATTGCTTTTAGCTTAAAAACGCATCAGATTTGACAGTTTTTTTGTAAAATCTATCGACTGCTGTCAGTATTTGGCTGCATATTTGAATAATTTATTAAAATTTGGTTAATTTACAGCAGTATTTTTATTTTTACTTTACGGTGCAAGGATTATAGTATTGAAGGAATAATTACCAAATGTGACAGTTAATAATAATAAATAATGAGTTTAAAACAAAAATGTTATGAGATTTATCAGTCGGTGCACTTTGTTATTTCATACAAATTTGTTGAGATCCCAGTTCTCTTCAAGAATTAATGCTATTGGCTCAAATAAAAATTAAAAAAACATGCCATTTTTATCACTTTTAACAACATTTTGGAAAATCAGTGCACTGCTGTTAGTATTTCTCTGTGTTTTTATAGTAATTCACTACAGTGCTGTGCCACTTGGAGAGCTGGGTGTTTCCTGCAGTGATTATCAGACAGAACTTGTCATTGTGTGTACAGAGAAACAGAGTCCCAGCGGAGGTGGAGGCTGGGCTCACCGTGGACGGCGATGGTTTTTCTGTCCTGCAGGATGGTATTCCCTGCTGACACCTGCACGGTGACGCTGCTGACGCCTTCCCGGGAGAACGTACACGCCACGCTTCCCTCCAGAGTGATGACCGGCTGCTGGGGGAGACAGAAAACAGAGTCAGAGTGCTGCAGTTCCCCTGAGAGGCCCTTATCAGTGGCTGGTTAACATCTCACACTGCTGTTATTTACACTACAGAGGTGTCAGACTGCAGCAGCAGCAGCAGCAGCAGCAACAGTGTTAGCTGAGCTTCATACACCACAGCAGCCCTCAGAGAGTCACTGTGACTCCAGCAGCTCCAGCTGTCATCACTCTCATCTCCATTTGTTCCTCAGATAGCTAAAAGATGCTAATGCTGCCACGCTTTATTACCGGCTGACATAACTGGCTGTCCTTGTGGAAGGTCCCTGATGCTGCTCAACAAACACATTTACACAATTATGAAGACAGATAGCGACCGTGGAGTCTTTGTTCTCAAGGTTCTTTTTTCTGCAAGTGAACGCAAACTGAAAATGACATGTTTTTTCACGTATCCTGAGCAATAATGTGCTACAGTAATGTTTATTCAATTTGTGGTTCACTGAGGGGGAGGCGCTTGTTTGCAGTCTTACTGTGGATCTTTTTTTTTTGTTTTTTTTGAAAATAAGAAGAATTAAGATGAGATGAGTTAAAATAAATTAAAATGAGATAAGATGAAATGATTTAAGCTAAAATGAGATAAATTGAGAACAGATGAGATGAGCTAAGTTAAAATGAGTTGAGATGAATAAGGTTAAATTAATATGAGAGAAGTTAAGTTTTGACTAGATGAGGTAAGTTAAGTTAAAATAAGAAGAGATAAGGTAAAATGAGTAAATATGAGAACAGTCAAGTTAATCTAATTAAACACAGCACAACAGCATACAAAGTGAATAGATAGATGAAAGTGGACTGAAATTGTCTCAAATGAGTTTGAAACTGTTCAACCTGAATTGAAAAAGCATCCAGAAGCTTCATAAATCCTGGATGCTAAACAGATGATCAACAAACTAGGGCACCAGGAACCTGCTCTATGAAGCAAACTCAACATAATCAGGACAAATTTTAGTTATCTGGCTTCACAAAACCAAACAACTGCAGTCTTTCACATAAAGCTGGTTATTAACTCAGTAAGTTGCCCAGACTTTCTGAATCTAGCTCTGAGTTTCCTCCACTAAGGATCTTTCTCTCTCTTATTTATGCTTGTCAGGGAAAGAAAAGGGTTTAGGACATCTCTAAAAACCCCATGACACTTCCTCATTTTCTGTGCACCGAGTTCTGCAGGATCTTGCAGTAATGTGATGCTATTTTCCAACAGAAATGATTAGTTGGTTGGCAGTGTTTTAATACATCTGTTATTTTGAACATAGCCATCCTGATATCTTGTAAAACCAGAAATAAACCTGAATTTACCTTGATAATCTCTTTCTGGTAGCAACACTGAGCCACACACTAGCATATTGCTAATGACTGCACAGTCTGCTGGGTACATTTGTGCAAACATACAGCGTATTCTTTCTGCTGTTGGGTGACTAGTAAAGAAAAATAATTAGTTTTTAGGTGCATGAACATGACTAATGGGTTGCATTTTCTAAAACACTTGCACAACACTGATTCTGAACTGCAGCGTTTTCTGTTTTCAAAGGTACATATCTGAAAATCTGTGCACCTACAGCAAGAGCTGCTGTATCTGCATGGCCAGATAAGAGGATTATTACAAAAATGCATCTTTTGTGACCTTTTAATTCTGGGATCGATCAGCTCTGCATTTGCAGAAGCAGCCCTGAATGAAGGGCTATCGCTACGTCAGCACGCTGTATCCAAGCTGATTAACAGAGCCGCCATTTTTGCAACCTGGATGAACAAATATAGCTCGACAAAGTAATGAGTTTCTCAGTTTGGGGCAGGAGACTCAGCAACCTACTTAATTGCAAAGGAAGCTCAGAGTGTTCACAGTACCTCAGTGTTATTTCCAATCCACCAGATGTAGGTGACCGTTCCCACTTGGCTGGGCCACAGAACAGCCGTCAGGTTCACTTCCTTGTTCCTCACCGCCACAAAGGGAGCTGAGAGATGGATATACTCCAGCTGACCTACTCAGACACACAGATACATCACACAGTGAACTCCCTGCACTGAAAACGAAAGAAACAGCAACTTCACTAGTCCAAATAGAGGAAAAAGAACAGGGAGAGCGGGTTTATAGGTGCGATGGGAGGGTGAGTTTGTTCAGATTTCTCTGCTGCCGCTGGGATCACTGGCGTTGCACTTTTCACTTCTGGAAGCAACTTGCAACTTTGCACATATAATAACAACATATAGACCCCCATACACACCAGTTTGTGTCTCCTGCCATTAAGTTTGAACCATTTTACTAACTTTTTGTACAATTATAAAGTCATATAAGACAATTCTGAGTCATTTTAGACAAATTTTGGGTGATTCTGGTGACAGGCTTCAAGCCAAAGTAGCAAAAAACTGCAGCCTTTTCTTTCCATTCTTTCCAGATATCAAATTTTACTGATGTTAGAGGCCTCAAAAGCTGGTCAACCAAAGCCTATATTTTTAGTAGAAAATATGGATACATCTATATGTATTTACTGGAGCTTTCTGGCAGCAAAAGACCACTTGTTTGAAAATTTTGCAGTTCTCTCAATTTCAAGGCCACATAATAAAACCAAAATTGGACTCTGTTGCTGCTATTCAATCTTTACAATCTGCTAGAAACAATTCTGTCAGTGTCCTCACCAAATTTCATGGCTACAGGAGTTAAATTTCTGGAGATACTGAATCTTTGAAATGCCTTGTCAGGTTGATTTTAGATGTGAAAATAGAAAATTTCTGGGGCAAGGAGGTTGAGTTTGTTCAGATTTCTCTTCTGCGTTGGGACCACTGGCTGCCATCTGTGAGTTATTTTTCATGCTGGGCACTCCTGAGCCTGCGGTGACTCTATTTGTACGTCTGGCACATCGGATTGACAGATCGGTGGGGGCAGCGGCGGTCCCTGATCAATAAGTCAGTTCCGTTACATCTGTCACCCCCTGAATTCACCAGGGGTGGTCAGCCCTGCAGCGGCTACCAGGCATAAGCTGACTGGATTGGAAGCGTAATGGGATTTGTTCTATCTCGGCTGTTTGTTTGGTTATGGGAGGGGAGCGGCTGTGTACAAGCTGACAGCAGCGATTCCTCCGAATGAGATAAAAAAGCAGGAAGTAGGAAAATTGCAGGAGCTTCTATCTAAAAAAAACTGCACAGGTGCGTTATCTCACAGGTGACGTGCAGGTAGAGCGTGGCGGTCTCCGAGCCAAGGCTGTTCTCCCCGGTGGCCGTCACCCGGTAGATCCCCACGGCTTTGTAGATGTGCTTGATGCCATCCTCGATGGAGCTTACGTTGGAATAAGTCAGAGCGTGGCCGTCGCCAAAGTCCAGGGTGATGCTGGTCCTCGCACCATCGCCCTGCACAGAAAAAACACTTTAAAGAAACCTGCAGCTCTTTATCAGCTGCTGGTGCCTTCGATTTCTCCAGAAGAAGTAGCAAGGAAAAAGAGTTTTTGGTAACTTTGGACACTTTCCCTGTGATAATAAATGCCTTGGTTGCCATTAGGATCACTAAACTAAGAAGGTACTCAACATACATGTAGGTGTGTCCGCTGTAGTTTGTACACTGTAAAAAAATAAATGTTTCTAACTGATTTTCTTTCTTATTTTACAAAATGCAACTTTTTCCTTCCATACTTGCCAGGTATCAAATTCTATTAATGTTAGAGTCCTCAAAAGTTGGTGAAATTTCAACCAAAGACTGTATTTTAGTAGGAAATATGGATACATCCATATATATTTACACTTACAGAAACTTTCTGGGGCCACAAGACAGACTCTTGTTCGAAGATTTTGCCCTTTTTCAAGTGCAGATAATTGAAGATTTGTCCTCTACTGCAGCTATTCAATCTTTTAAATATGCTGGAAACTATTCTGTCTGTGTTCTCTGCAGATTTCCTGGCTGTGGAATTTCTGGAGATATTAAACTATTAAATGGCTTATCAGGTTGTTTTGAGGGTGAACATATGAAAATTCCCAGCTCTGAATAAATTAGAAATTCTCAGAATTGTGCCAGAATATTTTACAGGACTTAGCTTGAAATCCCACATGACAAATTAGTCAATGGAGCCACACTTTTATCTGAAATTACACAGACTAAGCGCTCTTCAAGCACTTGTTTTGCATAAAGAGCAGAAAAAAACTACAGTGAGGATTTTGTATACTCTGCAGAGCCACACAGCGAATGATTAGTGGTTTATGGTTGTAGCTTTTGTCTCCATAGAAACCCTCCAGTTTCCTAAAGTGTGATGCAGCTGGAACCTCAGATGTCACTGTTTGTACATTTTAACCATGAAGCTGCTAATGATTCAGACTGTGGATATAATGACACTAAAAACCTGCTCACCTCCTCCAGAAACACCAGGAAGGTGACGTTGGTGCCCAGCGTAGCCGTCAGCGTGCCCTCGCTAGTGACCAGGTGGAGGCCTCTGGGTGCCTGGACGGGACACTGCTGCCTCCTGGCTGTGTACTCGGAGCTCACCCCAGCCGTGCAGTTATTCGAAACCACTTTCCTGTAGCTGGAAGCACAAAAAGCTGGTTAAGAAACACAAACTTGACTTACAGATCTCAGCCATACATGACAATTTGGATGTATTTGTTTAGAAAAGTGCAAAATCTTGATCTCTATTTGCGCTACTTTTGTGTTTTTGTTGTGATTTTGCATGGTTTCTTGATGATTTTGTGTTTTTTGTAGTGATTTTGCATCTTTTTCTGGCAACTTAGCACATTTTTGCAATGATATTGTGGTAATTTTGCATCTTTTTCTCATAATTTATATCTTCTTGTTGTAATTAGGCATCTTTTTGTGGTGATGTGTGTCCTTCTATAGTAATTTTCTAGCTTTTTGTATCAATTTTGCATACTGTTGTAATTTTACCTCTCTTCATGGTAATTTAGTGTTTTTGTTGCGTTTTTACATATTTATGTGGTGGTTTATCTCTTTCTGTAGTGATTCTGCATCTTTTTGTTGTGATTTTTCTTTTTTGTAGAGATTTTACATCTTGTAGTCATTTTGCCTCTGTTTGTGAGAATTTTGTGCTTTTGTTGTGATTTTTCGTCTTTATGTGGTGATTTATCTCTTTTTGTAGTAATTCTGCATTTTTCTGTAGCAACATCCTCGTGGTGATTTTGAACTTTTTTTGCACTCATTTTGCAGATTTTTGCAGTACTTTCACCTTTGTTTGTGGTGATTTATATCTTCCTGTAGTAATTTGGCTTCTCTTTATGGAGCTTTTGCATCTTTCTGTGGTGCTTTTGTGTCTTTTTATGGTTATTTGGTTGCAGCTTTTAATAGAACTCAAATATGTTTTTCAGCCCTGAACATTTCATGTTTCTGTCTGATGTACTGATGAAGTTCTCAGGCTCAGAAATGGTGGGAAAAGGAATTAAAAAGCAAAAAATGGAACCCAATTCTATGTACTTCAACTATGAAAATATTCATAGTATGAAGGTAAAACTCCTTGAAATATACTAAAGTTACCATAGATTAATCAACTGAGTGTGAGGATGTCAGGTGGGGATTTGTTTTTTCAGATTTAGTTGATTTTATAAGAAAACACAGTTAGCACAAACCAGCAGCACAAAATCCTGATCTGTCTGCTGTTTGTTCCCTCGTTTGCATTCTCTTCACAGGTGAGAAAAAACGTTTAAAATTGGAAAGGTTTGCGTCTCTTTGTGTCAGGGTTGCTGTTTGTGAGCAGTGAGGAGGCGTAAACGGGAACATGAACAGGGCGCCCTTTGACAGGGAATCTGAAATGTGGAGAGAATGCCAATGTTGAGAAACAAAGAGCCATGTTAAGGCTCCCTCAGACTCTTAAACAGGACAGAACCTGATTAAACCTCTAACAACTTCTAACATCCACCTTTAGCTCTTATATGTGGAAGAGCAAACATCATGTTGCGATCATAGCACATTTCCAGAAGATTGTATTATCACTACCAAACATTTAGAGACTTCACAATCATTCAAATGTCAGAAAATGTGTTTTTTCTCTCTAAATGATGCTCTTTAATCTTAAATTAGACAAGGAGCCCGGTCCAACAACACTATTCATATTGTGTTTAGAGGAGAGCCAATAAAACAAATTGCCAGCTGTAGATGTGAAAATACAACTAAAATTAGACACAAAACTCCATTGAATGTGAAGGAAAACATGATGGATCCTCTCAGAATTCAGCATTAGACGTTTACCACAGTGAAAATGAGAATAATTAATGAGACCATAAAGGAGTGAGTTTATCAGCAGTAATAAATAAAGTCACAAATTTTTACTTTCCTACACCACAAATACACAGATTTCCTGAGTTATTACTGTTGCAAAATGTGCATTCAAGTTTTAAATGTCAAAAACTTCTTAGAGAAAGATAAAATCTATAAATGGATGATTACAATAAATCATTTCATGGTCCCGTTTTTAAAAAATCTTTCCATGCTGGCAGCAGATAGTTGTTTTAAAAGTTTTGCAAACCAAAAATGAGAAACTTATTGTTTGTGTTCTGATCTGAATTTGCAAAGACTTGAGGCTC
Source organism: Amphiprion ocellaris (assembly GCF_022539595.1). Lineage (NCBI taxonomy): Eukaryota > Metazoa > Chordata > Actinopteri > Pomacentridae > Amphiprion > Amphiprion ocellaris. The sequence goes on from NC_072769.1 coordinate 36,100,625, forward strand.
TCTCTTTGGGAGTTTGTTTAAATCTGCAAGATTGTGAACATAAATATTGCATTAATAAAGCAGCAAACAATGATCTACTATATAAAGATATAGTGGAGTTTTGGCTAACTTCAATATATATAATGAAGCCATGCAAAGTTTTAGCTTCATACTGTGAATATTTGAGTTACAGTTCCTTGGAGTACATAGAGGTCGGGCTAAATTTCACTCTTTAAATTCTTTTCCATCAATTCTGAGCCTCATAACTTCATCAGTGCAGCAGACAAACAAGTGACTTTTTCATGGCTATTTGAGTTCTGGTAAAAACTACAATCGGATCAGTCTTACATCCACTCCATGTGTCACAATCTAAAGACTCAATCTGCTTTATGTTCATTTTTTCAATAGCCAACTGTGAGCATCAGTATTATGGGATGAGTCATAGTTTGAACAGTAAAACTGCAGCAGTTTTATCATTGGTACTCTGGATGTGTTTTGGTTTTCTGACCATCACCTGGGTAAACATTCAAGGGGCATATCAGCATCGTGATATGTGGTCAGGGCTGCACAGTGGCGTGGTGGTTAGCACTTTCACCTTGTAGTTAGAAGATCCCCAGGTCGCGTCCATGCCTTCCTGGGATCTTTCTGCATGGAGTTTGCATGTTCTGTGCATGTGTGGGTTTTCTCTGGGTTCTTTGACTTCTTCCCACAGTCCAAAAACATGCTGAGGCTAATTGGTAACTCTAAATTGTCTGTAGGTGTGAATGTGAGTGTGATTGTTTGTCTGTATATGTAGCCCAGTGACAGACTGGTGGATCCTGCCTTTGCCGTCAGTCAGCTGGGACAGACTCCAGCCCCCTGTGACCTTAATGTGGATTAAGTGGTGTATAGATAATGGATGGATGGATATGTTGTCAGTCAGAACAACTTATAGCAAATAAAAGGTCTTATTTGATACCAGGATCATCTTCTAGATACGATTCACTCTGTGGTGAATCTATTTTCTGTTACTAATGTAACTATTTTCTAACATACAACATAACACTGTAGATTACAACTGTGAAATGAAGAAAAAACATTGGAGTTGACGTGTTTTTTCACACAATTTGTTTTTTAAATGGGCCATTTTCCATCCTCAGATTGTGAACAGCAGTAATGAAGTGTAATCTTGGTATCAACACTTGTCTTTTGCAGGAAATTTCATGGTTTTAATTCATTTCACTGAGTAAAGTCTCTCCAATATTACAAAATGATTCTGACACAGGGTGAATCATGTCTAGAAGATGATCCTGGTATCAAATGTAGGTAAAGATGAGACATTTCATTTGCTAGAAGTCGTTCTGACCAACCACCTTTCACACATGTTGACATTAGCCCTGAAAGTTTACCCAAGATGCACTTTATAAAGTTTTCTCAAAGTTGATTAATGAAAAAAATGAGCAAAAACTGATTTAGTCTTTAGACTGTGATACCTGGAGTGGCTGTAACGCTGATTTGGTTGCAGTTTCAACAGATGGAAAAAGTCCATAAAAAGTGTCAAAATGTACTTCAAGGGCCTGTAACTGTGAACCTCTTCATAATATGAAGGTAACACTTTGCATGGCTTCATTAAATATACTGGCGTTACTGTACGTACAGATTAAGCTGATTCTGAGAAGGTCACAGGGGAGCTTTTTCAGATTTGGTTGATTTGAAAAGAGATTACTTTAAAAAAAACTGAGTTAGGAAAAAGGACATTTACATTTCTGCTTTTGGAATCTGAATAAACTTCCAATTTCAGCAACATCCCAATATTGATCATATTTCAGAACTTAGAAATTGGTGAATTTATGTTGTCTAATCTCACACTCAGTTTGCTGTACACCCAAACTAGTCAGCCTGATAATGAATAAATGACAGTCACATGGCTGTAGTGTTTAATCAGCTGAACTAGTTGTAATTCTGGACAAGCTAAGCGCTAAAGTTGGCATATCTCTGTTAACCAGAGCTGGAATAAAGGCGGATTTACATTTCTGGAAACATGATTCTGTTGTTTCCAAACAAAACTACTAATTTAAAAAGCTCAGTCTTACCATCTCATCTCAGGCAACAATGGAAACATTTTTCAATATGCAGAAAGCTAAACAACTAACAATGTGACCTCAGTAATTTCACATCATCTTCATCTGTGTTTCAAATCATCTTTTTGTTTGTGCACTTCAAGGACCTTTAGAAAAAAAAGCGCCACAGCACATTCCACACTCTCACACCAAGCCTGATATTGAATTTTTCATTTATACCTTTTTTTCCATTCTTGGCACGACTTTCACCTAAAGCAGGTCCTTTTATCGCAGCCGGTTTATTCTTGTTGCTTCATGATTGTTTTTAAAAGTGCAGGTTTGAACATTCAACCCACATTTTCCTGCGCCTGCCGTCCCCGAGAAACTAATTAACGCACCCTGAACTATGGAGCTGAAACGCTCCATTCATTTCTCTGTGTGTGCTGGTTCTGTTTACCCGGTGCTGTTGAGGAAAGTCATCCCTGTGGTGCAGCTCCTGGACACGGATGATGGATGGAACCAGAAGGCCGGCGTGCACTTCCCGTCGGTACGTCTCTCGAAGCCATAATCACTGCAAACATGCACAAACAGACACAGTTTTTAAAGCAGGAACCACTGAAGAAACACAGCATTGTCATAAGTGTAACACCTGTTGACTCACATGTAAAATATTCTGAGATGAGCTTTGTGAAGATTCCCAATACATAAGCATTGAGGCTCCCTTTCATTACTAAGGAAGTCAGTGCCACTGGTCGATAATCACCAAAAACACTGAATGATTATTGACCAGTGGCACTGACTTCCTTAGTAATGAAAGGATTTGAACAAATCCTGAAGCATTTTCTTGATGACACAGAGTGGTACTGCCCTCCAATTCACTTATCAACAGCATGAAGACGTGGAGGATTCCACAGTAACTTTGCTAAATCTGGTGGTTGGACACTTGGAAGGAATGAGGACTCATGCTCGTTGATGTTGTCTTTGTTTCTCATCTGCTTTGAACTGTATGCAGATTTATATTTGAGCTAACAGGCTCTCTGAAATACCTGGCTTTGACTTTGAAACTATATGTTGGCTGATCGACTTCCTGAATATGAGGTCATAAAGAACTCGTGTCAGTGGCTCTACAGGCTCACCCCAAGGGTGTCTTGTCACCTTTACCTTTTGTGCTGTACATGAACGACTGTCAGAGCACAGATGATTCAAGGTTCATTGTAAAACTTGCAGATGATTTGGTAATTGTCAGCCTCCTGCAGGACCAGCTGTGGTGGACAACTTCACTGAATGGTGCAATAATTCATGCTTACAACTAAATGTCAGTAAAACTAAAGAAATGCTGATCAATTGTGGAAAAAATACACCTGTCCCAAAACCTACTTTCATTAGAGGTACAGCTGTGGAGATTGTAAGCCAGTGGAAGTATTTGGGCACCTTCTTGGATAACAAAGTGTCTTTTGAGACCAACACGGACTATATCTGAAAAAAAAAAAAGCCAACCAGAGACTGTTTTTTTTTAAGGAAGCTAAGGGATTTTGATGTGGACAGTTTGCTTTTATAAATACTTTATTCATCCTTTATGGAGTCAATCCTAACTTTTGCAGTGATTTGCTGGTACAGGAACCTTAGCATCACTAATAAAAATTGGCTGGGGAGCATTGTCAAACTTTGCCAAATAATCACCGGCACTAGCCGACAGCAGCTTGAAAATGTTTGTCAAGGAAGAGCCATTCAGAGGGAAAAGGTCATCTTAGCTGACCAACATCACCCTCTGTAGGCTGAGTTTCGACTTTTGCCGTCTGGAAAGAGGTATACCTTCCCTAAGAGGACCAAATCAGATCATTTGTTCCCTCAGCTGTAGAGTTTCTAAATAAGCTTTAGGCTCGTGTCCTTGCACTGTAGGCTACATTTAGGGTCATGATAACTCACCTGATGACATTTATTATTTATATCTATGTTTGTATGTATTGAACTGTACCGTTTTATGGTAATTTCATTATTGACTGCTGTTGCAAATCAAATCGCCCAAATTGGGACAGTAAAGATAAAATCTTATTATTATTCCTCTGGCTTATTTTTAGAGATTCTTCCAACAACATTTTCAGCACCTACTTTGTCCTGCAGATTTGAGAAAACCCACATAAACTATAAATCAAAACATGCAGCTCAATTAGAAATGGTGTGCTATGACTTTTGTTGGTGATTCATCGTAAGGTTTTTATAAAATTCATAAAACACTACGTTAAAAATCCCCATTGAAATGAATGGGAATTTGGCTGTGCAACTGCCAAAACCAACCATCTTTGGAACTCTGTAGCTCTGGCGGATTTTACAGTAAAAACTTTATTCAAAGTTTAAACAGATCACACGGCTTTGAATATTATTCCTCTAAGTCCCTGTTTTGATGTCTTTTTCTGTTTTTATACAGTCGCAGTTTAAGTTTTATGGATTTTCTGAGAATCCGCAATTTTTCTTTAGCTAGAGTGGGTGATATCACATGTCAGTGTTTTTTTTTTTTAAACAGCAGTTAACCTGGTCTCCTTCTCACCATTTCCCCACTAAATAAACAATTTACAGATAAAAATGTAGGTTTTTTCCCTCTTTCACCCAGTGTGAGTCTCATGACCATAGAACTCATAGTTTTTTTCATAAATCACCTCAGAGTACAGAGTGTGTCGACCATAACTCTCATTGACTCTCATTATATCGGAGCTCTAAAATTTCAGGTGAAAATCAGAAACAGACGGTCTCTAATCTGTATAATACATAGTATGAACATAAAAATATATTCGCTTGTTCAGAACAAGATTCTGCTCAACAAGGTGAAATTATTTTTCGATAGGACTTACGGTCTTTAAGCTGTGACCGTTTGTTTCAGGCTATAATCCTTAGTTGTCCTGTCTGTTCCTCTCTGCTCTGCTCACTGCAGACAACCAGTGACACTCAGCTGATTGGCTGATTGATCCTGGACCACACTTTCAAAGTAAAAGCTCAAGCATGTCAAAATGTACAGATCAGGGTTAACGAAACAGCTGGCTTTTTGAAATAAAATGTACTTATATAAATATATGTATAATTAGAGCAGGACATACAGCTGCATCGGTACACTCAGATGTTCTCAGAAATTTTCTAGTCAGATGAATTCAACATGGGCTGCACAGTGGCGTAGTGGTTAGCACTTTCGCCTTGCAGCGAGAAGATCCCTGGTTTGCGTCCCGGCTTTCCCGGGATCTTTCTGCATGGAGTTTGCATGTTCTCCCTGTGCATGTGTGGGTTTTCTCCGGGTACTCCGGCTTCCTCCCACAGTCCAAAAATATGCTGAGGTTAATTGATTACTCTAAATTGCCCGTAGGTGTGAATGTGAGAGTGCTTGTTTGTCTATATATGTAGCCCTGTGACAGACTGGCGACCTGTCTAGGGTGTCCCCTGCCTTCGCCCGAGTCAGCTGGGATAGGCTCCAGCCCCCCCATGACCCTAGTGAGGATTAAGCGGTGTATAGATAATGGATGGATGGATGGATGGATGAATTCAACATGCAAACTGAATGTCACTGCAGTGTTGACTTCACAGCAGCTGCAGCGACTTCTCTCTGCTTCTTTTTTAAACACAAGCTACAAATTAAAAAGGCAGAGCAGCGCTGCATCCCCAAAATGATAGGGACAAATTGCCCCAATTAGCGCGACATGCACACAGATGCAGAAGTGTTGTGATTGTTAATGAAAGCTATTAGGCTTGGTGATTTATGGTTCTGATGGAGCTTATTTCCAGGAGCTGCTTAACTCAGGAGACCTGCAGATCTGAGACCAAAGAAACATTAACACTAATTCAAAGAAAGCAGGTTTTTTCCTTTGTAAAAACATTTTCTGCAACTGCAGCCGTAACATAAAGGGTAGCAGCTACAAAAGCAGCCGTGAATTATCATTCCTTCTTTGTCCTTGGGGCGGTGACTGATGGCGAACGTTCAGGTGGAATCAATCGAATGTGTGGAAGTGAAAACACACAGCTGACTGGTTTCCATTTAACAGCAGCCACCAGGAGAAGCTCCTCTACAATTATAATCTGGAGGATGCTATCCTTGACGGTGATCTCTTATCTTTTAATCCCTCACTTAAACCCAGTTTCGACATATTGCAGATGTATTTCTACATCTGATAAGACCGCAGTTCTGTGCCAAACATATGAGCAACATCTTGTTTGACAATTAGTCTCTGTTATAACAAAAAATGTCGCACAAAGACAAGGACAAGATTTATTTTTTACTGTGACCTTCTTATCTTTTTCTATGTCCTCTTTTTTTTTTTTTTTATTCTATTTCACTTTAAGGTGTCTGTCTAGTGTCTAAATGTTCAGAATTGTGTTTCCTATGTATATATTGTGATACGTAATTACTGCTGCAACACTGCAAGTTCCATTACAGGATCAATAAAGTACTCTAACTATAAAATAAACAATTAAATAAATGCAGCATGAGTCACAAATAATACACTGAAGAGCAAGTTGTTGGAGGATACATTCAGCATGACACATCTTTCTACAATTCTCACAGAGCAGAGAGGAGACAACAAACTTAAAACATCAAGAAAATAAATGCAGCATGGCTCAACAATGACATAGAGGGTTGTTGGAAGACACGTTCAGCATGGTGAAACATCTTTATAAGTGTTGATGGCCAGAGTAGTGGGAAAGATGCAGAGTTTGTGCAGGTTTTAAATATGTAAATAGTATGTTGAGCCTCTACTTTTTTCTAGTAACAGTAACGCCTGGAGACACTCGGAAAAATGTTGCACATGTTGATTCCAGGTTTTGTGATTTTTGTAAAATAAATGAATTAATAAATTCAATTTCAGTTTTTTTTTTAATGATTTCTGTTATTGCAACTGTGTCATACAGCACAGAAGACATTTCTCAGTTCTCCCTCCTTCTTCATGGTTGTTCTGTTTCCACAGAGGTGCAGAATGTTAAATTGTAGTGAAAATGAGCCAATGTTGAGGAAAAATGTGAAAAGTACAAAATAAAAAAAACGACAGAGAAAGTGCTTAAATAACACATCTGTAAATAGACTTTGCTTTGTAAAATTTGGTGGAATTTTGCTTTAGCAATCTTGCAGAGGAAATGCAACAAGAACTGAACCTACTAATCTATTTTTCTGTAAACCATCATTGTATGTATATTACGATTAGATATTTTTGATATGTTCATTGTTTTTGCACATGTAGGCCAAATACTCTTCATTAAACATTAAAAAGCATAAAAATTACACCTGTTCTTATTTAAAATTCATGGGGAAAAAGTATTTTAATCACAGAAAATATCTGTGCTTTTGATGAAAGGGTTATTTTCCATTATTTAAAATTTAAAAATTTTTTTTGTTTGTTTTTGCAGTTCATTACATCATATTTTAATTTAAAATATCTCCTGATGCCTGATTTTCATGTTTTCCTTTACATAAATAAGCATATTTCCACCATAAACTGTTGCAGAAAAAGTCGCCTTGTATAATTACAAAAATTTTCATAATAAAAATGTTATATTGATGTTTGTTTCATTTGTGCGTAACGTCTATCAGCATTTTTAATCTGTCCAATTCAACTTTTTGTTAATTTAAAACAGATAATTTAATGTCCTCAAGTCAGGGTTCAAGCACATGTACTGAGTCAATACAGAAACGGACAGTCTACTTAATTTATTGTATTCATCTCTCTTTTTTTTTTTTAAATTCCACATTGTTTTAATTGTTTAAAATTGTAGCTGGGTCTGTTAATTGTAGAAACGAATTATTTGTGTACAAGAAAATGCAAAATTCAGACACCAAGTGATAATTCAAAACACAATGAAATATAATGCAGTGCAATGTGAAATAAATAAAAATGGGACCAAAAACCATGTCAAATAATAGACTAAATCCAAAAAACAATAAAAAAAAAAAAATGTAATTTTCCAAGTTTCTGATACATTTCTCTTTCTTTTACATCCCATTATGTGCATTTTTAGGCTTTTAATGTATAATGAAGGATATTTAGCCTATATGTGAAATAACAATGGGCTTATTGATCATACATAATGATAATATACAGTATAAATACAATGATATACAGATGCATAGTTTTATTCCACGTTTTGTGCACGTAATTGGTGCTGCAACACTGCACTCTCCAAGCAATCAGCACATCTAATGGTCTGTTTATTGCAGTTACTTTAACCTGAACCTCGTCTCAGTGATATTTTCATCGTACCCAGAGTGTTTGGGAATAATTCTGAGAACTGCAAACACAATTCAAAGTGCAGAAGCTCAGGAACGCAGGATTACACAAACTGTGTACTGCACTCGAGTTCTAAGCTGATTTAAGAAGTACAGAGTTATCACAGGAAACTGACGAAAAGAACTGAAGTCAAGGATGCAATTTGCAGATTCTGCAGATTCCTGAGGTTGTTGTTGATGTTACTGATATTAGATCAGCAGTTAGTGGCCTTCTTGTCATTTGGTAATTCATGGATTTTATTGTTTGCACATTTTCTTTTGCTTTTGTTTCATTGTAAAAACCTTGCTCAAATTCATATTAATCTCAGCAGGAATATTCCAAATCCAGTGAATTATTGTGCCGGAAAAACAAAGCAGAAGCTACGTTTTCAACAAAAGATCAATCTATATTTGCATTAGAATGATATTTAGAGTAGTTTTTGTACAGTTTTACAATAAGAAATATGGATTCTAACAGCAGTTTGAAACTGAATTGATTCAAATTCTATATTCATATACAAGAAAGAGAAGTCAAACACAAATATAATAGTTTTTCATCTGTGTTTTTCTTCATTTTCTGGTGATTTCTTTCACCCTTTATCGCGCCTTCCCCTAACCCTAATCCTGTACATGTTTTATTGTTAGGGACGAGACTCCCAAAACTCACTGAAAGGTTTAAAAAGGTTGCTATCTTTTTTAAAAACACCAGAATTACAACAATTATCAGAGCAAAAAACTGTAATAACAGAAAATATGCTGGATTTTCATCTGTAATGTGGGATTCTATCAGTAAAATTAACAAAATCTAAGCTTAAAATTTCATTATTCTGAAGCAATGACTTTAATCTACACATCTCATTTAAAAAAAAGCTAAATGTCCTTCATTAAAGATTAAAAAGCCCTCCCAAAATACACACAATCTCATGTGAAATGAGTTTTATAAAAGAGAAAGTAAGAAAAAAGAAGAATGAAATATAGAAAATTATTGTATTTTTAAGATACCTTTTTCTTTCACTGGGATTTTTTCTGGTGTGTCAGCTGCTTGTTTATAGTACATTGCATTATCTTTTATTTTGAATTACATAAAGACAATTCTGTCATCAACTGTTGCAGAAAAAGATATTGTGCACAATTACATTTTTCATTAGTGTATACCATTTTAAAGGAATTTTTAATCTGTTAAAATACATTTTTTATCATGTAAAACTGTGATAACTAACAGTCCATGCTGTATTGGACAGCCTTCAACTCAGTTTTTCATATTCAACTTTTTTCTTTTTTTTCCCCCACGTGTAAAATTGTGACAGGAACAAAGAAAACACAACCATAAATTGTTAAACATGGTGGAATTTTCTTTTAGTGATCATACAAACATATGCAAGTGAAACTGAATGCAAAAAATTAGCAAAATAAAGCCTACTAACCACTCAAAGTCCGCCTCTGTGCAGTCGCAGGGGCCCGAAGTCATCGTCACCAAGTACGTCTTTCCCATAACGCACCTGGACGTTGGTTTCAGCTTCCTGTAGATCCGCTTGATTCCCATGAGGCACGGCTCACCCTACAGGACCAGGTTCGAAACACCGAGCCGGGAAAAGGCAAGGCATAGCTTTAAAAAAATGAGCTGTTTTTTTAACACTTGCCACCATAAATAATGTACACGATACAAGCAGCCATGTGTGCCACCTGGCTTTGCTTCGCTGAAAATTCACAGCTCATGCTGTGTGGTGCTGCTAAACTCAGCAACTGTTCCTGCAAGTGTCACACCGTAGGATGTGCTGCTGCTTGAGTTCTGTTTTAGGGAGTTTTCTTCTTGTTTTTTTTTGTTTTTTGTGATATGGAGAAGCTGCTTCAGTCACAAAAAGCTGCCAGCATCCAATCCATTTTTAGCCGAGTGGGAAGTGAATATAAAATGTGTTGGAGTTCAGAAAAAGATGAGAAGATATCAGCAGCTTGTTTCCCTGCATCCTTCATCCCACATTGCTGCTCTGCTTTATTTTTTTAAATGTATTTTTTTATTACCAGAAAATTCTGTCTTTGTGCATTAGGTGTCAGTAGTGAGATGCTTAAAAAGTCCAGCTGCAGCCACAGACAGACTCCTGTTGTCGTCCGCTGTTTTGTGTTTATTTCTGCAGCCGACTCCCCCTGCCTCCACATTTAGACAGTTTAGCGCCGTAATTGGCTCGGACTCTTGTCACCTTCCATGCTACATGTTTTGATCATTAGCCTGCTCTGAGCATATGGGTATCCAAAGTAATTACAGAAGCGGACCGTGAATAAAGGAATGCGTTAGAGTCTCTGGCTGGGCTTGGGGTCTGGACAGGTTGGAGGTTTTAATGTATGCAGGGAGGTGGAGCTTGACGGGGGAAATGTTGGAGAGTCTGCAGAGAGATGTCCAGGCTGAGACGGTCAGCTGAGGGGTTTTGATCTCTGTATCAGCCAAACTTTAAGAGGCAGTGTAGACTTTTCTGAAATTTTAACTTCTCATGGACGATTTGACATTTCAATCGGACATAATAGCTCATAAAGTTAAAACTTCAATCCCCTGCAGGGCTTTTGTTTATGCAATACACAGAAAGTGAGCTCATAAGCTAAAAGTGCTGCATTTAACCCTCTGAACCCCAATGTGCTAGAATATAACTACATGCTTCAATGTTGTGGTTGATTTTACATGTTCATGTACAGGGATATATTTTAAAAGATAACCACATTAGTGTGAATAAGGCCTCTCCCTGGTTTACAGAGGAGCAAGCTGTTGGAAGATACATTCAGCATGGTGAAACATCTTTCTATAGTTGATGTGCAAAGATGGGTAAAACATGTCAATAGTTAAATAGCTGTAGTATGTGGAGCCATCATTTTTTCCAGTAATGGCAATGTCTGTGGGCACTCGGAAAAATGTTGGACATTCCAGTTTGTCATTTTCTTTTTTCAAAAAAAGGAAGAAATTAATTTTTCTTTTAGTCATGATTTCTGTTATTCTATCTGTTTTATACTGCACGGAACACCTTTCTAAGTTCTCTGCTTCTTCATGGTTGTACTGTTTCCATAGAGGTGCAGGACTTTTTATTGCAATGAAAAACAAGCCCACAGATAGGAAAAAAAGCAAAATACTTCCAGAAGCTGCTTTAGAGGTTTAAATACATCAGCTGCATCTCTATCACTCCCTTTGTCCTACCTACAGCATCATATTCACTCTCTGTGTAAGACTGAATGATGGAGAAGTTCTGGACTCTGCTTAATTTATGCAGCTCTGAAGCTCTCAGAAATTTTAGACTGAAGACTTCAAGGGTCTTCTGGGCAAAAGCCCAAGTGGCCTTGAACCCACAGCCTTTATGTTACATGGAGTTCTGGTAAATGACATTTCTCACTGGAACATCTGAAAAAGTCACAAGTAGGTACTTGCTGAAATATAAATATATATATATTATGTTTTTGATTTTTTTTCCTAATGTGAAATCTGATCTGATTTATTTCAACTTTCACTTCACACTTGAGATTAAGCAGCAAAATGTGACTGAAGCAGATGTGAAAAAAACACTTGGAGACGGAGGTTATTAGATTTGTATTTAATTAATAAACTTATAATGAAGCATTTCACTGGAGGAGCAGAATTTTCTACATAAAAATCTATTTATTAAAGTTAAAAAAAAAACATCCAAAATGTCCTTAACATCGTGATGCATCACTTGCATTAAAGGCGATTTGATTTTAAAAAAAAAGTCATAATACACTGGAAGTATATGAATTGTCGAGCCGCTACAATAAAATATAGAAAGTGCACTGAGTTTAAAATTCGCTTTCGTATGTGACTCAAATATGGAAGTGGCCAGAACGTTTTTAGAACGTGTGATAAACAAATCTATTCTTTGTTTGTGTGCTGGCATGGACTGTACCTGGTTGTGTAGGTGCCACGTCTGATAATCCGCCTCTGTGCACCTCCTGTTGAAGATGGACCTGAAGTCTATTTTCACCAGCTGCCACTCAGAGCGATGACTGACGTGGCCGAATATCCTGGAAAATACCCATGCGTGTCTCTGCTCGTTACACATAAAAACATGTTGGAGGTAACAACAGAGCTGAGACGGTATTAAAGGACGAGGACGGCGACGTTAGAAACTCTTTGTGCTGTGAGCAAATCCCTTAAAAAGATCTGAAAGAAACGATCCAGCTAAAAGACGCCGTCTGATACATTTTAGTCTAGAAATGATTAAAAACACATCAGAGCTGCACTGAGTGACATGTTCCATCATTACCATGAACAAGAGCACTGCAGTCTATTGGAGTTGATCCTACGGTCACAGCTCTGCCGCCATGAATGCTCATTAAAACACTAAATGTGGACTGATTCCCTCCTGTTTAGTTATAGAGCCCATATTCTGCACATTTACAGGTTCACTATTGTATTTTTGGGGTCTACTACAATATGTTTACATGCTTTGATGTTCAAAAGCACATTCTTTGTCTGATGTACATTGTCGCAGCTCTTTGTCTGAAACACTCCTGTCTCTTTCTCTCCCTCCTGAAAAGCCCAGTCTGTTCTAATTGGTCAGGTAATGTTGGCTACGTCCCCATTAACTGTACATGAAGATGAAAAACTCTGTGGTGTCACCAATAGGTGTTCTGAAAAGAGGTTTTGAAGCTCTAAATGGCGCTATCTTGCAAATCTTTTAGCCTTGAAACTATTTAAATTTGTAAATTATATAAAAAAGTATCACCTACAAAGTGTCATGAACAGGAAAACAAGCTATAGAGACCAAATTGTTTTCTATACCAGGCTTTAAACATGTTTATTTCTGCCATGAAGTTGGACATTTTAACATGGAGGTCTATGGGAATTGACTCACTTTTGAATCCAGCCTCTAGTGGATATTTGAGGAAGTGCAGGCTTCTTTTTTCAGCCCTGGAGGTTGCATCTTATACAATCTCTAACAACAGATTTTTGAGTATAGCAGAAAAGCTCTGACAGAAACAGCTCCAGTGAGAAAATAATGTCGCTCCTTCTTTGTTTGAGGGCCAAACTAGCTGCTAGTTAGCACTATACAAATGTATTACATTGTAATATGGATAGAAGCCGCTTCAGGGAGGTAAAGAACAGTGTTTTCTGTGGGACAGAAGAACTTTGGGCTTTGTAAGTTTGCACTAAAAAAAAAAAAAAAACAGCTATATAACACACTACGAAAATGGAGATGTGATTCTATATTGACTGTCTGGGGCCATAAATGCTCATTAGAACCCCACAGTGGAAAACAGTCCAAATGCACTATTTCCTTTTGTTTAGATTGTGTTTGCTGTAAATGACAGTGCCCAGCTGTTGTATGAAATTACTGAGCTGTTTTTAATAACGACAAACTCTAAAATGCCACATGCAGTAGAGTCTGTGTTATGTTTGAAAACAAGATGTTTATAATAAATACTGCAATTTCAGACGACAAAGGTGATAATAGCTGCTCTAAACGACCACATCAGAGGGGGAAAAGTTCAAACAAACAAGCAGGAGACTAAAGACATGAATCTAAGTAACAAAACTGCCTCAAATGTCCACTTGAGGCTACCTCCAAAAGCAAGCCAATCCCCATAGACTCCGCCCATGTTAAAATCTCCAACTTTACAGCAGAAATACACATATTTAAAGCCTGGTGCATTTTTTTTTTTTTATCTCTTTAGCTGACTTCCACATTTATAGAACTGTAAAGGGAGCAAATGCTTCTATAAGTCACCTGTTCAAATTGCATTAAGGCTTAAAGTTATTGTTATGGCTGGACCTTCAAAACTGTGCTTTAGAAGGTTTATCCATTCTATATACAGCTTATGGAAGCAAGACGTAAAAGAACACATCACAGTGTTGCACTTTTTTTTCCCAAAGTGAAAAAAAAAAGGTTGTGCATTGAATTTAGAAAGAAATCTTGAAAGCGAAGGCCGATCTCAGCTGACTTTCTCATCTCCGCACAGCAAGTAGAGTTTGTCAGATGCACCCTACATCCAGCATTTTTCTTTTTTGTACAGAAAAGAGGGCTGACATGCAAAGAAACAGCTCTGAAGTCAACTTTGGATGTTGCGGTTATTGTTCTGGTCTCTACATGGGATTCGTCAATAGCGAGTGAATATAAAAATGCTGCATATGAAACCTGCGACAAGAACCCTGGTCTTTCACGCTGTTATTGAAAAGTAGTTATTTCCTCTGGACGCTCAAGTTAATCAGAATGAATATCCATAGTTCTTTATTGGATAGAAACAAAACACAATCCAAGGTTAGGAGACTAACTGGATGAATATTTCATCTCCGGCTAAATTGAGTGTGTGTGTCTCTGCACTGACCCCTGTCACCATTCATACCACAACGTATTTATCACAATCAATCTCTCAATTAGCTCTCAAGGCAGCTGACCATGACAGGCACTTACTGTAAAAATGAGTACAAATTGATATGAAAACAATGCATGATGCTCTTATGAAAACTAATGGTGTGTCTGAGAACTCAGTGCCGAGCTGCCTGCGTCGTCTTTACATCCCTCCACCAAAAGAAATTATCGCTGTGCATTTTCCGTTTTGCCTCTTTGGTTTCTGCTCTCCAGCTGTGGCCTATCACTCTCCTGCCGAGCCGACTGCACAGCCGACTGTCAGTCTGTCATTTATGGCAGGTGTCATGAAACATTGATATAATGGCTGTGGAAACCCTTTGGTAGCACGTCCCAAAGTCCTAAATCTCTGTTGCAATAAGGCAGGACTGCTGTGTCATGCCATATGTGAGCTCTCCAGCTCTGGGCTATTCTAATAATAAATGTGAAAGAACACAAAAAAAAGGAATCTTCATAAATCTGCTTTCTGGAGGCAGGTCGAATCAGCTCTTCCAGCTTTCTAATGTATTTTTGAGCTGAAGTTTCTTGAATGTTTTCTCAGGCGTTTTTTTGATCATCTTCAAATGGACAGTCATGCCGTCACCGGCTGCCACAGCGACTGATCTCCTGTGATCATAATGTGCAGACAGTCAGTTCTCATGTTGGGTAGACCTATCATCGAGAGAAGCTGTCTTTATTCATGAAAAACAGGCAGAAATGCTGAATAGATCAGGCTTGGATTTACACTCACCGACCTCTTTGTTAGGTTCAACTGCAAATATCTATTCAGTCAATTTAGATCTAGACAAAAGGGTCTGCTGAAGTTCAAACCAAACATCAGAAATGTCATTTTTGTGACTTTAAACATGGCATTGCTGTTGGTTGGTTTGAATATTTCCGAAGTTCAACAACTGAATCTTTAGAAAAGACACATCTTCACACCAAAACTAAACCTAAAGAACACCAGACTGTGGTTTTAAATGCTCTTCACTGGCTCCTTGTTCCATTCAGAATTCATTGTTAGTTCTTAAATCTCAGAAAAGAATAGCCCCTTGCTGTTTATCTGAGTCGCTGGTTAGGTATGCTTCCTCTAGATCCCTAAGATTCTATAATGTTATTCAGATTAGAGTCCATTCTCACCTTTCAAACAGCTTTCCAGATCATCTGACTCAGTAAATAGCTTCAAAACAAACCTTTAAACTCATCATTTTAAACTCACTCTCATGTAATTTACTAGGATCAAACTTATTACTTATTACTTTCATTAAGGACTTTTGTATTTTAATGTCTTGTGCTTTATAATCATTGTTTTTATGTTTTCATTTTATTCGCTTACTTTTATTGATTCAAAGCATTTAAGTTGCATTTGCAGCATGAACTCTGCTATACAGATAAAGTTATTATTATGAGTTATGATTACAACTATCTGTAGAGTGCAGTCTGACAAAGCAGTAGTTCTCTGGGCCAAAAATGTCTTGCTGATGGGGGAGGCCAAACTGGTCCAAGCGGATTTAAAGGCTACTCAAATAAAAGGTTACTTAAATAAAAAAACTTCAATTGAATTTCATTTATACGGCGGCAATTCACAACGCAGTTCATCTCTGGGCACTTTACATAGCAAGGTCAACATTATTTAAAAAAAAAAAAAAAAAAAAAAAAAGCTCCAAGCTGCTTTTGTCCAGTGACGGTTCCTATATTTTCAAACAAGATGGTAGTGTTCTCAATGTTAACAAAAAGCAAAAAAGAGAGAAATGCAGCATTACTTTGTGCAATTTCTAAAGCTGAAATCGCAGGCTTTGATTTTATGAATGACATATTTTACACGTAAGCTTAAACATATCAGACTCTTTTCTGCTCATCTCATTAAGTACCTAAACTGTTGTGAGAATTATGGCCAATGAGGCACTGTTTTATTAATTTCCCTTTAACTTATGTATTTCTTTAGTTCTCTCTGCTCTACCAATACTTTTTTTGTCCCTCTAAAACCAGGCCATTAATATCTAGTCTGTAAATTAAAGGTATAGTGGATTAGCTGTAGTGTCTGGTTGTTCCACCAGGTGAAACCTTTCAATGTTGCATACTGTAGAGACCAGAGGAGGCATCACTCAGACCATAGGCTGTTCATATTACCAAGCAGAGAGCATTGTTGGAGTTTAGGTCACAACTGGCACCATGACAAATACTTCTATGATGCTTAATGCCCTCCATTCAGTAGAATGTGTAGCCCATATCATGTGTCGACTGATTAAATAGTATTTTAAGCACAAGACAAATCGTCTAATCGTCGACAAAATTCTTCCATAAATAGTACTTTCTCTTTGCGAAACTTGTGTGACAGCATAAATAAAGAATAAGGCTTAGGTGCGTGGTCCGGATCCGACTGAAAACATGTACAGTACCCTTCATACCCTCATAAACTGGCTGGTGAGTGCAGATGGAAGCTGCAGAGGTTCCAGTTCAGGTACAAGACAGGACACACACTCAGACAAACAGGCAGCTGGCTTTATCTTTGATTTTTCAGTGTGATTGATAGATTCCCAAGTTTTCACAACTTTGTCACTCACGTCATGATGAGCGTCTCCTCGCCTGGCTCTCCCAGCACGCCGTCCACGAACAGAGGTGAGTTGGTGAAGCTGTACTTGTTCCACTGCCGTCCTTCATCAAAGCTCAACCTGGGAACACAAACAGCTGCTACACCAGGGACCGCCGCTAATCCCCCGACTGTGTGCACAAGCTAATGACCCTGAGAGTTGTCTAACAACTTTATTTCATATTCTGTGCAGGGCTGAGGCCCTGGCTCAGTGAACACTGATCAGCGAGAGCTGCACTCATTACAGCTTCAAACACAGAAAGGTGAAATGGAATGACAATTGTCAAAGCAGCTATTCTCCATGGCTGCTGGGTTTTCGAACCAGAATCACATCGTTCCCCAGTTCCAAGACAAACTCATTTGCCTTTGTTTGACTAACTTAAGACTTGGAGCTTCCACTGAGAGAATTAGTCATGATGTGACAAACGGCGTCTCTGTCATAATGACTTACCACAGGTGTCGGATGGGAAGCGGAGTGTGTCTTATAGCGACTAAAGCTCCTCCTTGATCGAGATACAGCACTGCGTACTCCTCATCGAAGATCTGCAGGGACCAAAAAAAAAAAAAAACAGCTGGGTGTAGTGTTACCTGTCAGCACGTCTGCAAATGCACACCCTGTTCGTTCAAGTAAGCGAAGCAATAACACACCTACACACCTCATCAGCTTTCAAATAATTATTTTCCTTTGCTGTGATTAATTAGACACAAACATAAACAATTAAAAGGCTACCAGGGCCTCTTATGAGCACTGTCTTTGGATTTCATTGGATTATTAACATTATAAAACCCCGGCTCGTGTTGGAGAAGTCGCTGATGGAGTCTGGAGGCGGCAGTGAGCGAGGAGGAGGATGTTCTCAGTGAGAGGACAGTAGGTCAAGCAGTTCACGGCGCTCCATATGGTGAGTAGCTGTTTGTTCAAAATTCAATTGGGCGCATCGTCAGAGAAATTAATTAGCAGATACGAGGCTGTGATATTAATGATATAACATACTTGCTGCAGCACTCGTGTGTACATTTGCGTTAAGTTGATCTTCAGTGACTCTGGAATAAAGTTCTCTTTTGCTGGCATTTGAAGAATGAATCTAGTTGATTTTCAACAGCTGTTTCCCATTAATGCTTCCGTTGTGTCTCTATGGGTCATACTCACTTTGCACTCTTCGCTGCTGTTGTAGAGAATTAAGAAACTAAAAACCAAACAGTGTGTGTTCCATGTAGCTTTAATGCAACTCCTTAATTCCCTGAATCTCTATACCAGAGGAGAAGAGTTCAAAGTTTGCATTAGAGATTTACTTTTACATTTTAATGGCAACAAACGCTGTTAAAGAGCAAGATGATCAGTGTGGTGTACATGTAAGTAATGGTGTTAACTACATTTGTCAGGAATGTGGTGCAACAGCGCTGTTTTCTGGATCAAATAGCTTTGCAGGAGTGAAGCTCTTTCATTGATTTAATAGTGCGGAAGCTAGCATCTGAGGATTTTTGAAGCAACAAAATGGTAAAATAAAACTAGCACTTGTATATTCCTGCAACATCAAGTACCACTCCTTAGTGCAGTCTGCAAACAGCAGCTAGCACCTTGTCAACAGATAACTACTAACTGCAACTATGTGTTTTTCACTCTCTACAGATAGCAAATTAAAAAAAAAACTGAACATAAAAAAGTAGCTTCTGATGTCATAAACTACAATTAGCATGATGGTTTAGCTTAGCTTCCTGCATTTCCAGCTAACGCTACTTAGAAGGTCTGATGTTCTGAGAAAATACCAAACAAAAGTTATTGTAGAAATCTGTTTCTATTGAGAAATACCTACGAGAGTCATCATGTGTAGCTGTTGCTTCTGTAAATATTCCCAAAGACTGTCTGATGTAGGGATGTCCTCATGAATTTTATTTGCCCTCAATCTGATCTGATCCAGTTCACTAAATATTTAGTTTCTGCTGATACCTGATTCCATTTCCCTAGATACACACTTCAATTATTACAGATTAGCTGTAGCTGGTTGTGTCTCTTACTCTTTAATACTGCAGCAACCAAACGATGTGGAAAGTTCTGTGTTTTTTAAACAGACAGCACTGTGGTAGTTTAGCTAGTGAAGGGGCACCATGAAAAAGTCTTCTGTGATGCTTAATAACCTCTGACTAAAGCTTACATGTTAAAAACAAGCTGAGGTTTACTAGGGAAGCATTCTTACATCCTAGTGGCATATGAAATAGAGCTGCTTTTTAAAATCCTAAATCATGTGTCAGTTGAGTTAAACAGCCTCGTCATCAGCACAGGACACATGTCCACTGTGCTCAATTTGTCATAACAGTTCAATACTAGAGCGAGCAGAGGAGGTCAGTAGGTCCATGCTTGCAAGCAGAAAGCATTTGTGGGCTGTTTAGCTAGTAAAGCACACATGTCAAATCAGGCTGGAAATCAACTAGAATATTGTTCCTACATCCAAACAGCATTCATTCATCAGCTGCCATTGCTGCTTGTCTGTAGCTTAAAATAGCAACATCAATATGAGACAAATGGGACAGGACAAAATTTAGTTTAAGAATTTTTTGCTAAAGTAGATTTTTTTTTCTAAAATCATTTTCTAATTTTTTTGTTTTTTACTCAGTTTTGTCATTTTTATGTCATGTTTAAAAAGAATTAATTGTTTTACTTTTTCACTTCTTCTAAATTGCAATTTTTAAAATCTTTTTGTTTGAAATATTTTTATTAAACTTTCGTGTCTTCACATTACTGTTAAAGTTTTAACAGAATGTTTTATCTTTTTGTACTCAATTTTTTCTTTGTAGTTTTTCAAAAATGCTTTGCTAAATGTTTTCTTCAGTTTTCTCTAGTGTACTTCAATTTTCTTGATTAACTTGTTATTGACTCTTAATGCTGCTTTTATTAAGAATTCTTAATTATTCAAAATTACGACACATGCAAACAAAGACTTGAGCTAAGGTTTGCGTCACTACTGATCAGAACATTCCTACTTTTACCATCTCATGCAAAGTGAAAAAATATTTGAATGCACGAAAGCTGTGCTGCTATTATCGTTTAGATTTCCATATTTCCAAACTTCAGAGGATTTCCATCTGGGTTGAACTCTAACAGCAGGAAGTTAAAAAGACCGCTCACCTGTCTCCACGTGTTTCCTGCATCCGAGGTGATGAACACGCTCACGTTGGTGGTGGTCAGTTCAGCACCGATTGAACCTGCAGGTGAGGCGGCGATTCACAGAACAGACAGAACACAAATGAAGGCAAATGTTTGAGGTGTGGAGCTGCATGAAATGATTTTCACATCAAATACATCCCAAACTTTGTACCGAGCCTTTGGAGCAGCGGTGGTTCTGCAGCATGAGGCTGATACCTGCAGCTGCTGGCCGCCGCTGTAATTACAGTCCTCTAAAAGCTCCACTGTGCACTGCGACATTTGCCCGTACTCCTAAATTAACCAATAAATCCCAATTACTGTATTCATCTTTCAGCAATTCGGACCACATTAAGACAAGCTTTTCTAATGCTGCGCAGACGGCTGTAATTGCTTTAATTTGGCCTGTAATTGGTGCTAGGTGGCAGTTTTTCAGAGTCGTCCCCTGTTCTGAACGCTCCTTGAGAAACAATTTGCTTCACATTCATAACATTTAAAGAGCAACTCAACACCAGCTGAAAATGGAAATTCATGTTGACCTCTTGTGGTTGATGTTGTCACCCTGCTGGATGAATATCCAGTCAACAGCAGTGTTTGAACCAAAAAAAGTGAGCAAAATAAGTCTAAAGTCCCACTGTTTTTCTACCTACACATCTGGCTGACATCCAAACTTCATAAAACGGTACTAATTTCTGTTTTAACATCTACATGAGTCACGTATTTATCTTGTGTTTATGTCTTACCACCTTCAGTGACGGCAGAATCATGGTTGAGAGCCAGACTTATTCAAATTACCACTGTAAATTCTAGTTTAAACTTGTCTTTTTTTCCAACTTTTTTGTCACTACTTTTACTTCATTTTAGCTTTTATCTTTAATTTCTTTATATTTTTCTCTTATTTTAATGTGAATTTGAATGCTTTTTCCTTTTAATCATTTGAATGCACTATGTAATTTGCTTTTCATATTAAGTGTGCATTTTGTCTACATGCCTATATTCAATTCTTGATCATTTTTCTAAATGTTTTCATGACATTTTTCTTTTTCTATTTTTTGGGGAAAATTTTTGAACATTTTTTTCTAAATTTTTGTCTTGTTAAAAGATGTTTCTATTGAAATTTTGAGATTTTCTTGATTTTTTTTACCTTTCTTAAATCTTTTTCTGAATTTTTTCAAAACTTCTTTTTCTTAACATGTCTTTACATTTAAAAAAAACTTACCTTTTTTGTCATTTCTCTAAGATTTATTTTTCTAAATTATTCTCTACAAATTGGCTTTTTCCTATTTTTTTTGTCTTTCTTTAAATTCTTTATTTTACTTTGCTGAACTTTTGACATTTTCACATTTTTTAAATGCACTTTTTACATTTCTGGTCTTTTCTCAAAATTTTTGTTAAATTCTGGTCTCTTTTTTCTTTCCTTTTTTTTTTACATTGCTGTGAACTATTTTTTGCTCTTTTTGAAACTTTTATGGTTGTTTTTTTTGCATTTTTGATAAATCCTTCGATGATATACCCATGACAAGTTGCAACCAGCATGCTCGTGATCTTTTACTGCTGAATTTAGGATCATTCAGTGGTGGGATGTGAGTTATTTTACTAATTTCTGTAGCTCTAATAATGACGAAAATCAAATAAGATCCGTCGATTGTTCTATTCCCGCCTCGCTGGAACCCGTTTAATTCACAGTGGTTCACAAAGGTCCAGACGTTCAGGCCTTTAGCGGGAGCTTGGCCTTCTCCAGACTCCTGAGGCGTGCTCTGATGTTATTGACAACACTGAGGCCACACGGGACTAAATATCACTGAGGTGTGAATCCAGCTGGGGGCTGCTGGCTTCATTCTCCTGCAGCTCTTTGTTTCCTTCACTCTGAGTCTATGAGAGCTTCCTCTGCTGTTCTCTGAAGCCTGAATCATGAGGATTATGTAGTTTCTGTTGTGTCATTTGCCCCCATTCAAAGGTGAGCTCGACATGTTGTCACATTCCGATGCTGAACCGATGTAGAAGAAAAGAGCAAAAAGCTGTAGCGTTTCACTAAACCGAACAGACAGACTTGTTCTAGCTTCATCCGGTAAGTGGTTCTTGTGGTTTTTGCATTTTTCACTTCAGTGTGAAGCGATCTAATGCAAAAACACTGGTTGATCATGAGCATTTGTGCAGCTGTTCATGTCTCTTTTGTTGCTTTCTTTCTGCGGCACGCTCATTTTTAATTGCAAAATACACGTTTGCTTTAATCTGCAGGCTTTGAAGAGTATAAAGACACACCTGTGAGCACCTGTTCTGGGTTCCAACCTCTCAGCCGATGACTACAAAGATTTTATTTATTAATTACTAGGTGATAGATAAAACAAAAATGTCAGAAAGGACTTCAATGGGGTTTTTTTGTTTTTAAAGAATTCCCCCGAGAGCTGCGGGAACAAAGAGAAAAGCGAGACAAACATGCCAGTCAACACAGTTTCCTTTTCACCCACCTGATGCGACGATGATCCCCGGCGCCGAGTCCCTGCTGGCGATGTTTCCGGATGTGTAGGGGTTCGCAGACACGTGGAGATGGAGATGCAACGAACAGTACGGCTGCACAAGAACAACAAGAAGATGAAGAAGAAAAAAATCACAGCATCAGTGAAAACCTTCAAAAGACACTTGTGAATAAAGCGGCAAAACCCTCTCGAGTCGGAAGTTTTATCACAAACACCATTTCCCCATTGGCTGGCCTCACCATTAATTTTGATTGGGTTAACCTTTACCGACACAATTCTCATTACGAGCCAGCAAAATGCTGGTGGTGCGGCCCGTGTTGTGACGGGCTGTTTAGAGGTTTATTAAAACTCTGACATTTCCTGACAAATGACTGTATAATACGGGCAGAAGGAAAGGCGAGCCGCCGAATGGCTAATTGGTTTTTCCAAAAAAAAAACAAAACAGAGAAGCCGATTACTTCTGTGCAGCGACACAAATTGTCAAACTGCATCCCGCTGCTTTCAGTTAAACACATATTAGCAGAAGGTGAATAAACCAAGCGCTCCTCATCTGTAAACATGCAGTTAGAAGACATAGTGGAATATTGAGTTTTTACATTTTTAAGAAAATATTTTTTTGTAAAAAACTTCACCAAATGCTTTGTATTTCTAAATACAGTCTAAAAGTCTAATATCCTTGTTATTTTAAAATCTAAAGTTATTAGCGTTTTCTAAAATATTTTGCAGTTTTTTTTAAATGAACTTTTTCCCCAAATTTTTAGATGAAAGTTGTTTTTATATAAATTTTTTTGTGATTGTTTTTTTTTTTAAATCTGTCTTCTAAAAAAATATTTTGCAAAAGTCGGTTTCTAATTTTTTTTCAAATAGGTTTTATCATATTAGGTTTTTCTAAAGTCTTTGCTAATTTGGAATTTTGAATTCTTTTATTGAAATCTGTCTTTTCTTTATGGTTTCTTCCGTTTTTTAATCTATAATTGAATATTTTTTTCTATTAGTTTTCTGAAAATTTTGCCTTTCTCTCAATGTTTTAGCTAAATTTTTGTGCCAAGTTTTAAAACTCTTCAAAAACTTTCCACAGAAGTTTTCTTTTCTTTTCTCTTCTACATTTGCCTCACATTTTTGTTTCATTATTTACTACAATTTAGTTTTTTCACCTTCCACTATTTACAGATTTTTTGTCTTTTCTCTAAGGTTTCTAGTTTATTTTATCTACAGTTTCACTAAATTGTGTCTTCCTCTAAATTTTGTTGGGAATTGTTTTGTTTTTCTTGAGGTCGCTTGGCTTTTTCAAAAAAAAAAAATTTTGGCCTTTTCTCTGCATTTCTGCAAAATATCTGTTTTTTTCTGTATTTATTAAAATTTATATTTGTCTTTATTTTGCTTAATGTTTGTCTTTTTTGACATCTCTTGAATATTTTTTTCATCATAAACGTATGACACACGTTGCAACCAGCCTGCTTGTGATCTTTTATCTTGTTGGACTTCGATGTTACCTTATTCCCAAGTTTTATCAGTGAAGTTGGTAATTGAAATGTTGTCATACGCAATGGGAATGATGGTTAAAATGTTGTTCAATTAGGACTTAAATGTTTTTTGCAAGTCTTTAGATTTTTCCAAAAATATTTAGCAAATATTTTGTCTTTTGTTCCAAATATTTTTACTGAAGTTTTTATATAAATGGTTGTGTTTTTTTAAAAAATGTTCTGTTAATTTTCAAAAAATTTTTGTCTTCTACTAAAGTTTGTTCCAAAATATTTGTCTTTTTTCAAATGTTTTTGCAAATTCTTCGTTCTGCTTGTGTTCTTTTACCCTGTTGGACTTTAATGTCACCAAACATCTCCAAATTTGATCACGGACGTTAGGAATTAAAATGCTATCTTGAGCGATGGGAATGATAGTTAACATGTTATATTAGGACTCCGGATGGAAAAGACTCTTCACTGATGGGAGGTGAGGTATTTTACAGTCATTTTTCTTTGCTCATTTTGTCCACGCTGCAGCTCAAATAATGACAGAAATCTAACAAGATCAGTTGTGAAAACTCGGCCTGACCGGACAGAGAGACGCCCTGAACTTTTCCGAGGCTTTCAGAGAAGAAAGTCGAGAAGAAAAAAAGCAGCTCCGGACTCTTTGTCTGACACCTCTTTCTCTCTGTGTTTCTTAAATGGGAGGTCGGCTTACTGAACTGAATCAAAATGGCTGACCTTTCAGCTCGGCAGCCTCGGAGCACTCAGCTTTGACGGCTGCTGCTCTTTCCGAGCTCAGCCTCTTGTTGCTGCTGGGATCAGTCAGCTCCTGTCAAGGTCTTTTCTTTGACGTCTAAGAACACGTATGAAGGCGTCTCACCAGCACACAGTGGATGCTGCTGCCTCGCAGGTCTTTGCTCGGAGCCTCCAGTAACCTCCAGTCTCTGCCTCTGTTGTAGGTGATGTGCGTCTTCACCTGGTTGTCCGTCTTCTTGTTGGCCAGGAACATCCCTTTTATTCCCGCTACCTGGGAAATGAGACAGACAGCAGCTCACAGCTTGGGTTGCAACACTTCATATATATGTGCGAAGAATATTATCATTTCCATATTTTCATGCACGAATTGAAGCCAAAGCAGCGCAAAGCAAAGCTCCTGCCTCAGGGCAACGCAGCCAAACCTCTTCTGCATTCTCAGAGAATCCAAACACACCGAGAGGGAAATTATCCACTGTGTGGGGACTATTTTGCAAAATATTGTCTTTTTCTAACATGGTTTACAAAAGATTTGTCTTTTTAAAATATTTCTATTACAGTTCTGTCTTTTTTTAAAAATTATTTCACAAAATTTTTGACTTTTTGCACTTTTTCCTCAAAAAATTTCTGTTTTTGCTAAAGTTTTGTGGTTTTTCAATTTTTCAAATGTTTTCTTTTTCAATTTTTTAATCATTTTTTATTTTCTAAGTGTTTTTTTATGTTAGTTTTTTCTAAAGTCTTTGCTAAGTTTTTGTCTTTTCTAAAATATTTTCAAAATATTTTTTTGAAGTTTTTGAATTTGTACACATTTTTCTAATTTTCTGTTTAAAAAAATCAATTAAATGTTCCTTTTTTGTAAAGAAATTACTGTTTTTTTCTAAATATTTTTGATCATGTTTGTTTTTTTGAAAGTCTCTTTCTCTTCTTTCTTTCTTTCATTCATTCTTTCTTTCTTTCTAAGTTTTGTCCTAAACTAAAATATTTTGCTACATTATTTTTTTTATAACTTTTTCTAAACCTTTTTACAATTTGAAAAGAAAATGTAATTTGTAAAATGTTTGTATTTTTCAAAATATGCTGGAAATGATTTGTTTTATTTTTGTATTGTTGAAAATGTTTTTGACAATATTGTTTTTCCAAAGTCTGCAAATTTTTGGCCTTTTAAAAAAAAAAAAAAAAAAAAACATTTTTTGTCTTTTCTAAAAAATATTGTTTAATGTTTTTTTTTCATTCCTCTATTTCTTTCAAAATTGTCTTTTTTTGTGATTTTTTGCTAAATATTTTCTGGATCTTTTCTCTATGATTCTTAAACTTCTGCTCTTTTGAAATGTTTCTCTTACCAAAAATGTGTAACCTTTTTCTACAGTTTTTACTACTTTTTCTAAATATTTCGCATTTTTAAAAAATCTTTTTAGAACTATTCATTATAATTATAGTCTTTTTTCTATTTTTCTGCTATTTTTTCATTTTTTAAAATAGTTTTGTCTTGTTTGAAAATCTTTTTGCACGTTCTTTTCCCTATAGCTACCACTAAATCTTCTCACTACATAACTGTGACACAAGTTGCTACCAGCCTGCTTGTTGCTGGCAGCAGGTTTCATGTATATATTTATAGAATTTTCATATTTTCAAATGAATGCAACACACTGCAAAGCAAATCACCACACCTCAGGATGATGAAGTTTTACCTCCAGGTGAAAGCAAACACACTAAAAAGGAAATGATGACACTGTGGACACTTGTAAATAATCAGTGCGTCTTAAATGAATGTGACTGGCTGCTATTTGACAGCTCAGGGAGACTGAACTGATGAAATTCCACTTTAGTAATTGACAGATACTTCAATGTGGCTCTGAGGACAGATTTAGCTCATCCAGCGTTTTGGGTGGCGACCCCAATCAACACAGTGGATTTTATTCTAAGACACGAGCAGCATCACCGATGCCTTAATTATTTGATCCACTGATACAGTTTCTATGCTGCTGATATCAGAATCACACCTGCACACGAGCTCAACTTCAGCCCTGAAGACACTTTTCCATTTTCTGGATTAGCTGCTTTTTGTGCAGTAATATCTGCAGTTATTAATCAAAGAAAGAAATAATCTCAGCCTCCTAAAAATCCATATCCCTGGCACAATCCGCTGTAGTCTTTGTTGGTGTCAGCACTTTGAGGCTGCTTCGTATTCACAGAACGTTCTCTAATGACTGTAGGCCTACACGAGCCGGGTTCCTTTCCAACACTACAAAAACAAGAACATTTCATCATCTCTGCCCTTCAGCTCTGAAATATCAATCAGGACTCCTAATAAAGCTGCAGGCCGCTGATTTACACAGACAGAAATGAACACACTGATACAGATTTTATATCCTCGGTGAGGTTGGTTCACCTCGTACAGGTCCACCATGACGTTCCCCTCCAGGCCCATGCTGCTGACCACGTTCTCCAGAGCCAGAGTGTAGAAAACCCCAGACGTGTCGGACACGTAAAGGTTGTAGGTTTCGTTCTGGTTCCACTCTTGAACAGCCGCCACCACTCGGTTCTCGTCGGTGCTGATCACCTGCAGGTCCTGAGAGATCAAAAAGTGTTTCATATTTCAGTTTAATATTCACTTTTCATGCTATTTTAATACTCAGGTATAGTAAAATGTGTGCTGTAGTGCATCATACACAAAAAGGAAAATGATACCTAATAATTAGGCATGTAGCAACAATGAAAAGGTATCTTGTTGAAGCTATATTTTTCTCAAGCCATGGACTGTTCTCTTGTTATACCAACAAAACATTATTAAAATACTAATACTGGTCATAATATTTGAATTTAGTTAGTTGTGTAATGGCTAAGTTATATCATTTACAAAACTACAGAGCCTTAGCTATATTATTACATTAGTGATATTATTCTCCATAATTGAAAACACTGTAGTCTCAGTATATAAATAAGGTAAAATAGTATTTTGTATAATTTATGTTGGGTTTTTATTCCCAGCAGCAGTTAAAATCCCACTGGAAGTAACACTGCAGGGGCTGAACTGCAACATATAAAATTTTTTGGGCAAATATGGCAATTTTCACTAATATTTTTTCTTTCTCTGGAAAGCATTTTGTTTTCTTAAATGTGGTATATATATATATATATATATATATATATATATATACATATAAATAAAAACACACATGACTGTGATCCTACAACAAATCCACCGCTGCAGACTTATCAGGACTTATCTGTCAGAAATCATATGACTGAGCATCTTGACTCATCTATTTTAACTTGTTATACTACTTGTGTAGGATCTCATTTATTTACTTGAATTTGTTTTCAGTATTTTTCTAATTTGGCATTTGCTTAATTGTAAAGCGCTTTGTGACTTTGCCTTCTAAATGTGTTATACAAATGAAGTTACTTTTATTTTTGTTTATTTATTGTGGTGGTGGTAGTAGTAGTAGTAAACACAACATACAGACTTGTAATATGAGAAGATTTGTTACTCAGGAAGTATTGTGTTAATATCTAGTATTCCAATCCTTTACTTCAGCAAAAGTACCTGAGTATTTAATCTAGCCAAGTAAAGGGTTAGGGTCTTAACTGTAATATTTAAATTATTTTGGTAATTGTGGTGTCTTTAAAGTTAATATTTCCATTTGTTGGGCCTTTTTTTTACGTCAATCATATTTCTCTATTGAATAGACTTTTGGCTTCATATTGTGTAGTTGTTTAAAATGTGATATTTGAATGACTGGGGCTTGACTTTCACTTACACCTATTGATTGTTATGTTATTGACTGTAAGTGCAGAGTTGAACGAGGCGTCAGCATAAAATCAGGATCAATTTTATTTGACTAGACAATACAGCAAAGTAGAAAAACTGCATTAAGGAAAGTAAAACTCAACTGCATGAAAAATCACACTTCAGGAAAAGACCACAGCAGCAAAATGTAGTTGATCTATTGTAGTAAAAGTCCTGTTTTGGACCCTTTGACTGATATTTTATTAGATTATTAATGTTGAAGCGTCAGTGTGTGATTGGTTTGAACTACTTCATAACCAGTTTTATACTCAGGAAGAGAAGATGAATCTGAGGCTCCAAAGATGATTAATGAAAAAAACAAAGTGATGATACACAAATCAGTCTTTAGTTTTTCTCTCTAATCTTTGATTTTTACTGAGATGTTGGATTATTGGAACATTTACTAAAATTACTGAGACGTTTACAGAGAAAAATCACTGTCACAAAATCGCATCTTGTCAATGATTGCAGCAAACATTTGACCATTTCTAAAATATTTTGCAACCTTTTTTTTTTTTTTTTTAAATCTTTTTCCATTTTTAATTTAAAAAAAAAAAAGTTTAGTCTTTTTCTAAACCTTTCCACAGGTTTTGCAAAATCTCTGTCATTTCCTCTTTTTTTGCAAATGTTTTCTATTTTTTTCTAACTTTTTTCCCAACAATTTTTAATAGAAGTTTTTCCTTTCTAAATGTAAATTAGGCTATGCTAGTTTGTTCATTTTTGCTCTTTTTAAAAATCTTCACAGAATGTTTGTCCTTTTTTAAAAAAAAATGTTAATTCAACTTTTAGCAAAATGTTTTTACTTTGTTATACTTTTTGCCACATTTTTCTAAATATTATGCTTTTTTCTTTTTCTAAATATTGTTGACAATGCTTGCCTTTTCTCTACATTATTTTCCCAGTACTTAGACTATCTATCTTTTTAGTCAGGCTTTTGACTGATTTGATTTGATAGATTATATTTATTACTCTTCTAGGAACTATTATTTATTTATTTATTTGTCTATTTTCATTTATTATTTCACTTTTATGAATTTTGACTGTACTGTCCCCTACACTTATTTATCTCTATTTTATTAATATATATTTTAAATTAATTTATTTTTTATCTTATTTCATTTTAACTCATCTGTTTCCTTATCATTGCATTTCTATTTTTTTAATCTGCAAAACACTTTGTGTTACATTTAATTTGTATAATACATAATATAGAAGTAAAGTCTGATTTATTGGTTTAAACAAATCCAAGGTTTATATATATATATATATATATATATATATATATATATATATATATATATATATATACATATATATAATTTTTTTAAAATTCTATTTTAGATTGTATAAATATTGCTCTTTCCCTCCTGCTGGGTTTAATCATATTAAATAATCAGTCCTGTTGCATCCATATATCTGAATGTATTTGAACTAAGAGAATGGAGCATCATTAGCACGTTGTCGGCTTTTCGGGCAGAGATTATGCAGCCGAGCTGTTTGCTGTGAGCTTCATCTACCTCTGACTGTGCCAATAACACCTTGCAGAGAGCCAACAGCATCCAGGGCACTCAGGGCTTGATTGAATAAAACATGTGTAATTGTCAATGGGGACGTGACAAGCGAGGCCATGTGCACACGGAGCGGCTCGGAATAACAATTTAGGAAAACACTGTGAGACTCACTTTTGGCCTTGATTTGCCCATAAATAACAAAGAGAGTGTCGTGTCGAGCCGACGATGAAGTGAAACTTCAGCCCAGTCTGAGCTGGAACTACACAGAGACATGGCTTTAAAAGCAGAAAACTTCCACAAACTGAGGCACAAACCAGCTAAATATGAAAATTTATCATTTCTATTGTCGCGATTTAACGAGGATCATTTAATTATTATTTAACCGTCTGAAATCCTGGTGTTTATTTGCTCCAGTTACATTTTTTCTACACAATTTACCAACAATACATAAAATAAATGAAAAAAAAAATATATTTTTTTGCAAAAAGGTATTTCATAATTAATTTAATTTGTATTTATTTCTGTTTGTATATATCACAGTGACACTTTATTTTGTAATGCTGTTTTGTAAAATTTCTGTGTTGTTATTTTGGGTGGGGTTTTTTGCACAAGTTTGACTTGTTCACTTCAGTTTTTTATAAATGTTTATTAAGCTTGTAGTTTTTTAAGCAAAATGTTTTTTTTAATTTTATATTCTTGATGATTGTCTTTTTTGTACATAATTACTACAACATTGTTTTCACTTAAAAACATTTTTTGTGCCATTTGAAAATCTTTTAGCACATTTCTTTCCCCTTTGCTTTTCACTTCATTTTGTCGTGTTACTTTCTCATGACAAAAATACTTTAAATACTTTTAATACTTTAAAAGTCCATTTTGAAATGAAACATTTTGCCAAGTGTCCACAGGTGTTACCAATACTGGAACAAAATATGGTGTCTCTGCATGCTATAGGTATTTTACTACTTACATTTGTAGTTAGTTTTCATACTTGCCTTCTCTCTGCTTTATTTAACTTCCGAAGAGCCGAACTTCTGTTGGGCTTACATTTAAGATTCCTTCTAGTTATTTGCGATAAGGAGTAACCAATGAATATAATAGTCGGATAATATCTAATGTCTGATTTTTATATTTATTATATTTATATTATATTGTATTGTTGTTGTTTTTATTACTATAACTATTATTGTTATTATTATGAACAATACGCTCTTTGAAAAACAAAAATGATGTCCACATGTGGACGCCAGGTCTTAGGAGGATAAAAACAGCCTGCAGTTCAGTCAAAAAAAAATGGCAGTATTTTTGTCATGTGACCATTAACCGCAGCAGATTCAGTCATGACTTCATGGTTGCTGAGAATTTTAAGTTTTTAACACAAACTAGTTGGTATAAATGCTGGACTTTTGGAAATTTTTAAATGACACCTGTAGAATACAGTAATTTTGATGACATTATTGCTGGAAAGCTGTTTATATAGCTTCTTGCTCTGATAAATGTTCACAATTTGCCGATTTTTAAAAACTGCTGGTGGATTTTGGGGTTCTGAGAGGCCTTGTTGACACTAATATGCATGTTTTTCTATTTTAACCCTCAACCTTTGTTTCACAAAATATCCATGTACACGCGAGTGCATAAAAACAACTACAAGATTAAAACACGTAAACAGTTTTTAATAGATCACAAAAAAACTCATTCTAACTCTGTAATTATGCAAAATAAATGCTCTTCGTGTGCTATTTTTGATGAAATATTACAATTTTAAGATTAGACTTGGTTCGGTTTGGTTGAAAATGCCTCTGATAAAAGATGAAACTCTGGTGATTTTTAAATGATAGCATGCCTTTGGTATCTGCTGGCGTTTTTTTTTTTTTTTGGTTCAGAGAGTTAAACATGAGCATCTGTGCATGTACTCTAATTGTAATCAGGTGGTGTATTTGCTACCTTTGGCAGTGTGTACTTCGGCAGCTTCATGGGGGTGAAGACGTCTCTTTTAGCAGACACATAGTAGATTGTCCTCCCTGCCGTCGACACCTTAAGGTGATTCAGTGAAAACATTTCAGAGACATAAAAAACAGACAAAGACTTTTCACGCCATATAATGCCCCCACTAATAGCACCTCTCCAAGAATGACCTTGAAAAATTTCCCAGAAAACCTCCCCACCTGTTCCTCCCCCAACAAAGCTGTAATGTTTTTCACGGAGCAAACTGGACAATTACCTACCTGGACAAACACATACTCATCCTGCACCACCAGAGAATTGGGGTCAATGTAGCCGGGGAATGGTTTGCCCTTGTTGGCATCTGTGCAGTTCTGTAGCTTGCAGGTGACATAAAGTGCCTCTGCTTCCACACAAACACACACAAACACACACGTGTCAGGACATGGCATCGGTGATGGTATCAGACAATGAGGAGAGGCAGCCTTCACCCGGCCGCTCGGTGTCAATAAAGAGTCCCAGTGCCGCCAAAGACAGATGACCACAGAGGCCAATTGCTTTCTTTGCCTTCAATCGAGAGCCTGTCGCTGCACGTTAGCCTCGGCCAAATATGTGTCGGCATCCCGCACGAGCGCATGATCAATAGTGATGGTGTCTGGCTGTGTGACTCCAACATCTGCCACAACTGATGTTTGCTGCGTGTTTGTATGATTGGCTTTGCTCTAATGTGTCGGCCTCAAAGGGAGCGTTCTGACAGAAGCGTGGCACGACAGGGGAAATACTGAATTTATTCAAGTACTGAAGGGACAACAAACACAGACTGTATGTAAAGGGTGGACGTGGCTCATCTGTACATCCATTTTCCCCTCAGTAGCAGCAGATTATTCCAAACCTTTCCCCTCCT
This sequence comes from Amphiprion ocellaris, assembly GCF_022539595.1. Taxonomy (NCBI): domain Eukaryota; kingdom Metazoa; phylum Chordata; class Actinopteri; family Pomacentridae; genus Amphiprion; species Amphiprion ocellaris. Next base: position 36,133,781 of record NC_072769.1, read on the forward strand.
CAACAGCTCCTCCTGGGGGATCCTGAGGCCGGATGAGGAGTTCTGGGTCTATCCTGGGTCTCCTCCCAATTGGACATGCCCAAAAAACTCCTAAAGGAAGTGGCCCAGGAGGCTTCCTAATCGGCTGCTCGAACCACCTCAGCTGACTCCTTCAGAAGCAAAAGAGCAGCGACTTCACTCCGACTCTTCACACTATCTAACCCAAGGCCGAGACCAGCTGCCCAACTGAGAAAACCCATTCTAACCGCTCGTATCTCATTCTTTTGGTCACTACTCGTGCTCTAAAGAGTAATTAAGTACTCTAGCACTTAATTAAAGGCATGATAGCAAGACTAAATAAAAAAATAAAATCTTATTTAATGATTTAGATGAACGATTTAAGTTGCAAACATTATTTTGATGGATGGCGTTGACATAAAGGGAAATCAAGTACGATACGTTACTGAAAATAAAAATAAGCTAAAAAAAAAGACCAGAATAGAGAAAGTAATACTGCCAATAATTCTGAGGTAGTATTACATAATCATGCAAATTAATATAGCAATAGCTTAATACTGTGTGTACTTACAACTCAAATTTTCCACATTAGTTGATTTAAAACTCATTTCAAGTTGGGGTAACTTAACGAAATTGGCTTGATAACTTCATTTTTCTTCACACTGAATTACAAAGTTAAAAGTGAGGACCTGTAAGTAAGTTGGGAATATTTCTAATCATAATATTAGCATGAAAACCTTTAATTTATCTTTGTCAAACCTGTCACTGTTTAAAACCGATAGAGGTAGTCGGCAGAAGTGAGAAAGTTATTGGAGCAAAAGCATTTTTAAAATGGTTGTCTAATTTAGAACTCACAACTAGAGCAATTAAGTAACAACGCTTAAAAAATCCTTTTAAATAATGTGGAAAGACCAGTTGAACCAAATATTAAATAATTAGGTAATTCCTCTAATGCAATGTAGTTTGTTGGTTAAACATAATTCCTAAAGATTGACACAAATTGTCTTTTGTTTTTCCGTTGAGTCCAAACATTGGTTTTTAAAGTGCAGAGCTAATGATCATAGGTGAGGTTTGCCTACTTCTTTGCTTGGTTCTGATTGTATCAGAATTCTATGAGACTACTCACTTGATTTGTTGCTTCACTAAGCTTTTCCCTCATTTGTTTATGGTATCAATTGCTAGGTTGAAGTCTGTTCAATAAAGCATGATGTACATTTAGTAAATTATGGAGAAAATAGCTGATAAAGCAGCAAATGTTTTATCTTGTAGCTACTTTTCTCGGTCAGTTCCAGCTGTCACTCATCATACCTGGTTTCATGGTGATGGGCAAATTCCAAACTTGAGGCTTCAGATTGACAGACCACAAACTAGTGGTTGGTGTCATGGTGGCCACATCCATCTTTTTATGTACAGTTCATGGTAAAAACTTACACAAAGTCTTTAAGCAGGACTTCTGAAACTCAGAACACAATAGAATATTATGTTTATATTCTACCAGAAAAAAAGTTTTAATCATAAGCAAAAAGCAAACTAATGCACAACGTAACAGCGGCTACGTCCATCTTTTATATACAGTCTGTGGATTAAACTAGAAAATTGAAATATTAGTCATCCCTCTCTTCTCGTTTATTACTTTTCAACATTGAATCATGATTAATTTAATTTGGCCTTTGTGTCAAAAAACTAAGAAAAAAAAAATTCTTTCATGTCCAAGTGAAAACTGATTTCTACAATTCAAATAATTAAGAATACAAAATGCAAAATAAGTGAAAGGATCATATTTGAACCCAAATCATAGCATGTTCCTAAACCTAACCACACGCTTTAGGTGCATAAATTTAACCAAATTTCTGTTGTGAAAACGTCTTATTTTTCTAATCTTAACCACAAAGTTTTAGTACTTAAACTAAACGAGAAAGTGATAACTGAGAGTAACCAAAAACAAAAGTCAAGTTTAAGACATAATTTAGCTGAAACAAAATGTAATTTTGTAGAGACACGTTTGGTTTATTAAACAGTACATATAAAAACAAGCATCTTACTTGTAAGTTTTCCCCTTTTATTGCTTTTCAGCACTGGATTGTGATCAATTAGTTGTTTTGATTTTTTCCAGAATTTACAAAAAAGATTCTTTCGTGTCAAAATGAAAACAGATTTCTACAAAGTGATGTCAATTAAAAATATAACATGTAAAATAAGTTGTCTTCACCTACTCATAAGTCAGTATTTACTAGATGTACCTTTCAGCATTGAGCCTTTTCTGTAAATTCTTCTCAAAAAAGCCAAATTAAACAGATCATGATTCAATGTTGAAAAGGAAAAAAAGGGAAAACTTCCAAGGGCAGTGAAAACTTTAATGGATATTGCATAAGTTCCAAACACATCAAAGTTCCGTCTGCTTCCGTACGTATTTTGTTCTCTGAACATCCGACAAAGAAAATCAAGTGAAATACTACAAATCAGTCCCCAATATTCCTTCCCACAGTGTTCATTGTGATTCAGCAGGATCAGTGATATTTCTCTGCACCAACAAGAGCTAAATCACCTGCTTTTAAAAGCATTCTAATATATGCATTACTTTTCCCTCCATTGTCATTGTGTGTCCCCGGACTCGGCCATCGCTGCTGTCCCTTCATATTACCCTCCGGTGGGATCGTCCACACAAACTCCCCGTTCCCCTCTACTTTAGCACAAAGCTCACGATACAGTACAAAGACAGCAGAAAATGGAGCGCTGAACTCTGAATTCAATTACTCACGTCCTTCAGAGATGCTGGTTTCCAGGTGAATTAAGCCCGGCTCTTTGTCCAAACCCATTTTCGACCTGAAAGGCAGACAAATGTGTTTCAGGGAAACATCACTGCTGGTCTTTTTTGCCTGCAGACAGATGCCATCCGCAGAAACCGCCATGCGAACCTGCAAGACTGCAAATGCTGCAAATTCATAACAACGGAGAGGTTAAGTCAAATGCTATGACGGACGTGGTGAACATCAGGATTGCAGGTTTAAAGAAAAACAGGGCCTCGGGTTCACTTTGGGCCCCCGCAATGTCCTTTTCCCCCCAGAAACATGGAGGAAGATGTTTCCTGACATCATTAGCAAAGGAAAAGCCATTGATTTGCCGCTACAGTAGGGATGCCCGCAGACGGAATAGCATATAATCATTACGGCATTAAATATGTATTAAAAAGACTGGGGGATCAGAGGCAGCAGTGGAGGGGGGAGAATGGGGGAGGATGGGGGAGGCAGAATGTCGACAGGTAGCTGCACACACAAATGGAAATAAAGGGGAGTCAGTGAATGAGCAGCAGAGACCACCAGCGCCTCTAATCATTAGACTTATTGGTAGTTCTGGTGATTTCCCAGATGAAGCAGCACCGTGAATAGGATGGCCTACTTATCCTCAGCACATTTCCATTTCCACTGAATAATCCATTCAGGTGCTGAGAGCAGGGTGAGGCGAGAGAATAATAGATGGTTTCTTTAAACTTGTATGTTTCCAGCGCTTAGCGATAGAAGACCGATGTGGGCTTGACCGATTATTGCAGTTTTCCAGTGTTTTTTTGATCTGATTCCCCCAAAAAAGTTAACTGCAAAATGTGCAATCCGAGCCGAACAATACAGCATGAAAAATGCTCAAAAGTTCTCTTTTAATTAAACATGTAAAACATAAATAAAAGGAATTCAGCTAAATTTTGGGTTATTTTAAATTTTAAGACTAATGTTTATTTTCACTGCAAATATCATTTCTAAATATTGGTAATCAGTCTCCTCGATTACTAATGATTGCTAGTGATACTGGTCATAAAAAAAAAACATTTGTACAAGTATTTTTTCTTTTTGAGAACTTTTTTTGGTTAATTAACCCTCTGAACTCCTAAATTCCTCATTTTTCAGGTCTCCTTGAATCCTAATTATAGGTTTAAAAAACCTAATTGATTAAACTCTGCTGTGTCAGAGCATAAAAACAGAGCTTTGTCATGAGCTGTGACAAACATCCCACGTCAGCTCCAGATGTTTGTGCAGGGATCTCTAATATCATACATGCAAATGGCTGCTGCACTGAGCTCACGAACTGATTACGGTGGACTTTAGAGCTGTTTGCAGCCCAGCAGGTCGACCGAGTCTCAAATGAGCTTACAACTTCTCCTTTACATGTTGTTCAGCCGAATGTACAGCAGCCACGAGCAGACATGAGACTCATTACTACAGCTTCCTCCCAAAATAGAAGTGTGAGAGCTGCAGCACCAACCCTCCGGGGTCTGCTGGCTCCTTACTGGCCGACATTTCCTCTGCAGTTTGTCCAGGTAAAAGCTCGTTGCTAGTTACTGTACAGAGGCCAGACAGAACCTGTGTGGCTGCATAGTGAAGGGAAGAAGATCCAGAATTCTTGATCTTCATACAGTTTATTTTATCTGAAAGGGACAAAAACATGCATTATGTACTCCCAATATAGTGCACTCAAAATATCATTTCCACTGTTTTCTGGCACTATTTTCTAGTGTTAAGATGGATTTTATAGTATTAAGACACATTTTATAGTATCGAGATGTATTTTAAAATGTGTTTTTTCTAGAGGTAAGATGTATCTTATAGTGTTAAGACGTGTATGTATTTTATAATATCAAGATGTATTTTATAGTATTAAGATGTGTTTTATAGTGTTAAGATGTATTTTATGGAATTAAGAAGTATTTTTTTTTAGTATAAAGTCATATTGTAGTGTTAAGACATTTTATAGCATTAAGAAATATTTTTGCGTTAAGATATATTTTATATTATAAGATATTTTAGAGTATTATGATGCATTTTCTAGTATTAAGATGCATTTTTTACAATTAGATGTATTTTGTAATATTTAAAGGCATTTTATAGTATGAAGACATTTCATTGTGTTATGACATGTTTTACACTATTAAGACGTATTTTATAGTATTAAGACATATTTTATAGTATTAAGACAATTCATAGTATTAAGACATACTTTATAGTATTAAGATGTATTTAATTGTGTTCAACTGTGTTTTACAGTATTAAGCTGTATTTTCTAGTATTAAGACGTATTTGCTCATAAAGGGTGAAACAAGTACATTTTGAAGCGTCACTGCAGCTCAGATGAACGCTGTCGGTCACATAATGTAACTGTGTCGCCTCAGAGGACACATGAATAATAAAAATGTCAAAAACCTTTCTGCCTGCTACTTTGATGAGTGGCAGCGACGGTGTCGATCCAGGACACTTCCAGTGTCAAAACTGTTCATTGTCTGGTCTCACATGGGTTTTTCTGATAGTTGTCACGCAATTATTGTTTTCAAACAACATTGCAACAAGAAATATATCACTATGCATTGAAATCTGACAATCCTTACTTTTATTTTTACCTTTACGTCACCAGAGAGGACATATGTACTTCGTATAACTATAAACGAACTCTGTGTGGCGATGACATAACCTTCAAACTCAGATTAATCAGAATTAGAGCTGAATAAATAATCCATCCAATATCTATACACGCCTTATCATCTGTTGGGTTGTGGGGGGGCTGGAGTCTATCCCAGCTGACTCAGGGTGAAGGCAGGGCACACCCTGGACAGGTCACCAGTCTATCACAAGGCTACATATAGACAAATGTAGCCCAGTAGAAACAGAGCTTCATACTTTTATTATACTTTGATTAATATATCAGCATGTAGGGATGCTAAAACTGAAAATACACATGGTTACTATCAGTTTTGGGGTTTTTTTGCATTTTAGTTAGGATGATTGTTGTTGTACTATTCTGAGTGGAAACATCCCAGGAAGGCCAGGATGCAAACCGGGAATCTTCTAGCTACAAGGCAAAAGTGCTAACCACCACGCCACTGTGCAAAGATATCACCACGATTCTCTCACGATTGTTATTTTCGCCTGGGAAGGCAGAAAATCACACAGTGCATGGAGGCCTTTAAAGCGAGTTTGTACTGGAAAACAATCAAGCACACTCACATTGACACCTATGGACAATTTAGAATCATCAATTAACTTCAGCATATTTTTGGACTGTGGGAGGAAGCTGGAGAACCCGGTGAAATCCACACTGCACAGGGAGAACATGCAAACTCCATGCAGAAAGATCCCAGGCTCAAGCTGGGACACGAACCGGGGATCAACATTTCTACCCACCGAGCCTCCGACCTGAATAAATAATCGTTTCATGCCATTTCATCGTTCAACTTTTCATTCTTTCTTTTGAATAGCATTTTAAGCTATAAGAAATAAAGTTAGCATGACAACATTTAACAATGTTAACGTCGTTAGTCAGCTTTCTTGCTGATGTTTCGTTCAACAAACCGTCTGAACTCACCAGTAGAAGCGATTCGGGGCGACTCTCTCATGGACCAGCTGCCACCTTCGACCAAACTCCACCGAACTGTAGAGCTGCAGAGAAACAACCACACAAGAGGATTTATTCACATAGAGCAGGGATAAAATCCATCCTAACATCAAACGCCAGGTTTGCCCTTGAAATGATGAGCATTTGCACAGGACTTTTCTGTGGGTTTGTTTTCACACATTGATGTACTTAACACTCCAGTTTACAGGAGCCTTGTATCGACGAGTGGGAGACCACTTTACCACACACACATCGGAAGCCTGTAAATTAGATTAGAATTTACATAAGATTCTGCAGAGCAATAACATGGCTTAAGCACACTGAACAGCATTGTCTGGCCTCCCACAAAGGTTCTCTGCACACAGACAGGAACACAATGATCCCAAGTGAAGAATGAAGCTGAACAGACAGATGTGCAGGCTGAAGAAAAGCTGCAACAAGAAAGACGTGAAGAGAAGCCAAACCACAGCGGGAGGCTTCAGATTCAATGGATTTTATCACGACAAAAAGACAGAACAGAGAATACAAGTGATAATCTCTATGAAATGAAACCGACCGGCCATAAAAATAAAAAACCCTCAAGTCCTCTGACTCTGTTCCTGATTGTTCGACTGAGATTTCAGAGGTCAAACAATCAGCTGAACCCTGAAACCTGCTGGCTGGTTTCAAAGGCTTGTCTTTTTAAATAAAGTCACCAAAATGTAATCATTTACCAGAGCCGGTAAAAATGGAAAGAGTTTTGCTTTTCTGACCTGTAATGTGCTGCTGAGTCAAGAAAATTAACCAAATCAAAGCCCAAAATCAAGATATTTCATAAAAATCATTTTATTCTACATGTGTCACTGAAAACATTGCCATCAAACACCATTTATCAGAGCCAGAAACTGTACAAATGGAAAGGATTTTGCTTTTCTGACCTGTGACTGGCCGTTCAACACGAATGTTGGACAACTCTAAGACTAAAATCAAATGTTTCTTAAAAATGACTTTACACATCTCACTTAAAAATTTGACAAAATGACACCATTTGTCAGAGCCAGAAAATGCAAAAACAGAAACCATTTTACTTTTCTGACCCGTGATGTGCTATTCAGTCAGAGAACTCAACAACATCTGAGCATAAAATCAAGATATTTCATCAAAAATCACGTTTTTCTACATCGGCAAGACACCATTTATCATGGCCAGAAACTGTAAAAAAAGAGAAAATTATTGAAATTTCTATCAATCTCTGGAAAATACGTGTGTGGCTTCAGGAAAATTAACCAAATTTAAGCTTAAAATCATAACATTTCATCACAATCACCTTATCCTACATGTCCTTTAAAAATTGGTAAAAAATAAATCAATAACTCAAATCACATTTTGTAAAAAACAAACAATTCTGTGTTCATCAGTTCAACTTTGAAGCCATGATAGACTCAGTTGCAACCTACAGTCATCTGTCAAAAATTCTGAGAGTTTTCAGACTGAATTGCAGGCTGTGTTTTCTACGGGACAGAGTATGGAAACAAATTAATGTTGTAAATAGTTAAATATCTATATTATGTAGAGCCACGATTTATTTACAGCTTTTGTAAAACCCGTGGACATTGAAAAACATTGTACATGTTGATTTCAGCTTTTCTCTTCACTGTGGGTTAATTTTTCACTGCAATATAAAGTCCTGCACCTCAATGGAAACAGAACAAACATGAATAGAAGGAGAGAGAACTCAGAAACGTCTTCTCTGCAGCATGACACAGTTAGAACACCATAAACTATTTTAAAAAAACAGACAAAATTACATTTCTTTGATTTTATAATTTCCAGAAGTTGAAAAAAACTGAAATTAACATGTGCAACATTTTTGACCAAACAGATGTCAGCAATACTAAAATAAACTTTACATGTTACAGATATTTTACTATTTACGTTTTCAGTTTAGCTGAAAACTCGGTACATTTTTGTCATGTGGCTGTTGGTCACAGCTGAGTCAGTCATGTCACCCTGATGTGACAACAAGAGCAGAATGTTTTGTTATTTAAGGAATCTTGTTAAAGCTGTACATTTTTGGTGAATTTTTAAGTGAGACATGTAGAATAAAGGGATTTATATGAAATATCTTGATTCTGAGCTCAGATTTGGTTGATTTTCCTGACTAAGAGGCCAGTCACAGATCAGAAAAGTTTCTTTTTTTCATGTTTACAGTTTCTGGCTCTGATAAATAATACAATTTTGGTAAAATAAAAAAGACTACCTTCTGAAAGTGGCTGGAAGGTTTTGGGGTTCAGGTGAAACAGCGACCTCTGAAATGTCAGTAGCATAATCAGAGAAACTAATCCTGTGAACTTTTCTAAAATGTTTTTCTTATCCTTTCGGCATTTAAAAAAAAAAATGTTTTAACAGAATATAATAAATAACAATGGTTTCTTTTTGGTAATTTTGATGAAATATTGCAATTCTTACCTTAGATTTGTTCAGATTTTCTGATGAAACTGCACATCGCAAATAATTATTATTATTATTATTATTTTTTTTTTTAGAGTCTCTGTCTCTGATAAATGGTGTATTTTTTAAGGACAAAAAGCTTCTCAAACCCACTGGAAGGTTTTGTAGGTTCAGAGAGTTAAGTTCAGATTGAAATCATATTTTAAAAAAAAATCTAATTAACTCTTTGAATTTTGCTATTTTTCCTTTATGTTCTGCTTCTGTTGCTCAGTAAATCAACAACCTTGACGGACTGATTCGTCTTTTTGTCCCCAAACTCGTGTTTATTCTCTGACGAAGCACAAAGACAAATCCGTTTACTCTGCAGCTTACAGCTGGAATTTAATGAGGCAGAAAACTTATTTCAGCATTTGGGGATGGGCTTTTTCCATTTGAAGCATGAGCGGCCATGCGTGACGTGTAAACAATCATTTATTAGCCGGATAACAAAAATGTGACTCTGTTTGTTTCTATTAATTCATTTTCTAATTGCATTTATTCGTTCTATTCCAGAAGGATGGAGTTTCCACAAACAGATTATTACTGCTGTCGGCTCTAAACTCTCCAGAAGACAAGATTTCTTACATAGTATCTGACGTCTGTGTATGTTTGTTTTTTTTTCTAGATCCCAGAACGTTTCTTCTTAAAGGCAGATGATAATCTCTAAAGATTTGTAATAATGTTGTTTTTGACACATTTGTTCAATGGAGAACACGGAGAACATCCCTTCTTTTGATTTACCATTATGGAACACTGTGGTAACGTTTTATGGAACAATGTTCTAAAATGTGTTACGTCAACAACGTGAAAAATATTGCAGGCAAAAGGTTCCAAAATAAACAAATAAATAAAAATAAATAAATAAAAATGCATTGTTATTTTACAGGATTTCCCAGTGTTCTTTCCATTATTTGAAATAAGATTTTTGTATATTAAGAACTGAAAAATTATAAAATTACAGATAAAATCTAGTAAAATTACAGAAAGAAAATATTAAGCTACATGCTGACTGTATTTATAACAAAGAAACAAACGAACAAAAACAGGGCAAAACTGTAAATAATGGTAACATCAAAAATCAGTATTTTTACAAAGTCCAATTTTTAAAAATAATGCCACTATTTTTATTGTATTTAATTTTTTTTATATATATATATATATATATATATATATATATATATATATATATATATATATATATATATACAAATATTTTCTATTATTTGAAAGACAAAATATGTACATCAGTTGAAAATACATAAAACTACAGATAAAATCTAATAACATTACAGAAAGAAAGTAGAATTTACATGCTCACTATAAATAAAAATAAAATTTTAAAAAATCACAGCAAAACTGTAAGCGTCTACATTAAAAAATATTCCTCTTTTACAATGTGTGACAATAAAGCGACACTGTTTCACTGCATATAAATCCACTGAAGAACTGACCAGATATTTACTGTTAAAACACAAATCATCTAAAGACTCATCATACAGCTGTAAAACACAGTGACTTAATGCCATCTTAGCGTTAAATAAAACACACCTGCTGGCTTGATGCTCACTGAGCATGTGCAGACTATATATTCAGAGTGACTGCTGCACCTGCTATGTGTATATTCTCATGTCGAATGGTGAAAAGACGAACTGCACGAGTGATAAGATTTCCACGACATCTGAGCCAAGCTGTGCTAAGCAGATGCAAGCAAAGAAAAAAGAGGGAGGAGGGGGCAGGAAATCACTTTGACTAATTACCCTCCTACAGCAAGTTAGTATGAAGCCAAGCGAGTGACAGTGAAGCTGGGGGGGAGGTAAGGGGGATGGAGGTGGTGGAGTAGGGGCTCAGTGCCTCCTTTCCAACCTCCAAAAGGTCTCTCAATCAACAAATGCAGCAGTAGTGCCAGAATGGAGGCGAGGAAACTGAAAGAGAAGCACTTTTGGGGTGGAGACGATGCTGGGTGAGGAGTAAAAACAAGAGAGGAGGCGGGTTGAGGGATGCAACTAATCCAAATAATGTTGAGGAAAAATTCCCAGACATAACAAAACTAACATACTCTTAATAATGTATACAGTACGGAGAATAAATGCACATAATTGCAATGAGAGGAACATCTCAGTGAGTTGCTCCATGTCTACGACACGATACAATATGAAAAGAAGATGAACAGATGATTGATATCCAAGTGAATGATAACCTAATCTAATTAACTTTCCTTTGACACAGCACAAATACAGTTAACAAACTATTCAACACTGGTCCCATGAAAATGTCAAAAAAACTTGTGGAGGATTTAAAACTTTCATAAAGAAGGCAGCACACAATGCCGACAAAAAGCTTTCCTCCAGGATTTCTCTATACTTTGTTGGATTCATTTTACCTTCTGCCTTTATAAGCCTTCAAGAGCCTGCTGCCGAGAAACATCCCCACATCATGATGCTGCCACCACCATGCTTTACATCATGTTGCTGCCACCACCTTGTTTCACATCATGATGCTGCCACCACCTTGTTTCACATCATGATGCTGCCACCACCGTGCTTCACATCATGATGATGCCACCACTGTGCTTCACATCACAATGCTGCCACCACTGTGCTTCACATCACAATGCTGCCACCACCATGCTTCACATCATGTTGCTGCCACCACCATGCTTCACATCATGTTGCTGCCACCACCGTGTTTCACATCATGATGCTGCCACCACCGTGCTTCACATCATGATGATGCCACCACTGTGCTTCACATCACAATGCTGCCACCACTGTGCTTCACATCACAATGCTGCCACCACCATGCTTCACATCATGTTGCTGCCACCACCTTGTTTCACATCATGATGCTGCCACCACCGTGCTTCACATCATGATGATGCCACCACTGTGCTTCACATCACAATGCTGCCACCACTGTGCTTCACATCACAATGCTGCCACCACCATGCTTCACATCATGTTGCTGCCACCACCGTGTTTCACATCATGATGCTGCCACCACTGTGCTTCACATCATGATGCTGCCACCACCGTGTTTCACATCATGATGCTGCCACCACTGTGCTTCACATCATGATGCTGCCACCACTGTGCTTCACATCATGATGCTGCCACCACTGTGCTTCACATCATGATGCTGCCACCACCGTGCTTTACATCACGATGCTGCCACCACCGTGTTTCACATCATGATGCTGCCACCACTGTGCTTCACATCATGATGCTGCCACCACTGTGCTTCACATCATGATGCTGCCACCACCGTGCTTTACATCACGATGCTGCCACCACCGTGTTTCACATCATGATGCTGCCACCACTGTGCTTCACATCATGATGCTGCCACCACTGTGCTTCACATCATGATGCTGCCACCACCGTGCTTTACATCACGATGCTGCCACCACCGTGTTTCACATCATGATGCTGCCACCACTGTGCTTCACATCATGATGCTGCCACCACTGTGCTTCACATCATGATGCTGCCACCACCGTGCTTTACATCACGATGCTGCCACCACCGTGCTTCACATCATGATGCTGCCACCACCGTGCTTTACATCACGATGCTGCCACCACCGTGCTTCACATCACGATGCTGCCACCACCGTGCTTTACATCACGATGCTGCCACCACCGTGCTTCACATCACAATGCTGCCAGTGCCATGCTTCACAGCATGGTGCTTGATGATTTCAACAGTGGTTTTCATAGCATGAATATCATATTATATCAGCATGTATGAAAGGTGGATGGTTAAACAAATTATAGCAAATGAAAGGTCTCATTTCTACCTACATTCTGTTTTGAAAATGTGAAAGCAGCAAGGAACACCCAGAATCAACTTGGAAATTGGAGGATTTAGGGTGTTATGTTATGATTAATTGCCTTAATTTACAATTCTTGTGAACTACATAAACACTTTTACCTCTTTAGGTCCTTAAAAATATTAAAATTAAGCAACGACAGATTAGTTTTTCTGGTGCAATGTTACAAAGGGCCAAATTATGTGTTTTTTTCGCTTACAAGAGGAGAAACATTGAAATAAGCACATTATTGTTAATAATTAAGGTGTATTTATGTAAATGCAATGTATTTAACCACTGCACACTTACCACTATCAGTCTCCTAATATATTCTCTAAATATGCAGAATAAAGTAGCATACATAGTATCGATAGACTACATTAAGTTGGTTATTTCAGGGATTTCTGGAGAGTACTGCCCTCGTTTTAGCCTGTCAGCTACATGCAGGCGGTGATCCTCCCCCAGCATCCCTCCTCCAGTGAGTGTAGGTGGCTAAGGTTAGCTTCAGGCCACAGTTTCTGCATCCTCACATGAAGCCGGATGGAAAAGTGTCACCTGAGATCACGAACATGAAGCATCGAATGCTTTGCTTTCGTCGTGTTGAAAGGAATGCTGGGTTTCAGGACAGTGTCCAGCAATTAAGACTGTTTTTAATAACTGTAACATTTTGAGTTTTTTTTTATGATTGAATGATGAATGATGAAGACACTTCTGAGTTCTCTCTTCTTCTTCATGGTTCTGTTTCCATAGAGGTGCAGGGCTTTATATTGCAGTGAAAAATGAGCCCACATTGAAGAAAAAAATGCGACAGCAGCATAAAAAACGCACTGTACCTGCTGCTTGGAGTTCAGTATGCTAATATAAATCAAACAATAAGGTACCAAGATGAACAATCTGACCAAAAATCTGATGCTGTATAAACATTTTTACACTGTAAAAATAAAAGACTTTTTTTATTCACAAAGACTTAGTGTGTTTGGTGCCATAAAAGCTTTGACACGTGGCTTTAAATGAGTTTTTTTGAATAGAGAAAATATGTTAACATTCAGTGTTTCTCATCAAAACATGAAGGCTCAGATTCCCAGACATGGATTATGTCTGCTCTCAGACTAGAAACATTATTTTTTTTTTTTTTTTACCAGAGAGATTTATTGAATTTTTCTTTCAGTCTGTGTCTGGGAAGCTGACCGAGTGTGTGTGAATCGTTGAAGCTCAGCAAAGAGATGATTATTTAAATCAAATTAAGACATTGTTCCATTGTGCTGCAAGTATTAAAACCCTACATGTGACCAAAACTGGTTGGTGTTTGTGGCTTTGTGTGTGAGTTGTGGTGAAATATTTGTATTTTTGATCTGCAGTGCAGTTGAAGCAGCTGACTTGTTAGCAGCTAAGATGCTTAAGAGATTTAAAGGAATTTCTGCCCCAAAAGTTCTCAGTGTGGAGCTTCAGGATTTCAAAGGGGTTCTGGATTACTGGTCGGCTGCATTTTAACTCCTGACTCAGTTATCAATGAACACAGTTCTTTATAAAGCCGACAGACTGTGTTTGGAAGCTCAGCTCCACTATTCCTATTGTATGTAAAGTTTTCAGAAGGGAGATCAGAATTATAGCATACTAAGTATTAGATGCACCATATTAGTGCAAAATGAAAGCAGTATAATTGTATTATTTTGCAAAAAATTTAGTTAGAAAAAGTGGGGCTTGCCTTCAAGAAATAAACAATTGCATTTTAGCATCAGACATAGTCTTTAAATGAAGACTTTTCAACTTTTACACATTTATAATTTAACTTGTAGGTTCTAATAGAGTATGTTTACATGTTTTGTTGTTTTTATATTATCATGTCCATTGAGATCTTTTGTAAAATGAAGGTCGAGGGTGAAGATATCCTTCCAGAAAAAGAGCCATATTAGTGTTGGTAGGGCTTCTCGGAACCTCAAAATCCACCGGCATGTTCCAAATACATTTTGGATTGTTTTTTTAAATTGATATCAAATAATATCAACAGATATACAGATTCCAGCAAAGTTTGGACCAAAATTAACCAAATCGAAGCTTAAAATTGTGATATTTCATCAAAATCACATTTAGAAATTGACCAAACATAAATCATTTGCTCTAACAAGGTTCTGTAAAAAACAAAAAATTCTGCACTCCACATTGCAACTGTGAAGCCACGACTGACTCAGCTGCAACTAACAGTCACTTAGTAAAAATTCAGGGACTTTTTGGCTGAACTGCAGACTGTGTTTACTGTACAGAGCAGATAGGAGTTAAATTAAACTTTTCAATTACTTATTGATTTATGGTTGTGCTGTTTTCTATGGAGGTGCAGGACTTTATATTGCAGTCAAAAATGAGCCCCACAGTCAGTAGAAATGTGACAGGAGAAAAAAAAAAAAAAAAAAACAACAAACCACTCAGAAACTCAACAGGAGAAATGTTTTCAGTTATCTTCTCCTTGTATTAAAGTTATCTTTATAAAACTTTCCTAACAGGATGAGTGTCAGAGTGTTCCGTCTCTGTAAGGAGATGTTAAAAATGTTGTCTTATAATCAGGAGTCTACACTTGGGCTATAATAAAATTATAGGAATAAGGAGTCTAAATTCTGTCCCAAACTCTTATTTCATTCTTTAAAAGCTTCAAAGAACATATAAGATATTAAATGGAAATTATTACCACAAAATCTCAATAGTTTCAAGTTAACTTTGACTTAAAACATCACATTTCGATCCCTTTCTTCTTCTGCTGGTGAAAATGCACCTGTGCCACTGAACTACCTGAATTTAACTAACCTGCCTCACCCACCTTCTCTTCCTGAGTGAACGTTGTGAACTCTGACTGTTTCTTTGAACAGAACTCTTGTGTAACAGGATCTCGTGTTTATCCGTGTTGCTTCGAGGCTCTTTGTTGCTTCTCTGACTTAACGCTCAGCTCCCTTTGATACCTTTTTGAACAACCCAACGCTAAACTCAGTGCTGGCTGTTCTCTCACCTTCTGCTCGTGGCTGTAGGCCAGGATCCAGTCCTCCTGCTCGGGGTGAAAGAGCAGGCTGAGGATGTAGAAGTTCAGCCGGTACTTCTGGTAGGTGGCGCCTTCATCGGAGCTAATCAGGAGGCTGTTCTCCACCTCGGGGTCAGTCAGCAGCATGATCTGAGGGCGACAAGAGGTCGGATTAGGGACAACGCAGGCAGCTTTAAACACAATGAACAAGAGAGAAAAATTTCATTCAAAAATGCTCTGCAGTAACATTGAGGAAGTAAAAAAGGGCAACAAAAGCAGATCTTTTTCACTTTGCGATTCTACAAACCAGCTGAGGGGTCAAAACAGCATGTTGCCTTTGAAAAATCACCAAAATTACATCATTTATCAAAGCTAGGATCCAGAGTCCTTGAACTAATCATCTGTGCCATGATTTTCCATCAGGAATCTATTAAAGTCTAAGCTTAAAATTACTTTTTTCTACATGTCTCATTCAAAAATTCACCGCAATAACGTTGACTAAGTAAAAAATTGCTAAAAACAAAATAGCAGTTCTTTATCACTTTGCCATTCTACAAACCAGCTGGGAGGTAAGAAAAGCAAATTATCTTTAAATGTCCTGGAACTAATCATCTGTGACGTGATTTTCCATTGGGAAAATGAAGCAAATCTAAGCTTAAAATAATTTTACACTACATGTCTCATTAAAAATTGTCTAAAAATAAACAGTTTGAACCAGATTCTGTAAATAAAAAACTCTAAATTTTGCGTTCCTCAGCATTACTGTGAAGCCACAAGTAACCAAAATGATCATGAAAGGAAAATAAAAGTTAAAAGAGGAAGCTGTTGGAAGATACATTCAGCATGGTGACACATCTTTTTACGGCTGCTGGGCAAAGTAGAGAGCAAAACCAAGTTTGTAGATGCTGTAAAAAATGTAAATAGCTGAATACCTAGAATATGTGGACAAAATATGACGAAGAGACACAAAATGACATAAAGAGACAAAAGAAGAAAAACAAAAAAAAAACCTGCACAAACAAGGTATAAAATGACAGAATTGAGAGACAAAATGACAAAAAATGAGACAACACAACACAAATGACAAAAAAATGAGACAAAATGACAGAAAGAGGACAAAACAGGCCCCCAGAAAATACAAAACTGCAAAAATGAGACAAAACTGACAGGCAAGACACAAAACGAAGAGTAAAAGAGAGACTGAGATGAAAATAAAACATATTGGATCAATAAAATAAAAGCAGCATGGATCAAAAACAGTAAATAGAGGAGCAAGTTGTTGGAAGATACATTCAGCACAGTGAAACATCTTTCTACAGCTGATGAGTAGAGTAGAGAGAAAAACTGAGTTTGTGGAGGCTGTAAAAATGTAAATATCTCTGGCATGTGGCATTTATTCCAGTGTTGGTAACATCTGAGGACACTTCGAAAATGTTGTACATGCTGATTCCTTTTTGTTTTTTCATTGTTAGTAAAATTAGTAATCAAAAAGGCTTTTAACACAATGAACAAAAGAGAAAAACTGCATTTTTTATGGCCTGCACACACAACCAAACAGAAAATCTGGCAAACAGGCAATACAGTGCAGAAATGTCTAAATGAATAAATAAAGGCCATTTTGTCTTTCATTGTGCTGAATTTCTCCTCATCTTTTGTCATTTCAGAGGCGTATTATTAGCACTGCGGCTGCAGATTAGCTTGTTAGAATCTTGTCCTCCT
Source organism: Amphiprion ocellaris (assembly GCF_022539595.1). NCBI lineage: Eukaryota > Metazoa > Chordata > Actinopteri > Pomacentridae > Amphiprion > Amphiprion ocellaris. The sequence continues at coordinate 36,151,149 of NC_072769.1, forward strand.
CAGTCAGTTTTTCACTGATAATCCCATATCTCAAATAATAATTTGTATCACTTAGCCTTGATGATATAATCAGTGATACATCTTGCAGCAAATGGGAGAAGTGAAACTGATTCACATTTCTGCTGTTTGTCTCTCTCTTCATTCTCTTTTTGCTCAGTCAGGCCTTGAAAGCTCTGATTTCCCCAGAGCTTGTCTTTTCTTAGAGGTCCAAAAGTTTTTTAGTTATTTTTTTTCCTAAACTCTGGTACAGAAAAAACACACAAAAAGTAAATCCCAGGATAATATCAGATGCAAATATGATTGAACCAGTAGAGCTCGACACACAGAGGCGCTCTCATCATTAAAGAAGTGCTCTAGAGGACGTTACTGCATGAGGCTGAATGAAACTGAATGCATGTGTGCACACTATAAGTGGAAAATACTCCTTCCTGTTAAATATCACACACACCGACTGTACTATACTGTAAATGTTTAGCACTCAGCTCATAATAGACAAAATGCCACATCAGCATCCCCTGTTTTTCACTCAAGGGTTTAATTTCCACTGTTGCTGGGGGAGAAGCTGTTCTCGAAACACACTATTTCATACGGTTGCCTTCAGTTGATGCTGTCGGCTCAAAGCAATAAGTTGGTGGTGCATCAGGTGGTGCAAAGAGTTACAACTTGTTTTGCTTCTCAGGCTGAAGAACATGGTGTGTGTAATAGTTTAAATACCAGACAGTTTTTATCTCTATTATCTAAGGAAAAACCATAAACTAAGTAATAGACAGTATTTGTCAGAAAATATCAGGATTTTTTTGAGGAAACTTGGTTATTTTAAATAGAGCGAGTGCACACTGAAACTGGGTTGAACAGAGATGTTTTCTCTACAAATTGCCAAAAATTACGTCATTTCTAAGTATCAGAAACCGTGAAAACAAACAAAAACATCATCACATTTTCAACTGTCTTTGAAGCAATCATCTGTGATACTCTGTCAGAAAAATGAACAAAATCCAATCTTAAAATCTTGATATTTCATCAAAATGGCTTTCATTCCACATGTCTCATTTAAAAATTTGCCAGAAATAAACCATTCGATCAAATTGAATTATGTAAAGAAACTAAAATTTCTGATCTCTGTGGAATAACTGGAAAGTCATTGGTGACTCAGCTGTAACCAACAGTCCCATGACAAAAATGAAAGCAAGTAAATTAAGTAACATCTGCGTCACTCCCATGGCTGGTTCAGAGATCGCCAAAAAACCACCAAAATCACAAAAACAAAATGTTCATTTGACCACTGTTGCTCAGTTTATCAAAGTACTTGGCAGATACAAATGAGTGATCTTAACCCTCCTGTTGTCCTTATTTACAGGCACCAAAAAATATTGTTTCCTTGTCTGAAAAAAATCCCAAAATTCTGCAAGAAAATTCCCCAAATTTCTGAAAATTTGCAAATCCTTCAGGAAGAAAATTCCAATAATTCCTTAAAAGTTTCCCTTCAAAGTCTTATTTTTTAAAAAATCCTTTGATGTGAAACTATGGTTTTCTGTCAGTTACAGGTGCCTGCCACTTGATTAAAGTTATTGTTTAAGTAAAGTTCCTGTGTCACACACAGGAGCTCATGTCCGGCTCAGAGTTATAATAATAATAATAATAAATTTTATTTATAAAGCGCTTTTCCAAAAACTCAAAGACGCTGTACATAAAATACAATAAGATAAAACAAAACTGTTAATTAAAATCAATAGATAGTAAAACAAGTTCAAGATAAAATACAGAATCACTTAAGGAAAGCAGATCTAAAAAGGTGAGTCTTTAAAAGGGATTTAAATGTGGTGAGGTTGGTGCAGTCACGGAGGGCATGGGGGAGTGAGTTCCAGAGTGTGGGGGCGGCAATGGCGAAGGCTCTGTCCCCCCAATGTCGCCGGCTGGTCCTGTGCGGGATGGAAAGGAGGTTTGTGTGGGAGGAGCGGAGATTCCTGGGGGGGGTGTAGGGGAGGAGCAAATCGGTAAGGTAAGAGGGGGCAAGATTATGGATGGACTTGAAGGTGAGGAGAAGCAGTTTGTACTGGATGCGGTGTGAAATGGGGAGCCAATGGAGGTTCTGCAGGACGGGGGTGATATGGTCGTGAGAACAGGTTCGGGTGAGGAGTCGGGCAGCAGAGTTTTGAATGAGTTGAAGTTTATTGAGAACTTTGGAGGTGGAGCCGAAGAGAATGCTATTGCAGTAGTCAAGGCGGGAAGTGACGAAGGCATGAATGAAGAGTTCTCCTCATAAAAAAAAACAAACCAAAACAAAACAAAAAAACACATCCTAAATCAATAAATTCATGTGACCACACCACCACAGTTTTTCAAGGTGCATAATGGGTACAAATAAGTGGTTTTAAACCTTGGAAAAATTACTTTAGCATATGTTTCTATACAAAAAAAGTACTCTTTATTTGTGAGTTTTTTATGTGAAATTGTGGCTTTAAGCCCGCTACAGGTGCTGGAGGTGTTGCTAGGGCTACGTTCCCAACAGGTCGATGAACGTTTAAGTAAATTCTCTTCGGCTCATGTCTTGCTTCAGACTGGGCCTTTAGCATGACAACCTGCATGTGCACATTACGGCGTCAGTCAGCAGAGAGAAGCAAAAATACTCGCTGCTCTCACAGTCGATATCCCTCCCAGCGTGGCACCGAGCGCCACAGTGTTCCTGGTCGTTCATGCCGATGAGTCATTTGTCAGCAGCGGCGGTGGGCAGAACCACTAAAACCAGTTCATCAATCACTGGAGGCAGATAGAACGCCACATACGTGGGCCACACACTGACTGATCCCATGAAACGCACTCAACAACGAAACCCCAAACAAATGCTTTTTTCTACAGTGCAGCACGAAGACCAGAGAACTTTATAATTGGCTGCTGTGTTTGGAAAGAATGAGGGATTACAGCAGCGCTAACATGCTAACAGAAATGTTTCCCACATCATAATACAGAGATCAACATGCCCCGTAGAGATGTGAAAATACAGTATGGAAATGACTCCAGCTGTGATGCATGGCTTTGTTTTTGGTTTGCTCCTTTTTTTATATAGAGAAAAAAACTTCTTTAACCTTTTCAAACATAAGCAAATAATGGATAAGGCTGTGAGACAGATGCCACAACAGAGACAGGATTCCAGCGTTATTCACTTGCAGAAAATGATGGTGTGAAAACATGGAGGCTTCGGCTTGTTTGCATTCTGCAGCCAGTTTCTCCCCTCAGTCGCTCCATATGCAGCTTTTCCAGCATGCAAAACAGGCTCAGAATAAAACTTGTGCATGTTGATGTTTACATGAGTTCCCATAAATTAATTTTGTGCAGGTTTCTCCTCCCGCTCCCACACAGCGAGCTAATACAAACACATGACCGGCCTGAATACAAATACAGGATTCCACCGTCTCATAAAACAAATGAAAAAACTAGAAATCAGAGGGAAAAAATGCAGTTCATAAATTTCAAATAAAGCAAAGGGAAGCTGGACAGATGGAGAAATGTCACATCGTGCATCGTGCTGAATGACTGACTCCGGTCAGATCTCAGAGACGCTCGTTCTCAGCAGCTCATTTTAACAGGAGCTCAGCTGGTCGATATTTTTAATAAAAACTAAGGCTGACGTGGTTCAGAGGCAAACCTACGATACATCCACTGCGCTTATTAGCCATTCTTAGCTGATTGGTTGGGTTTTACAGCAACTCGGGCTGTTTGCTTTCATTGTAAACCATTTTCCAGCAACAGGAAGCAGCTTTTACAACAAAATTTCCTGCCTATACACTCTAAAAAGTCATTCAGCGTCAGGTGATTAATATTAATTTAAAGTCAATAAAATCAGCTTGATAATAACATTATTCTTCAGTTTGAGTTTAGGACTTCAAATCCCCTGCCTGGACAGTTTGAAACAGTTATATCTTTGATTATAGAGGAAGAGGTCATTCTCCGAACTCAATGTAGTTTGTTGAAAATAACGTTTTTCATTGTCATAACTCAAAATGATAGATACAAACTGTTGTGTTGGTTACTTTTTTCTTGAGCCCAAACAATATTTTTAGCGTAAACTCAAAAAAACATTGTTTCAAGGGCCAGATTCCCATCATTTAAATGCATAGACACAATTTAAATTAACTGAATTTAATTCAATTTAAGTTACAAACAATTTAATGGTTTGAAGTGACAATATTTTAGCTTTTGCATCAACTTAACAACTGTGTAATTTAAACTCAAAATTCTGGAAAATTGTTATTTAAAAGGACGTTTTGGGAAAACTAGTGGGAATGACCTAATTTTAATGAGTAACTAATGTGTCTACGCTATCAGCTACTAAATAAGTGGACATGAAAAGTACCTTAGATTGCAGGAAAAGATTCTTCTCACTCAGTGTAGTTCGTTAGCTGAACATCATTTCATCAGTTACAGTTACTCAATAAGATTAATCCACCCAGTTGCATTCTTTATTTTTCTGTTGAGCCTTTTGTTGAGTTTTAGAGTGTAAATTTGAATACATATTCCAAGGCTCTACTCCAACCCCTTAAGTGCATTGTTACAAAACAAAAAATCTAATTAATTGAAACTGATAAATTTAGATTGCAAACACTGTTTTGGTGCTTTGAAGTGACCTAATAATGTTGGTAATACTATCAACTAATAACTTGTGTAATTTAAAGTCCAATTTTTGTTGATTTAAAACTAAACTCAAGTTGAAATAACAATGAAATTGGCTTCAAAATTCATTTCTTCCCCTCTCTTGTCTAATTAACACTGGAGAAAAGTATTTACATTTGCCAACTTGTGTTCATAACTATGGTAATTAAGAGTATAACACTTTTAAAGATCATTTTAAATAATGTGGAAATCCGAGCTGGAACCACTTACATACATTTTTCAAAGTTGTTATCACCTAAAAAGACTGATACAAACTGTGGGTTTTCTTTTTTCTTTTGCTGAGCCCGAACATTATTTTGACAATATACACTCTAAATAGTAATTCATGGGACATAATCCCAACACTTAATTAAATTCTTTTTCTTGGATTCTCAACTGACAAAGACAAAAAATGCCACTTATACACCTGCGGCTTGTAAATGGACACTGAATTCAGGTTTGAGATTCAGATTTTTGTCAAAGAAATGCTGTTCAACAACTATTTATATGTAAAGAAGTCACAGTATTTCTGTAACATCATCGCAGAAAGCCATAAATCTGTTTTCATATTAGGCTTTTGCAGTTCTATATTTATACTATGTTGTTCTCCTTGGCTCATTAGTAATGTCATTCTAATGAACCCAAAAAGATAATTTAAAGAATAACCTTTGGTGAAAAAAAAAAAAGAAAGATGCTGTCCTTTAGAGCACTGACCTCTCTGGTCGCCACTTTTAGGAACTTGCCTGACCATAAAACTTTCCCATAGATAACGACAGAATCCACATTTGCACACTTAGAGAAACAGAATATGGTTTAACTGTGTGTGTGTGTGTGTGTGTGTGTGTGTGTGTATATCGGAGGCTGTAAATTACGAGGCCAAAAAGGTTGAAAATGACAAAGGTTAATGAAGCGCATATGTGTCGGCTGCAGCACATTTAAGATATGTGTGAGGAATATTTGAGTGTTTTTCCTCCGCGACAGCACAAATACTGAAAGAGAATATTAATGAAATTAGCTTCATATTTTCAATCTCGTACATCACGCAGTACTTGGATGATGACTCCTCTCCATAAATCTGTGCTTAATTTCATGCAATAAATTAGTTGCTTTCCGACTTTAAGCAAGTTCAGACTGAAAAAAGGGAACAAAAGAAAGAGCCGGAGATTTATTTTCCCTGGAGCGAGTCAATTTTCAGCTGGTTGGGGTGATTTAGTGCAACTTAATAAAACGCTTTCTTGCTTGTTTTGATTGCAGAGAAACTACATGAATGATCCACCTGAGGTTCTGAACCCAGGAGCCTGCAAATATCTTGTATTTAAAGCCATTCATCGAGGGGGTGAAGGCTGGTTTATATTTATCTTTTTATCAGAGAAGTGTGTCTTCAGCAGCTTTTGAGCTCCTTCAGAAATATGTCCTCTCACTTTTTGTTGTACCGACTAACAGTGATTGAAGCGTTTGTAGCCCCTGATTCAAACATTTCAAGGTGGAAATGTTTCTTAAAGAAAAACAGCTGAAAAAAAAAAACACGGAATAAAGGGAAAAAGCAACTTCTGTATCAGTTCTCTGTGTGATGAAGGCATGTGAAGGGGGTGCCATTCTCTGGGTTATTTTGTAGAAAACTCTTCCCCCGAGCCACAGAAGCAACCGTGGATTATTTCGGAGCCGTATTTAGCGCAGCAAAAGTTAGCTTCAGGTTGTGCTTAAGCCAGAGGAACCGAGTCTCATAATTGAAGCCAAAGGGCAGCGAAAAGGGAGCAGCCAGAGCCAGGAGAGAGTCAAGTATTCACAAGAGGTTGATAAATGTCAGCGGTAAACATGTGCTGGACCGGGTAAAGGTCTCAACACCTTCTGTCGTCACCGCCGGCCCTGCAGGCCAGAAATGTACGGAGAAAACTTAAAGGATCTCTTCACCCATCAAAAAATCACAGCGTGTGGCCATGCAGATAGATTTAAGATGTTTAACATGCTTCCCTCGGTGATTTCATCCCAAGCTGAGCCGAGTTTCACAGAGAGGACAGAATCCACCCGTCCGTCAGTGACAGCCGCCTGATCCTGTAAAGGGTCACGAAGAGGCGATGAAATGTTGTTCAAAAACACTAAACAGCAATGTGTTTCCTCGGGTTAGACTGGATTATCCTCAGAACACATCACAAATCCGAAAAACTCAGAAAATGTGCACTCACAACCAGAACTTAACTGTGGAAGGCATATATTTATACCAATTGAACCATTTCAAGTCTGTAAATGTTCTGCAATTTACAACATCAGTTACCTACTGTTTTATAATGATTTTATTGCAGAAAATTAGTTTTACAACTACAGGTTTTATCACTGTTTTCATAGGTCACATCTGCACATATGATTTTTGTATATTTAAATATTTGGTAATTTTTTAGTACACTTTTTTTCCTCTGATTGTGTGATAGCGCCTTACTTCAGCTGAGTGAATGTTAAGATATGATAAGACAAGACAAGATAGGATAAGAAAAGAAGTGTTCAGATCCAGGCTTGATAGATTCTTGAACTTGAAGCACCAACAGACTAGATCTTAGATATCATTAGCTGTGTGTCCATTATTATATTTTTACGTATTTTAAATAGTACGTGAGAAAAAATAAATAGAAACAGCAAAACTGGAAATAATTTCTTCTCATTTGAGGTGTATTTTGACTTTTTCTAAGAGTTAATGTGCCTCATGAAATGAAAGCATCCTTTCTGAATAAGCTCTGCCATACTGTTTCTTTTGTTGTCTTTGTCTCCAAACAGCATGAGACAAAACCAATGTGGCTGACATGAAAGAATAATTACTGAAACCAATTCCTGACCTTTATGTAAATGGCCAGAGTTGTAGTTGTTTCTTCTTTTTCTTCAAGATTTTTTAGTGGTTAGCAAACAACTGGTTCTGTTTCAAGCTTCTTCTACTGTTTATTACAGCTAATGCAGCTCATAGCGCCACCTTCTGATGACACTGTGCAGCTGAGTTTAGTCGTTACAAAGCATTAAATGGAAACAAACCTAATTTGCATTTTCTTTTACTTGTTCTCTTCAAATTTGCTTGACAGACATATGGACAACTATAGGACAAAAACCCAGCTTTAAGTTGTGTTTCAGCTGTCACTACTGCAGAAAGGGAGTTATACAGTTTGAAGGCCAATGAGAAAATAGAAGAGAATTTATTTATTATCATTGCAAATTTGCAACACAATTAGTGAATCTGTTAGTGCATCATAAAAACAATAGAAATGTTTACCCAAGAAACAGATTGATGACATTGAGACAAAAATCTCCAACAACTGTGTGAATTATGAATTATCTATCAGGAGCAAACATGGCATGTGAAGCAAATTTTAGATGCTGCACAAAAGTTGCACATAAGCCCTTCAACAGCATCACAGCGCATGTTTTAGTCTGGAATCTTTTTATAACTGGATGAAAAGATAAATGGAAAGTGATAAATAATGTCCTTCTGCCGTTATGTGGGTCAGCTAAGATCTGTAATCATCATTTGATGTGTCTAATAAGTCTTTGTAATAACATCTGCTGATGTCAAACTCAGTAATGTTCCTAAAGTGGGGTGCAAATTTAATGCAGTTTAATTCACATTCTGCTGTAAGGATGCTACACTTAAACAACATGTTTTCTTTATATACAAGAGTAACTTGGAAAAATAAATTCTTGCTTCTCTCCCAAACTATAAAATTCTTAGCACTAATATCTATGAGGACATTTGTGTTGAAAGATGATCCTTTCTAGATTCTAGGTTCCTCTCTGATTAAACCAGGTCTGAATGTGTCCTGTGGTTTCAGGCATCAAAATGTCAACAGCAGGTCATGGAAGTTGCATGGATGGGATTTGTTTTTCCTGAGCATCCCACAGAAGCAGATTGAGATTTGGGGAATCTGGAGTCAACACTTGGAACTCTTCATTCATGTTCCTCAAACCATTATTGAACAATGCCTCAAGATATCCCAACAGAACCCTGTTCAGAGCATCACAACAACACACCTGGCCATCCACATGAAGGAAATAAAAAAGGTGATTCATCAAACTAGGTCCAGTTCTGATGTTCATTGTTGGAGCTCTCAGTGTCATCATGGACACTGACTGTCTGCAGCTACACAGCTGACTGAGACGCTCTGTTCTGTCTTTATCATAGCCTCAAAATCGTGTGTTTTATGTTTTATGTTTGAGCAGAGTTGTACAGGAGCTGGTCTGCTCGAGGTGCATCAAGTTCAAAGCGATGGGTCCAGAGAGAGGCAGAGACTTTACAGATCTGCACATTCCAGAGGAGACAAAGATGTAGAGTTCCATTTTAGAAATTCAATGATGAAGGGACTATTTTCATTAAATGAAACATGAATACTTTGATACTCACAACTTGAAATAATTTTTTGGGAGGAGTTAGACTTGTCTGATTGACCAGATTTCAATGTGGTAAATCAGTGGACCTGACCACTTTCAAATCACTCCTCAAGACCAACCTGTTCAGAACTGCTTTTATTACAGAATATGAACCTATTTTTATGATGTATTTTATGACTTGTTTTATGATGCTCCTCTATTTTTAATGTTTGCTGATTTTATATGTAAAGTGTCTTTGAGTGTTTTGAAAAGTGTTATACAAATAAAATGTATTATTATCATTATTATGTAGGATGCAGGTTTAAGCCACCAGTTATTTCAGGTGATTTTGTCCTTCCTTCTGCTATCTATGCGATACAGTTTTCTTTACTACAGAAAACAGCAACAACATCTGAGCAACACTGAATATTGAACGTTTTAAGGTTTGCAGAGGATTTGGAACACGTAATATGACATTCATGCAATTTTTTTTTTGATGGATTATCCAATTCATTCAAAGTTCTCGTCTCCCTGCGTGCACAAGTTCCACCAAAAGAACTCATATTTTGAGGAAACACCAAAGCTCCAGCCTATGCTTAGCTCCACCTACAATGAATGGGATTGGTTTAATGTTAGTTGGTTTAATTGGTTTAGAGTAAAAACAGGCCAGAAAGTTATTTTTCCCAGCCAGACCATTATGTTTTACAGAATGATCCGCAAAGCAAGACTAATCAACGTCTGTAGAGAAACTTTAAAGTTTTAAGCAGTTTGTGATGCAGTAGCACAAACTGCAAGTAGTGAAGATCCTTGGGTGCCCATGACTCTGTCTGGTTCTCGTTACTTGGACATTTTTGGTAGCAACTAACAGCAAACTAGGATTTTGGACACACACTCTTCTACCATCACAGTTTGTCAAACTCTCTCAGATCCTCCAACCGCACATTCTTCATTCCTGTAAGATCAGCGTCAAGAACTGACTGTTCACCTGCCTCATGCATCTACCTACTGACAGGTGACACTGTAATGACATAATCAGTGTTATTTACTTCAGTCAGCTGTGCATTGTATAGCTGCACTTTCAGGTTGGAGCGAAAATCTGACTCTTTTTAATCTCTTTTTACACAATACTCCTGCAGTTTGCATAAATGTTTACATTAAATCTGTGTTTTCTCATGTCACTGATGTTGTTTAATAGCCTATCACTCACTGCTGAATAACACGGCTAACAGCTACAAAGCTAACTCTACCAGACATAAGGAGAGACTGGCAGTATTACTAATGAGTTAATTGTACTCCTTGAGTGCGAGACAAGCCTCTGTGTATTCATGCGGAACTGTGTTAACTTAGCAAACTGTCTGCATTGATGGCACGTAGCAAATCAAATCACTGCCGCTGCTTCTCGCCATGAATATTCATGACGAATGCTCGCTATCAAACTCCATCGACCTGCGTGGCTCTAAGTGCAGGACATGAAAGCAAAGGGAGTTGATACACATATTCATAATTATTACTTCTTCTCCTCTCATATGCCGCATCGACCAGGTGCTCTCAACTGGTTGATCCGTCTTATTAAAAAGAAACTCCCGTCTCTTGATCTGAGGCATTTAAGGCCGCTGCTAATTGAATGCTGCCTGACATTTTAGCTCACCCAGACCCCTGCCAGACCTGACAAACATGTCAGTTTCCGCCTTTCAGTGTAATTGGGTTTCCATCTCGGCTCGGCTAGCAGCCTCCTCTTGGCAGTACATAAGTTGGAAGGCTTGTGAGCCGCGTGTGAAAACACAGAGCTACACATTCATTACGTATGAATGAACAGAGGCAAGACAAACAAGATAAGTTTGGATAATTAACCAGCAGCACTCCCGCTTTAAACATCTTGATCTGTCTCGAGCTGCAGAAATAATGAATTCTTCACAGTGATCATCAATAAATAACAGAACAACATATGCCATTTGCTAGATGCTTCTCGTGGAGCATTTTACATTAGCGTGCTTCTTAAAGGGGGAATTCAGGCCCCTTCTTCTGACTGGATTGGGTAGCGTTCACTCCCCTGCTGAGAGTGGGCAATGTCCCGTGAAGGCACGTAAAGGAATATTGATGGAACATCCCCAGCTCACTCAGATTTACCCATCCCATCTTCTTTACAACTCCACTTCTGTCTCACACTGTCAGCTCTCTGTCTCCATCTTCCCGTCCGTCTGGATTTGTCTCTTCTCCTCTGTTGCTGAGCCTTTCTTTCTCCTGGGCGTTTGCAGCCATTTGGAGATTGTGCCTTAGGGCTGACAGATGTTGCGTCCCCTCCCAGCACTTCCCCAGCACCACCACCACCACATCACCTCAAACGAAACCGTCATCCGTTAGCTTGTCCTCGGTTGTGGCGCCACCACCACCGCTGCTGTGCGTGCTGCGTTCCAGCCAGCAAAGCATGGCTGATTCGCTGTGATTCATTTGGCATGCAGCGTGTCCTTAAAAAGCCGGTGGACAAAGAGACACTTCACCTCCTCTTTCCCTGCTATTTCCCTCAGCACAGGCTGTGTCGGTATCAGTATGCTGCTGCTGCACCAGGTGGTATCGCTGCAGGTGTGTCTGGTGTAAGTAAGCATGTGTCGTAATGACACTTGACCTGTTTAATCAGCGGCTACGCCATAATTCTGCTGTAACGCTGATTTGGCTGCCGGCTAGTTTATGCAATATGTTATGATGAAAATATGTAATAAAATGTTTCTTTTGCTCTCTACCTTTGTAAATATTCATACTCCATAAACGGGCTCCGAGGCAAATATCTCCTCTTTTCGTGCCATCACTGAAAATTGCAGCACATCTGTTCAGTTTGTCCTCAAATGTACGTAGCTTAGTCGAGTACCTACTGATTCAAAGCTGTGCAGAGCATCTTAAACCCTCAAAAATCTGCTAAATTAAATCATTTATCAAAGCAAGAAACTCTAAAAACAGAAGATGTATCCCATTTTCAACTTTCCAATGGTCCTCAAACTACTCATCTGTGACATGCTGGAAAACTGGCTCAAATCTAAACATAAAAACACATTTCATTTTACACTGAATCCCAAAATGCACCGGCTGATTCAAAGTACATGTTTTCTTTTTTTTACATCACCCAAATCTCACCATTTATCAGAGCAAGAAGCTGTATAAACACAGGAAATTTTGGGATTTAAGTTAAACCATTTTTAAATATTTAAATTTTCCAATAATCATGTGTCCCTATTAATTTCATTTGGAAAATGTCATTTTATTCTACATGTCTCATTTCTAACCAGATTTAATAAAAAAATTAACAAAAATTCTGCCCAACTTGGTGCAACTGTGAAGCTATTAGTGACTCAGTTGCATCCAACAGTCACATGACAAAAACTCTGAAATGTTTTGGCTGAACTGCAGGCTGTGCAGCAGAGAAGTAGGGAAATAAAGTAAAAATGTAAGTAGTTAAACAATATGTGGAGCCATTGTTTTCTTCAGTGTTGGTAACACCTGTGGGCACTGAGAAAATGTTGTTGATACCAGGTTGAAAAAATGTAACTTTGCTCTTTTCTTTTTGGGGGTTGATGGCATTATAACTTTGTCACAGCGCACAAATAAAATCCTCTCTCCTTCTTGGTTGTGTGGTTTCCACAGAGGTGTAGGATTTTATATTGCAGTGAAAAATGAGCAAAAACCACCCAGAAACTGCTTGGGGTTAAAGGGTTAAAACAAAGCCTTTATACTGAACCAGAGCAGGTCTGGAAATTTCCTTTCGAAGCCTGCGATGCAACAACTATCTTCCACTCGCTACATAACAACTTGTCACAGCACAGAATCTGGACTCAATCAAATTTCTGAGCTCCTCATAATTTCAAAATTCTCCCCTTCAGTAAAGGTAGCCTGTCCTGAACTCTGTAGGCTCTGTGCGCATTTTCTTCATATTATCTTTTTTTTTTTTTTTTTTTTTAAAAAGCTTTTTTTGCGCTTTTTAGCCGTTATTATAGTTTTGAAAATGGAGAAAGACAGGAAACGTGGAGTGAGGGAAAGACATGCAGCAAATTGCCGTGGGTCAGACTCGAATCCATAAACACAGGACTATAGCGCCTGCTTGTGGGTCACACGCTCAACCAGCTGAGCTACAAGGGCGTCCGTTCATATCAGAACATCAAACACGTTTATCAGCAGCATGAGGCCATCAGGCTTTACCATACCTTACAAAAACACAATCAACCTATTGTTCCGACTGAGCACTACAACACCAGCAACTCGCTACCTTATTATTATTTCAAATTATGCTTGACTTGATATCATCCTGATGTCACAATTATGTATGTTAGTCACTGAAACTCTGTCTGAATGACAGCTGATTAATTCTAATTAGCATTTATGTTTCTCGGAGCTGAACAAAATTTAATTCCCAGCACACTGAATATATTTGTCTGTAAATCTGATGCAATGTTTAAAGCCGTCAACATCAGTAAGTAGATTAAACGGCACTCGCATTTTGACATCTCTTCATTTCTTCAGTCGCTCAGTGTCTGCACTCTGCACTTTAAAGTCTTTGACATGTTTGTTTTCTTAAAAAAATAAGTTTATTTAAATTAAAAGCAGATCTTTTACTTGTCAGAGCATACAATTATGTTAAGTGTTTTGGTTTTATTTCAGTGTGCCAGTAAGCGCCATGTGTTACTGTGGGTCAGGATTAAGACTCTGAACCCAAAGTCACTGGACTTCTCTTGGGAGTCCAGTTAAATCCATCAAGAAATGGAAGGATTTTTGTACAAGTATAAATCTGCATAGAGCAGGCCATCCTCAAAAACTGAGTGACCAAACAAGAAAGAGACAAGTGAGGGAGGCCACCAAGACACTTCTGACTCTTCTGAAGAAGTTATGAGCTTCAGAGATGGGAGAGACTGTATACAGCAACTGTTGATTGTTCTTGACCAGTCAAAGCTTTATGGGAGAGTGACAAAGAGAAAGATATTGTAGAAAAAAAGCTCATGTTTAATCTGGACTAGAGTTCACCGGAAGACATGTGGTTGACTGAAGTCAACTGGAAGAAGGTTCTTTGGTCCGATGAGACCAAAATTGAGATTTTTGGACATCAGATTTAATCTAAATTTTAAACTAAACACTGCACATCATCACAAACACACCATCCCCACCATGAAGCATGGTAGTGGCAGCATCATGATGTGAAGCATGGTGGTGGCAGCATCATGATGTGAAGCATGGTGGTGGCAGCATCATGATGTGAAGCATGGTGGTGGCAGCATCATGATGTGAAGCATGGTGGTGGCAGCATCATGATGTGAAGCATGGTGGTGGCAGCATCATGATGTGAAGCATGGTGGTGTCAGCATCATGATGTGAAGCATGGTGGTGGCAGCATCATGATGTGAAGCATGGTGGTGACAGCATCATGATGTGAAGCATGGTAGTGGTAGCATCATGATGTGAAGCATGGTGGTGGCAGCATCATGATGTGAAGCATGGTGGTGGCAGCATCATGATGTGAAGCATGGTGGTGGCAGCATCATGATGTGGGGATGCTTCTCAGCAGCAGGCCCAGGAGCTTGTAAAGGCAGAGGGTAAAATGAAAGCAGTAAAGTGTTGCGGAATCCTGGAAGACAATTTGATGCATTCTGCAAGAGTGAAAACTGCCATTTGGGAGAAGATTTGTGTTCCATCAAGACAGTGAGCCGAAGCAAACAGCCAAAGATACACAGAAATGGTTTAAAGACAACAAGATGAATGTTCTGGAGAGGCCAAGTCAGAACCCAGACCTCAGTCCAACTGAGGCTGACTGAGACCTGTCCTCACAGGTTCAATGCTGTAACAGTAGCCAAAGGTGCACCAACTAAATACTGACTTGAAGGGGGACACACAACTCAGTTCACAGCAGCCTGCTTTAGGGAACAGCTAACAATTTAAGCTATATATAAATATACCCTATATTCCACATTGATCAAACTATTTTAAATGAATATCAGCAGGTAATGTTGGTGTCGGAGCAACCTTAGAGTTAAACATCATCTTTAATATTTGATGTTCACAGCCAGGAGCAGCAACACTGAGCTGTTAAATGAAGAGCTGCAGGCAACAGGCTGCACACCAACTATTCATCATTTGTCCTGCCGTTGTGTGGAAAATGTGAAATGAGGCTGCAGGTTGCACATGGCATAGTGGAAACTGTCCAATTATGGACTTCATTAAAATGGCCTCAGTCATTTGGTTGTTTCGCTTCCCTTGTATTTCTGACAAAGTAACTGCTCAAGAAATTTGCTTCTTCTACAACTCCAGCATTAAACCGCACTTGTTATTGTTTCTAGTTGAGGTTAAAAGTAGCAGGAATTGACTCACACAACTTCAACCAAAACAAAAAGGACCTCCTCTTCTTTGTGCATGTAACAGACAAACAGACCTGCAACACAAACTCCTCCTGACTTAGTTTGCTTCACACAGTCAGATTTCGGCCTCTCCACCTGAAGAAAGCAGCAGAACCCTGAAAATAAACTGCTCCACGTCTGGTTCACAGCTTGATTTAGGAAGTAGCCATGCCAGTATCCATATCCGACTCATCCAGCATCAGAGAGCCATGGAAAGTCTGTCTTCGAGCATCCAATGCCAAGAAACCGGCTTCAACTCATTACAAAGAAAAAGTAACATAAAACAAACTTGACTCTAATTTATTATTTGCTTCTTTTGCCTCATCTGGTGCAGTTTTTTTTTCCTAAAAACTTTTAGCAGTTTTCTGATTTGCTTTTCCATAATTCTTTGAGTCTAATGTCCATATTCATCCATTAGGTGCTAATGCATCCTTTTTCTTCTGTTTTAATTTTCTCCATTATTCACCGCAGTGCACTCATGTCTTCACTCCTGCTCTTACTTATTCATGCCGACACTACGTGCACCAATTTCAGACATTATTATCATTTCTATGCGCATTTTTCAAACTTTATTAATACTTGTGCATAATTATGGGGCAGCTTCATTAGGTCAGATGAAATGGTCCAAAAAAAATGAGATTTAATAGGTTTTGAAAAATCTAAACTGTAAAATCTCTTTCAGATGACTTTTGAAACATCTAAAGTGTTGAGGTGTTTGTGATGATCCAAAAGGACAATAATGTTATTTAATTGTTATTTTGTGACTATTAATAGTTGGCCTAGCATTAACTGATGGGGAGAGTCTGAGTCGACCAAGTTTTGATTCATTGGTTGGTCACAACATTGTCTTTTACATGGCTGGTTATTAGATAGTAAATCACATATGTTGAGAGATCCAAAATGTGGCGTCACTTCAGAGGGTAAAAATAATTCCAAGAAGGTGACATGCAAACACAGGGTTTATTCCAGGAAACAGCTGGGGTTCACTGGTTCACACAGGCAGCACAATCGAATGTCACCCTGAATGCCACCACACACAGAGAGAGTTCAGGTACAGAGACTTTATGGATGTTCTGACTCATGCTGCAACCAAGTGTCTTTTCTAATGAAGTATTTTTAACCTAAAGTTTCTCAGAAAACTTACAGAGGACAAACTGTTTGCCAGCTGCACTCTGTGGAGGTGCACTAGATGATCAGGTTTATTAAAAAAAACATTCAAAATGATCGCCGCTTTTGTAATATTTATATTTTAAAGACTCATATTAGCTGCAGTTTTGTATTTGTTACTAGTATACCACAGAATTAACAATGTTGCTTGTTTCTCAGCTCTGAAACTCAAATCATTTTCTGATGCCGGAAAAAATACATATTTAGATAATTCAATTAAAATCATAAATGAGTGCCAATTAGTCAACTATCTGCTTGAATTAACCTTTTGTTTTGGGAAGCCTCTTATACGCTGAACAAAACTGAGAACAAACAAGCGAATTTGGAAATTTTCTTTTTGCAATTTCATTGTTTAATAACTGTAAACTTCTATATTCCCTTGAGAAAGACAACACTCACTTCATCTTCATTAAATATTAAGGATTGAGGTTGAGCTTGAGGTTCAACCGATGTCAAGTGACAATAAAATGAATCCTGAGTAATATAATCTGCCTAATAATTGTGCACACCATCCAAAGACAAATTAAAGCTGCTCAAGAAAGAAACCTTTAACCTGATTTTCTTTATTAGCCGACTAACCAGTATTTATATTCAAAGCTGAGACACTACAGGCAAAGACACAGTTTCTTCTTTTTATTTTAGACAAAGGGAAAGAAAACATCAAAAAAACACATTTAGGTTTATTTTACTACACTTTGTCTATTGGACATTTATGCAAATTAGCAAAAAAAGATAATTCCCATTTATATAACAAGACAATTTGTTATACAAAAAATACTGTGTTAGTGTAAGTAATTACCTGGGGAGGTTTAATTTAACTTGTACAGAGTAACGTCTATTAAAAATATATGGCAGTTCACTGAAGTATTTTCAATATGTTTTTTTCTCAAGTAACATGCACTTATATCAAAGTTTTTAGGTTTTTTTCAAGATTTTTGCAGAAGAGTCTGTTGATATATAATTTCTAGCCTGATTTATAGAACATTTCATTCTTTACAACATGGTGAAAACTGACTTTTTTCTTCTGGTTATTGACAATATTTTCTGATTTACAGAGTGAAAAGAAGAGATATCCAAATATCCCGTCTAAAACAAGAATTTTGATGCTGGTTTCATTCAATGTTCAGGTTTTTGTTCTGGAAATTAATGCAAATGAATGCATATTTATTTAGATAATACATCATTCAAGACTCATGGTGATATTAGTTGAAAATCTTAATGCTGTAAAATGCCTGAGTACTGTATGTGTATAAATTCAGTAAAAAAGGTAAAGGAGTGAGATGTTTTGTGACTTTCCTGTAAGGTGACACCGCAGCTTAAGAGAATAGCATCAATATTATATAACGTTGAGTATTTTTTGGATGAAATTCCTCCAAGTGTTTGCATCATGATGCAAGTCTTTGGACACTGATGGATTCTGTTTGTCTTTCTGCAAGACCTTTTTCTTTTTGTCATTGCCACTTTGGAGAGAGTTCGCGGATATGAAATATTAAAGTTCACTTTTAAGTTTTGAGCTTGTATCCAAAAGTGAGACAATGAACAAGAAGTCTTTGAAGCTCGGCAGTGCGAGAAAGAAAAGTCTCATCTGAGGTGGATTTATTATTCCACCCACCTGCCTGTTGTTGCCGTCGGAGACACACAAGGCCGTAATTGTTTTCGAACGCTGCTCATGCAAACACGTGCAAATCAATTGAAGGCGTCGTCGTGAAAAATGCTCAAGTTCTGTTTGTTTCAGTCGGTCCATTCATGAGAAAGAGCTGTTATGTGCAGACTGGGAGTAAAGCAGCAGAGACTGAATCCATCTGCCACTCAAACGCTTCCCCTGGAAAATTCCCTTTTGTTTTCCAACCATTAGAAGTGATGCCCATTTGTGTGATAGCAATCTGTGTGTTGTATCTTTTTTTTCTTTTTTAACCAGCACTTACTGTAATAATGTGCTCTCAGACCAAATTTCAGGCTAAAACCCAAAATTATTTCCCCTAATGTGTACTCAAGCTCTGTTCTCTCATGTACGGCCTCAGTGTGAAGCCACAATTTGAAAATTGATGTAATGGCTGTGTTGTCAGACTGTTTTCTCCATGAGTGACCCCCGGGCCATGCCTCTATTTATCCATTTTTTCTGCTCAGTCATTGTTTTTTTTCCTCATTTTCCTCCTCTCTCTGCTCCTCCACGCTCACTTGCTCTCTGTCGGTTTATTTGTTGTCTCTTTTCTCCCTCTCTGGTGCTTTACTCCCTCTATTCCCACACAGCCACACAGGCTTGATTTACCTCCACCGCTGGCTGAAGAGAGGGGCTTTTGTTTGCCACCAGCTTCGGTCACATGGCTCCACGCCGGGGGTGACGAACCTGCATTTTCTGCTGCACACGTGAATTTGTTGGGGTGGATGTGGGAGGAAGAACAGGGTTTTTGTGAGTGTTTCAGAGCGAGAAAGCTGCAGCTCCATGTCTGTTTCTCTGCATTATTTTTATTTCTATTTAATTTTAGCCTCGTTAGCAGTAGAGTAATGCTATCTATCCATCTATCTGTCAGAGTAATGCTTCCATCGGGGGGGAAATATCTCAATAAATATTGGATAGACTGAAATTAGATTAGATTGGTTGGTTCAGACGTATCATCTGTGCAAGATGAATAGTAACCTCACGCACACAATGACGTCATGTGCATTGTATAGCATTATGGGACTGATGTGGAGTCTCAGCAGTAGGAACAAGCAGCAGTATCTTATAAACTGCGATAAGAAAAAACTGCAGTTCTTCAAATGTGCACTAGAAGCTGATATTTAAAGTGAGTCAATCCCCATAGACTTCCTTGTAGATTTATAGTGATAATTAACATGTTTACAGGCTGACAGGAAAACTGTTTTGGTCTCTATAGATAATTTTCCTATTTGTGACAGTTGCATTGTGGGTAAATTTCTACACAGCTCACCCATTTAACTTGTACTCAGGCTGAAAGTTGTGCTTAATTAAAGGCGTGGCTGTTCTGAGTGATTGGTAGGTACCAACATAGGACAGTCCATGGCCTCTCCCAGCTCCACCTCCTTGTCTCCTAACTCCCCATAAATCCAAAAATAAGCTGTCAGGGCGACTACACTACACACCAGGGTGAAATATCTCAACAAATATTGAATAGATCACAGTTAGATTTGCTTCAGACGTATTATTTCTGTGCAAGATGAATCCTAACCTCAAACACACAATGACATCATGAGCATTGTGTCGCATTCTGGGGTTCTCAGCAGTAGGAACAAGCAGCAATGTCTTAAAAATTAAGTGAAAAAATTGCAGTTCCTTAAAAGTCCACTAATGGCTCCAAAACTGAGTCAACCCCCATAAACCTCCATGTTAAAATGTCCAACCTTACAGCAGAAATAAACAGTGTTGGTGTCTATAGTTCCCTGTTCATGAAACCTGTGTGTAACCCACTTCTGAGTATGTACACGTCGCTACCTAGGTTTGTAGGAGCTACGAGTAACAGCAACAACCACTGGATAAAGGTATATGTTGTTATTGTTTACTTTTAGTTTTAGAAAACTAAACAGCGCACAACAAAATTACAGTACAATACCTATGGGCCCAATAAACTGAGAAAAAAAAAAACTAAAATGTCCATTTGAAGTATTCCTGTGGGACTGGTCCGTTATGGATCCAATCAAAATTCAAGTCAATAAGTCAAGGGAGTAGTCAAAGTCAAGGAAAAGTATCCAAAGTAGGCTCTCGGTGGTGTCGGTCAGTGGGACTGACACGATCCTACCACAGAATCTGCTGAATGGTGTGGTGGTGGCTCAAAGTTCCACTGGGAGGTTCACCATCAACTGGATCGCTGGTCAGCCTCACTGGACACAAGGGCTGGAGCTTCACGTTTTCCACGCATCAAATAAGACCTGACCTGTATTTACAAAACAGGTCTATAGTCCAGGTTCTAATGCAATATCATTCAAAGTGTTGTACAACATTAGAATTTATCGTTTCTGTTAGGAAAACAAAATATTATAGTCTACAAGTCGCTAACCATAGTTAGTTTCACAATAAATGTTTCATAGTGTCAGAATATACCATTTTAACCAACTGTAATTACAATAAAGTGCAATTGTATAATCACATTTTACCAATGAATTCACTTATTTATAAAGGATACTTTACCCTTTAAAGTAAAGTGAGTAACTTGTATTCTTCCAGGCATATTGTCTCTCTTTTTAACCCTTTTGAGCATAGGATTTGAGATTTTTAATGAAATAAATGAATTACATTGTTTTTAATTAACAAATTTAACATAAATTACAGCTTTGCTGCTTTTATCCATCTTAATTGACTGAAAATGACATTTTACCTTTCTGCTGCGTATGGTTTTAACCTTCAGTCACATATAGGGAAGGTGACTCAGCACTTCACAGTGTAAGTCTCACTATGTGCTTATTTTAGCAACACAGGATGGATTAATATGAATTTTCAAGTTAAACTATCAAATAAATGCTTTTTAGTATTACATTCTTCAAAAACAACATAAAATGTGCAATACACGGTAGCATTGTGGCTAACATGGTCACCTCGTGGTATTTCCACAGACACACTCATTAGGAAACAAGCAGGAGCTAGCTTACCAAGAAGGCGGTTTTCATTAGAAGGCAGGACAATTAAAAGTGCTTCTTCAACGGTTCTCCAACCTCTAAAATGGAATTTCAATCAGTTTATATAATCGACTAAGTAATTTCTTGGTTTCGTGCAAGACGAGCAGGTTTTCATACTTTTTTCTCTCGTTTTCAACCCTCACGGCAGAAACAGAGGCAGTGCTCAGTCCGTGAATTTGGGATGTTAAGCTACGTCGAATATTTTAGCACAGTACTTCCTGTCTCATCCAAAATAAAGTTCCGGTTTTCAAAATAAAACCCACAGTACTTATAAAGTGGAAATAATGATCAGAAATGAACAAAATTTGTTATTTAACCCTTCTTTAGGAGGGTTACATGTGCTGTGAGTGCATTTCTATACAACTCACCTATATAAATTGTATTCTGTTAGGAAAACAAAATATTATAGTCTACAAGTCGCTAACCATAGTTAGTTTCACAATAAATGTTTCATAGTGTCAGAATATACCATTTTAACCAACTATAATTACAATAAAGTGCAATTGTATAATCACATTTTACCAATGAATTCACTTATTTATAAAGGATACTTTACCCTTTAAAGTAAAGTGAGTAACTTGTATTCTTCCAGGCATATTGTCTCTCTTTTTAACCCTTTTGAGCATAGGATTTGAGATTTTTAATGAAATAAATGAATTACATTGTTTTTAATTAACAAATTTAACATAAATTACAGCTTTGCTGCTTTTATCCATCTTAATTGACTGAAAATGACATTTTACCTTTCTGCTGCATATGGTTTTAACCTTCAGTCACATATAGGGAAAGTGACTCAGCACTTCACAGTGTAAGTCTCACTATGTGCTTATTTTAGCAACACAGGATGGATTAATATGAATTTTCAAGTTAAACTATCAAATAAATGCTTTTTAGTATTACATTCTTCAAAAACAACATAAAATGTGCAATACACGGTAGCATTGTGGCTAACATGGTCACCTCGTGGTATTTCCACAGACACACTCATTAGGAAACAAGCAGGAGCTAGCTTACCAAGAAGGCGGTTTTCATTAGAAGGCAGGACAATTAAAAGTGCTTCTTCAACGGTTCTCCAACCTCTAAAATGGAATTTCAATCAGTTTATATAATCGACTAAGTAATTTCTTGGTTTCGTGCAAGACGAGCAGGTTTTCATACTTTTTTCTCTCGTTTTCAACCCTCACGGCAGAAACAGAAGCAGCGCTCAGCCCGTAAATTTGGGATGTTAAGCTACGTCGAATATTTTAGCACAGTACTTCCTGTCTCATCCAAAATAAAGTTCCGGTTTTCAAAATAAAACCCACAGTACTTATAAAGAGGAAATAATGATCAGAAATGAACAAAATTTGTTATTTAACCCTTCTTTAGGAGGGTTACATGTGCTGTGAGTGCATTTCTATACAACTCACCTATATAAATTGTATTCAGATATGAAGTTGTGCTTAATTAAAGTAGTGGCTGCTTTAAGTGACAGGTAGGGACCACGGATGACCGTCTGTGGACTCTCTCGGCTCTGCCTATTTGTTTTCTGAGCAAATAGCTTGCAGACGAATTTCCTTCAGGATTCATTAAGTTTAATCTTATCTTAACTCATCTTTAATTAATTATCTTAAATGATTATTATATGTTTGCAGCATGTAGTGTAAGTTTGCAAATTTGCAGTGAACTTTTCAAAATACAAAACAAAGAACACTTGTTTCATTTGTTGCACAGCGTCATCAGAAGGTGGCGCTATAAGATATGCTAGCTGTAATAAACAAAGAAGAAGAAGCCTGGAAAAAAAAAAAAAGGTTGTTTGCTAATCACTAAAAAATCTTCAGTCTTAGAAAAACAAAAAAAAAATGTCTTTTTTGTTTTGTTTTGCAAAGAATTGATTTTAGGCTGTAATAATTCTTTCAAGTCAGCCATGTTTCATGCAGTCCAGAGACAAAAACAATAAAAGAAACAATAAGTCAGAACTTATTCAGAAAGGATGCTTTTTTAGGCACATTAAGTCTTAGAAAATTCTACATTTGCTTCAAATGTTTGTGAAACAAGAAATTATTTATAAATTTTTCCTTCTATTTACTTTTTCAAATGCAATACTTAACATGTATAATTCAGTAATAGAAACATGGCCCTGATATGATATGTTAGCTGAAGTAGGGTTTTTGTCCCTCAAGTTCAAGAATTGAGGAAGCTGAACATTTTTTAAGGACTGTATGCGTACACTATCAATTATGAAAATAGTATGTTAAATGTAACTCATGACTGCCACTATTTTTGATTTGTTTCAGACACAAACCTGAGTGTCTACTCAAACTGGATGCAGGTTTGTGCATGTTTTGGTCTCATGGAGATTCTAGTCTTACGACTGAAATTTCCAGTCACGTTGTTATTTTGTTTACAAATGTCACGCTTTGGCAACATGGTGATACAGTGAGTGTGAGAGAGAAGTAAATCCCAGAGAGGCTGAGTGAACATGTGAGACAGACAGCAGACAGGCAGACGCTACATGTGTGTGTCTGTCTGTCATTTTGTTTGTGTGTTAGAAACTGTGTGTCCGAGTGTTTTTGTGTCCCCGCGTGTGAAAAGATATTAACAGGCTGTCAGGTTGTTTGCAGGTCTTCATCCGCTCGCTGCTCGCTGTGTTTAAACTGAGACCTGTGGGTGCTGGATGAGCTGTTTCTCTGAACTCAAAGGCTATTGTGATCTCCTGGTGGAGCCTCTGCTGTGCTGCCTCATTAGGAAAGCTTCTAAACCTCTTGCAAAGGTCCCACGACTGTACAAGCAATAGCAACAAAAGGTGGTGAAGAAGGAACTTTGCACTGCAGTGCGTTTCTCATTTTCATTCGGCTCAGTGGCATCTTATAGAGGCTCCATGCCAGACGCTGCCATATGGAGTAGGGTGTCATCTAACCCTCTAAACAGCCTGGTATCATAAAAATATGCATTTTTAACACACCAAATCTCTTTGCATGTTAGCATTTTTTGCATTTAGTGTTTCGTTGAACACTAGTCTTAGTACTTAGTTCTTTGTGCATTGATAAAAAAGCTGAATCAAAATGAATTGAATCTAAAATGTGTAGAAATGTGCTAGAAGTGGTCTGCCATTCATATGTTCATCTGAATAGGGCTCCACGCTCCGTTTGGAGGGCTTCATGACTACTACATATTGCCATTATTTTTTTGCTCAGTATCTATGAGGCATCTCCATATCCATATATGCAGACAAATAGCACAGGAGCAGAAAATGCTTGCTGGAGAGGCAGCATTAACTAACACCAAAGGCTTTGGTGAAGAACTGGATTTTCAGGAGTTTCTTGAAAGTCAGGACAGAAACAGTGCTGTCAATGTCGGGAAGCGAGCGAGAGATCCAAAGAATGCAGGCTGAAAGCTTCGTCCTCAAATGACCGCAGACAGATGTGGGGGATGGAGAGCAAAGTGAAAACTGAGGGCTGCAAATTCCAGGACAAAATACAGGGATGGAGGATGGATATCTTCTATTGTTGCATATTTGTCACACCTAAATGTTTCAGATTGTTGAACAAATTTTAACATAAAACAAAGACAACCCAGGAAACACAAAATGTAGTTTCAAAATGATGATTTTATTTATTGAAAAAAAAATACTGTCCAGCCCACATTGCCTAATGTGAAAAATTAATTGTCCCCTTAGCTACCAATCTATCTAATTACCAAATTCATTTGATAATTAGGTTCATTTTCACTGGCCACACTCACAAATGATTACTGGCAGACTTGTTGAATCAAAACATGACTAAATAGAACGTGTCTGGCATTGTGAAGTAGCTAAAGGGTCTCAAAAAGCAGCACAGGATGCAACGTTCTAATGAGATGCAAGAACAGATGCAAAACCAAGTCATTGACATGTATCAGTCTGGAAAGGGTTACAAAGTCATTGCTTGGAGTCTGGGACTCCAGAGAACCACAGTGAGAGAATTTATGCACAAATGGAAAAAACACGAAACAAAACCTTCCCAGGAGTGAGCCGGCCAACCAACATTTATCCAAGAGTGTGCTGACATCTCATCCAGGTCACAAAAAAAACCCCAGATGAACATCAAAAGATCTGCAGGCCTCACTGGCATCAGTTAAGGACCGTCTACACGATTCCACAATAAGGGGCCAAAAAGGCATCCATGGAGTTCCTCTGACATTTGCAAAATAATTACCTGCACGGGCAGAAGACTTTTGGAATAACATCCTGTGGACTGATGAGTGAAAGGTGCCATTTTTTGGAGGACATGGGTCCTGTTATATCTGGTGTAAAGCTAATACTGCTTTCCACAAGAGGAACATCATACCAATGGTAAAACATGGTGATAGTAGTGTGATGGTTTGGGGCTGCTTTGCTCTCTATCAGAAAATTCTCCTGGAGAATATCCACCCATCAGTTCATGACATAAAGCTCAAGTGCAAGTACATTATGCAGCATGACAATGATACAAAAAACACAAGCAAGTCCACCTCAAAAAGAAGATAATTAAGGTTTTGGAGTGGGCAAGGTAAAGACTTGAATCCAACTGAGATGTTGAGGCAAGATTTTAAAAGGGCAGTTCATGCATGAACATCATCTAAGTAACACTATTCTGCAGAGAACAGTGGGCCAAAAATCCTCTGTGGTGATATAAAAGACTGATCACAAGATTTCGCCAACATTTACCTGCAGTTGTTGCTGTCAAGGATGGACCAACCAGTGTGTTTGGTTCTGGGGAGCAGTTCCTTTTTCACAGGAGTGATATAGATTTTCAATAAATCATCTTTTAAAAACTGCATTTTGTGTTTTGTGGGTTATCTCTATTTAATATTAAATAAATATAAATATTAATTTGATGATCTGGAAAATTTAAGTGAGAGAAATTTGCAAAAACAGAAGACATCAGGAAATATTTCTCTCACAGCACTGTAGTTGCTGAGAATCAAGAAGAAAAAGTTCCGTGCTAGATGTCTGGACTGACGTGAAGGTTAAAAACTGTCATTACTGCTGCTGATGTTGCTCTGCAGAAAATCCAGATGGATGCAACAAATTCAGACATGGAAAGTACTGCTCTTTTTCTGGGTCAGGCAAAAATATTTGAACTCATTACAGTGATATATGAACACAAAATGGACACAGATAGAACAAAACAAAAAAACACACACAGAAATGACCAAAACCTTAATGGGGAGGTGGCCATAATGGAACCTGAGTAAATGGAGCAGAGAAAGAGTGGTTAAATCTCACCATTCGCTGATGTGCTGCCTCTAATTTGTTTTAAGCCTGGATAGAAAAGCTCACTGCAGAAAAACCTCATCCAACTCCAAAACAGCTGAGAAAAAAACTGTGATTAATAACTGACTGGTTCCAAAAGATTAGATTGAAAACTTTAATTTTCAGGATCACCTCAGCATTGGCAAGGAGTCGACTGTGGGTTTCTTCTTAAACAAAAACACATTTATTTTTCTGGGGTAAAAACATACAAATAGTTTGCAGAAAAAGTTCAGCCCACACAAAGAACCACACTGTTGTCCAGCGTAAATATAAGTTTTTGTCATTTAGCAAGACAATGCACTGGCCAAAGTGGCTGGCAAAGTGTTTTGTAATGTAACATTTCTGAAAAGCTCTACTGTTAATGATCACTGCACTTCTGATTAGTAGTTTCCAGGATAGTTATCATCTAAAAACATCTGCTAATCTGTCTGCGTTATATTTCTGAATACTTCTTGTGCTGGATCACCAGCTGATATTTTTTCAGAAATCATATGAATATGTGCAGCTGCTCTGCTACCAGTCTGATTTCATCATTTCAGTATAAAATAACCAGGTTACACTCATTTCATGTGCTGCAAATATTAGCTTCATAATCTTTTACTTTATTAAGGCAGAAGGTAGACAACATTCAGTGTGCCGTGACCCATTCAGTTCATCTGTGGAAAACATGTTATTAGTCTAAATGTGAAAAGTAATTTGCCAGAATGTCCTCTTCGTACTCTCCTTCTTTGTTTGCACAACCTCTTTCCAGATCTAATTAAAGTTTAGCAGAGATCCTAAATGTTTATAAAGGTTTAGGTGTCTGCTAAAGTTTAGTCTTTTCGGTTGCTGGACCAGTGTCGTCTAGTCAAAAGGTGTTTTTGGAAATATTCCATCATCACTAAAGCAGCAGTCAAACTTAGAGTTCATTCTTTGATGATACCATTATACTGTAGACTGATGATTTTAAAGTGTAAGGTATCAGAAAAAAATCTAAACTGCATGCAAGACGTACATGCAAGATGTGCGAGCAGCAATCTGTATGTGTCAAGAGCTGCCATTATACTGCACTGCCAACATCAGTGCCTGTGTTTTTGATTTCTTCCATGAGCTTAAACTTTTTTTTTTTTTTTTGAGGGCAAGTATCGCTATCTGTGTCAGACAGTAGCTGGACGATCCAACCGTCATGTAGAGGATCATCATGGTGACCAGAGGAGGGTCTGCAGCTACCATCAGGAGAAGAAACAGCAGTTTAACAGTGGCAGAACAGCAGTTTGCACAACCGGAGAAGGAGCATAATTCAGGAGCATGCTCACTGTTTTCTTCAACATTTGTCCCAGAGGGTGTAACTGTCAATGCTGAGTTCTACTGTAATGTTCTGATGTGTATGAGGGAGAATATTTGGCTCAAACTGCCACAACAACACAATCACCATTCTCCAGCCTCCCTGTTTGCCAGATTTGACACCTTGTGACCATTTCCTCTTCCCCAAAATGAAATTCAAGTTGAAGGTTTGCTGTTTTGACACAGTTTAGAAGATTGGATGGAGCTTCACACATTTTCATAACAGTGTTGCAGGAGCACTGGGAGCAGAGTATCGTTGCACAAAGAGACTACTTCAAAAGAGACATTTTAAATCAGGCTCCTGTTTTTTACTAACACAATCGTAACTTTCGCCTTGTTATGCATGTATTACATTGTGTTATGTGACCCATGTCATTTACACTTACACAGCACACCTGATGTGTCACATAGACAGAAATAGTCAAGATGTCAATTGCTGTTCAGTGACTGCTATGAATAGTTGTTTTTCTGGAGCATCGATATCTGTCAATGTATCAAAGATGAGAAACAGGAAAAGGATGTGGCTGAAGTCATATGCTGCATATCAGAGAATTTTGCCTGTATTTTCTCCTTTCTACATGCAGCTGATGAAACTGTGTTTCAACATTAAAGGTTTCAAGGTGTTTACTTGCTTATTCCTCGTTGAAAAAAATGTTGTGATACAGCTCATATTTACAGAAGTTCTATCTTAATCTGCTGATAACATCAGGATGTCTCTCTGTGTTCAGGTCCGACTCGCTGCATCTCATCAGTTCAGTTCGACACCTTTAACTTCTAGGATGTGCTGAACTTTGACAGACCGCCTAAGTGGATCAGCTGGGATTCTCACCTGAGGTGGGGCCACATATCATCTTCATTATTATACATAATTAACTCAGACACAAGGACCCCTCCTGATTAGAGTCATGTAAAGGGAGACAGATGATTATAACCATCAACTGACCCAAATCCAGGAAGTGCAGGATCACTGCCTGAAGGGGGGTCTGCATGGTTGAACCAACCCTTGTCTTTTACAACTTTTTTCTCCATAATTCATTTATATTCATTTTAGAAATTGTCTTTTTTTGCTGCCAGCAAACTGTCTAGGTGGGTTTAGCATGTTAATAAATGAACTACTGTCTAATGCATCTTCCTGACATTGCGGAAAGTGACAGAGGAGAGATAGACGTCAAACGGAGAAAGATGAGTCAGACATCAATACATCTGGGTGCATTCGGCTCTGCAAGCTAAGCGACTGTCAGGCCAACAGCAAGGTGCAAAACAAAAACAACTAAAGCCTACAGTCACGACAATTTGTAAATTAAATTCAAGGGAAATGACAGAAGAGCAACATTACCTTTCTCTTGTTGTTGGGGCTCACGTACAGATAACTGAGTATAGTCTTTGCTCCGACTTTGTCGTTCAGCTTCTGGTACGTTGCTCCATAGTCGGTTGATCTGAAATTTAATCAGAAAGGTCTGATGAACACTTGGAGAATTACTTGTTGCAATTAAAAGTACCCCCTTGAGATTTCAGGGAGAGAGAGGCGAAAGAGCGCTGACGTGATTAAGTCTCTTTTGTGCTCGACGTTGCAGCATGAAGCCCATCGGGAGGGTGAGGCCACGTCGCTACGGTGACCAAGTGGTGACTTCGGCCGCTGTTTTTATAACACACACACTAAACCTGAAACCTGAGCATATCACATAGAAATCCCAACAAGTGGGTCATCATTCTACACCAGCTTGTACTACGAGGCAAGTTCACGTTCATTGAACCAAACAACTGCAGAAACTGCATTTGTTTTTAACTCAGCAAGTCAAAAACAAGAGTTTCTAAATCTAGCCATGAGCATTTTCAGATACAAGGGGTAGTTTTGGCAACTGATGATCGAACATGGACAAGTCTGAAGCTGCATTTTTCTCACAAGAACTACAATCCTAATCCAATGTGAGTAATAGAAAACTATAATAGAGACTAAAAGCAGCACAGCTGTCTGGATATTCTGCTGCAGCCAAAACCACGAATAAAAGCTGCAAAAAACTGCTGACTGTGTGAATGCAAGATCATCAGCTTATTAATCTGCCTCATACAAGAATTTCTTTATTCCTTTATTGTCATTGCACAGTATACAACAAATTTAAGAACCAATCCTGTCAGTGTATTCATAAAAATCAGACAACATGTTCAAAGTAAAGAAGGCACAATTTGAGGAATATTTTAGTCATGTAAAAGTTGGTTAAATGTAAGTTTATTTCAATTCAACGTTCAGTAAAATTATCATGATGCAACACAAGACTGTAAAATAAAATTACAGGTGTGGTCCCTTTACGCAACTCACACAAAAGAATAAACAATCAAATGAGGATGAATTGCGCAATGTTACATTTAAGGTGATGTTCTTATGGTGTGTAAGGCAGGATAAGCCTATTTTGCTTGTTAAATGGTTTTGGGAGCAAGTAAAGTAAAGACAAGATATTTATCCTTCTTAGGGAAAAGTCACACAATCTGGCAGCTAGATGCAAATGAAAAATATTAAGAAACAAGACAAGAAACACAAAACTAAAGAACAAATATAGCAACATGTTTTAAACCAGTAAGTAGACTTACTGCAAATCCTATAAAGTCAAGAAGTGCAAGGTTTTAGTGCTTTATCAGTCTCAGTTTGGGATTATATTAATATACAAAGACATATAGAAGAATATAGTCACTTTGGAATCGCAGCTCTAAAAGCTTCTTGCCCTCCTCAGAAACCTTTTCATTATCTGCACTCTGAGCTCTGCAGGATCTTCTAGGAACGGTGATGCTATTTTCTAAGAGAACTGATTGGTCAGTAGGAGGTGTTTTTATAAGTGTTCATCTGTTATCTTGAACATAACCTGCTCAGTGGGTTTGCAATGTCTAACCTGGCAGACAACAGGTAAAGCTTGGTATGAGTCTGTTGTATAAAAAATTTTTTTTCTTTAAAATGGATGTAACTCTAAATACAATCACAGAAAATGCTCACAAATTGTTGATGGAATACTGATAAGACAATGGAGACAATCAGAAACATTTTACAGCTTCAAAGTGAAGAAGAGATTTATCAATAATAAAGTAGAGAACAAAAACACTATTTTTTATTGGTGTTTGGTATTTACTGTAGCCTAACAAATTTAGGCATATAGGAACTGATTAAAACCTATCACAAGAGACCAATCATCCCATAAAACGGTACTTTTAAGGCTCTGGAATCTTTTTAGATTCAAAGAGGCGCCTGTTTGACCTCTAATAAAACGCATTTTGTGTAATTATTATGATTTGTTTTTAAATGATAAATCATTGCGTGGAATTGCTACCTTTCAAACTCTGCAGATATAAACATACAAATCTTTGTGCCACCCTCAGAAAAGAGCAGAGCTTTATTAAGCTGAAGGGAGCGTCTATTGTAAAGATTAAAAGCAGCTGTGGATGACAGATACTAGTGGAGCAGTCACTCATTAATCTGCATCTAGTCACTGAAAACATTGTGCTTCTGTGATTACATGCAGTCCCAAAAGGTTTTGTTTTAATCTGATGCAGAGGACATGTTCCCAAACTTAGGTGACTGCAAACTTTCCACTTTGTTTGCAGTTGAACTCAAGAATCTAATTAACCAGTAAACGCACAAACACTCCGGTTTGCAGGTATTCTTAAGCTGATACCGCTGTGACACATTCAGATAAACAAACGGAAATCAGATGTAAGTACCTCAATGCTGCGCTTGTAGTTTTGTTGTGTTCTGACGATAACGGTTTCAGAATTGCAAATGTTTTTGTTTCTTATCGTGAGTCCAATGGAGCCAATTTGTCTTCAAATATGAAAAGAAAACTGAGGAACATGCTTCAGTTTTTTTTCTGAAAAACTGATGAATGACAGGATGCATTGAGCCACAGAAGCTACAGTGCCTATAAAAAGTACTCAACCCCATTATAAGTTTTCTGTATTTTTTGCTGTTCAACATTGAATCATGCTTAATTTATTTTGGCATTTTGGACAAGAATTTTTAAAAAGGACTCTTTCATGTCAAAGTGAAAACCAATTTCTACAAAGTAATGTCAAATAAATAAAATATCGAAGGTAAAATAAGTGGCTGCTTAAGTATTCAGCCCCTCCAAGTCAGTATTTAGTAGATGCACCAACCTTTGTCATCTAGACACTAAAATTTTACCCAATTCTTCTTTGCAAATCTTTCCGGTTACTCAGGGATCGTGAGTGAACAACCAAAGTAAGCCACAGATTTTTACTTTGCCTGCAGTCTGGGCTGTGATTTGGCAACCTCTTGTTGTCTTTATTACATTTCTGTGTAACTTTAGCCGTTTGTTTCAGCTCTGTGCCCTGCTAAAAAACAGTGTCAGTTCTCTTGCAGACTGCACTAGGTTGTTCTCCGGGATTTTGTTATACTTTAATGCATTCATTTTACTCTCTACCTATTACAAGTGTTCCAAGGCCTGCTGCTGAGAAGCATCCCCACACCATAATGCTGCCACCACCATGCTTCACATCATGATGCTACCATTACCATGCTTCCATGGTTTACCATGGTTGGGATGGTGTGATTATAATGATGTGTGGTTTTTAGTGTCTGCCAAACCCACCATCGAGTCTGAAGGCCATAAAGCTCAATTTTGGTCTCCATCGGACCAAAGAACCTTCTCCAGTTGACTTAAGTCTACCACATGTCTTCTGGTGAACTCTAATCCAGCTTTATTACAAGCTTTTTTCAACAGTGTCTTTCTCTTTGTCACTCTCATACATTTTTGTCTGGTGAAGAACAGCCAATAGTTGTTGTATACACGTTGTTTCCTGTCTTAGCTGCTGGAGCTTGTACATTCTTCAGAGGACTCATAGGTGTGTTGTGACCCCCCTCACTAGTCCTTACATTTCTTAATAATGGATTGAACTGGAAATTTTCTTTTACTCATCTCCTGACTTATGCTTTTCAATGACCTTTTCACAGAGTGTTCTTTTTTTCATGGCATAGTTCTATCCTGGATTAGTGATTCATCAGTGACTGGACCTTGCAGATACACGTGTCTCTGAACTGCAATCACCGAGACACACTCACTGCACTCTGATGATCGTGATCATGATGTTGAATTGTGTGACTTGTAGCACCATCTGGCTATACTTGGGTTAAATTAGATGAGTCACTCTACAGGGCTACAGGGGGGTTAATACTTATGCAATTACTTCTTTTACTTTTTAGATTTCTAATCAACTGACATTACTTCGTAGAAATTTGTTTTCCCTTTGACACTAAAGAGTTTTTGGGTTTTGTAAATTCTTGTTCAAAAGAAAGTCAAATTAAATTGACCAATTAAATGTTGGAAAGCAATAAAAAGAGTAAATCTTAGAATGGTTCTCAATTCGTTTTACAGGCCATGTAGTCTGGATGTGACTTCTCTAAACTCAGGTCGGCTCCAAGTCATCTCTAAGTGACGCTCAGCTCATAACATCCATCTTACATCAGGGACTTTTCTGGTATGACTACTACCACTAAGTAGAGACACTTCATCATGTTTTAAATGTAATTTTCATAGAAATGCAGCTTCAAACAGTTAAATCAAGGCCATCTTGGAGTGAACGCTAAAAAGATTCAAATACTGGTCAAAGTGTCAATGTGAAATTAGTGTGTTGGTTAAATTTTAGCATTTCAGACCGTCTTTGAAAGTTTGAACGACTTATCTGAGCCTTTAGGTCTAATTTATTTTGAGACTCCTGAGGCTCAATCAAGGAGCTATTCTAATTTCACATGAAGATAGAGAAAAAGGCCTAAAGCATGCAAATCTTAAAAATGTCGTCTCGTATGACTTCAAATGAAGCAATCACTCAATCGACTGAAGCTGTTTTTTTTGTCCACATTCAGCTGTTAAATCCTGACTGAAGCCCTCTGTTTAAAGTTTTCAGAGAGCTTCGCACTTGAAGTTCTACAACCGTGGAAACAGAAATATTCATGGAAGATTGTCAATTTCGCCTCATTTAGATTTACTCCAGGCTTGTTTCCATGGTGAGAAAATACGCCGCCATCGCTTTAACATCATTTATCAGAAACCTTCAACGGTGAGGGCCAACGGACAATGACATCATCAGCCTATTGATCGGCTTCTGTCACAGAATCGCTTGATTTAAGAGCCAGTAACATATTTTAGTGTCACAGCAACTGCGAACATGAAGCAATAAAATGGCGTGGCCCCAGCAAATCCCGGGAAGATGAAAGCTGTATTAAATGAAAAATGATAGTTTCTCAAGGACGATAATTTTGGGTGAAACTCGTCCATCTTGCTAGTGGTTACGTGAGGTTGTAAGGTGCGTCTCTAAACCAGTGTGTTTGCTCATCGGTTTGCTAAAACACTGTCCACATGTTAGATCAAACAAGAGGGGAGTGAATAAAATGCTTACAGGACGACACATAAATGATATCACTGCCATTAAAGAGATATGGCTCACTGAGGAAAATGGATTCAGGATATCGTAGGAGGACTCTTTCACACCCCTTTTTTACTTTCTCTAAAACAGATTAGAGTTGCGTCCACAGTTGCATATTAAAAGGCTTATTAGATAGACTTTCAATTATAATTTCCAGTCTTCTATGCATGATATGCAGCTACTAGACGGTGTTCACATTTTCTGTGGGGAGTTGGATTAACTCATGGTTCGGAGGAATGAGAGCTGCATGCATCTCGGGATGGTTAACATGAGGTCACTGGGTACATTAGTGAGCAGGAAACAGCAGCTCTGCTTGAGACACTAGACAAATGGCAGCTGAGTGTTCCAGGATGAATTTATGAAGCCCTCAGCGCCACTCACACGGTATATCTTTTGAATAGCAGGCTAAATCATAGCCTTCCTCCCTCCCGCTACCACATCCGCAATCACTTTCCATCATCCTCCTGCCTGTCAGGTTTGGTGGCAAAATTCCATTCTTAAAGCTGCACCTGACATGAGTGTGTTTTAGCCCCTGAAGGCTGAAAGAGAAGAACCATGCCCGGATAGACAATTATAATTTGTGCATTTGTTGAATCGGAGCAAATATGCCATCCACACTCTGCTGGAATCAACTAAATCAACATCCAGAAATGTCAAAGCTGCCTCGTGTGTTGTCCTCTCAGAGCTCAACCGTGACCATAAATCACACTCAAATTCATATAGGAAGAATAAACTCTCATTGTAACTTCAGACTTGTCCCCATAATGATTCAGTTCAGTTCAGTTTCACTAAAATAGTACCAGATGACAACATGAGTCATCTCAGGGCACTCTACCAAGTGAGGTCAAGACCTTACAGTGTTATATTATTATAGAAATTCCCTTTGAGCAAGCATTTGGCGACAATGCTTGCTCAAAGGGAAAAGTAATCCAGTTGGCTGTAATTTGTGTATCCATGACAGGAATTTTCTTGCAAATGGGAATTATTGGTGCCTTCCACAGTGGTTCTAGCCAGCAGCAAAGGAAAATCACCAGCACCAAAATGATAAGAAATGACTATAAAATATGTAAAAAATAAACAAAAGATGTGTGTGTGTGTATATATATATATATATATATATATATATATATATATATATATAGCATCATTTAAACACCACAGCATACCTGAGTATTGTTGCTCACCATGTCCATCCACTACAGTGGACCATCTTTTGATGACTATTTCCAGCAGGATAATGCACCATGTCACAAAGCTCAAATCATCTCAAACTGGTTTCTTGAACATGAAAATGGGTTCACTGTACTCCAATGGCCTCCACAGTCACCAGATCTCCATCCAGTAGAACCTTTGGGATGTGAAGGAACGGGAGTTTGGCATCATGGATGTTCAGCATACAAATTTGCAGCAACTGCATGATGCTTTCATGTCAATATGGACCAAAATCTCTGAGTAATGTTTTCAACACCTTGTTGAAAGTATGCCTCCAAGACTTAAGGCAGTTCTGAAGGGAAAACAGGGTCCAGCCTTTTACTAGCAGGGTGTACCTGAAAAACGGCCAGTGAGTGTATAGTGTAAACTACCATTTAAAGAGCCCATATTCTGTAGATGAACCGGTTTAGAATTCTATTTTGGTGGTCTGCTAGAATATCTTTACATGCTATAATGTGGATCCAACAGCTTACAGCAATTCATCTTGTTTCACTAATTTCAGCCCCCTCATCTTAAAATTAACCTTGACATACCATCATGAAGGATGCTAAATTCCTAAAATACATCTTGAGAACAGAAGATTGAGGATCAAGGATGCACAGGTGGATACTTGATGAATTCACTCAGTTGTAATATCTGTCACTTTATATTTGTATTGTCCTTTTATGTGTCATGCCTCTTTCATACTCCACCGCATGTGTGTTAAGTAGAAAATTAAAATGTATGACATCCGTGTATTCTCATCACATTATGCCACACAGTGAACTGAATGAAAAGTATATATACATTCCGCTGTAAGTTATCATGGACACTGTTCAGCTCATATGACACAGGTCATAAAACAGGCTGTAATTGAACAATGGACATGAACAATGCAGTTGTGCTACATGTCAAAATTAACTGACGGCGCTTTGAAATAATGTTTAAAAATGTGGCCGTCTCATTTTGTTAAATGCTTTCTGCCTCGACTCCTCTCTTCTCCAATTTTTTTCCTCCTCCACGGTTGTACACACTGGGAAATAAGTGGTGGTTAAGTACATCAAAACAATGACAAATGGTCGTTACTGGACGTAACTTTGGTTCTGTGATGTCAGAAATGAACGATGTTTGCTTTTTATGTTGTTAATGCTAAAGAGAGAACTTCTACTTGAACCAACTGGATTATTTACTGGATTGTTCTTGTGGTTGGAGTCCAAACAAAGGCTCAGGTTGCCTTAAAGTGATCTTCTAATTGATGCAGTGGAAAACAGCTGGAGCTGTCAGGCAGTTACGTGTTTAAGTATGTTTGTTGCTTGCAGGAGACTGTAGGTTTGAGATCGATTCCATATAGGAGTACAGGATTTTTTTTAAAGGTTTTCTTCATTTGATCCACAAGGTAAGGCATTGTAATGGTGCCCGGCTGTATATTCTAATCTCAGCAGTAAAACCAGCCATTGTGTTAAGTTGTTATGCTTGCTGCCTATTTACATGTCAGGTTGAGTAGAAATTAATCAATTTTTTTTAAATTCTTTGATTATTTCAGCTTAGCATGCTGTAGACAACTAAATCTGTGTAGACTAGGCCAGAGCATTGTCTTTCCTGCTCACTGGTAAGTTTATTTGAGAATGCATGTTTTATTTTGGTAATTTAGTCCTTTCAGAGAGTCATATTTAATTTAACATGGCAGTATTATTTATCTTAATATGAACTATTTCATTTTTTGTATTAATTCTTGTTCGAGTAATAGATTTAATTGTTGAAAAGTATAAAAGATGAAGAAGAAGAATAGGCCTTTATTGTCACTGTTACAGAAAACAATGAAAATTGGTTTGGTACTCTCCGAATAGCGGCATTGAAAATTGACTATATAACACACCCTAAAATATATACAACAAAAGAGCAAACCCTAAAATATCTTTTTTTGATGGAGAGCACCGCTGCACAGCTGCATCCGCATGCACTACCATCTTGGACAATAGTAATAAAGGGTTAATGTTGAATAAAGATTGCTTTCACAAGTTTATTTCATATTTTCTGTCTCAATTATATCAATGTTTAAATTAAAATATGACTAAAATATACCACCTTTAAGTTAATGGTTGAAAACAGTTATGTTCCTTATTGAATGTTTAGATTGACGCAGAGTCTAACAGGTCACATGACCACAGTTATTTAAGGATACACCTGTTGCATTATGGGTCGGGAGGAATATGGCTACAGAAGAAAACCATATGGCTCTAAAATAAGATTCAGCAGGGTCCAAGAGATGCACACAGTAATTTGTGATTTTGCACTTTAATTAGTTTCATATTTGTGTGTAATATTTGTTGAAATGCCTTTACATGGATGGTTTGATGCATTTGCTGTTGCACTGCGGCTGTATTGGGACCCATCTAAGTGTGGATATTTGTTTGAGAAACTTTTAAATACATAAAAGATAAATACCTTGTTCTTTTATTTCTATTTATTTTTTATTTGTTTTTGTAGTTTTCACTGTGTCTGTTGACAAAAGAGACAAATAAATGTTCAAAAAATATCTGTGTGGTGTGTGGCCTTTATTTGATCGGACCAGTTACAGCCGCCAAGGTCTCAGCCTGCCTCCTTCTCTCTGCTCGACACTCCATAACAAATATAGAAATCACAATGCAGAGTCCAGGATAGGTGTAGAGGCAGCAGGTTACAGTGATGAATACTGAAAGAAAAGCCTGAACTTTAAGCAAAGTGTTGCAGGCAGGTAAAAATTAATGTTTTCTGTTGTAGAGAATTTCAGCATGGTCTTTGGGTTTTGTAAGTTTTTAGATGCACAGAAAAGCAAAACTCTAAAGCACTGATGAACAGGGAGGAACCAAACAGCAGAATGTGGGCTCTTTAAGTGTCAGTAATGATGCATGGTGATAATTAGCAGGTGTCTGATCAGTCACAGCTCACTACACAGTAAACTGCAGAGGATGGAGAGTAGTGAGTGAGTGTCATAATGTGCCTGATGCATGCGGCTGATTCCTGCAACTCTGACACTCTGTTTGCTTTAACCGTCTGCACATATCTATCTAATCTATCTATTTATCTATCTATCTTATCTATCCATCTATCCATCTATCCATCCATCCATCCATCCATATATATATATATATATATATATATATATATATATATATATATATATATATATATATATATATATATATATATATATATATATATATGCAACCTATTCTCAAATTGAGTTGAGATGGTGGTGTAAGTCTAAAACAGGACTTCGAGCCAGGAAACTGGGATTTATGTCCATGTTTTAATTCATTGTTTGGTTTGACACAAAAACTTCTTATTTTTTTTAGAAAAATATCTAATTTTGTCTTATAATACAACCCTGTTTGACGCATCTTCGTTTTCTGAGTCCTGCTCCATTTAATATAGGAGTGGATGGCTGGAAAGAACTGACAGTTCAATGAAATAAACCAAATACAAAAACAAAAATTCTTGATGAGAAATGTATTTCTGGTACATTTCAAACAAACATCTTCCAGGGTAAAATGCATTTCCATCATAATATAATTGATAGTGCAGTTTAGCATTGTGTTTTTTATTTTAGAGCTATAAAAGTGAAAAATGACAAAGATGTGACTGTTTCAGAAGAAACTCACACAAATGCCTGCAATAAATAATCACAGTGACATTAACCTTCTTGTAAGGCTGTAATTCACTCTCAAAGTGACAGTTTTGATGGCCAAAAGGGCATTTTTGCTGCAGTTTGCTTTAGTTTTCCAGCTCTTACACTCACCTTTTAATGGAGACAGGTATTTATTGTATTTCAAAATTCTCACAATTTTTTCTGATTCATATAGAGCCCAAGCTCATTTATTTCGTCCTTACAGATGTAAAGTTGTTACTCACTGAATTTAGGGATGTTTTTTCCAAAAAATTATAGCATAGGGCTTAGGAGGTTAAGAATAAAGCAAAATATGGCAACCACAGGAATGTACATTTCCCTTTTATTCTAATCAATCTTCAAGCCAAAAGTTTGTTTTTGGAGGATCCTTCTACTTGGAGAGAAAAGAGGCAGATTAGCCGAATGGATGTTTGCTTTTCTGATTCACTGGTTGAGTAAATGCAACAGTTTTTACAGCTGGAGTCGAATCTTAGCGCTGAGTTACCTTGTTAGTGTGTAAACAGAAGCCCTGGGAACCACACTCAGGTAAATAATCAGCATCCGAACAGTCAGTAGTGGATGAAATGAAGCAAATTTATACAGGTGGGTGACAAATTAAAGAGAAAACCAACAGCAACTGTCTCAGTAAGGTGTTCTCAGTAAGAACAGCTTCATTGTATCATGGCATTGATTCTACAGGTCTCTAATGGAGTTCTACCAAAAGATGCTCTTTCATTTGGTGTTTAGATGATGGTGGTCCTGTTGAATATGTTGATCTAAAGACTTCCAAAGCTGTTCAGTTGAGATCTGGTGACTGCGAAAGGCAACAGCACAAGTTTGTATTGGTTTGCTTCGAGCCTCCACCCAAAGGGGTCCAAGCCATGTCACCAAATGGATAACAGGATTCTGTCAGTGTAGGGGTGAAAAGTTCAGGTTTTTCTTTTAATTTGTCAGCTGATTTAGAGGTTATCAGTCCATAAAATGTAAGCCTGCAGATTGTTCCAAGATAATACACTTCTTGGTGCAACCATTTCAATTCAATTATATTTATATAGTGCAGATCCACAACATATGTCATCTCAGAGCTCTTAGCATAGTAAGGTACAGACCTTAAGAATTGTAAAAAGAGAACAGAAAACCTAACAATCCAAAGCTGCCTTTGGAGTCCCTATGTGCAACGATGGGAAGGAACATTTCACACCTACAGGCCATTTAGAATCAGCAACTAACCTCAGCATGTCTTTGGACTTTGGGAGGAAGCCAGAGAACCTGGTGAGAGTCTACGTAGAGTGAACATGCAAACTCCACAGAGAAAGATCTCAGGCTGGAATCGAACCAGGGACCTTCGAAACTAAACTTGAGAGTACAGAAGAAGTGGCTGACTGATAGCTTTTCCCACATATTGGTCAGATCAAATGCTGTATTTATGGCTATTTTTTTAAATGACACATGCAGAATGAAGAGATTTTGAGCTTAGATTTGGTTCATTTTCATTTAAAGTAGTTCAAAGACGGTCAGAAAGCTAATAATCCAACTTTTTTTTTCTTCAGTTTTTGCAATTTTTGGCTCCGATAAGTGGCGTAATTGTATTAAGATAACATGCCTGTCAAACCTGCCCACAGGTTTTGGGTTTTCGAGGGTTAAATGAGGTGATTTTGGTCTACGGAGCTACTAAATGATGGAAAGGATCCCTGCTGGCTCATATAAATGGGAATAATTCCTGATGACAGTAGCGGAAATGTGTGACTTGGATCTTTAAGCCAGTTCAGGTATTAGCATTAGACCTTCGCAGGTCACAAATCTCTGTCAGCTTGTAAATAATGGGACTAAAAACAGAATAAAGTAACGCTGGACAGGTTGACAGGTAGGAAAGTTTCAGGCGGTTACCTCATACTGTCATTTGGGGCCACAACAAGCAGTAACGCCCAGTTTTTTCTCCAAACTCTCCCTGAGGAGCTCCTGGACTCCTGCAGACCCTCCGGCTATCTTAAACACAGTTATCTGTTGCTTTGCTCCTCCTGTAAATTGTCCACTAATGT
Organism: Amphiprion ocellaris; assembly: GCF_022539595.1. NCBI lineage: Eukaryota > Metazoa > Chordata > Actinopteri > Pomacentridae > Amphiprion > Amphiprion ocellaris. Next base: position 36,192,177 of record NC_072769.1, read on the forward strand.
TCTGCACTCTCATTATCCTCAAAATGTGCATCATCTGTTCTCTCATCGGTCTTTCTGTCAATCTGTCTGCCTCGTCCACGCGCACCTTTAATCATCCATCCATTACGAGAGGCTGCGTTTTCTCAGATTTATAATGAAGTTAGTGAAGACGCACCATTACGAGGCTAATGTGGCAGCAGCAGCCTCACTTTATCTTCAGTCATATAACGGTACATTTACTATGAGCTGAGTAAACCTCTTTGCAGAACTGTGAGTTATTTGGTCCCTGAACCTTCAGAAACTTCTCCAATTCTGCTCTATATTAAACAAAACCTGTCAGGGCTGTTATGTGAAACCCCACAGCAGCAGCTCGCTAACAGACGCTTTGTTTGCTTGAAGACAAATTGACTAAAATCACACGAACGAGTCCCAGAATCTCACACACTCTTTGCAAACAAGCTGCTGATGCAATATTAGTCCAGGTTTTACTGGTTGCTCATATTAATGAAGCTGCTGTTATCGGTTCTAGCAGGTAAAGAAGCTTCAAGTCTACATATATTTACACTCTCTGTGCTTTAGGGACACACAAAGAAAATGAAAATGTCCCAAGAATTCATGCTTTATATGTTTCAAATGTTGAAGCTTAGTTCACTCAGAGTTCATTTTGTGTCATTTACAATTTTAACTTAGCTACAGACTGTAATACTTTTTAACTTGATCAGCCTCACTTAACTTGATCTTTTGATGATGACCTATGGACATTTTCTAAACGAGTGTCCATGAAATTTTAGATGTAGATCATTTTTAAATTGACCTTAGTTATATTTTGAAAAGCTAACAAACTGTTGGGTCATGATCAAATGGGAAATCCACTGATCTGATGCACTCTAGTTTTTTAAAATTTACCTTTATGAGCTGTTTTTAGTGAGCTTTGTAGAAAATTGCACTCAAAAAAATTCTCAAAAACAGTGACAATCTGGCAGTAACAGTGCCACAAAAAGTTTGTTAAAAAACAGTGAAACACTGTAATATTCAGAAACTGTAATTTAAAAAGAAAAATTTTGCTGATTGTGTCAAATATTGCTATTTGACAAAAATGCAATTCACTGCGATTAGTTAATTACAAAGTCTCTAATTAATTAGAATTTTTTTTGATCACTTCCCACCACTAGTATATACAGTAAAACTTTGATTTTATGATCATCCACTGTAAAAAAAAAAAAAAAAATTACTATTTGTAATAATACAGATTTTTGATGTGGATTATTTACAGCTGAAGATGTTTTTTTGTTGCTGTTTTGTGATATCATTGTATATTATCTGTAATTTAAGTTTATAAAAGGATTTTCAATTTTTCTAATTAATTTTTTTTTAAATAACAGCAAATATTTGTTAAATAACATTCTTTGCTTATTTAAATATAAAAAACAGTGGATTATAACATGTAAACATTGTGAAAGACTATTATTAACTACTGTTTACAAAAACAGATTTTTGATATGGACATTATGTGCAGTTTTGGCCGATTTATTTGAATTAATAAAGCATTACCATTTTTCATTATTAAATCAATTGTTATCAATTGTTCTTTTCTGCATTGTTTGTCTGTTTTTCCATCTGTTCTTCTGTTCCTTTGGCTCTGCCGAAGGTTTTTTCTTCCTGGTTGAAAGGAGTTTTTTTCCCCACAGAGCTGCTCAAAGGAAATCTGAAAAAATAACTCTGGATTTGTTGGGTTTCTCTGTATAAATTTTCCAAGGTCTTCACCTCACTGTGCCTTCAGATAACATGTGTTGTGAACTGGTGCTTCATGAAGAAAATACAACAGTACAAAATATACAAACATGTCAACAGTCCATATGCATGAGTATTGGGTTTTATTTCCTTCTCTTTTTTTGCTTTACAGTTTAAAAATGTTGGAAGCAGGGAAATAAAAGCAGCAATTTGCAAAAGATTCTAAAACATAGGAAATTAATCTGACAGGTAAAAGCCTTCACAGTTTTGTCACCTTTTGGACGGCTTTAAAATCTCAAATCCATAAAAGCCTTTATATCCATCGAGACAACAGCTACAGTAAAACTGATCAGTGGGGTGATGAGAGGAAGGAAAATGAAAGCTACTGTACATTTTCACAAAAAGGGACATCTCTATGTACAGCATCAAGTGGAATTAACTCCCTGACCTGTTGACCTTCGCTTTATATCACTCATGCTTCCTCTACAGCGACTCTCAGCTTGTTTCTACTCTTCACTAAACCTGAAGTGAAGTATTATTATAGCTGCTACTTCAAATGGAAATGCTTGTAGATGCTTTGTGCATCATTTTATTCATGTCTCCCTCGTAGTTCTGACTGACGTACAGTCTCTGGTTTCTCCAATGGAACTCATATGATTCAATATATAATTGCAGGACTTTTTGTATCATAGTTGACATTTTTGCTGTTTTCAGGCCTAAAATCAACACAGCCCCTTTTAACCAAATACCATGTGGTATTTTTAGTGAAAGATTCTTCTAAAATATCATTTATACAATTGAGTAAAATTGAAATTGAAAGTTATTTATAAAGATATTGTAGTACACCTGTTGACACTTGACTCACACACTAGTTTATATTAAATAACTCAGAAAGCCTTGGAGTCTTGCCAGTCTTTTCTTCAGGAGGAAATGACATCATGTGGAGCAGGTCATGTGATCTGGAATTAACACACTTCCTTGAGAGGTGTTTTTGTAATGAGTAACTTAGTTGAAAGTGATTTCTCGGACACAGATATAATTTGTTATTTTCCATCTAAAATTCGACATATTGCCAAAAAATAAATATCATGATTATCTCAACTTAATAAAAAGAACACAATCAAAACAATTTTTTGAATAAGCTCATTTTATTATTGTTTAGCTAATTAGAAGGTGATCGTTATTAAATTCGTACAGTTATTTATGTGACATTTTAGTGATATCCAGTCATTTTTTATTAATAAGTGATTGTTTCTATCATAAATAATTATGGAATTTGTGAAGACATGATCACAATGAACATAAAAAATTTAATTTTTTTATGCAAGACATATCCCATAGATTTCAAAAGTCCCTCAATTATATATTGACCCATATTTACTTCTGCCACCTTGAGTTACACTTGAACAGAAAGTACAGAATGCAGTAAATGTGAAAATGCAGGTGTAGCTTTAAAAATTTAAGAGGTTAAAAGCCAAAATCGAAGACTAAATATAATGTAATTTAAAAATTAAAAAGGGTAATTAAAATTGTTAAAATTTAACACTTTTTTTTTGCATATTCTTGTCAAAAAAAGGCAAAATAAATGGACCATAATTCAATCAATAAAAAGTGGAAAACTTCCAGGGAGAGTGAATAATTTCTATGGGCATGTACTGCCTATATTTAACAGAAGTAATGAAAAACACATTTTGTAATGATAATTATTTTCACAGATGGTTAACACTTTCCCTTGTTTTAGGACTTTAACAGCAACAATGTTTCCTAAAAGGCATCTACTGAACTAAAATGACATCAGAATGGAGTCAGAAGTGAAGCGTTTGCTCCGAGCCGGGCTTCGCTCACATCACGGCCGCTCAAGATAATTTGCCGGAGAACTCTGCAGCTCCAGTGATGTTGATTAGTGACTTTCACGTGAGGGATTTCTGCTGCCCACAGACATTAAAACTGATCGAGGACGCCGCTGTTTCAGAGCTCTTTCTTTAATCATTGCCCTCAAGTTTCTGAATGTATCATTGATTCACATTTTGAGTCTCCTTTCATTCCTGCTGGTCGAGCCGGCAGCAGTTCAAACCGCAGGATTAAAAAACATCACAAATATACAGCAGCCAGTCCAGCAGCCCCCTCTGACCAATTTATTGTGTCAAACCCGGAGCTGCTGGAGGCTTTTCTGGAAATGTCATGAGCTCATGTAGCGTGAAGAGCTTACCTCCATAATGAACTCTCAGTCACACTGTTGAGGTTGAAGTCAAACAGTTTGGTCAGCATCAGAATCACCTGCAACACAAGACGAGCATCACAATCAGACTCATGAATTCACCCAGCAGGTTAATTAGCTGCATAGAAGTGATGAGGTGAGGAGAAACTCTCACATCCAGTCTGCCACAAGAATATTTCAGTGTTTCTTTCTTTCTCATGAAGCCAGACTAAAATCACTTAATATATGTCTGCATGAAGTCTGAAATCGAGGTTTTAACGGGTCATATTCTAAATGATACTTAATCTAAGTGGGTTCTGCTGGGGTTTCATTCTGCAGGTCTGCGGGTTAAAATGTACAACAGCTGATTAAATCCATTTCACATCCACAAATTCACAAAATCAGCTTGATGTAGCCAAAAACATTTACTCAATGACTGTACGAAAGTGCAAGTACATATTTAATCTTATGCTGCTTCCTATTCTGTCATTGAACTCCACTACACTCATTTTAAAGCCTTTTCTATTCATTATATTGCACATTTATGAAGATGATTAACCCTCTGAACCCAAAGCCCAGCACCCTGACAGGAAATGTTCTCTTAAAAATCAAGTGTTACATTGGAAATCTCAACTTAATAATAATGATATTTAATTAACAGCACTGTGTTTGACATAATATATAACCTTTTAACAAAATACAGTTTTGTCCTCACTAGATTCTATAAAAAAATAAAAATAAATTAATCTCTCCATCACAAAATTAAGAAGCTATTAGTGATTCACCTGCGGCCAACAGTCATATGACAAAAATTCTGAAAGTTTTTGGCTGAACTGCAGGCAGTGTTTGTCAAAACAGAGAGGACAAATATGAAAACAAAAGAATGTACGTAGTGAAATATCTTTAGCATATACACAATTTTTTTCCCAGTATTGATAACACCTGTGTGCATTATTATGTTATTTTATTTTATTTTTTGCAACATGAATAACCAATGAAATTCACCTTCTGTTTTCTTATTTATTGAACTATAACTGTGTCATACTGCACAGAAGACTTTTCTGAGTTCTCGCTCCTTCTTCTTGGTTGTGCTGTTTCCACAGAGGTGCAAGAATTTAAATTACAGTCAAAAATGAGCCTACAGAGAAGAAAAATGAGACAGGAGCAAAAAACACCCACCATGGTGTTCAGAAGATTAATTGACTTATTTAAATAATTAGCATTAATTTGTTTTACTGGCGTCCGATGTTGTGCTGGACTTTGGTAAATGTTTTGTTGTGCTTTAATGTGCTACAGAAATAAACTGAGTTTACTTGTTTGGTACATTTTCATATGTGTTGAAAATTGCTGAAGAAACAACGCAGGTCTGGGTGAACGTCAAAGTCCTTTGCAACTTTAGAACATACGGTATCAAACTCCACATTTTTTCTGAGGTTCTCCAAAAACTCCATGCAATCTGAGCCACTTTGCGCAATCAAATCAGATCCCGGAACAACTAGAAGAAAGGGGTCTTTTAAGGGAGCTTAAATGCTTCAAATAGCAGCTTTAAATGGCTTTAGGTTGACTGTAAGCCTGAATGAAGAAAACTGCACAAAGTTTCCGATAAGCGTGTTAGAAAACCTGGAGGTGATGCAGAAACATCACAGGGGGTCTTTGAAGTCAGTGAAAATGGAACATGTTTGTTCACACTAAAAATAAAAATATATATTTTTCAGTACAACAACCTGTACACAATTTGCACAAAATGCAGAAGAAATATGAGAAATTTGATGCTGTTTTTGCAAAGATGAGGATTTCCTGAATCCTAAAATACCAAATATGTCCATGTTTACTGATGCAGACTGAAATGATTTTTTTAGTACAATAACTTGCACACAATGTCACTCGTGCAAATTTCTGAAGAAATGGAAGAAAATCAGTGCTTTTTTTTTTGCAAAGATGAGCACTTCATTACTCCTAAAACACCAAATATGTCCATGCTTACTGAATGGAGCGTTAGATGATTGGAGCAGAAGATGCTCTTGCTGCTTTTCATAGTAATTTTTAAACCATTACTATACAAACCAACACAGAAATTAGTCTTTTGTGAAAGTTTCGTTTTGTGCAAGATGAGGTGTTTGTGTTGTGAAATGGAGACGTATATTTGCTGGAATGAAACTCAGTTCATTTTAACACCAGAGACGTTCGCCCACGCCACACAAAGAGCGTCTCAAAGCTGCAACAAGGTTTTTTAAAAGAATTTTTTATCCGTGCACAAAACCACACAGTGCAATTTCTTACTGTGATTCCTCATAATTGTTTCAAAGTCATTACTTAATCATATCAGATTGATTCTGAACACCCTCACTGTAAATATTCCTCATTTCGTTAACACCCTGAAGGTGCTCGCGATGAGGGAAAGTGGGTCAGCCAAAGTCTGGAGGGAAAAACAGAGGCAGAAACATCACATTTCGCTCGGCGCGCAGGAGAACTAAAGCGGGCGTGGAAACTCACAATCTATTTACTTTGTGACTGGAGGTGTATTTCAAATGGATAAAAACTCAAAAAACGTTCTGCGGTTTCACTTTAATACGGTGTTTTTAAATCTTGCTTATGAGCTTATGTTTCATTTTGATAAATCCTCAAATTATCTGGCGACCCCCTGTGCATTGTGGGCAACCTGCAGCAGGTGAGATGCAACCAATGGAGAAATGTTTCTTCTTACAATGTACTATCTTTGCTGTGGGGGAATCGACTGCATGTGCGAATCCACCGAGTCAAATGAGCTATTTAAATCTGCACAGTTTATACCTTTAGGAAGTTTCCAGACTGTCTTTGACACTTTCAGCTGCCACTACTGCCGAGCCCCTGAATGACTTGTGTGACTTTGTAAAACAGTTTCCACCAGCATGGGGTTCCTGCGAGTACAAGCAGAACAGATGCACCTCAGGTAGCGGAATTACATCGCGAGGTTGGAGCTCCTGTGATCAAGGCTTATTAAATATGCGACAACATCTGCAGCCCCCGAAACACCCGACCGACCCGCGGCTGGCAGGAAAATAACCACCAGGACAATGACTGGTTAAAAAAAAAAAAAAAAAACGGCACTGATTTAAAGTGGTTCAGGAAGTAGCTGAGCTTTTTTGAGCAAAATTTGCAGCTCAGTCGGCCTGATTCTAAAAGATATTTAATCTAAGTTGGTCCTGTTGGGGTTTTATTCTGCAAGTCTGTGGGTTATAATGTACAACAGCTGATTACATCCACTTTATTCATTATCAGACTTGACTTTTTTTTTTTTTTTTAAAGCTTTTTGTTATTAGTTATTTTGCACATTCAGATAATTTACCCGGCAAGTTTGAAAGGGAATGCTATGTTCAAAAGGATACAAGAAACGCAAAGAGTGAACTTTAGGATGGTCTAGTGTTGGAAAATCTCAGCTTAAAATAATGATATTTTATCAATAGGACTTTATTTGAAAGTGACCACCCAGACAACAACTAGTTAAAAAAAAAAGGTGTCGATTAACCCTTGTGTTGTCCTGCGGGCCAAATTAACCCGTTTTAAAGTTTGAAAATGTGGAAAAAATAGCTTCTGATGTCCGCATTTTCAACATTTTTGGAGAAATTTTTGAACATTTTTGGTGGAAAAAAAGAAATGTCAAAAAAATAATTTACTTTAAGAACATTCACAAAAAAATCTACCAAAATCCAACAAAATTTGCTGACTTTTGCTTGATTAAAGAAAATATAAGTTTTACTGATATATATGTAATCATTTTGGGTGTTTTTTGGATTTTTTTGGAAGATTTTTAAAATTTTTAAAAAAAGATATTTACAAGAATTTTCTTTCCAAATTTGGGGATTTTTTTATTTTTTTTTTTAATAAAATTTTTAAGGGAAACTTTTAATTTTCTTCCTGAAGGTTTTGCAAATTTTCTGAAATTTCAGGAATTTTTTTGCTGAAGTTTTGGATTTTTTTTCAGACAAGGAAACAATATTTTTTGGTGCCTGTAGATGAAGACAACAGGAGGGTTAAGAGCGGTTCAGGAAGTAGCTGAGCAGTTTTAGAGGGGAATATGAGGATAATATATATATATATAGTAATGTCCAAACTGGACCGTTGCATGCTGTGTGTTGACCAGCCAAGGCCATTTAGCTGCACAGCTGGAGACACCACACAGCTTCTCTATTTCACTCCTTATTCCTGTTTCTCGTCACCATTTTCCGGTTTGCATGTGCAGAAGGTGAAGGTGAGTGACTCGTTATGCTTGTGTACATGTTTGCATCTGCATATTTGACAGCTAAAACAGCGGGGGGAAAACTGTGCATCCTTTTCTTTTGTGTGCAATATGTACCATGCGATATTTCACAATTTCATTTCTCAGGTCTGATATTTCATTTTCATACATAACATTTAATATTTAAAAGTACAGCTTAAGATCACAAACATTCCATTTGTGGATCTAAAATCACCTCCATTCCCCCAAAAAGAGCCTGTAATAATATTAAAATAAAATAAATATTAAAATCTTAAATTTCTAAAGGCAAAACATATAAAACTGACATTTCAGGTAAATCCAACAGGCTGTGTATTTCACTTTCATACACAACATTGTCAATATGCACAATATTTCTCTTCTATTTCATTTTTCAGGTGCAATATAATATTTCATTTCCTTTCCATCATTATCATGTGTGATATTACCTCAGTATAGCTGTCAATATTCCTTTTAACTGTTCTATTCTAACCTTATGTTAGCAGTTATTTTATTTCAGTATTTATATCTTATTGCTTTTTACTTTTAAGCACTGCATTACTTATTTCATGTCATTTGTTTTGTTGTTCTTCGAAATTAATAAAATTGTATCTTTTCTTGTAGCAGGAGAATTTTTAGTTTTTTACAAATTTCTAAATAAATCAAATACTGTATTTTTTTTTTTTTAAATGACACATTCAGAACTAGAAAAGCACTCAGAGAGCGTAGTACTCCCCCAAGGCTGTTCAGTCGTTGTATGACTTCTGACGGATGAAATCTTTAAACAATTCATTATCCGCAGCTGTGGATAGCATCGCAATCATGTGATCGTCAGCAGGCAGCTGACGTAGTTTTCAATTGTTGTCATGGTTACAGTGATGCTGTAGCGCTATCTCACAATGATACGAAAATTCTTAACGAATCCGTGGATCCAGACTATAAGTCGCATCACTGCCAAAATCTAATCACTTGGTCCTTGTGTCATTTCTGACCTTCTCTGAAAATTTCATCCAAATCCGTTATTCCTTTTTTGAGTAATGTTGCTAACAGCCAGACAAACCAACGCCAATCGTCACATAACTCTGCTGCTTTCCTTGGTGGAAAATAAAGGAATTTTAAGAGTAGATTTGTTCCAATTTCCTAAAGGAACCACGCATCGCATTTTTTTTTTTTTTTTTTTTTTTAAAAAACAATTTCTGGCTCTGTTTTCTCATATCTTATCTTGCATTTGTGTGTTCAGATGCAGTGACTCTGCCTCCACACTCTGGATGAAGTCTTCTAAAAGGTGGAAGTCCAGTGACTTGGCTTCATTAGGTGAAGTTCAGTGTGCGTTCGGGCCCTTCTGTCTGCCACATATGGAGCCTATGTGGGCAGCGATCAGCGAGTGGCCCTGTCAGATGGGCTCCCACCGGAAAGTGCATATGCTCCATCACTGACCACGCCAATTAGGCCTGTGGGCTTCTCCTTCTGTAAATACTGCAACGATAGCCAGGATCCCCTCCATCAGGACCAGCAGAAAACTGCCCCTGGACAGACAGATATTCACTTTAGATAATTTAAAGATGTGCAGAGGAGCGTGAAGGCAACAGAGAGAGACGAAATGAAGCTGCTGGCCCGGTTGTACGATCAAGACGCTTTAAAAACACCAGCAAAAGATAGTGTGTGTTTCTGCAAGATGGTGTTGAGGATGTATATATGACTGGAATGATGTCCGCTGATGAAACAGCTGCTGTCACAGTGTCAAAAGACATCCAACTTGGAACAGTGGCTTCGGGATCACCAGTCATCCCTGCTCACCCGAGTCAAGATAACAAGACAAACAAACAGGGAGAACATTGTTATCTCGGTGCCAAGCTGCTTAATAAAAAGTTAAAGCTACAACCCAGAACTTTCTGCACATTTTGGAATAACACAGTGATGACAGCCGAAGCTTGTGTCGCTGGTTGCTTCTCCGTGTTGTTGTTGATTGAGCATCATCATTAAAAACCACCTCTTATACCTCAGAACGACATTATTTTGTGCATCTTAAAGGTAAATAGAATTATTTTGAAGGAGCAGCACAGATGATGCAAACAGGGTGCTAAAGCTGCACTAATCACTGTTTTGTTTTCTTTGAACAGTATCTCAGAATACTGGGCATAAAATGGGAGAAACACTTAAAAGACAGTGTTACATGATTTTAAAAAAAAATCCACTTTTACAGACACGATGAGAAACAGAAAAACTAGTCCAATCTATGCAAGATTCAAAAACCCAAACACTTTTCTTCTAATAATCATTGACTCTTGTCATTTTGATGAACCAAATAGTTATTTGAACTCATTTACAGTCTAAATTATACATTTTGTCTGTAAATAATTCAGTCTGTAAATAAATACATTCCTATGATTGCGTTAATATGTCTAGCAGCTCAACTGACAATGTCTTTGAGCACCTTTTAGGGCTTTTATTTTCTTTATTTTCTGATCTGCAAATCCGACTCAGGTGGCGGTTTTCAGAAATATATCAGACACGTTGACGCCATCTGCTAAGCAAAAAACTGCAAAGTTAGCACCTAGCTAGAAAACACAGCAGGACATTTGGCAGCTAAAGATCCACTGATTCAGAGAGAACATTTGTTAGCTAAAACGTGCTCCACTGCAACTTTGTTCTGTCTCAAAATGGCCAAAACCAATGATAATGTCAGCTTTAAAACCAAATGCAAAGGAATCAAAAGAGAAATGTCTATTAAATGGGCCATAAATAGCTCATAATTATCATAATTTCTTCATTTATATTGTTTAATCCACTGTGTGATGTTATTATACAGCTACATGATTAGCAAAAACGACGTTTATTTAAAAAAAGAGTAAAAATATAAACAATTTACTGATTTAGATGCCCCGTTTAAATTGCTACATGAGTTGACATAAAAATGCAACCTAATGCTGTGTTTAATTTAAACTCAGATTTCCTTTTTTTAAATTAGTTCTTTTAAAAGTAAATTCATGTTGAGTAAACATAATGAAATTATTAAGTTTTCTTCACCTTGAGTTCAGGCTATTAAGTATCCTCCCGTATCTTAAACTGCCTGAACAACTTTGTAAGAGTAGTAATTAAAAATATCTTTGATTGTAGAGGAAAAGTTAATTCCAATAAATCAAAGTAGAAGGTTGCCTGAAGATAATTTCATTACAAGTTTTAATTACTTAAAGAGACAAATTCTTGTGTTAACTTCAATTTTGTAACCAAACCTAGAACATGACCTGTAGCATAGATGTTTTTGGTGACCACTGGTGCATGTTTGCATTTTCACCATGGAGCTCAAGATTTGGTGCAAACAACCTGAAATTTAGCACAATGGTACTTCACTGATAAAACACAATTTTTTAACCACAGTAACACAACTGTTGTTTACACCTCTCCAACTCGTTAGATTTGCCTCCCTATAACGTCTTTCACTTCCCCAAAATGAAATTTAAGTTTGGCAGCTTGTCGTTCTGACACAGTTTAGGAGATTCAGCGCTCATCAGTGACAGTGCTTGACATGCTTACATAACAGGGCTTCTAGGGAGCGCTACAAGTGTTGCAGGAGCACTGGGAGCAGAGCATTGTTGCACAAGGAGACTACTTCGACTGTGACACCGGTCAAATTTAAATCCTAATGTTGATTTTTATGGGCACATTCTCTGAATTTTTTGATCCCTGTTAATTTTATACACCATAAGAGAAGCAGTAAGTGTCTGAGTATTCCCATTTCAGAACTCAAAGTGATGTTTGAAACAACTCAAAGACATCAAGTATTATCTACTTATTTAAGATCACCCTTGTTTTTTTTTTTTTTTCTATTTTGGACTATAATCATACCATCAAAATCTCATTAATACTTTGCTGAAAACTTACAGTTCTGATCAGTGGAGGAGCTTCTACGGTGGACATGGTTTTGAAGGATAAAGAGCGCAGTTCAAAGAAAAAGCGTGAATTTGTCTCTGGAGGTTGTTTAAGAAGCCTCGAAATGTATAAAGAGAAAGTGCAGCGATATTAGTCATGCAAAGGGAAGCCTGAGCTGGAGGTGAGGATCAGTAACAACTGTGTCTGTGCAAAGCTTTAGGTGTTTAAAATATCTCCCCATTATTTCTTTTTAATCAAAAGTATGCCTTTGCTGCTAGCAAACACTGTTATCTCCTATACTGTTTGGTAATTGTCCTTGGATGGAGGAGAGAAAATATCATCGTGGATCAAAATTCCCAAACATGCATATACAAACAACAATTATCATTTCCTGGGGCACAAGAAGGCAGAATAAACAAATATGAAATGCGGAGTATTAGCACAGATTCTGCAGCTCCCAAAACAGGGAGATGTACTGGGTTCATGTCCTGCAGGGCATTATCAACTATTTGTTTTTCTCACATCTCATTTTTTTTTGTAATCACGTGAGACCAGATTTCTCCAGGGGACAGATCTTTCTGCACTATTTCATTACTGGGGAAAGAAAAAAAAAACTGAAAAAGAAAATGATCAGGGTGCAGTAGAAGAACAAAAACAGAGTTTGATGCATGAAATGAAACTGTTTCGCAGCTTCTTTTTAATCTGTGAATTAATTCTGTAATGAAGACTCGGAGACAAACAGCGCAATGCACACGTATAATGATGTAAACAAGTTTTACCTGCCGACATTTGGAGATACCTCAAACTGTCAGGCTCATGAGGGATCAGTGAGCCAGGAAACGCTGCTCTCTGTGGATTAGCCTGTCACATCTTCCTTTGGAAAATGCACCACTTGTGCCTATCGCTAATATAAAAATGAAACATGGCTGAGAAACAAGGTGTTCAGCTGCCTGTCACATAACTAAAAATAATGTCTTCATCGGGATCGAGATTGATCAAGGCCTGTCAAGGTGCACATCCCGCAGAGGTTTATATATAAACCGCTGCATGCTAATCTTTAAATCTGTGCTGCTTATTAGTAAATAATAATCTGCTGTGGCCTCATTTAGCTTCATTTCTTCCTGTAGCAATTACGATGAAAACGTATGTCAAATCATTATCTCTGCCTTCTCTTTTTCCTTGAGATAAGCAGAAAACATAGACGTTTTTCTATTTCCAATTCCAGATTATTTTGGGTTGTGTGATGTTTGCACAGATGCTGCTGGAATACTGAAGATGTCTTCAGCCTTCCTGACTACCTGCAGTTTCATGTGTCGCTTCTTTGATCCACACAGACCTGTCACCTTTGGTTTTTCTTTTGTTGTTGTTTTTTTTTAATGCAGGCTTAAGATTCACCACAAGTGTTTTTCTTGATAAGGAGCCATTTGCTGCTCCCAGTTGGTTGTTAACCCACTTTACAACTTGTAGATTTTTCCCTCCAAAGCACGTCGGAAGGATTCTGTGTGTAGAAATTATTGCAATTAGGCAACCGATCTTTCAAGTGTGGAGCTGCAAATGCATCTCAAGACATGAAAGGCTTAAGGAGACATTAACAGGATGCTTACTGGTAATAAGCATTAAAAGTATTAGTTTTTTTTATTTAATTGAGATGTGACAGCATGATAGAGCTTCAAGCTTTCCTCTTAATTTCTACTCGAGCTCGGTTGCATTTTCCTATGAATTCTGCACAGAAGGAAAGCTGTTGTGCAAACATGTGGATGGAGGTGCATGAATATATACATGCAAAACTCCATGTGAAAGGGGTCTATTTTTATCATGCATAATTCAACCAGAGCTTCTCACATACTTAACATTCCACTCTGTGTAAATGCATGTTACACAAATAGTTATATGTTTACTTTCCTTTTTACACATAAAAAGGGCAGTAGGTTCACATTTGCATCGCTCTTTACATACATAATTACTGCACTCACACGGCTTCTCCCAAAGCAGCAAATACATGAACTCTGTAAGTTTAAGTTTCAGTCATCAGCAACAACATTTAAGTCACTGACAGCTTGAAGTGAATAACGCTGATGTTGTTATTGGCTCCAGTCAGCAGGTGGATGTATGAGGCAGCAGGTGAACAGTCGGTTCATGAAGTTGATGTTGGAAGCAGGAAAAATGTGCAGCGTGAGGATCTGATTTTAACAAACTGTGATGGTAGAAGAGCATCTCCAGAAGAGCAGGAGTTCTGAAGTAGTTACTAGAAGTATCCAAGAAAGGAGAAGTGATGGAACAGAGACAGAAACATGGACACCAAAGGACCGCATGCATGTCATCTCAGAAGAGCTGCTGCAGCACAAATGACTGGAAACCTTCAAGCTGCTAATAGAAAGAAGACAGAACATCCAAAACATCACAGACAGTCAGAATCCAGGATGACTGCTGTCCACCACTGAAAGAACTGGACCATGGATAAATGGAAGAAGGTGGTTTGGTCTGATGTATTTGTTTCTATGACATCAATAACCAGATGCATTGTTTATCTGGAGAAGAGACGCAGCAAGATGGGAGAAGTTGAACCGGTGGAGGCAGTGTGGTGCTCTGGATGATGGTCTGCTGGGAAACCTTGAGTCCTGCATTCATATGGATGTTACTTTGGCACCTACTTAAATATTAAGTAGCTTTTTACTGCAGGAACTCGGGGCAGGTGTGAGATAGCGTGAATATTTACACGAAACGGTCCCACAGTTGGCCCTTTCAGCTCTTCTGTTTGTACTACAGCAGTGGATTCAGCAGCTTCGACAACAACATCAACTCAAAAAGCATGTAGGAAACTGAACAATGGAGATTTGTTATGTTAGCTGATGAGGAGATCAGAAGGGTAGAACAATAGTGCTTGCTGTCTTCTGCAAGTTTGACTACTCAGGGTTGAGAACAATTACATTTTTCTGCTCCTGAAAGAGGCTCTACAGGGGTGGTTCTTGCAGATGGAACATACACAAAGTTTCAGGCCACAATGAAACCACAGTGAAAAACTGTATTCCTGCAAACCACATCTGCTTCTTCATAGCAGCTGTATTACCTGATGGCCTCTTTCAGCAAAATAATTCTCCCTGCTGCACTGTACACATTGTTCAGGAACGGTTTGAGGAACACGACCAAGAGCTCAAGGTGTCGCCTCAGCCTCCAAATTCCAGCAACTTCCAGTACCTCTTGGTTCCTGATAGCACAAAACACCTTCAGAGGTCTGTGGAGTCCAGGCCTCAACAAATCGAGAAGTTGCAGGTGTTTTAAAGGTGTGGCATCAGTTACATAGCTTTGAAAAAATGTAGTTTTTCTATTCATTGATGGTATTAGTAGAAGTCCTGCTGGCTGCATTGGACCTAGTAGCACCTCAGAGTGCACGGAATAAACACAAACACTAGTCATTGACTATATGAACAAGTTTATGATCCTATGAAGACTTTACTTGGATTGAAAAGGGGAAATTATTATTTTTCTGGCTGCAGATCTGACAGCATTAATGTCCTTTTTCTTCTTTCTTCTGTAGGATAATTATCTGTTTGATCTGGATGCTGCTGTTGATCCGAGTATGAGAACCTGATCATTTCTTTACAAACAGGACGAAATCACAGAGAGGTTTAACTTCTACAGGCAGCCAGGACTTTCTTTTGGATATTTCAGTAATGATAAGTGACATAAAACTAACCTGGTGGTTTAAATTTATTCGTATTTGCAGCAGAATAGCAGTCCAAATGATAACATTTTTCTTAACCGGTGCAACAAAAAAAAGGAGAACATTTTCTGGCAACAGCTGTGCCTTCCCCCATTTTCTTAATGACATTGTCAATATGCTGAGACCATGAAAGATAGCAGTCCAGCATAATTCCTAGTAATGATCTGATTGGCTTGCTCTACTTCTTGATCCTGTACAGAGAGTTTACAGCACCGGAGGCTATTGGCTCCATTTATTCTGCTTGTACATGTACTTTCTCTTTCATACATACATATTGTATTCCCAGCAATGAGCCAAAACCTTCTGCCTACCGTTGCCTGGTGCAATGTTCTGCCAGCTGAACGGCTTCGACATGGACTCCACGAGACCTCTGAAGGTGCCCTGCAGTATCTGGCAGCAACAGCAGATTCTTACAGGAGCTGCTGTGGATCAGTTTATCCCCCAAAACCTTGCAGATACTTCACATGGTTTGTCCCTCTTCAGACCACTGTGGCTGCTCACTCACATTGTTCCTAACAGCTGATTACTCTACCGATTGAGTGGAAATTTAAATTGCAACAAGTTGACAAATCTACCAGTAAGAAAACACTGGTTGTGCTCCAGTATGGATATGATGGATTTTTTTGAAATGTGCCTTCAGGCTCATTTTATTCCATTAATTTTCAACGCTAAGTGGAAGCAGATCTTGCACAGCCGCTGCTGTTTTGAGCGTTATCTTGTCAAACCTAGCAGAATTGCAGCATCTGCAGGTAAACAAAGCCATGATGGTTTCCTAAATGTGGCTAACGTTAGCAGTGCCCGCTTTCTGTGCAGGTTAATGTTCACATGTCTGAACTCATTGCTCCAGTTGAGTACTTGTATGGTACTTTATCCGAACACAGCCTATGTATACTCTCATTTTAATTTCTGAGATCAAAATGGCTTATTAAACATTTAATATCATTACAGAATTACTTTAACCCTCTCAAACCTCTCCAATAGATCTGAAAGGCATGTTATCTCTTACAAAATTGCACCAATTCTCACAGTAAAAAACTGCAACAACAGAAAGAATCCAAAATTCTGAGAGTTTTCAAGTGAACTGCAGGCAGTGTTTCCACAGAGTAGAGAGGAGAGGACCAGAGAGATTGAGAAGAAAATAAAACAAACTGGATCAGTAAAATAAATGTAGCATTGCTCACAAACAGCGTACAGAGGAGCAAGTTGTTGGAAGACACATTCAGCACGGTGAAACATCTTCCTACAGCTGATGTGCAGAGTAGAGTTAAAAGTTAGTCTGGGGAAATAGTTAAATATCTATAGTACACAGAGCTGCACTTTTTCCAGTATTATTATCCTGTAGACACTTGGAAAATTGTTGTACATGTTGATGTCTTACATTTTTTGTAAAAATAATCGAAGAAATTCAACTTTAGATTTTTGAAAAGATTTCTGGTATTATAATTGTGTCCTACCAAATAGAAAACATTTATTTTCTTTCCTTCCTTATTCTTGGTCTGTTTCCATAGAGGCGCAGGACTTTATGTTGCAAAACATCATCTAGGTGTTTGTGAAAGTCTTTACAGCTATTTTTCCCCACAACAGTCTGCTAAAACCAACTCATTTTCATCTTACCAAAATTTATTTTTAATAGTTTTAAATTATAGCACATTAAAAGTGGAAATACAAGTGCAGAAATACATATTAGATACGTATTTCTGCACTTACTAGAATGAAAAACAGTCTCATGGCCTCTCATAGAACTTGCCTGTTAAAAACTTTCAAAGCGTTAAAGAAGTCACGGCCCTGAACAGAATGTATATTCAGACTATAAATCACTGTTTAGCACTTTGTCATAAGGGGGAGATAACAACTGACACAATTATTGAAAAGAAATTTATGGACACTCGTCCCGCTGATAACAAACGCAGCATCACTCAGAATGCATAATGTCCTCGCTGTGCTGAATGAAAAGACCAACAACAACCTTATTTAACTTGAAAACCTGGGTTATCCAGTGAGCGAGAAAAACAACATCCTCCTGTCCTGGTCATCTGAACAAACTGACACACTGAATACATGAATTTTGATCACATGTATCAATTCTGCTGATTCACTGGGAAGGTTTTCATCAGCGGTAATAAATAAATAAAGCGCAGATTCAGCCGAGAACATCAACTTGTGCAAAGTTTTGTGAGATCTGCTGCAGGCGAAGCTCCAGAGATAGATGAATTCATCCCCAAGCGATGTTTTAAAGTAGAATCAGGAGTTTCAATGCGACAAAAAGAGAGGAAATGCAGCCGTCTCTCCAAATCCATGGAAAAACCCATGAAAAATATCAGTATTTTACAGATAATATTTAGTAAAATAACTGAAAAACTGAAAAATAGCTAAAACTGTAAATAATGTGCATGTGATTTGTTCTTCCGCACTGTTTGACAAACAATTACATTTATTTTACTGTATTTAAATCACCAAAAAATTAAGTAATTTTACAGGTATTTGTCATTATTTGGGGAACAAATGTGTAATATTGGACTGAAAAATGTTAAGTAATATTTATGTCTGGTATTTTTACAGATAGTCCCTGTTTTGGCAAATACACATAATATCTAGTAAAGAAACACAGAAAACAGTATTCATTGACATGTTAACTATAAAAAAAAAATAAAAACACATTTACAAATAGTAATTTGTGCGTTCACAATGTGTAATCATAAAATGACACTGTTTTACTGAATTTAAATCTGCTTAAAAAGTTCAAAAATTATGCGTGTAGCTCTTGAAAAAACACTGTTTAGATTAGGGACAGAAAAATGGCAATTTTTAAAAACTATTTAGTACAAATTTTCCCTCTCTAGTTTAATTACAGATAATATCTATTAAGAAAACAGAAGTATTAACTACATTATAATCTTAAATTCAATTAAAATGACATGCCACTGTCTATGTGTATATATTTTTATGAACAGTATATGTTCTGGGATGAATGAAACTAAAAGGATTCCCACTGCAGACGTCGATTAATTATTCAAATTGCTGCTGTCAGAAGCAACACTGGTTGGATAATTGTTTAATACGCCTATAAAGGAATTTACAATAACATGATCCCCGGACAAGACGCCGCGATAACCGAGGAAGAAAAAAAGAATTTGTCAACTTTGTCAAAGGGAATTAGGCCTCATTGATTTTGCTTCATTTCATCCAGTTTGGATGCTTCAGGGCTGGTAGCTGTTGCCCACGGCGATGCTGGATTAAAAGAAGCCCCCTTAGGAGCCGCCTGGAGAGGAAACCAATGGTGGTAACTAACAAGCTCTTATGTTTCCTCCCTTTGTTCACATTATTCCGAATTAAAGATTCCCCATTCTCATCATTTGCATTTGATTAAAGGTGATTAGATAATGCTGTGATGGAAAAACAGAACCACTTCAGAGTGGCTCACCTTCGCTGGCTGCTGTTTAATCAGCACAGACAACAACGTGGAACTGACCCTCTTCTGTTGTTCTTCTCCTGGATTATCAAAGCACCATGCAAATAACTCAGCCAGCATTATACATGTAACTCACTTCTATCTGCGTTAAGAGGGACTGACAGTGCTTGAAGCGGAGTTAGATGCCGATGAAGCTTCTTACAGAGAAGAAAGTTGACACGTCTGTTAAGGCGCCAAACAGGGATGTAAATTGTAATCAGGCCGGTCGTGACCTTGTCTCATCGCCGCGGAAACAAGATGATGAAGCGTCGTCCTCTGGGAGCCCAAAGCTGTTGAGTTCTCCGTGTTCTGTACGTTAAGAGTCGTATCGCTGCCCACAATTACTAGCAGCGTCCAATCAGGAAGTCAAAAAGAAATCTGAAGATGACTTTGACGTAGGCTGCACAGTAGCTTGGTGGCTAGCGCTTTCACCTTGCAGCTAGGAGATGTCCGGTTCACGTTCTTCTGCATGGAGTTTGCATGTTCTCCCTGTGCATGAGTGGGTTTTCTCCAGGTACTCTGGTTTCCTCCCACAGTTCGAAAATATGCTGAGGTTAATTGGTGGCTCTAAATTGTCCGTAGGTGTGAACCTGAGTGTGATTGTTAGTCTCTATATGTAGCCCAGACAACAGATAACTGGTAAAATCAAAAGTATTAATTTACATGTTATCAAAAAAAAGGTAAAAACTGTAAATGATGTTCACATCAAAAAATCTGTTTGTCTATAACATTTCACTATTTAGTTTTACTATATTTACATTAGCTAAAAATAGAATTACTTTATAGCAACTTGCAGTCATTGAAAGAAAAACTGTATATATTAAGAACTGGTAATATATTTTATGGATTTTCCTTGTGAGATATATATATATATATATATATATATATATATATATATATATATATATATATATATATATATATATATATATATATATATACTGAAACAAGAGCTGTGAATAATGTCCTAAGTTGGAAAAATTGTATTTTTATAAACCACATTTTTGACAGTTTTCTTCCAGACTTTTTGTGTTGAGTAAATTACAGACATTAACCAGTAAAATCGCAAAAATATTCGACATGTAATAGTATTTAAATCTGCAAAAAATATACTATTTTACAGGTATTTGGCATTATTTGAAAAGAATACGCTTATTAAGGATGGAGAAGGGGTACAAAATTTTGTCTTGTTTTTTTTTGTTTTTTTACAGAGTCTCCCTGTTCTGTCAAATTACACATATCTAGGAAAACCACACAAATAAAGTTTTAATTTTACTAAAAAAAACAGGCCAAATAAATAATGAATAAATAAATAATGTTGTTATCAAAAAATCCATATTACAGTAATTTGTTCTTCTACAACGTGTGACAATGAAATCAAACTGCTTTCCTGTATCTCAGTGTGCTAAAAATATGATTATTTTACAGATATTTGAGGTTATTTTCACAGTTGTTTTTTACAGATTTTGAATGTTACAGTAGTCCACTTCTTTTTAATGGGCTTTTCTTTGAAAGCTTGCTGCCAGATTATCACTTTCTTGTTTGTTTGTTAGTGGATACAGCGTTTAATCATGAAGGTCAAAACCAGAATGTCATCCTTCACTCGGGCCGAGCTGCTGCTGCCATTTGATCCATCTCCTCACAGTTCCGGTCCTGACCAAGAATTCAACCCGACCCACACAGGCAGTCATTCAAGGCCTGGGCTGCAGCCTGCATGTACAGCCGAGGCAGAAGGCCTGCTGGCTTTGCTATTACAGGAATAAATCCAAGGACAAATGAGCAACTTTGGCAGCTCTGAAAGTGAAAGGAAAGCAGGAGAACGAGAGCAAGGCGCCGTTTCTCTCTTTAAGTATCAGCTGTAGTCGCTCAGCGCCTCCTGAATCTATTTCTAGACGGTGCAGTCAGAGCGATTGATCTGAAAAGGTGTCATTAGCTGCAGGTTAATGTGGAGGACATGAGTAAACATGATCAATGTTTATCTGCTGGAAATGACCAGAGGCCTTAAAACCCAGCTCAATACAGCTGATGATGGGCTTCCTGCAGCGTGCAGATTATACGTTTTCTATAGAACACTGGGCTTCAGCTCCCACTGTGGCATTTAAAGTTAAAATCCTTCAAACATTAGGACTGTTATTGCATTCTGCTGTCACCTTTCAACATCTGATTCACGAAATTAGAATCTCTTGCATTCAAAGTGTGTTTGTATGCACAACAGTCTGCATGCAAACAGTGGATGTGGTTTGGAAGACAAAAGTCATCGCTGGCACAGATTTCATGCGAAATAGAAGACTAGAGACTGTGGGTACACACAGTTCTGTTGTAGGGTTATTATTCTATCACTGTGATGTAGCAGAGGAGTGAAGAAAACATGCGAAGATGTAACTAATGCGCTGAACGCATAACACAGCAGCAAAGGAGTCCCATACATAATTATTATAATAAAAACATGATACTAGCTGGAACAACCTTAAAACTAGAAAAGCACTCAGAGAGCGCAGTACTCCACCAAGGCTGCTCAGTTGATGTATCATTTCTGGCGGATGAAATGAATGACCTTGCGTTGAGCACAGGCATCTGTTATGCATGTGCATGTTATGTACGGATACCGAATCGTATGTAAATTACTCTTATGAAGGACTGTTGATCAGTTCATCACTTTTTGCAAGTCTTTGTTTAGCTAGTGTTAAAATAACTGTGCCCTCCATACTTTTATTTTGAAGGCATATAAAAAACCTGTAACATTAAAATGTTACAGGCTTTTATTTTGACACCACTCCGGTGGCACAGGAAATGTTTATCTAAGAAGCGGTTTCGTGACATGACGAAGATGCTGTTGAAAAGTCCAAAAATTCATGTAAAGATGGAAGGAAACTGCAGTCTAACGTAAAGGATGTGTCTAAGAAGCACCGAGCTGGAGTGGGAACAAGCTCTGATGGTGTTTCCTGAAGACAGGAGTGAAGGACAGAAAGGGGAATTTGTGTTCAAAATAAGGCTGACGGCTGAACGTAAATAAAGGCTTTGTGAAACACCAGGAGCTTCACCATTGTCTGGCTGGGGTTTGCTACATACATGACCTAAATATATAGTGGGACTCAGAAAGACTCCACAGTTTAATCATTTGTTCCTTGTATGATTTCTGACAGATAAGTCCCGATGGATTTGTTGTAGGGTCATAATCATGTGATCATCAGCAGGCAGCTGACGTGGTGGTCACTTATTTCATTAAGTTATATGAAGTTAAACTTAGTGTTAAATCACTTAATGCAAAAATGTGGGATTAAATTACAGACGGTATCAAGTTGATGCAATTACAAACATTAAATCAACTCAACTCATTAAGATAATGTTTGCAGCTTTAATGGTTAAACTAAATGTATGCAGCGTGAGTTAAGTCAAGTTATGATAATATAATAATAAATGCAGTGGCTGAAAAGTTGGAAAGCAGAAAAGCAAAAAGGTATAAGAACGTAAGATTGTTAAGATTGTAATCCTGACCTCAAAGTGAAAAAAAATTGAAGTCAAGCCAATTTCATTAAGTTACCTCAACTTAAAATTCATTTTAAATCAACAATTAATACAGAAATTTGAGTATGAATTACACATAATAGTATGTTGATGCAATTATGTACATTATTATGTCAGCTCAATCCATCGAAATAATGTTCGCAGCATCTGTAAACTTGATTTTTTTATTATTATTATCTTGCAGCTGTGCATTTAATAATATAAGTGGTATCAACACATACAAACAACACTGTGTATTCAGTTAGTGTAAGCTAACAATGGGCTGGATTCAAACAAAAGCAAATTCCTATTAAAAATCAGCTCTAAAGAAATAAAATGTGTTGAGATGTGAGGTGACGGATTGTTGACCTGCTTCTGCCAGCCATTTTATAGGCTTTAATGGTATTCCTAACACCATCCAATTACTTACTGTGGTATCACTCGAGCTCTGGATGCCATTGGAAATTTCACACTGGACCTTTTCCAAGTTAATGCATAAATTAATACGGGGGCTGACTGAGGGGGGAAGTCTATCGCAGAAACTCTAAATACAGCAGCAGCGCCTCCACGGAGAGCAATAAAGAGCAGAGTTATTGGTAAACCATAACTTTCCACTGTGTTATCTGCAAGTGTATTTATTGCTCACTGCAGCTTCCTATAGCCTCGAAACAAAAGACTCGACTCACCTCTGAGTAGATGGAAGCAGCAGCAGCAGCAGGATTCTCTGTGGTCAGCTAAATCCAGCAGAGAGAAGGGTCCTCGGGGGGAGGAATTACCACCTGACAGGTGTATAAGTAGCATTAAGTTTTTATCAATAATGATCTATTGACCGAGTCCAATGATAAAACATTGAGAAGTGACCTTGTACTGTCATCTCAATGTCAGCTACAACAGGATGTTTATCTGGCAGCCATGCATTTAATTAAGTGGTTCCAACTGATTGAACACCAATGGAAACTAAATTATTCCAACTAGTATTTCCACATTATGTAGAGGGAAATGTTAAGTGTTATGTACTGAATTATTTAAAATCTCCACCTCAAGGTGAAGTTATCAAGACAATTTTTATAAGTTATTTCAACTTTAATTTAGTTTTAAATGAACTAAAGCAGAAATTTGAGTTTAAATTCCAACTCAATACTGAGTTGATGCAACGTTATAATGTCAGTCCAAACCATTAAGTCCCATTTTTATCCCGACTACAATCAAAACCACAAAGTGAATCTGTGAAAAGGTCACCGACTAATTTGTCAGACAGCAACGAGCAGATTGATACGTGGATTTTTGACAATCCTCTGCTAAATCTGCACATTTCTGCTGAACAAATGACATTTTCAAATCATGAATGGACGGAGCTTTATTGTACTCGGGCTCCAGTGTGTTCAGTGAAATGTAATTACTGTTGTGTATCCAGGAGATATTGTGATTAGCAGAGGACGTAGGAGCGCCTGAAGGAGCAAAGAGCCGCCTCGTTACAATTCTTTTCCTCCTCCCACCATATTTGTCTTATCAGCACTTACATGTAATTTGCCTGATCAATTTCACCGGCTGCATATTTACTTTCTGTAATTAAAAATCGGCTCGGCGCTGGAGGAGGTAATTGCTACTCATGCGTGAAAAGACACCACTTTTGGAATTCATTTACCGACGACAATAAAGAGGAATGTCCTCGGCTCTTAAAGAAAAATCTGACAAGGTACACAATTACGCAAATGTAGATCATGACCTCCACATGTGTCAGAGAAGAGCACGTTCCCTTCAAAGCATATGATTCCTGGACAACCAGCCAACCATAAATCCTGCTGCTCAGTTCCAGACCGAGTTGCCAACATCTCAGAGATTCAAACAGATCTGGTGTTGTGCTAATTGGCTGCTGCTTGGCACTTTGAAGGATTGGTTCATCAATAAGAGTGGTATGTACTTAATTAAAACAGTTATGAACAGAAGTTATTAAGCTGATAAATTTTAAAGTTTCTCCAATGGGGACTTGAAATTCTGATCTTTTCTGAAGTTTCTGATTTCTGAAGCTACCTCAATTTGAATTTTGTTTTAAAACCAACTAATACAGATATCTGAGTTAAATTACACTTAATACAAAGTTAATGCAAATACTAACATAATTATGTCATCTAAACCCATTCAAATAATGTTAAATCATTAAATTAGGATGTTCATCTTGCAGCCATGCATTGAATAAAGTGGTCCCAGTTGGTTGATTAATCAAAACTTATTCAAACCTTGACCTGAAGGGGAAACAAATTAAGTTATCGATCAAGCCAATTTCATTAATTTATCTGAACATTGATGTAGTTTTAAACAAGCTAATGCAGATATTTAAGTTATATTTATGCTAAATTGATGCAAGATTATTATGTCAAACCAGCCCATTAAAATAATGTAAAATCACCAGATTGGTGTGTTTATTTTGCAGCCATGCATTTCATTAATTGTGTTTTACACCTAAAGTCTGTATACAAATCCCCTCATGGTCATATTAAAGTTGAAAATACTCAAATGTATTGCCTCAGTTAAATTTTTTTAATCAAAAAAAATAATGCTGGTTCCAACTAGTAATTCCATATTGGTTAAAATGATTTTTTAAAATTTTGTACTTAATTATAATAGTTACAGATATAAGTTCACTAGTTGGCAAACTTTTAAACAAAAACTTACATTTTTGTTTAAAAGTTTGCCAACGTTAAGCTGGTAGGTTAAGAGACTTAAATTTCTGACCTCATGGTGAAGAAAAATGTAGTCATCAAGCCAATTTCATTAAATTCTCTCAACTTGAATTCAGCTTTAAATGAATGAATGCAGAAATTTAACTTTAAATTACAGACAATATTAAGTTGATGCAATTACCAACATTATCAGGTCAAACCAACCCATTAAAATAATGTTAAAATCATTAAATCGGGATGTTTATCTTATGAGCATGCATTTAATTAAGTGGTGCCAATTGGTTGATTAATCAAAAAAAAACCAAGTTGTCCCATGTGTAATAGGAAATGTACTTATTTACTTGAAATTTTTCACCAGAAGGTGAAAAAAACTAAACAGTTATTAAGCCGATTTCATTAAGTTACCTCCACTTGAATTTAGCTTTCAATGAACACAGAAATTTGAGTTTAAATTACACTCAATATTCAGTTAATGCATTTACAAACATTAAAATGACAACAAAACCCAATAAAATAATGTTTACAACTTAAAATGTTTACCCAAATGTATCAGTTTGGCATAGGTGTGAATTCAGATCATGACCTCCAAAAAAATATCAGACAAGAGGACTTTTGCTTCAGAATATAAGACTCCTGGCCAACCAGTCTACCCTAAATCCTGCTGCTCGCTTCCAGACCGAGTTGCCAACATTTCGGAGATTCAAACAGATCTGGTGTTGTGCTAATTGGCTGCTGCCTGGCAGGGCTAAGGATTGGTTCATCAACGTAACCGTGCCAGACCTTAAGAGATGCCAACAAACATGGGCAGAGTGTGAAGACTGATGCAGCTGTACATCTTTTTCGAATCCAACTTATAGAGATAACAACTCTGAAATCCACACGACGAATGTTAGAAACAAAAACACAATGAAAGACTGTATATTGGCATCAAAAGTGGTGGTGCAAAGGACGGAAGTTCACCACCCACAGTCTGGCACAAATGTGCACTGCAGAGTTTCACTATCATAGTTGAAATGCAGTTTTATTGCCACAGTTAGTTTATAAAATAACTGGAAGGGCACCAGCAAAGCCAAGTCCTTAATTAAGGTCAGTGTCCTGTATTGTAATTTTAAGGAAAAGTTATCTGGATCTATACCAAAATTCAAGTAAAGATGCTCCAATTCTCCACCAACTTTCCTTACATTCAGTTTGGTAGTTTTTAGGTAACTCTGCTTACATGCTGTAAACATTGTTCTATCTTCCCTAAATCTCAATCTAAAGTTTCAGGAACAAGATGCAAAGCAGGTGTGGGTTTACATGCTGAAAGCAGTGACAGTGTTTGGATGTCAGTTTTGAGATCCATTGCATCCCTAAAGTTTCATTTGCAGTTTAGACAGATTATAATTCTATTACCTGGTTAGCCTTTGAAAGCAATAAATACAAAACAAACTAGACACCCATAAGTATCAGTGACTCACTGCAGCCTATTAGCATGGATGGTAAAATTAGCCCGTTCAAACAGCCAAAAATGAATAAAAATGATATATTGTCAGAGATTTTTTTGCAGTCAGTAGCACCAGTAGCATCGTAACACCATTTAAATACATATATACATATATACTCCTACACATCCGTTGGATTCCAAGGATTATTAGTTCCTAGCTGAATTACATGGGTCTCCATTTGTTATAGAAGTCAATTTAAAATTCTGCAGATTATTTTTATTTCTCTACAGCCTGGCTTTGCTCTACATCTCAAAACTTTAACTAACTTCATGTTCTGCAAGACCCTTTATATCAGAGACTCAGATAACTTCAGAAGTCCCACCGTTTTAGGCTTAAAACAAAATTGAGCCTTTTACTGTTTAAGCCCTCAGAAACACTCAGAAACAAGCTTTACCCTGACAGTCAGAACAGCTGTCAGTGGCTCAGTTTATAAAGCTTATAAAAACCCACATACATGGATTTAAATACTTTGTGTGTATTTTTTAAACTGTTTATTGTTGCTCTTTTTTAGTAAAATCCCTTGGAACCCCAACATTTTTTAAAAGTCCTATAGAAATCAAGGTTATTGCCACAAACATTAATGCTATGATTATTTTAGCATTTCTCCCGTAATGTTCAAAATGCTCTTTAATTGCTAACTCTGTCTGCTGGTTGTTTGGTGCTACATTAGCAGGTAACCTACAGCGGATTTATTAAATAGTTTTTTGCAGAAATTTACTGGCTGCTGCTGGAAATAGAACCCATGATGTCAAATATAACAGTAAAGTCAGAAAAACTAAATACAAACTGACTGGAGCTGCAGATTTAGATGGTAGTAATCAATCCTTTGCATGTTCATCAGCACAACTAATAACTTTTACATTACAGTTTGTTTGCATTTGTGTGGAAATGAATGCTACCAAAGGCGTAGATGTCACCATCAGCACCTGACTCTAACAAACAATGAACAACTATAAGTCTTAATACAATGTAAACGGATGAGCTGTATAAAAATTCACTCCTCGTACTGTGTTCACAAATGGTGAAATTAGCTATAGAGACCAAAACTGACTTTTGTAACTGGCTGTAACTATGTATATTTCAACTGTACATTTTAACATGGGGGTCTATGGGGATTGACTGGCTTTAGGAGACAGCCTCAAGTGGACATTTGAAGTACTTCAGCTTCAAGAGTTGGCTTCATTTTGCAGCTTGCCATTGGTTACTGCTTTGCTAAATCTGTTTTCAAACGATGTCACAAGAAAGCAGCTCAGCTTTCCACCATATATTGGAGCAGTCGTTTATAAACACGGTTTTGATTAAACATATAACGGGTTTATCAGATGAAAGTAGCAGAAAAAGAGATTCAGGAGCCTCAATGAGACCAAAACAAATTTCATTGATCGATGCCTTCCAGAGAGGCAGACAGTTTTCAGATTGGATGGTATTTGTTGGATTGTATCATTACTGTTGTTATTACTATTATCACTGCTATGCAGGCGTGCAGAGCTGCAACACTGATGATTGATGATATTATTAACTGGCCTGTGCTGTCAATTCTCTCCTCTAGCTGTGAGCACCTGAGAGCAAACAGTGGTGACACAGATTTGCCAAAAACAGGAGTATACTCACGTTTTTTTTTCAGTATTGTAACTTCTAGAAACAAATTTTGAGGTTATATTGAGTGACAGCCCTTATATTTGTATTTTCATTGTGTCTTCGGAGCTGTATCACTATTTCAGAGAAAAATATGACAAAAAATTCAAATTATGCAAAAGCAAGCAGGAAATCTTTAGAAGTAATGTGGGAAATCTACATGAATGATAGGTTATCAATAGATGCAACCAGCTTTTATTTCAGCAATAGCCCTGAATGCAAGCTGTGTCTACATTTGCAAAAACAGAAGAAAGCAAAGAGTTACTGGATTAGTGTTTAGAGCACTTTGATGCTCACACAAACACAGCCGAAGCCTCTCAACGGTACAAAAAAATAGACGGGCAGCAGATGGTTCTGTGGAAAAACAGCTCTCAAAGTAACAATTAATCCGGTCATGATAGGAAGGACTTTGCATTTCAAGAGTGAGGAAAATGTGTCGGTAAAGGAGGCTTGTTTAACAATGCTGTTTTTGTAATTTAGTTGAGACTTGTGTTTTTGTGGTTGCAGCAGACTGAACTCATCTGGTCTGAGGTTTGAACAGTTTACAGAGAGCAGTAGCTCAGGGGGAGATAGAGAAGTGTAGGTGGTGGGAGTCTGTAGTTTTTCTCGTCTTTGTGCTCGTCTGACCACGTCCACACTCAGCTCTGCAATCTAGACTCAATCTTCCCAGTGTGTAGCGCCTCCGTCCAATTTCATTTAGAGGTAGCACCTCTCCCTGTTGTTGTTAGGGCAGGTTTCTTTTCCACCCTCTTCCTGTAAGCAGGGTTTCAGTGGCAGCCGAGGCCCATCCTTTGTACTGATGGTGGGAATTAGATGGCGCTCTGTGGAGCTGGAGGCGAAGGCTAACTGGAGCGAGCAGCCCATCACACTGATGGTTCTGGTCCCTGTGGTGGCCACATATGATGGAGCCAAATGAGAGGCCTCCAGATATCCATGTGTCTCGTAATGCTCGGTCTTCCTGCTGTCGCTCTGGGTCATGTGGGCAACGTTTAGTTAAATCTTACTTCAACATGGCGGCCTTTACTCCCTCAGAGGAGACGCTCTGCTGCACTTTCACTGCTCTGTAAAGCTGCATCTACACTTTTTATGTTAAAGCTGGATCAAATGATTGCATTGCATGTTGGAGTGTTGCTCGCAGTGGACAAATCGGTCTTAAATGATTATCTGTCTGGCTGATAATTACATTAAAGTAGATTCAACTTTATTGTCATTGCACAAGGACTAAGACCATGAAATGCTATTTAGTATACAACCAGAAGTGCAAAAGTGGCAGTAAAGTGCATTATTTATAGTATGCTTACAGTATGTTATCAGAACCAATATTTAATATTGATCATTGATCATTTTTTGTTGTTTTTACAAATTCCAGGTGAAATAAATTTGTAGGAATGTCGTAATTTGATCTCAAAGATCAGAAACAGCATGAACCTAAGCTTGATTCTTTGTGTCTGCTTTCATACAGGTGTCATAATGGAAGGGCACAATCTGTGGCATGACACTACAGATACAATTTTTTAAATATAATTTTCTTTGTTAGTAATTCGTAGCAAATCAATCAGTTGATTAATTTATAACACAAATTTGGCACTGTAGACATTTGTCTGTGCTGATGTTGCTGTTTTTATTCACAGATTCCTGCTTTGGGCAGCAGAAGACACTTCAACACATGGTTGAAGGTCATTAGGCATCACAGAAGTTTTGTCATGGTGCCCGTTGCTTGCGAAACTCCAATAATGCTCTCTGTTTGCCAACATGAACTGCCTGTAGTCTGAGTGATGCCACCTCTGGTCTCTACAGTAATAAATCGTAAGAGGCTCCATCCGGTGGAAGAACCAGGTACTACATCTGATCTACATACATGTTGTTACGTGGAGAATATAGGTTATTTCCATATTTTTGAGCTTGTGAAGTCACAGTAAACCCTACCCGCTAACACTACATTTCAGACAATGTCCTACCAGAGCTTTATAACAAGCTCCTACAGAACATTAAACAACAGCTTGGATGCTGCTTTAAAGCTGCTATGGGGAGTTTTCTTGTGAACATATAAAGCTATATTTACATTTCAAGTCTCAAAAATGTTATAAATGCACTTCTAAGATTGAAGTATTTGCAAAAAAAAGCATCAATAGTTTAAATTCTGCATTTTAGATCATATGAAGCCTTCTTATTTGAAACATATTGCTGGCATCAGGTGATTTATTATTATTCTAACATAGACACTCATGTTACCTCTTAAAGGACAGAGTTACAGGATGCTTTATTCATAAATGTGACCTTCTACATTTTTAATGTTTTCCAGTGTCCTATTGTTTTACTGTTTTTGAGAATGTATTTCTATAGTCTTTTTCTGTACATGTTTTTCTCAAATACTTGAATGCACCTTTAATTGTTATATATGCCACCCAAAGGATATTGTCACAGGATGACTGATTATTTCACAGGAACAGTACAACCTGCAGTGTCTCTGTGATTCCCTCGCCTTTTCACGACTACAGATTTGTTTCCATCACATTGACTTCATAAAGAAATCAGCTACCAAATAGTGCCAAACTGAGCATTTATAGTATCTGGTTTAGAAGATAATAAAGATCTGAGATGGAACTGACAGAAAGGCAGAACTGAGAGAACAAGCTGTAATTATTTTATTTCAGAGCTGTGATGGGCGCTTTAGATTCTAACTTATACACCCCTCAGTCAGATAAATGATTAATAAGTCATGCAGACGAATACATTTAACTTAACAACCACTCTGCCCCTACTCTTAGAAGTACAAGAACCTTGAAGAACCTTTCGAGTTCAGAACTCCTCTGCCAAAGAAACACCATTTGTGCTTTTTTGGTTTCATTGTTGTTGTTTTATCACCTCCAAATATAAGAAAAAATATTCAACATTATCGCAGATGTTCCGCAATATAATGGAGAAACTTTAGTTACATCGGCATCAGTGCTAAGAGTTAATGACAAACAATTGTGTCAACAAAAAATTAGAGAGGAGATAAAATTAGGAACTCTGGAGATATTCAAAGAGCCTTGCTTGCTTCTTAGGGGGTTTCTTAAAGAACATTTACCATCTTAAGGTTTCTCGTGGAAATTTTAATAAGGATGTTTTGTAAACCTGCATTTGTAGTTTTTGCATTTATTAATTTTATTTGGAAAACTTGGAAAACTGCTTTTTGTAGACTTTTTTCTCATCAGTAACAATTAAAAGACAGGAATTATGTAATACTCAGGTTACAGTTTTATTGGCATTAAATTATTAAGCTCTTTTGGACAATACTGAAGATACTTATGCATTATTTGCAGACTGGTTTTGTATCTTCTGGCATATTTTATTTAGAAGCATCTACGATATTACTTTTTTTAGGATTAACAAACTCCTTAATATTATTATTATTATTATTATTATTATTATTATTATTATTATTATTATTATTATTAGCATTTTTTAAATATAAAATATAACTCACCTTGAGGTTCTTCTAAGACTGATTTCCCTCAATATAAAAACAAAGTCTCTCCATTTTATTTAGGAGCATCAACAAAGTTGTGTTTTTTGGAACCATAAACACAAAATGGCTCCTTGAGGCGCCTCGTCTTCTAAGAGTGTATTCAATATGTCACAGAAAATTGAATAAATGAAGGTGACCTACATAATTATCTTACATATTTTTAACTTTCATTTTTCCCCAGTTGGTTAAAATTTGTTTGTGACCACAGACAACAGCTATATAGAAATATATATAAATATAAATTAGCAACGGGGTTGAAAACATGCACCGCCTCGCCACAAACAATCTGTGAAGGGTGGATAATGAGCCATATTAGTCCAATTAGGTTAATTATGGAGGCTAATTAACTGAATTAAACGATGTCACTGAAAAGGTTTCTCCAGACTGTGGAAAATTTGTAATTCAACATCTCAAGCTGTTTAACTTTCTCAAAACATGATCTAATCATGGCAGCGATAAAGGACAAATTAATGAGAGGATTTTCAGCCGCTTTTAACTCGGGATCATCCCAACCAAAACATGTAAGAGGCAATTACCGGACGACTGAAGGATAAAGAGCCGATGCTGGACCGCTGAGTACCTATTGCCACACAGTCCACAAAAAAAGAGACAGAAAGAGGAGGAATGAGGTGCTTTACCTTCATGGAAACCTTCCCATGGATAATTTATCACAACCAACATGACTTGCTGATTGTGGCGGCTGCACTGTATAGCAATTTCAACCATGCAGCTATTTAAACTGACGTGAAAAAACATGATAAAATACAGAAAGAGCTTTAAAAAAAAAAAAAGAGAGAGAGACGTATAGTTTCATTCAAATTCACACACACAAAAAAATCTATGTTTTCAACACCACAGAAGCTCCTCAGCACATTATAACTTCATGCAAAATCTGTTTATTGCAATAAAATGTGATTCACTTTCCTCCTCCTTAACCCTTCCTGGGTTTTGCTGCTGCCACTGCACATTTCTAAATATGTGTTAAATCCATTGGCCGAGCTTTGTGTAGCGGCAGACGCTATGCTAAAGACTGGCAGTGTGATAGCGGAGTTGTTTCACTGCATAGATCTCATTACTTTAAATCCTCAGCTCTGAAACAGAAGGTCAGGGATCAGCAAATCCTCACTTCTGGCCAGGCTTATGATTCCATTCTGATGCAATTTTCCCTCTCCAATTCTCTGATTATCACACTCCTGCCCGCCAATTTGATATCTCATCTGTCTAAGTTCAGACGCGTTCACTCTGCTTCAATTTGCACCGAGCTCTGGCACTGACGGCCGCTTTTCCAAAACAATTTGAAGCTTTCTTTTCTGTTTTTCATTGCTGGCATGAACTCGCAGACACATTTTGAACATGAAGCAACATCTGAACAACTGACCTGTGAAGCTTTTACAGTTTTGTTTCATGAGAGAGACTGTTAGCAGCAACAGCTTAGCTAAAAATACTTGGAAATCAAAGGTTAGATCAACAAAAAATGACTAAATTCTACACTGTTGTGCTTGCAGGTGTTTATTATTTGGAGTCTATGTCAATCACTCCAGTATTAATACATCTGATAATTGGAGGAATCACCTGTGTCTGGAGGTGTCATTTAATTTGAAGTTTGTAGTTCTGTGTCAAAGGTCACATAGATATGAAAACCATGTTTTTAATTTGCTCCATGCAAATGAAATCTTCTCAAACTTAAGTTTTGAACAATTCATAGAAATCAAGCATTTGAAACTTATAAAACTTATTTTCTTTCACTGATATTTAAAACATGATATTTAAACTGAGTAAAAATAACAACCTGATAGAATGTGGGCACTGTATTTGCATCAAAAAAATGGGGAAAAAGTCTAAATAATTTGACTGATATGACAATGAAACGGGCTGCACAGTGGCGTAGTGGTTAGCGCTTTGGCCTTGCAGCAAGAAGATCCCTGGTTCGCGTCCCGGCTTTCCCGGGATCTTTCTGCATGGAGTTTGCATGTTCTCCCTGTGCATGCGTGGGTTTTCTCCGGGTACTCCGGCTTCCTCCCACAGTCCAAAAATATGCTGAGGTTAATTGATTATTCTAAATTGCCCGTAGGTGTGAATGTGAGAGTGCTTGTTTGTCTTTGTATGTGGCCCTGCGACAGACTGGTGACCTGTCTAGGGTGTCCCCTGCCTTCACCTGAGTCAGCTGGGATAGGCTCCAGCCCCCCCGCGACCCTAGTGAGGATTAAGCGGTGTATAGATAATGGATGGATGGATGATGGATGGATGGATGACAATGAAACATATTTACAATGGCATCATATTGACAAAAATGTGGATTGTGCAGCTCTGAGAGCCTGTGGGACACTAAAGATGCCAAAAATGCTAATGCTAGCTTCCTCAAATTAGCAGGTATATTCATCATGTTAGTTCAGCATCTTAGCTTGCTAATAATAGCTAAGCTGCACAAAGCTGAGTGCAGTGGTCAATATTAACCCAACTAGCTCAAGTTAGCTCAATAGTTAATAAAGGCGATGTTGCTAAATTTAGCTCTTGACTTGATCATTATAAGGACTAGCCAAATGTGCTATATCTTGGTTTTTTCAGAAAAGTCTTGCCAATCCAGATCTTCCATCATTTGGTAATATTTGTATTTTCTTTAAATTAGTCTTAATGTCAATGAACAAAAGCAGCAACAGCAAGGTCCTTTCGCTCCCAGGGGACGGGTCTGCTGACTGTCCCTACAGTTAAAAAGAAGACAGTCAGTGCGCTGGCTTTTCATTGCTGTGCACCGTCTTTATGGAACGCTCTTCCATCTGACATTCAGCAAACTTGCTCAGTAGAGTTGTTCAAAGCAAAGCTAAAGGCCCACTTGTTCTCTGTTGTATATGAATCTTAACTGTGAGGTACTTCTTAGATATTGTTCTTATCAGTTTTATTGTTGTTATTGTTGTTGTTGTGTCTTCTTAGCCATTGTTTTTATCCGTTATCATTTTATTGTATTTTATCTGTTGCTTGCTCTGTAAAGCACTTTGATTTGAAAGTACTATATAAATAAAGTTATTATTATTATTATTATTATTATTATTATTATTATTATTATTATTATTATTACTGCCATTATTATTATTACTGCTATTATTATTATTATTATTAATAAAAGAACTGTGTTTTGAAATGGTTGTGTTTACATGCATCTCACGATGAAATGCCTGCAGTACAGACCATGATGATGGGAAACTGAGTGACTGAGAAACTGGTTAAAAAAATAAAAATGTGTTCAGTACTAAACATAAATAACTGTCTTTATTCCTGTTCTTGATTCCATACTTTGGAATATTATCCGTTTTGCAGCACATCTGACCTAATAGTGGCGCTACATGAAAAGTTTTGTGTTCTCCACAGTCTTTTCAGCACCAACATCACAGCGGAGGTTTAACTGACCACCCCTGGAATCCACAGAACAAACATACAGACAAATACAGGCTGAAAGCCAAGAGGGACTTTTCCGTTGCTAACTTTCTGGAAAGATGCCACTTCAGAAGTATCCTAACACAATAACATCACTGTCAATTCCATCCAAATGAAGGGAATTACACTCTGAGCACAAAAGAAAATGATAAACAAGCACACATGGTCCCCACATTCAAATCTAATGCAAAGCCTGGAAGCCTTTCCAACAATCTCATAATTTTATCACAAAAATAGCATCAGATGATGCATAATTAGGTGTCTCTGAGGTGAAAAATGTCCCCGCAGCAAGACAAACAGGTGGCAAATCTGATTACGAAGGTGTCAAGGTGGGGAGAATCTGTATTAGCTGTGAGCCTTTCTCCGAGGTGTGCCGGATGTGATTTATAGTGGACAGAATGAGCAGTTTTCACATGATAGAAATGAATCCGGTGATGCAGCATCAATAAGACGCTCTGCCATCTTGTAGGTGAGGACAGACTGTTGTTTCAGGGCGACTTAGCAAAGCTGTAGAGTTTTTCCTATGAATGCATTTGCTTCCACTCCAATAATAAGCAGCAAAAGAAGGGTTAAAATGTACTTTGAACACATCTCACAAGCGTATCTGAGTTTAAGCTGCATTAAATCATTAATGCACGCTGAGAATTGCATCATGCACAAACGGAACTTCAATGTGGCCTTTTATTCCAGCGGCTGAATCCTTTGATGCAGCCTTTCTGTGGGACCTTTAAGAGGAGCTGCTTAGTGAGAGCCGTAAAGATGCAAAGGGTGAATAATGTCCCGACTTCCCTTATCAGAGCCTGACACGCCAGCTGACAAAGTATTACCATAACAAGCCGCAGTGCATTTTCATGACTTTGCAGAATTGATAGTGTCAGCAAAACAAAACACGGCTACAACAACGTTCACACCCCTGATCTTAAGACATTAAAAAGAAAAGAGAGCAAAGCGATACGAGAAGCTCTGAAACGACATTCATTATGTATTCGATGCTAATATTCATGGCTAACTCCTGAACAGTGAGGTCATAGAAAATGTGTCTCAGGATGCAAATTTAGAACAAAAACACATTTTCTAACCACGTCGGGTGTTTCCACTTACTGTATCGGGGAAATAGCCTTTACGAGGGAGCATCAGGAGGGGAAAAAAGTGGATTTGACAAAAAATGTCAATTTTATATCAATAATCAGGTATTTTTCAAAAAGAATTAGCAATTGTTTACAATGTTATCATGTTTCTTTTAAAATAATACATCATAAATATAATTTAGTTTGCATATTCCAGTTCAGTCTCTGGAACAAAACGACTTGAGACCAGACTCTGGTTTACAGCCCTGCTAGCAAGGCTTATGCAGATTTGCAGATTCTTTTTATTAGATTTAATGTCAAGAAAAACAAAAAGATTGTGTTATCCAATCCAATCCAATGCTAATACTCATGGCTAACTCCAATGCGGAAAATCTGCTATCCAAATTCAGAGCAAAAGGACATTTTCTAACCTTCCGGGTGTGTTCATTTATTGTAGCAACAGTCTTTACAGGGGAGCATCTGGGGGGAAATGCATTATTACAATAAAAAATGTATAAGTAACACAAAACTACAAAGGACCAGAGTCTGGAGTTTGCAGCCTGGAAGAATGTGGGACACTAACATGCTATTGATGATAATGCTATAATGTTAATAATGGTAATGCTAAGATGCTATAATGATAATGCTAACATGGTAAAATTAGCAAGTATATTTGCCATCTTGGTTTAGCTTCGTAATATGCTAATATTAGCTAAGTAGCACAAAGCTGATTTGTTGTCAATGTGTATGAAAACCCAAAGAGGTCAATATTAACCCAACTAGCTCATTACACTCACATTTAAGCTCTTATCTTGATCATTACAAGGACTGGACAAACATGCTATATTTTGAGTGCAACCTATTCAAATCTTGCAGGTTTTGATTTATTAATAATTGCTGAAAAAAACAAACAACTGTGTCAACCAATGTCAATGTTTATGACAGAAGATGTGCTCCAGGATCCAAATTTAAAACAAAAAAGTCATTTTCTAGCCACACTGGGTGTTTCCATTTATTGTACTGGGGAAATAGTCTTTATGAGGGAGTGTTTGGGGGGAAATGCATCAACAGATGCACCTCCCAACATTTCAGTGGCATCCAAAACATGAAGAAGAAAGCCTGCTCCCCGGTGAGGCGAGGCATGACTCAGAGTCGTGCCAGGCACTTGCAAATGTGGTCTGAGCCCCTCAGTAGTGATCCTTTAAGCTGCTATCAGCACAAATACAACAGAAAGCCACTGCTTTACATTTTCATTGATTGAGGATTAACTTTTCTTCTGATTAAAAACCCTCCTTCAAAGAGGGGTGTCTCAGTGCGGCCATTAGCCAGTATCTTGTCTGCTGCTCCCCACCGCCGCCACCCACCATTAATGTCAGCAAATGTATGATATCCCCGAGCACAGAAAGCCTCGCTCTCCGTCGACAGTCCCGGGTGGACGGACGCTGGTCTTGTATTTTAAACACATTCAGACAGAGAGATCATTTATCTAATTATGCGCGTGAACACATGCAGAATCGGCTGTATGCGGCTCTTTACAGTTAGCAGATGGACCTTAACGTGAAAAATGTTCACCAATTCCCAAAGTGCATGACCAGGCAGCTGTATGTTTGCTTTTTATAAAAATAGAATATAAACTCTCACATAGAAGCAGAGAAATGTCGGAGCAGCTAATATATGTGTAATATATGCAGCTCATTTTATTAAGAGCTGGCCAATATTAGCTAATCGCTTGGGCCAGAAATTGCAGGTATAAGCAAAAGATGCACAAAATTAACAAGCTGGTCTTTAGCGCCATGCTAATCAGCTAAAATCATCCTGAAAAGTTCATGAACTTAAAGGTTTTCTTTTGATCATTTGGCCTGGAAAATGTAAGTTCCCAGTAATGCAATATGCTGCATTTAATCAAAGTCAGGCATTTTTATGCCCAAGAAACATGAAAATAATCACAAAGAGCCAAAAAGATCTTTAAAAGTTCGGTGGCGTCATGTTGCAGAAGTTACGAGCCCTTTCTCTTATATTCAGATTTATTACCTGCATATTGTTGCTCATGAATTAAACATTGCAGTACATTTGGAGGCAATTTTATCAATTTAGGGATTATGGCTTAGTTAAAATTCTCTAACTGAT
The DNA here is from genome assembly GCF_022539595.1 of Amphiprion ocellaris. NCBI lineage: Eukaryota > Metazoa > Chordata > Actinopteri > Pomacentridae > Amphiprion > Amphiprion ocellaris. The sequence continues at coordinate 36,230,795 of NC_072769.1, forward strand.
CCCATAAAACAGCCACTTTAGATGCATTGTATGGGCAGAGGAGAGACTACAGATGCTGCCTTTCTGTCACTTTGCAATTTTCAGGTAAATGCATAATAAAGATTAATGGCCTGCATAAAAGAAAAGCTCAGGAGCTAAACTGCAGTTTTAGAATAGCGGCATATCATAATGACATGAGTGTTTCCGACTGTCTGTGCCGAATCGCCGCCTGCACTGCAGCACTGCTCCCGTCATGACTCCCCAAAGATCACAAATTGAGAATCAAAGAGGTGATTATTGAGGGATAAAGTCACTTGGTTTTGGTGTAATCCTTCCACAGGGATAAAAAAATAACAAAAAACACTTTCATCCTTCTATGGTGGAATTACATCAATTAACAAAGGGCTGGAACAGTACATAGTTAACCTGTAGTCAAAGTCATAGAGCAGGACGTTAAGAAACGTGATTAGAGGCAAAAACTCAGCCTCAGATCTCTAACAACAGCTGGCAAAAGCCCCATAAAGAGGACGAAGATTCTCTCATTAACTTTCAACACTACACACAATAACTGGTAAAAATTTTCAAAAGCAAAAAAACCCCACAATTTTCACAGGTATTTGCTGTTATTTGAAAGATAAATTGTGTATATTAAGACTGAAAGAAGGTAACTATTATTTTTAAATGGCACTTTACAAAGTTTCCCTGTTTTTGTTTCCTCGTACATAATGTTCACATCCAAATTCAATGTTTCTACAAATACTAATTTGTTCTTCACATGTGTGATCATAAAGTACTGTACTGTTACTGTATTTAAATCTGCTAAAAATCACCATAACTGATATTTGCCATTAAAAATTATTTATATTAACAACAAATGGAAAATTGTGAATATTTTGTGAACTATTATACAGAACCTTCTGCAAAACAGAAGATAACTCGTAAAATCACATTTAAAAAGTATTAATTTACATGTTGACTGTAAAAAAGGGTCAAAATTGGAACAACCTCAGCATCAAAAATCTTTATTTCAATTTCATTTTAATTGTGACCTTAAAATTACATTATTTCTATTTGAATCTGCTAAAAAAAAGTCATTATTTTACAGATATTTGCTATTAATTAAAAGAAAAGCATGTTATTGACATTAAAAATCTGCACTTTTAGAAATACTAGTTCATCCTTCCACAAATTGTGACCATAAACATGCAGTTTTACTGTATTTCAATCTGTATAAATGTAATTGTTTTATAGCTAGTTGCTGCTTTGGAAAGAAAAGTTATGTACATTAAGAACTATAAAAAGGTAAATAATTTAAATAATTTTATAAATGTTATTGCACAGATTTTCCACTTTATGTGAAATTACAAGAACAGATCAAAACTACAAATTATGCCCTCATCAAAAAGTGAATTCTTACAAATTCATTATCATTCAATTAAAAAACAATAAAAAGAAACCCTGTATTTTACAGATATTTGTTATTATTTTCCTTTTCCGTTTGTTTGAACGTGACAGGATTACACCACAGAAAAAAAACATTCATCCTCTTAAATACTGGAATTATAGCAATTAACAAAGATCAGGGGACTTGAGACAGGACAGACCACAGTTAACCTAACAGCAGAAGTCCTGTAGTCAGAGTTATAGAGCAGGACATTATAATCCTCTATGTGATCAATATGAGGGGAAACATGTGATTAGAGGCAGAAACTGGGCCTCAGATCTCCAACAACAGCTGGCAAAGGCCCCATAAAGAGGCCACCAGGCTCAGGATTCTCACATTAACTTTCAACTTATGGATCCTGTGGCTCTTCTCCAGCGATATCTTCCGTCACCATTATGACTGCCAAGGTCATATCTGATGAAAACATGATGAAGCAGCAGTTTATCTTACCACGTTTTTTTTCTCTCACTCCTCCTGCTCTCTATCTACCTTTTCCTCCCCTCCTCTCTCCTGGCACAGAGTTATTGAACAGTGGGGGACCGCCGAGTTTTAATTACAAGGAGATCCGCTGAGTTAATTGAACATAGCGCAGGCCCTAATTTCACTTTAGAGCAAATCAAGATGTTAGTTATGTAAATTGTGTCCCGTCCCACCAGGGGATCGGGGACTTCTGCCAGGCGCCAAAGTCATTCTGTGCTGCCTCTGCAACTTACCTGACGGACTTTTATTAGAATACCGTCCTGAAGATACTTCACACACACCGTTTCCACCGGGGCAGTAATAAAGCTGCACATCTATACGGAATGCACAAGTTTTATTACAGCGAGAATGCACCAAGGCTTCCTCCATGGCTGCACAGCACGGCTGATTTATTATATTAATAACAGAAAATAAGAACAAATCTTTAATGTGTATTAAAACACAATAGTGACAGTGGAGCTGATTGATGGCTGCTGTAATTAAACAGATGACAAACTGTAAATCCTTCTTGCTTTTGCAGAACTGCTCAGTTGGTGCCAAATAAGGTATTCATAAGTCATAATATTCATGTATAATCTATATTTTCATCTGTTTTTTGATTTTATTAGTTAATTTGTTTATTCTCTTTTACCGTATATTTATTTATTAGTTTATTTTATTTATGTACTATCACTATTATTATTATTTTTTTGCCCTGTGCTTATGGTTTTACCCTTCATTCTTTTTTGTCCTGTCTGTAAAGCACTTTGTAAACATTGTTTTTAAAAGGTGCTGTATATGATGCTTGCAAAATTTGGCAAACAAGCTTGGGAGCGGCGACAACACGACCGGTGATGTAACTAAAATGGAAAATCTCTGCAGGTGGATGCATGAGGCGGCAGGTAAAATGTGAGCTCTTGAAGCTGATGTGTTAAAGCAGGAAAAGTGTGAGAATCTGAGAGACTTTAACAAACTCTGATGGTAGAAAAGTGGATCAGAGCATCTCAAGAACAGCAGGAGTTCTGGTTTGTTACCAAAAGCGGTTTTAAAGAAACATGACTTTGTGCTTGGAAACTCCGGTTCTTGCATTCTTCGAGGCAGAAGAGCCTCGAGGAGCCTTTTGAGGTTCATCATCATTAACTATGAGGAGGAAGCTTTTGAAATGGATTATTGAGGATCTTCTGCAGCAGAGCGAACTTAAGGAAACCCTGGGAAGGGGTTTGGGTTTTCATTTTGACATCTTTATTCACATTCTTAATGGAGTGAAATTTTTTTTTACCCCAAACATAATGAAAATAATGTATACTATTGTTGTTGCTCCTAAATGAAATCAAGACTTTTTTACATTTAGACAAATAGGGACCTGGAAATTAGTGTCAAAGGTCATTTGCACAGAACAAACAAAACGAGGTGTAAATGCAGGTTTAAGAGTCAATGAGGCTGACAGCTAGCTCGAAAAATATCATTACTTTATAAACAAACTTTCACAGCCTTTAATGGTTTTAAATGAATCCCACCGATTTCTAATTTGAAATAATGTGCATTTGTTTTGGCTACTTAAATTTTGAATGACGTATATTTACATGTGTTAAAACAATGTAATTATGTACAAATACGGTTGAATTATGTAATAACACATAATAATCAAGCTTAAAGTTGAAAAAAAAATGCCATGATTAGTTAGGTTTTACTATATCATTTTAAATGAATACAAAAGGTAAAACAATTCACAGCTTGCTGTTAAAAACAAATTAATTTGAAAGTAATTTGCTTCAAACTGCACTCAACTGCATAATTTTAGAACACATCAAGTGAAGGTCAACAGTTTTTACATGCAACTTTATATAAAATTCTTGTATATTCGAAATTTTACATTTTTTGTTTGTTTTGTTTTTTTTAGGGAATTTTTACAATTTTTTGTTATAATGTGTGACTGTAAAAATACAGTTATGCGAAATTTAAAACTGCAAAAAACCACAGTTCATTATTTTACAGATATTAGGTGCTATTTTCATAATTTTTGGAAAGTTTTTGAACAATACAGTATTCCACCACTTTTTTTCTTAGAAAATGGGGAAATATGGAAATATAAAACATTGTTTTATACCCAGAATTGCTCACGTACAGTCGCCTACTTGTAGGGGGTTTTAAATCATTGCAAAGGGAAGTGAATCCATTTATTTTTGTGCTTTTTCTTTCATACAAACTGGAAATAACATCAGAACTATGCAGATATTTGCTGCCTCAATACCATATTGCTCTTTAATGCAAAAAAACAGCTAGTCTCATCAGAAAGAGTGGATTCTGCTGTTTATTTTGAAATGCAAAATGTTCAGGAATAATGTGGACTTTGTTAGTTACTCAAAGGAAAACAAGAGGGTGACAATGGAGGAAGAAAATAGTAAAGATATTAGTTTGCAGAAGATTGATCTGCATGACATTATTACTTTGTTATGTGCACATATTTAGAAAGGATAAATACAGCTCTTTCACGAAGAAGGATTTAAACGTATCATTGACATGTTCATACCTATATTAACGAGGAGTCAGGAGTAAAAGGTTTGGAGATGGATGCAGCTTGTTCCTATGATTGGATGAAAATTAAAGATTTTTTGTCACAGGCAGTTAGCATTGCTGGAAAGGTCAGGTTTTGCAGTTCCATTTGATATGCACCACACCACGCTGCAATAAATACTTCGAGAACAATTCAACCAAGAAGAAGGGATGCAACATCGGCTTCTAAGGACTTATGAGACTCCTTGTTAAACATTAAATAACACATTTGACACCAATGAAATCCTCATATTTCTGCCCCACAGAGAAACACTGACCCCTTCACCCAAATGTGCCTCCCACCTGCTGTAAATACGAGTTGCGGACTGACAGCTGTTAGAGGCCTCGAACGCATCCTAATGGGATCAAATAGATTAGAAGAAATCCTTTACTGCTGACGAGGTGTTAACTGTAGCCTGCCTCTCCAATATTACCAAGGACTTCTGGGAGCACAGTGAAGGACTGAAAATCTCTGATCCAATTTGGAAACAATGCGGTGCCATTAAACTCATCAGTACATAAACCTGAACATAACTGGGGATTACAGGGTGATTTGATTTTAAAGCGACAATGAGGTCTGAAGGGGGAAATCCTCCGTTCTGACTATGACTCTGCAGAACTGGAAATAAAAAGCAGTTAATTGTATTAGAGCTCTCTGAGGAGCTGATCTGATGGTAAAACAATTGTATTGTAAAAAAAAGTTGCTATTCTTTGATTATTAATTTTTACAAAAATAGAGGAAATGGAATCAACGGTAGCTGTAGATGCTATAGATGTTTTACTACATTTTTTTGTACATGTTGACCTTTGCACCATAAATATCACATAAACTTTGCATTGTTCTTTGTGTGCTGTAAAAACAACAGTAGTAATCTGGTAACTGGTGCATTGAAACCCACTGTAAAATAACAGAAAACAACTATGTCGTAATTAAACAGCAATTTTCCATGGTTGAAAAATGTTTCAATACAAATAAGTGGGTTTATACTGCTGAATATTGCCATAATTAGTTGTGTTTTACTGTATAAGTTTGTAAATGTAAAATTAATGTTAAAAAATGATTGAAAAAATAGTTATAGTCTGGTAGCAATTAAAAAATAAAAATTTTCAAAAGTAGCTTCCAGTCCGAATTTCATAATGTGTATTTTCTGGCTTTTTATGTTTTAAGAAGGATATTTATAAGTGTGAAAATAATAAAATTATTTTTAAAAATATCGTTGAAAAACATTATAATACAAATAATCTGGTTTCATATTGCAAAACCACATTATTACTACTACATAATTTTAAATAAATGTAAAAAAAATGTGTTTAAAAGAAAGTCAAAATACTGTCGTACAGCTAACAATTTGTTTCTAAATGCTAGAATCTACAGTTAATTTTAGATCATGTCAAGTGAAGTATAAGTTTTTACATGCAGTTTTACACACAAATCTTGTATATTTCATATTTTAATTTTGATGTTATATTACTTTAGACGTATAATTGCAGATTTTCTTTATAGTGCAGGCTAGCAGTCAGAAGTTTTCGAATGAGACTTTTGAGTGGAAGTGTATATTATATACAGTATTGCTTACCTTAGTATTTCACAGCATTATTCGTCAGATATTACAGTACTTTAAATACTTCTTCTGCACATACCCTTTTTGCATTGTTCTTCGCGCACTGTAAATGAAGTAGTTAAAAACAGCAATATTTTGGTAGCTGGGGCACAAAAAAATATTGTTCCATAAGGGAAATTAAGCATCTAATAAAATTACATCATCATAAAATTACATCAATTTTCAATATATATTTCCATATATATTCTTTTTTTATTGGCTCATTATCAGAAAATTGAATTAACTGTGTTCCCTTAACTATTATTCAGCAGCCCTCTCTCCTTACAGTCACTCTAGTCTCAGCAAAGTTCCGCCCACATCGCTGTCTGATTGGCTGTTACATGTCAGAAGTAACAGCCAATCACAACTATTGTTTACACACAGATGACGTAAATTAAAAAAAAAAAAAAAAACACTGTTTTCCACAAATATTAATAATGTTCCACAGCTGAAGTTATTCTACCAACAGTGCTGGGCTGCAGCTACTGCTAAGAGGCTAGCTGTGTCTCTTAGCCTCCGCCTAACACTAGCTGGAGTATCGCATTGTTCTAAAGGGAGATTAACGTTAACGATCTGCTCTAACTGACAGACACGGCTCTGTGCAGAGACACAACTTGCAAAAACTGAACAAGAAGCACAAACATCCACAAATGTGTAGGCAATAAAGTGATCGGATAGAGAATGATGAACTTTACAGACCCCAATCAACTGATCGATGAGTAAACAGGAATAGTGATATGTGATGCTGAAATGTCATCACTCCTATTTCTATTGTGCATATCCAGCTACAGAAATCCTTAAAAACAAAGAACACCGCCTATAAATGACAGGTTCCTGCTATCACACTGCTAATATGTAATATTTAAGCTACATATGTATAAATTCAGTGATATTAATCTATATTAATGAGTTATGAATGACAGGTTCCCTGCTATCACATGCTGTTAATAAAAAACCTTTAATATATATGGCTTCCAAATATCAGCTATCAGCCTTGCTCAACTACTAATATTTACCATTTTGGCTGATGCCTCTCATGTGTTTTAATGGCTTTTTATTTAGAAATGTATGTGTTAAAACAATAGAATTATCTACAAATATGGTTGACTTTGAAGCAACAGTGATGTCTGAAGGTGTGAAAACAAATGGAAACCCTCCGTTCTGAACGTGATGCTGTAAATAAAAAGGTGTGTGTTGATTGCATTAAGCTCTCTGGGGAGCTGATAGGACGTCCAGGCAGGTTTTGGTTTGAAGTCCCAGGACACGAAGCGCCGCCACCCTGCAGGTTGTGCAGGAGGCTCATTCACTCAGTAAGGTGTGTTTGCACTGCAGGGCCTCGGGGGAAATCCCATGCAGTGGCGGTTGATAACAAAAGAAAATGGTCTCCATCCCCCCTGTTCGCTGCCTCCACCTCCTCTCGGGCCTTATCTTAAATACCCTGAAGTGGATGGAGGCAGCAGTTTGTTGGAAGCTGTCAGTGGCTCCAATGAGAGGGCTGATAGGACCGTGGGCAGCTCCACATTTGACACAACAACCAGCCGTAGTACACAGCTGGAGCTTGTACATTTTTCATACGCTGCAGAGAAACTGCCTTCAAAAAAAAAAAGAGCTCATATTCTATAAATATGGAAAGATGCCTAAAGAAATGAAAAGGCAAAGCAGGTTTCTGATCTCTACTTCTTTTACCGCCGAGACATACTGAAGTGAGACAAAAGGTTCGGAAAGTTAACTTCTTTACGGAGCTGCAGAGAATATGAACATCATCCTCCGGTTTGACTCGGTTCGCTGTGACCGGACCACAGATGGTGAAAAACTCAGTAGGATGCGTCTAAAAGCCCAGAGAACTCAATGAGGCAGCATGAGGTCATGTGACTTGCCACAAAAGAACATCTCCTCCACACTGGGCCAGATTGCAGCTATTATGCCACTCCAGTGTCTCAGTAGAAGTGACGGATAGATGCTACGAAGACGCTCACAGTCTCCAAGATAAGACAGCGTGAGAGACTCAGGAGAGCAAAGTCAAAGGCGAAGGCATGGCACTTACTTAAATGTCATACTGTCTATTTACCGTAATTTGCATGGCGGGAAGCAGAGACTCCGCCAAGCTGCAGACAGCAGCGTTGTTCGTATCGGCGATGGAGGAGAATGCACATCTATAGGAAGACCGCAAAAAACATTTGGGTCTTTAACCCACTTTGTTCACATTTTTCCCCACTGTGGGCTCATTTTTACTGCAATATAAAGTCCTGCACCTCTGTGGAAACAGAACAACCATGACTAAACTCAGGAACTCAGAAATGTATGACACAGTTATTATGACAAAAATCATAAAAAGTTGAACTCATTTGATTATTTAGTGCCAGCAGGTGCTGTCAATGCTGGGGGCAAATGTGGCTCCACATGCTGAAGATATTTTACTACCTTTATTTTGTGCATATGCTGACATTTTGCACCACCAATATTCACAAGCTTTCTTATTTAAACTCTTTTTTGCACATATCCTTTGTTGCACTGTTCTGCTTATATTTTTTGCACATGTTGACCTTTTGCACCATAAATATTGCACTCGTTTACATTTTTTTTCAGCACATACCCTTTTCGCGCCCTTTTCGTTTTTGTATGTTGCAAAGAAATCGGAAAAAAATAATATTACAGCAGCTAGGGCAACAAAAACAACTGCAAAATAATCATTTCGTAGAAATACAGCATTTTTTCATAACTACAATACAGTTACTAGTCTTATTTTTTGTGTCTTTTTATGTTTTTATATAAAATTGGGCTAAATACCAGCAAAAACTGCCACTCTTTAAAAATGTTTACACACTGTTTTTACACTGTTCTTTGCAAAATTCTGGTAGCTGGGGCACCTAAAACTACTGCAAAATATGAGTATTTTTATGATTAAAATTTTGTTTCTAGCCCTAATTTCACATAGTGTGTATTTGGCTCAATAAATATTGACTGAAGAATATGTATGTGCTAAAACAAATGAATGATGCTAGAATGCAAATAATTAAGGTCAGAAGTGTAAAAACAAAAAGTCATGATTTGCTTGACTTTGCTATATAACTTTGTAAATATAAAATTAATCTGGTAAAGCTTCAAAACACTGTTGTAAAACCAAGTATCTACAATTAATTTTGGACTGTATCAAGTAGATTATGAGTTTTTACATGCAACTTAACAAAAAACATTTTTAAAAAAGTCATTTTACATCAGACATGCGAATCCAGAGCCTGTTTTACAGATGCCTTCCTCAGTATGCATGAGCAGAGCTTAATGGTTTGCACTATAAATATTCAAATGCTTTATTATTGAGCCAAGGGATGCGACGGAGTTATGTGACGATCAGTGTACGTTTGTCCTTCTGTTAATCTGTCTGTGCACAACATTACTCAAAAATGGACGGATTTGGATGAATTTTTCAAGGAAAATCAGAAATGACACAAGGACCAAGTGATTAGATTTTGGCAGTGATGCGGCTTATAGTCTGGATCCACGGATTTATTAAAGATTTCTGTATCATTGTGATATAGCAGCACGGCGTCACTGTAACCATGACAACAACTGAACGCCACGTCAGCTGCCTGCTGATGATCACATGATTGCGATCCTACTACAAATCCACCACTGCGGACTGACAAGCAACAACTGATTAAACTGTGGGGGTGTTTCTGAGTCCCATCAATTCCTGCCACCTGCTACACATTTAGGTCACGTGATTCAGTATCCGTACATAACGTACACATGCATAACACACGCCTGTGCTCAGTGCAAGTCATTTTGTTTGTGGGTACATCTAAACTAAATGGACACATTTTATGTTGCCGTGATTTCTGATCATCAATAACTAATAAACAAATGCTGCAATTCTGAAAAAAACAAAACAAAATACTACATTTCAGACAATATGCCACATGGGGGAGTGAACAGTGAGTGCTGTGCTCTCTGAGTGCTTTTCTTGTTGTATGTTGTTTTTCTGTACATGACAATGTTTGTTCTCTTCTTATATTTTCAGTGATATTGAACTGAATATCACACTGATGGCTTCTTAATTGCTGCACATGACAATAATATCCTTCTTTCATTTTAAGTCCTTTACAGCTTCTATAAACTTGTATTTTTCACTCTACTCTGCACATCAGCCATAAAATGTTTCACCATGCTGAATGTATCTTCCAACAACTTGCTCCTCTGTACACTGTTTCTGAGCCAAGCTGGATTTCTTTTATTGATCCAGAGTGTTTCATCTTCCTCTCTTGCTGTCTGTGGAAACACTGCCTGCAGTTCAACCTGAATATTCACTCACATGACACCTGGTCATGGCTTCTCTGTTGTGTCAAAAAGTGAACAATTTTTTATTTATTTTTTTCTTTTTTTGCTTTTCTGGTGCAAACTCTTAACTTCATCAATGTGAGCGATTCAAGCACTGTCTGAAAGCTGAAAATCTGCCATTTCTTTCTGTTTTTGCAGATTCTTGCAACGATAACAGGTGTAATTTTAGCGACTGTTTTTTTTCAGATAACATGCCTTTCAAAGCCTCCGGTGGGTTTTTGGGGTTCAGAAGTATAAAATTATGTTTTACAGCTCGGAGTTCAAAGTGTGAGGATGATTTCTTTGAAGGTGTTTCATGCAGCTGCGCTTTATTTTTCCCTCCACTTTCTCGGGAACATAACAAAGCAGAGCATCATCTCAGAGAATATTTCATACGCAGCATTTAAAAACAAGCGGGTATTATTCAGCTCCTCATCCGTCATTCATGTTTCAGACGAAAACGTTTGACCCAGAAAAAGATCTTAGAGAAAATCAAATTTTCCCCTGCGATACTCCCGACATAAAATACAAAAATACACCTGTGTGCTTGTTGTAATAATTACAGTCACTAAAATCAGAGCAAACACAGTCGACTGTCACAGGTAGAAACAAAACGCTGCCTGCCTGTGTTCTCAGTAGAAAGCTTTGGCACAGAGCAGAACCAGCGCTGACAACGAAAAGCTGCCTTCATCCCTGTCCTCTTCTTGCTTTACATTTCTTCTCTTTTTTTTAAATTCTCATCCCTACAGAGACTAATTATTTTCTGAAGTTTTACCCGTTGCTAGTCCTCTATATTCCACTTGACTTTCATTTCTCTTCTCAACCATATCTGCTGTTTTTTGTTTTTTTGTTAGTATGTTGCCTGAGGTTTATTTATGACTCCTTGTGGTGTCATTTGCTTGTGAAGGAACAGAGACAGACTCAGTTTGGTTTCATATGTTCAAGCACATTGTTTGGGTGAAAGGTTCATGTTATCACTTTACAGCATCACCACAACTAATAGCAGCTGCGAACATGATGATTGATATATGACAAATTCAGTTTGCTGTTATAGAGAAGGAAAGAAAGCTACAATCTGAGAATTTAAAATTCATTTCTTAAAAAGCTACTCAAATTGATTAATTGATTATAAAAAACAAACAGTTGCTGCTTAAGTATCGTTGACAAATATTCAATTAATTGTTGCAGCTCTACTGTAATTATTGCAGAAAAGACTTGCAGACCTGAACCGTGTTTGTTTACTTGTTAAAAGGGAAAATTAAAACAAAATCAAATGAATGAATAAAATGAAATGATTTGCAGCTTTTCTCTAGATTTTATCAGCTTAAACAGAACATATTTAGATTTTTTATGTTTCTTCACACAAAATTAGACATTTGAGGAGGTCTGAGAGGCTGTAATTCACATTTCACCAATGAATCAATGAGTTGTTGGTGAGAAATGATCAGCTGATCAGTGTTGATAAATGTCTTGTTTTGACCCGGAGATATTCAGTATACTGTCATAGTGGAGGAAAGAAACCATAAATATTCAAGCTGCAATCACAGAATTTAGCCTTAATTTCCCAAAAACCTACTCAAACTGATTAATTGATTAAATTAAAAAAAAAATTGCCGCTTAAGTATAGTTGACAATTAATTGTAGTTTTTTGCAGGAAAGACTTGAACACCTAAACTGTTTGTTTACTTGTTAAAGTGGATTTAAACATTTGTAGTTCACCAGAAAAAAAGCTGAAATAGTGACAAAACATCCTAAAAATGTCTAGTTTGGCCTCTAAAATGAAACGATTTGCAGCTTTTCTCTGTCTTATATAAGTTTAAACAGAAATGTTTAGATTTTTGGATCATTTCTTGACCCCAAAATAAGACATTAGAGGAGGTCTGAGAGGCTGTAATACACATTTTCCAGTTTTTTGACCAATAACTAGAGCTGCTACTGACCATTATTTTCATTGTCAGTTAATCTGTTTGACAAATCAATTAGATTCAGACGCTCAGATTTTTTGCAGAAGCACATTGTTTGGGTGAAAGGTTCATATCATCGCTTCACAGCATCATCACAACCAATAACATGATTAGAAACTATCCTTGCAGGGAAAGATGCTGAAAAGTTTCAGTTTTTTCATCCCAGAAACACGAAAACCCCCGAGCCTCGAGCGCACAAACGTATTTTATTCGACTTATTCAAATGGGCAGGACTTGGGCGGATCGCGGATGACAAGATGTATGTGTTTTGGTTTTTATGAGAAGCACATCTCCAGCTAAATTCGGAGACTAATTTGCACACAGGCTGGGTTTCATGCTAATGATTGATAATGTTTTATTAATGCAAAATATTCTCTGCCAAGGATCTAAACAAATTGTGGCAATTTAGTCCCTGCAACGTGTCGTATCAATCATTTCCACCGATGAACCGTCATGCGTCAACATTTTCCTTCTAAAAACAGGTTCAGAGGTTCCGCAAGCAGCAGCTGCACATTTTTGGCACAAAGAACACCTAAAGTTTTCTCCTCCAAAGCCTGACTTCTGATTTGTTTGTGTTTTCAGTGATTTACCTGAGAGTAAAGGCTTTAATTTTGACAAACGGTAAATAGGATTTTACATAGCGAATGAGCCAAATGTTGGTGAGTGGGTGTTTTCTCTGCAGGTTTAATGAGTAGCCAGTCAAAGACAAACAGCAAAGGAAGCCCCGGGGGTCTTCTGCTGCAGGGACGTATGATTGTCTCCAGAAATAGCTTTTTTGACATGGACAGCATTTAATAATCACTACTGCAAAAGGTGTGCTTTGTAATTCAGGCTGCGTGTTGCTCACAGAGTGCGAAAAAAAGAAAAACGTGGACAATAAAAGCAACTGTGATTGCACCAAAGGTCTCCATTTACAGTATGTAATTAGTTCATAATCAGCCGGAGCACAGGCTTTGAGCTCGAGCGGCTACATCACGCTGACATGAAAGCTGTTTGCAGGAGGAACGGCGGGCTAATTGTTAGGTTATTGTTGTGTCAATTTAATCTTAAAGCATAAGACATTGAAAACATTCAACAATAAATGCACACAGCGTTTCTATGGCTCAGGTTGCTGCAGTCCGAGCGCTTCTACAAGACAGATAAATAATAAAATCACGCTGCTTGTAACCTTTTCAGAGCACAGAGTTAATTATGAAATTGTTTTCAGCCGTCAGAAACCGTGTTTGTTCTGCCTGGGTGAGCATGAGGCAGGTCAGACTGATACTTTTCATGGTTTTAGACTTTTCATGTCTAATGTTGCAAACAGTCACTGTGACTTCTTATAAAGTCAAAGCCGACTCAGGCAGAACAATAATCACTAATCACAGGTGCAGAAAGTTCCACTGTTGATACAAGGAAGCCTAACCTTTGTAGTTTAAGAAAAATAAGCAAAAACGGTGAGAAAACGACCAATAATTTCAAGTTCAAAGCTGCAACTAATCTTTATTAATTATTGCCAATTAATCTGTTGGATTAATGGATTAGCCGCTTGGTCTGGAAAATGTCAGAAAATAGTAAAAAATTATCAGTTTTCTAAGATTAAAAGATGACAAATGTATTTTTTTTGTCCCAAATATATTCCGTTTACTGTCACAGAGGAAAGAAACCATAAATATTCATATTTAAGAAGCTACGATCAGATAATTTATTTAATTCCTTTGAAGGTTCCATATTGTTAAGTGTAGATGAACAAATAAAGAGTTTTTCAATTGACTCAGACAAAATAAAGACTTTTGGAGCTTTCCTTAACTCTCATTTACTCTTTGCTTTTCTGCAGATGAAAGTTTGGAGAGTTTGGAGATCATCTGGCTTCACAAACTGCAAATTTGTCCTGCAACACTACTCGCATCTGAAGCTGAGATTCACCTGCATTCCTCTTGGATCACTAACTGGGTTTAGGTGCCTTTCCAAAGTGCTTGATGTGATAAACTACATTCAAAAAAACACTTCTTTGAGGTCTAGTTTATCTGTTAACAAGCAGAAAACTTTATTTTAGGACCAAAACACTGAACCGCGTTGCTGAAACACGACAAAAACAGAAAGAAAACCCCAAAGTTTTAATGTTTGGACATTGCTGAAGACAAAGAGCTTGATTAACAGGAAGTTGTAAAATAGCATTGAGTGTAGAGCTACCTGAGGTTTACATTTAATGGTTAAATTAAAAGGTTTTGCCACCAGTATTCTAAAGCCCTTATTGTGGACCTCTGTTGGCTCAAAGATGGCACAGTTCTCAATGTAACTGTCACAATACTACATTTTTATCTAGATTAATTGCAATACAGTAGTTGTGATAAAGGATTTAATTGTTTTTTCTATTCAGTTTATGCCTCTATTAGTTTTATATTAGTGGTGTTAATGTCTCTAATCGCCACCTTTTGCTGCAAATCCAACAAAATTAGATGGTGCTGTTATCCGGTTCTCACACCAACTTGCTGGAAGGCCTGTCACTAATTATTATCTCTATTGTTGGTTAATCTGTCTCGATCAATCGATTAGTTTGGTCTAAAATGTCACAAAATGGTCAGAAATGAGGACCTGCGTTTCCAAAAGCCCAAGATGGCATCTTCAGATGTCCACAATCACAACAAAAGATGTTCAGTTTACAGTCACAGACGAGAAAAGAAAATATTCACATTTAAGAATTTAGCCTCAGTTTCTCAGAAGCTACTCAAAGCGATTAACTGATTATCAAAATAGTTAAGGATTTATCCAAAATCGTTGACAACTAATCCATTAATCATTGCAGCTCGACTCACTGGACACACAAGAAGTGAACTAATCCTGCAACGCTGTGAATAAACAGCGTCCACATGCCAATAAAAGCAGAGAAGTGTTACTGATGTGAGCGACGATGTCAGCCAGCCTGACCTTCACCAGTCTCTGTCCACATGCAGCTGCAGCAGGAGGAAGACGTGGAAATATGTCGTCTGGCTGACAGTTCAGCTGCAAATCAATCACTGCAGACACTTCATTGTTCTTCTGGCTGGTAAAACGGACAGAAGTTCCTCCCTAAAGGTGAAGGAAGGAGCTGCACAGCCACCGGATTAAGAGCGAGCCTTCACGACAGCGATCATATGTATGCATATGTAAGAGAAGAAATAAGTAAATCTTCCAGGTACATTGTGAAACGTCAGTTCAAGCTGCATCTGTGTTTCATGACAAATAATGTGACAGCAAAAAATGTGCCACTTTATGCACATTTCTGTTGTCTGTGGGTCTGCATTGTAAAAATAAACTTTGCAAATTTGTATCTTTTAAATAAATTACTGTTGTTCTGCATTTTTCCCGTTTTGTTAAATAATACATAAAATCACACAAACCATGTATTAATCTACATGTAAAACAATATTAGTTTACAGAATTTCCAATTTTAGTTAAATTACAGAAAAAAGTATTAAATTACTTCTTTTTTTAAACTTGTTGACTGTAAAAGATAAAAAGAGGCTAAAACAGTCCGTATGTCTACATTAAAAAAAAACAAATCAGATAGTAATTTATTTTTCCTTACGACATTTGGCTGTAAAATGACATGAATTTCACTGTATTTAAATCAGCAGAAATATCAGCATTTTGAAGGAATTTGACATTATTTGAAAGAAAGAATATCTATATTTAGGGTTGAAAATGGCAATTAATTAATATTTTAGTTTAGTTTTTCCCTGTTTTGGTAAATTACTGATAATGTTGAGTAAAATCACAGAAACATGCATTAGTTTGCATATATACAGATTGCAATTTATCCTTTTACAACATTTGGATGTAAAATTACACTGTTTTCACAGTATTTAAATCATCACAAATATCATCATTTAATTAAGAGATAATTGCCAAAATGTATAATGTACACTGTAAAAAAAATTTTATATATATGTGTGTGTGTGTGTGTGTGTGTATATATATATATATATATATATATATATATATATATATATATATATATATATATATATATATATATATATATATATAAATTTCTGGTTTTTTTAATTTTTTAAATTATTATTATTATTATTATTATTATTATTATTATTATATATTTTAAGGTATTTTCTGTTTTGTTTTTTTTTATTTATGGAAAATATCTGGTATATCACACAAATTTCATGCACTGTTAAACCAAGTCAAAACTATGAATAACATTAAAAATCTTTTTAAAATTGTTTAGCTTCCTTTCCTTTCCACATTGTTTTTGCAGTGTAGTTGTGCCCTCTATGCAAATAAGTAACCTTTAAATTTTTTTACTCAAAAACAAATCCAATAAATAAGATTCACTTTTTATTTCACTAACAAACTTCACATCCACACAGTCCAGCAGACCAGCAGCGTTTCGAGGTAATATTTCGCCCACATTATCCCAAAACAGATCACATGTGAGCTTTAATCAAATCAAGTGATCATTTAGTCCCCGGTTTACGAGCAGCACAGCTCGGCACAGTTAACTGAGAAGCATCTGGCTAGTTGGGTAATTAAACTCAAAATGAAACTGAATCATGTATTATCATCATCTCACCACTGAGGCTTAAAAACTCTATAATGAGCACAGTTTGGTGAACAGATCAAGCTGTAATAAAAGCTTTTTTCATGATAAAAGCTGGTCTCTGTTGAGAGGAAAGTCTATCAGAACAAAAATTGCCACATGCTGGGCTCTTGAGCCAGTTTTGGATTCATGATGATGGAAAGCTTCATAAATTGTGACAGTATGTTAACAAAGAAAAACAAAAAATTGGATCTTCAGCAGTAAAATAAGGTGGCGACACAATAAGATCTGTGTTTTCTGTTTCCCTCTTTCATCCAACAGCACATTTATCAAAAAACAATGCCATGGTGCATTTGGATTTACATGGTCAGTAAACCTCATTATGTAAGAACATTCAATACAAACAGCTCTGCCATAAATTACACCTTTACAAAGCGTCACATTCCAATTTTTGTCACCCTTCCGTATGGTATAGGTGAACATAATGTTAAAACTAAGGATGTTCCGATCAAGTGTTTTTCCCCTACTGAGTCTTCTATCTGAGTCTTCTATTATTTAGTATCAGTATCTGTTGATACCTGATGCCAGTTTCTGAAACTACACACACATCAAGTAGTGAATACTGTTTTTGATACGTGGTTGTTCCACCAAGTGGAACCTCTTACTGTTGAATACTGTAGAGACCAGAGGAAGCATTTATTTGCATGTTGTCCAGCAGACAGCATTGTAGGGGTTTAGTTAATATAGCAAGCATAGCACCTCTAGTTCCCAGCTGTATATAGAACATTTGCTTTTGTGTCCATGAAAGCAAAATTAGCGCAAGACAAATAGTGTGCTGTATTTACTGAATTTGTTTTCTAAATTAATCAATTACAGATTGAAGAAAATGATTCAATTTATATGAAACCTGTGTGACATTGTATGTAAACAAAGGGTCAGGTTTAGGTTTGTTTGGATTTCAACCAGGTGAAAACTGTTTCGTTAGGCCATCAACAGATAAGAAAACTTCACTACAGTGCAGTCCACTCACTACAATATCTAACCGAATAGTCTTGCATTTTCCAGGTGGACCGGCTTCTTGGTTGGTCATTATGTTGCTTGTTTTCACTACTTTGAACTGGTCCAACCTAAAGAAGGTTGCATTTTGTTCGAACGCATGGACAAAAAGTGAAGTGGAAACTTTACAAACAGCAGCTTATGTATCAACAAAACAACAAACAAACAGCAGCTAACTTGTCTGTGTTATATTCCTCAGTAGTTCTTCAGGATTTCTTTACACAGCTATGCAGACGACACCCCAATCTATCTAACACTTTTACTTTGGTTGTGTAAACTTGCTTTGTCTTGGTCTGGATGAAGTAAACATTTGGATGTGAAATAACTTCCTTCAGCTTAAGGAAGACAAGACTAAAATTCTATTTGGCAGTAAAAGAGGAAGGCTGGCACTCAGTGCTCACTTTGATTTCAAAATACTAAAAACTAACAGCCAGGTGAAGAATCTCAGTGAAATCATTAATGAGAATATTAACTGCATCAAAGTTTTGATTTAATCCACATTCTGGCATCTTAAAAACAAACTGAGAGCCTTTACGTCCAAGCAAGATTTATAAAAACTCATTCAAGCTTTTATTAGGTATAGAATGACCTAATCCATTGCACTTCTTATTCATACCATTAGACATTTGCATTCTTTATGTAATAATTAAATTCTACCCTGCTGTATTTTTTGTTCCTGTAAAACATTTTGAACAACCTTTGGGTGGAATAAGGAGCTATATAAATAAACGTGGTTGCTTGCTTTGCTTGTTCTATTTTCAGAACGCATACTAATAAGTGCAGCTGTACGCTGTTATTATTTCAGTATAAAATAAACAGGTTCAAATTATTTCATATTCTGCAAATGCTAGCTTTTAATATTGATTTAGAATTCGCTTAGACTAATAAGGCTGCAGGTAGAGTCACTCAGCCACTCTGAGGAACATTTATTCATCTACACATAAACAGTTTTTTACTTCAACCAACCAACAAACCAACCAACAACCGATTGAACAATTTACTGTCACTCTACAGATTTCCCTGGTTTAGTAAATAGAGATAGTATCTAGTAAAATGACAGATTTGTTTTTTAAATTCACATTTTAAAAATTATTTTTACTTTCACTGCAAAATTACACTTTTAAAAAATGTATTTAAACCACACAAAATAGATTTTTTCCCAAAATTGCTATTTTTTGAAAGAAAACCTAAGTATGTTAAGGTTTGACAAATAATAAATACATTTTTAACCATTATTTTACAGATTTTCTCAGTTTTGTAAATTATAGAAAATATGTAATAAAATAAAACAGGCCAAAACTGTCAACAATTGATTGGTTTTACAAAAAAATGATTTGCTGTTTTACAAGGTGTGACTGTGAACACAGTTTTACCGTATTTAACATCAGAGAAATAACAACATTTTTCAGATTTCTTTTTGGCAACTTTGCCGTCAGATTTTCACCATGTTTTTAACTATATTTTTTTCCAGTATAGATTTATCACTTTTCTTATAATGCTAGTGAAAACTGCAAATGCAGACTCTTGATAAAAGAAGTTGTGGCAGATCTGTTTGTACTGGATTGCAAACATGCTCCTAATAGCATGCTGAGTGGATGTATTTGAACAAGCTGCACGAAGCCGAGATTTGTCTTTTTTCTGCAGTGTTTTCAGAGGAAATGTTTTGCTTTTACAAGAGAAAAGACTTTTGGATGGTTCATTTGGCAAAAGCACATCTGGTTAGTTTTCATCTGGTAAATAAGGACACAGCTGCTTCCCTGAGTCTAACAAGAACTGGATGAAACGTTCTCAAACTGGAACAACAATGGACACAAACTGGTAATAAAAATTCAATTGAAATGTTACTTTGTTATGTTTTTATTGGTTAAAGAAACAATATCTGTCTCTACCTTAATTATCTTAATTTCTACCTTCAGATATCCAGCTTCAGCCAGACTCTGCTATAAACAGTGGAGCAGCACTTTTATGAAACAATGCTCATCTAACTGAATTATTTTTAGTTGATTTATTTCTGTTGTTACATCCAGCTAATCAATAACTTCAGCTGCAGCAGATGATGCAACATAGCATTCGACAGGAAGCAAAAAAAACAAAAACAAAACACACAGAACAAACTTCAGAAAAGCCCTGCAGGGGTCAGAGTGTCAGAATGTACAGCAGCAGTGCATTTCCAGATGAAACGTACAGAACTTTAATATTTTAATAGTGTACATGTTGCTGCTTTATACACGCAGCATGTTGCCGAAGGTTCAGTTACGGGGCTCAAAGTCGTGTTGTTGTTTACCCGTCTCTATATTTACCTCTGCATCAGTGGATGAGACACGAAGTGCCGCTCACAGATGCACAAATAAATGACGACGCGACAGGCGAAGGAAGCAGATAGATGGGTGGTGAATGTAAATAGCATGAGAAACTACTAGCGTTGTGTCTATATTTATGGCAGGCATAAGATTTGACAAGCGAACAGTGAGAGGAGGTGAGCGGAGGAGAGGAACTTTCATCTGCGAGAACGAGGCAGGGAGGTGGAGAAAGTTACAGCGGTTGTAACGCCGTCTCCAAACTTGCATTTGTGATGGGAAAGGAGGCAGAAGCTGTTTGTGAATCGTGACTGTGGTTGTCATTGATTTGCTCCGGCTTGTCACAAGGAGCCGCAGAAAAAGTTGTGCTGCTCACTGGATTGTTATACCACCGCGAGCTGCTGCAAGAAAAAAAAAAGAACAAAAACCACCGGACATCTTCTCTGAATGGCAGAAAATCACCGAATTCAGACATCAAACGCAACTCGAGCAAAGTATCGACGTAAAGATTCACAAAGAAAAGCAGCCAGAATGCAGCTAATAAGTGCGCAGATGATGAAAACTCGCACAATTAGCAGAAAGATCAGGGCTAAATCCTTCTGTCATGGGTTTAACTAACACGGGAGACAAGGAAAAGCTTGGCATCAATACCCTCCTGTGCAGTAATTGCAGCAGTGACACAAATAATGGCCATGTGCAGAGAAATATCAAACAGTATTGATCACTGACAGGGGGTTTAGGAGGGCCAGCGCTTCAAAAATAATTAGCATGTAAGCATTTTACACAGAGGAAGTTTTCAAAAATATGATATTTGGCGCTGCCCTTCAGAGTCTGTGTGGGATCAATATGGCCTGAATTAATGGGCAGCTTAACAAGGCACTTAAAACCCTCTTAAGAGGACAGATAAAAACCCAGTGAACTTTGAAAGGTAATGAACATTTTTTATCCCCCACGAACCTGCCGGCTTTATTAGCTGAAACAAATGGAGCAGGCACTTAAATCAGACACTAAAATTGACTTCTAAATAAATTAAGGTGGCTGAAAATACAACAGAGCATCCAGAGATGTGATTCTTTTTGTTTCCTTCCACTTCCTCACCTCGAGCTCTTCACAAAGACTCCTCAAAGACGGAGATGATCTGAAAGCTTCGACGGCTTCAGGCTGTGCTCTGACGTTTGAAAAATGGAGCCCTGATTCATCATTAATCTTGTTTCTTGTGCTGATAGTTTTGAATCAGTTTGCCGTCCGTCAGACTGAGAATCAAGAACCTAAACAACAGCCCAGCCACTGAAGGTCAGTTGAGAATCACAAGTTCATTTTTATGTTATCAGCCTTTCTGTGGGATAATGGTCTTCAAAAACACCATGTAGAGCTTTTTAAAAAAAATCTAAACCCTCTATTCTTAAAGCTGCACCAATCAATATTTTAAATATGAACAATGGAGCAAATTACAAAGACATAAAGCTGCTTTTACTGGACTATTTATTTCTTTAATTTGTTGATTTGGTCTTAATTTGGCGGAAATTAGAAAAAAAAATCTCAGGTTCACAAAATTTTGGACAAGTTAATGAACATAGTAGAACATTTAGGAGCTAAAGATTTGCTTTTCAGTTCAGAAAACAAAGCCAAGAGGAGAGTGAATATTGGATTTATAAAACTCCACATGAATTGTAATATTTCTCCATATCTGCTGGATGTTAAAACAGTTTGCTGTAAAATGTGAATATGCAGAAAACATTATGAATGCAGCTTTAAAGTCAAGCAGAGGTTGGGTAGCAACCTTGGCTAACGTTGGTGGAAGACTGTGCTAATGGTTAAAGCCTCATCAAATAGCGAATGCTAATAGTGTAGCATTTTAGCACACATTTCCCTACTGCAAACTTTATTAACCTAAACTTAGTTTGTCCTATGCTTACACGAATGGTCCAAGCTGAGCTCATCAAACTCTCCTAACTGGACAAATTTAGCCTTTTTGTCATTTGTTCACAATATTGACATTTCATTATTAGCATATTCAATAAAGCTACGTGTTCCACTTCTTTTGTGGGCAAATTTCGTTAACAGAAATTGATTACAAAAGAGCAGAGTTTCAGGTATTGTGGATAAACATGGAGCCATGTCAACGCATTTTAAGCTTTTCAATGGTCCAGTAAGGCCTCTTAGACCCCAGAGACTTCCATTATAAAGGCCTGGTATGTAATTTAACAATCATTTCATTAAAATGAGTCTGCTGAAATAAAAGCCAAGCAGGAAGTAGACGAAGGACGAATCACTGCTGTGATTTATGTTTTGTTGTGAGGCCACTGATGATTCTCTGGGCCTTCAGGATGATGCAGCACTGCCAGGATTAACAGGTTGGTGGTAGAACAGGAAACTGCAGGGTTGGTGGTTCGATTCCTCTGAGGGATTCCAGAACACACTGCAGGGACTCCTGATCAGCATGTGGTGTTGGACTAATGATGCAATTTAGGATGATTTTTTTTTGTGTTTTGGTCTTTTGTCTTTATTACATGTCCACTAATGATAAAATTAGTATTATTTTTTTTTTATTTTTAGAGATTTAGCCAACTAGCTAGTAAGTTAGCACAGCTCACTAAAAATGGTTTATAGATTTGTCCTGTTAGAACTGGAGTTACGTTCAGTTAACGCCTAATTTGTGTATTACTGGCTTTGAATAAGACACAAAGAGCAACCAACGATAACACGCAAAATGCCTCAAGAAAGTGGCATCTATCAGTGTCAGTGGCATTATTGGAGGATCAGAAAATAATAATAGCAGAGCTGCCATTGGAGCAGCTGCACTGTGACAGAAATAATGAGGCAACGGTTCAGGCTGCACCAAGCTAAAAAACAAGAAAACAAACAGAAAGTGGCCTCTGATTAATATAAGAGGTGGTCAAGGGGACGGCAATCACCGAGATATGAGGGAATATTACAGCCTACAGTCGCTGACGCTGCCTGCAACAGATGATGAAACCGGACAGAGGTCTGCAGAAAGAGGCCGACGCAGCTCAGCGTTTCCACAGAAACTAATGAAATGTAGAAGCTGCAGAGCTGGAAAATACCAATAAACTCGTAGAAAAACTAGCCGATGATGCCATTATGAACAGGATATAAATTTTGCATTAAGTCGGCCGTGGCTATACGTGTTATTTTAGTTCATTTAATTCGGATGGAGACAAATCAGGCTATCTGTGCATGACAGCAGGTCTACAGCACTCATGAATTTTTGATGCACCCAAGAAAAAAAATGACAAGAAATCTGGTGAGTGCCACAGATTCTCACTCACATGTACCACCAAAACACAATTCTGCTCATATGTTCTTAAATTAGAAAGCACTAAAAATAATATTATGCATGACTTTTGTTCTCATCACAGCAGAATGGTATTGGATCAGACTCAAAAAGCACCTTATTATGAACTCTATATTAACTACAGCATGTCATGAATGTAGTACAATCCGTCATAAATGATTCAGTCACATTTCAACTGAGATTACATGAGACTGGCATTGTCATAATCCTCTGTTACATCACTTTGCAGCTTTTGCTAATTAATTATTTAATTTATGTTACTAGTTTGTTGGTTCATTTCAGTTTAAGTTTTTTTTTTTTCAGTTTTACTATATGAATGTTGATTTACATGGCTGGAGAAGGAATGTCGGGGCCTACTGCAGTAAATTTAATGATTGTTTTATGGTTGTCACTAGAGCAGTTTTAGGGCATTTTTACAAGATTATGTCACTTCTGCCAATGGAGAAAATGTATCCCTGTTATTCAGGTATACAGGAACAAGGTTGTGGTTTTGCTACCCCTTTGTAACTAAAATCTATTATAAAGTGAAATAAGTGCTAATGTAGATATGAAAAGTCTTGGTAAAAACTAAACGCTATTTTTTCCAGTGACTTCTGTTTGCATAAATGTATAAACATGTACTCATCCATTTTTGTGGGACAAACTTTTGTTTCACCTTCCAGCAGTGCAAAAACCACTTCTCCATGCAATAACACAATTATTACCATTAACATTTACTACACTGTATACTTATATTTAATTTTCCTCGTATGATGTACATTTTTACATTTTATGCGTATATAGTTCTACTTATATTTATAGGTTTGTGACATGTTTTCTTCTCATGGTTATCTTTGTTTTGTTTTTTCCTTGTGCCTAATTTTTTAACTCTATTAGTCTTTTTGGGATTTTTGATTTATCGCGGCAGGAGGTGCACATGGATGACATTTCATCATTAGCTAACTAAACCAAGCTGCCTGTTCTACATTTCTCGTGAGCAGGTTAAGTTTAAAAAAATGATCAACTATCAAAAATGAATATGTAATAAAACAGTAACAACAGTATTTCTTTTGAAAAACATTTAGTGTTCCATTGTTGACCCCCCCCAACCAAATTTTTAATGACTACTTAATGGCTTTTGTAATTTATTTATCGAATAATTTATAGAAATTTGGAGTGCAATTTCAGTTTAAGTTCAATTTTTTTTTCTGGCTTATGATTTAAAAATCCTAAATTTGTTTGTTGGCATGACTGGAAAGAGAGTGTCAGAGTCCATTGCAGTAAATTTCTGAGTCTTTTAGGACAGTCCGATTGTCAGCAAAGTGGTTTTACAGCATTATAACAAGGTTATGTCAATTCTGTCATTGGCACCTGAGCAGTTAAACAAGTGGAGCAAATGCATTTGTATTATTCAGTTACGGGACCAAAGTCATGGTTATACTACACCCCTTTTAGCTTTTATGTTTTTTAACAATAAATGTATACCTTCTTCACAATCAAGTGCTCATATTTAAGCATCCAATCAAAAACAAGATACATGCATCTTTATAAGTTTGCTCCCTCACTTCTGCCTCCGTTTTACAAAAAAATGAGCGGTTGTCTCTGCTCTTATAAGTCGAAAGTGAACGTTGGACAAAAACTTTAGATTAAAAAAAAAGAAAAAAAGATGAATTAATCAGTGCTCATTAAAGCCCTAAAAGACATGTGGTCTTATGTACATGGGTGTGGAATGCTAACAAGGCTAAAGAGGAATATGCTAATGTGATTCAGAGGAGGGACCTTCAGGAAAGCCCTCTGATATAACCCTGTAATGAGAAACAAGTCAATCTCATTTCTCAGTAAGCCAATCCAATTTTGAAGAACAGATTAATAGCTAACTCCATTAATTGACTCACGCGGGGAGCAGCGAGGAGGACCCCACAAAAACATCATCTACATAACACTGATTCACTGGAGACATACCTACACCTCTGAGTGACACGAGTCTCCGCAAGACCCTCCAGGACTGCTGATTCTTTACGCCGGCGACAAACTTTGTTTGCTAAATTATACAGAGCTGCGATGGGAGCGCTGCTGTCCCAAGCAGATGGCTCCTTTTGCTATAATCAGTGAGCTAAACACTGGGTGATACAAACTTTAATGAGTTCAATGCAAACTTTCTCTCATTCGTTCACAGCTGCTTTGCCTCAGAGTCACAAATCAATCTATTATTACAGGTAAAACAACAGCTGAGCAAGAGGGAGGGAACTCTGGTCATTAGCGCTGACAAATGAAGGACCGGGGGATCCAGAGCGATTCATCTGGAGCTGAATGTTCTGCAGCCAACCCGGAAGAGGATTCAGACCACTGTTTCAGACCACATTAGGAATCTATAGCTATTTAGAATATAATTAATTCAAACATGAGATAAAGCCCAACTGTCCTTTGAGATTAAAAACTTTTTGAATATAATATGATTTTGTGCAGCTTCCGTTATGTGGATCAGTCCTGGTGTAAAAGTTTCTGTGGCGTAAATCAGGGCGAAGGTGCTGTTAAACTATTAAATTCTCCTCTGTCTTTTAATTTTATTTGAAATTTTGAAATTCCCGCTGCAGTCAAGTTAAGACAAGTTGAATAGACTAAGATGTACAACTGCACAGATAATTAAATATTACCTAGAAAATGAACAGATCAACTGTGATGTTAAGGTTTAAAATATTCTGTTCACAGAAAACAACTCATGGAGATGAAATTGTTTCATTTTAACTTCGGTAAATCCAGTCAACCCATTAAGGCAATATGGAAGAGTCTTACCCCACCTCATTATTATTCTAACACAGGAGAAGAAAATCGCTCTGGATTGTTTGTACTTCTTTAAACCAATCACAGCGGTATCAGGCAGAGCTAAGGGAATTTTGCAGTGACCATTTTCCAATAATAATTTCTTCACTGGAATAAAACAAGCAGGGGTTGCCTTCCTGCACAATCCAAATCCTCTGCAAAACATATTTTTATTAGTGCAATTGGTTGCTGCTAGGAGATGTTTTCTGTAGTGAAATGAATTTTGAAAATGAAAAAAGCAGTGTAAAATGTGCAGCCACTTGCAAGCTCATATCCGACATTAGAACACTTTACTCTTTTCAACTTTATTTTTGCTCTCACAACAGTTGAAGCTGCAGTAACTGAGGGGAGACTATGAGCTTTTCTGTGCACAGCTGCTAGCTTCTACGTCATCCTGCATGTGAGGTGTTTAAGGAACATCTGTAAATTGTAGTGCCTTTAGAGAAGCTGATGTTTAGCCAATGAGGAATTTAAGTTACAGTTTATTTTATATTTAGCCTTTACGAGGTGCTTCTAGATTATTTAAGTCTTATTCTCATGTAAAGATGTGTACATTAGCAGGGTTGTAGCACAAATTGGACATGAAAGCTACTGTGCAAAACAAATTTTGTACTTAAAATCCAAAAATAATTATGATAAACACTTGTAATCTCAATATTTATGAAAATAATTAGCATTTTGGTCATATTATGAAGCCTTAGCATCAGACCATCTCTACTCAGCACTGAGTGCGCAAATAACATCCCTAATCAGAGCTTGCATTGCAGAAAGTCAAGATAAAGTGCAAACAAATCTAAAAACTCAACAGCAAAAAACAGGCCAAACAAGATAAGATTAAGAGAGAGTCCAAAGTCAAAAACCACTGCACAGCCTTATAGTGACTGTTGCACCACACAGACTGCTTTTTCTTGCATTTCTTAGGCGAACTGGGATTTTCACCCCTGAAAAAATCCACATAAATCATATGGAGCAGCCTATGTGAGGCCCTGAAGCCCCTTGGTTGACTTATTCTCGGTTCCCACCTGTCAAGAGTCCTACAGACAGCAAATTTAGCTGAAGCCTGTACTGCTGGATCTCTTGGGCACAGAGTGACAGATTTATCAATGGCTGCTGTTATTTAGGGCTTCATTTAGTTGGATCCAAGCTTGTTCTGAGCACAAAAGGACAGTAAGGGAAAGTAACTCTGGAAGTATATTTAGAAATGTACAAACCTGAGGTATTTTTACTTTAGTTTTTTGTTTTTATGCTACTTTATGCTTCCACTTGACTGCATTATACTGTGAAATATTCTACTTTTTTCTCCACTGTGTTCATCTGTCAGCTGTAGTTGCCATATAGATTAATGGTGGGTGTCATTTAAACTGGAAAGTTGGAAAATCTGAGTCTGCAATTGGTAAATTTCAGCTCTGCCTTATTTTTGTCACACTAAAAGAGTAATACACACAACTCTGTCCAACTTCTGTCTGTAAAAATGGTCCTATGGTGTTTGCATGAACAAAATCCAGTGCAATGCGTTGCTATAAACTGGTATTGCTAAATGCTGGATTTTTTATTTTCTTTTGCAAACAGTGTATATGAAGAGCTTGTAAAATATGCTTTCTTTTGATTAACCTATTTGACAGAAAATGCAAGTAATTAATCAGTTAATCTAACTGTAAGATGAATGAAAAGTCACTGTCAAACTTCTGGTTCTTCTCAAACATGAGGTTTTCCTGTTTTTCTCCCCTTTCTTATTTTAAAGCATTTTTAATCATCTTGAACTGTTTATTGGACAAATAATATAAAGTGTCATATGTGTTTCTTCTTTACTTGCTTATTTAATTAGTTTTTGGT
This sequence comes from Amphiprion ocellaris, assembly GCF_022539595.1. NCBI lineage: Eukaryota > Metazoa > Chordata > Actinopteri > Pomacentridae > Amphiprion > Amphiprion ocellaris. Next base: position 36,258,926 of record NC_072769.1, read on the forward strand.
GAAAATAGTGTGCACATGAGTTCATAATGTTATAATATTCTAATGATACAGGGAACAATACAGCAGTGACATTGAGGACTTTTACTTTTATAACAATGGAATTTATTATAAGGCCTTTTAATTACTTAGTTCTTGTGTATTTGACTTCATTCTTTATACGATAATGTTCCGTTTGGCCTTTTCTTATCCTTGGTATTGTGCTTTTAAAATGTACTCTTCTTAAGATTTGGTATTTTTGCAGAAACAGAAGACTCCTTCCTTCACTGTGCAAAGAAAACAAATGCTGTCCTTCAAATTACATCAATATGACATTATTATCTGTTGTATTCTCTACAGTTTAAATGAATAGCAGCATAAACCTGCAGTTCAAAGCTTTCAACTCCAGCACTTTACTTCATGCAATTCATACTGAGGAACATAAATAATGAACAGTTTCTTTAAATGTAATATCTTTATGAATATATTAAGACGATGTAGAGAATGTGTTGGCAGAAATCTCTGCTATTTCATACATGCTACGCCCACAAACATGTTTAATGAATGTGGTCCAAAATAAAAAGGCCATCACTATTATAAAGGAATATTTCTGAGCAGCTGAGAGAGAATTAAAAGCACATTTTTATTTTTACTCTGTGATACTTTTAAAAGGTATAATATCAGGAATATATTTCAGCTGTAACCTGACTGAGTAAAAACATCACGAATCCTCTGAGAGAACCAGCCAAAAATCCTTACAAATTACTGACAGACTTTGTTGCTGCTCTAAAAAGAAACTTGATATTATTACAAACCGAGAGACCAAACATTTCTCTGATGAGCTTTTTAGCGCAAGATGACAAATGACGGTGCATAATTTGTTGTAATTATGCAGAGTAATGCAATCCTTCATAAAGCTCTATTCTCTGCAGCCTTTTGATAGTGAAAACAGACCCAAAGCGGAATCAGCTCCGGCTCAGCGCAGAGCTGTCTGTCTGGCCAGCTGTTTAACGGGGATAACAAAGAGCCGCGGTTCAAACTCAACGGCGCAAAAAACGCCTTTGATTTTCCTCCTGTGTAAAACAGAGAAAATCACACTTGATGCTATGGACCCCTTCAGAAGTCCTTGTATTGTTCTGCTGCTAATGCCACCTGTCTTCAAGTCTTTATTGATTTATGGAGCCGAGTATCATGAGCAGCACCCACACTCTCACTGCTACTACTGTTGGCTGCGTAGAGCTGAGAGTTTATTTTTCCTGTATTATCACCAAATAAACTTGCTGTATGATCAGACTGCAGTGTCTAATTTAAAGCCTGTTCATCTTTCTGTTCCCTGCACATGAAATTACTCCATTAAAGCTGAGAGTCTTTAGGAATTTTTACTCAAAGAGTGCATATTCTGCACATTTAATGGTTTCTAACTGTATTTCTGGGGTCTTCAGAACATGTTTACATGTTTGAATGTTTGAAACAGGCAATGTACATAGAAGAAAAGTTTTCTGTGGGGGAGAATAACTTCATTTCCGTAAATTTTGTGAGTTTGCTTTCTGTGCACAAAAAAGCAGCTGTATAACACCGAAGAAAAGGAGGAACCCTACAATAAGCAGAATAGGTTGTAAACACAACACTGATGTACAGTTTTACCACTTTGCTAAGTTGTCATTGCCAGAGGGTTTGCAACCAGCTCTCAGTTTACACAGCCAACAGCCACATTAGCATTCTTTTAAATGAATTTCTGTTAGCGCTGCAGATTTAAGCTCAACTGTTGGTGTACAGCGGGTACATCACAGCAGAAAACAGAAGCTTATTTTACCTAAAACAAGGCTGATAAGAGCGATATGATGCACAGGAAATCTGCAGACCCTAAAAATTCTTCATACATCTGTTTACTCTGCTGTTCAACCAGAATCAGTGTGTTGTAAAGTGAGATTTCTCAAAAGTAAAAATGTCATCTTTGCACATTTGCAGAGTTCGGTAAAGATTAATGTGCAAACTGTGTTAATAAATGTGTGTTTTCTTCGTTGACAAAGCTGGAATAAAGGATGCAAAAGGAATTTCAATGTTAGTGGACAGTAAAGTTGTATTTTATCGTGAAACCAAATAAAGGAACTTAAGATGCTAAAGCTGCCAAAGACAAACAGAACAGTCAGTTTGTCTCACATTAGACACATAATAAGTAGCTTCAAGCTGAAAACACAAAAGTATTATCAGCACAACATCTTTTAAATTGTAGTTCAGTTAGTAATAGCATCCTAGTCATTTTTAACTATTTAATGACCCATGAGAGTCTAATCGACAGCAATATATGTTATTGTAGAATTTACGTTTCTCCAGTTGTTAATATTTCTTCAATTACACCTTCAGTCAATTTTAAAGCTAATACAGTGATGCCTAATGTTAATATCTATGGGCATAATAACAACTAATAGCGTCTGAATCGAGTGTTTTAGCTTTATTTTCAGTCTTTTCCACTCTTTAGCTGCTAAATGCTCCACAGTGTTCACCAGGTAGTTGCTAGCTGCTGGGTTTTTACTGTCTGAAAGCAATGCAAAAAGAAAGAGCGAACCAACACAGTAAAGGTTTTGCTTGTTTTTGCATTCATGTTTCACATAAATGAAGATTTACTGTCAAAAATAAATCCAGGATCTCACTCTGAGGTCCAGTAATCCAAACTGTGCAGGTATTCAGGATATATTTCTTCTTCTCTGTGACTCTGCAGCAGCTTTACGTTCTATTATAAGACAAGTTTGTCTCAACTGTTACGCAAGTCTGAACTAAAATCAGCTTTGATCTTTATACAGGCCAAAGAAAAGAGATGAAACCATTTATTTCTCGAAAGAAAAGAAAATTGCTCCCAGCCTGAATCTATAGATTAAAGCAAACAGTTCTTACTGTAGGAGTCTCGTCTCTTCAATCGAAAGAAGTTTTTATGAATGCACTCACTCCAACTTATCAGACTCGGGCTGCCGAATGATATGTAAACCAGGTGAGACCTACAGCTCATATTCTTCTTGTTTCCTCACAAGCTTTCATTTTTATCAGGACCTGTAATAAAGCAATAATTCTGTTAATATTTTAGCAGCAGACTACCCTCGGGGTACGCAGTATATTAGACCATGACTCGGTAAATGTGCCACATGCTGATTTAATTCAAGTTTTCATAATTCTAATGAAGATGCCCATCATTCTGCAATGAGGGTGATAAAAAAGTTTCTGAACCAAGCCAACATTAATCTTCCCCGATGCACCGAGGAGGTGTGAAAAAGAGAATTATAAATTACAATATGGTGCGGATCAGAGTGCTGGAACTCCTACCTGCCCGATGTAATGACTACACACAATGACTGATGGATATACACAACCTGTCCTCTCTTCTGGGTGCTGACGGGCTGCACTAGGGATAAAAAATGCCGGTGACATAATAAAGAGAGTTATGGTCCTCCGGGGAGAAGATCAGAGACTCGCTCGCTGCAGGAATGAGTACAAACATGCTATTCAAACGACAGCAATAAGCCGGATTATCACCCCCACTCAGGAAAAAACACCAAGAACATGCCAACATAAAGGAAAAGAAAACAGACATCTGTCCAATTTGCAGCCAAATGGAGTTAGAGTGCAAATTGTTCATTCTCCATTTCATCCAATTTCTTGATTTGTCTCACACAGTGTTTAACTGTGGATGAAAATGGGCTTCCGTTTCTGCACCCAAGTTTTCAGAGCTCTCAGTGTTCGTGGAGGTGACCGAGGGTTCAGGTAGAGTTCCTTGATGCATAATTCACCTCACATGCTTCTATACACTGACTTCCACTTCCTCACATGAGATGTTAAATATGCCGAGGCCTCCACTGTCAGTAACATCATTTAAGCATCGAGGCGCTCGCTGAGGTCCAATGCAGGTAAGAAGAAGAAGAAGAAGAAGAAGAAGAAGCGACTGTTTACTTCCTCTTACAGCAGCTACACCTGAGCAGGTCGGCCTGAAGGCAAATCATTTTCTATATTTAGGTGGTGTACTGCATAAATGCAAAACCCAAAAGAAATGAAAAATAGATCATACAGATACTATGCAAGGTTCCTGCCTCTATTTGTACATGTTTGTTTGACTAATATATTCATTTTCAGCCGGATTCACTCCGAGGAGCAGGTGTGGCCTTGTCTCGAAGTTGTAAGAAGTCAGCTAACTTTCTGTGTTAAACTGTTTCCTACCGTCTTTTTTTATATTCTTCAGGCAAAACCACCTGGACCATTTTCCAGAATTAATGAGGAAAGTAAAAACGAACTGCAAAAGCTGAAACCGTACAGTGAGAAATTGTATCTAGTAAAAAAAGTTCATCTGTTTGATTAAAAATGAGAAACTAATGAGTCACAGTAGCTCCTAGCAACATATTTCATGAAACAGTTCATTACTTGTTTCAAACATGAATAAATAAGTAACCAAATAAAGTGAAGAATGAGAATGCTAACGTGAGTATTTTACATTACAGTGCATCGTTCCTCACTTTTAAGTCAATCCCAGACCTCCGTTCACTATTTTTGCAATTGTACAGGCCAGTAATTTGCACTTCAGCTTACATTTTACACTTTTGAGACAGTTCCTAGGTTCACATGACAACTCTGCACGTATTAGATCATTCCAATATTCTGCACATGATTTTACACCTTTTTGTTTTTCAGGTGATTTTTAACTGCAGCTCATGATTTGCACATTATTTTGCAAGATGATCCCCAACTTCAACGCATTATTTCACATTTTTTTGTACAGTCTGCATTTTAATAATATTTTTTTTACATTGAGACAGTTTTAATTTTGCACTTGAATCATGTTTAAAAGGTGCAAAACAACAGACTGACTCTATCAGTCGACGTGGAGTTTTGAGATCGCTCGTGCGTTCAGCCCCCTAACTGCAGGTTAGTAGCATACACTTTGAAGGTTGTGCTTGACTTCACATGGCAGTTATACATTTGTAAGACGCCCCCTATATCTAGCCAAATATTTAGCAATGTTTTGGAGATGATTTCTGTCTACAGCAATTATTTTGCAAGACAATTGTTTACTTTCATCTTTTGTTTATGACTTAAGATGGTTGGTGACTTCAGTTTGCTATTTTGCACCGAGAGACAGTCCTTTAGTTGATGTCAATTATTTTGCATGTTTAAGACAGTTTGACAGTTGAGTCCACCACCTTCACCTTTAAGTGCCTACCTTTTGTTGCATATTTGTGATGGTTCCTAACTCCAGGCCTTTAAAATGCATTTTAAAGGTGGTCCTTATCTTCAGTTTGCTATTTTGCATGGAGAAATTCCTTCACTTCACATCCTAATTTTGCACTTTTAATTCAGTCCCTAAATTCAAGTCCACCTTTTCTCACTTTTGATGCAATCCTGACCTTCAGCCTGTTATTTTGCGCATTATTAATGGTGCTGAATTTTAGATACGATATGAACTAATATGCACGTTTAAGATGGTACTTAACTTCAGCTTTCTATTGTACAATTTGAGTCGCATGGTAATTCTGCACTTTAAAGCCCCTAAGTCCAGTCTGTTATTTTGTTGATAATTCTTAACTGCAGCTCATGATGCAGCCATTATTTTGCAGACAATCCCTAACTTGAGCCCATTATTTTTACAATTTTCAAATGGTTTGTCTTCATTTGGTCATTTTGCACGTCAAGACAGTTTTGAACTCCATGCCACATTTTATACTCTCAGCCAATCTCTTTGCAATCCCTACCTTGGGCTGTGATTTCATAATGGCCCCTAACTTCAGGTCATTAATATGCACTTTTAAAATAGTCGAGTCTCAGCTTTCCATCTGAGATAGTTCTTGACTTAAAATGTCAGTTTTGCACATTTAAGACTCCCCCTATATTCAGCCAGGACTGTTTCTTCTTTTTTTGGAGATGATTCTTTACTTCAGCTTTTACTTTACAAGATGATTCCCAGCTTTAGTTTTTTTTTTTTTTTTTTTAATCACATTTAAGATGATGCCTAACTTCTGTTTGCTATTTTGGACTTTGAAACAGTCCTTTAGTTGATGTCAATCGTTCTGCACTTTAAGACAGCCTGTGCTTTCAGCCTATCACTTTCTACTTTTGAGCCAATCCCTAACATTAGCCCATTATTTTGCACTTTTATGAGTTCATAACTTCAGACGAGTAATAAGCACTTTTGAGTGAATTCTTACCCTCACATGGAACTTGTGCTCTGTTAGGGCCACCAGTATTGGGGTGCTGCCTGCTTTCTGGGTTGGTGTCCTGTTAGGTCTTTGTGTGGGGAGACTGCATGTGTGGGTTCAGCTGTGGCTGTTTTCAGAGTCTCTCTGGAACCCCAGCTGCCAGCCAGTCCAACTAATGAGTCAGGAGTAGACCACCTGCACTGCAGCCCTGTTCTCCCCGCCTCCCGACCTTCCTGATTGGGCCACCCTCCAGCTCACCTCCACCTCTAACCAGTCAGACAAAGCCATCACCACACCTGCAGACTATATACCTGCCACCATGTTCTTAGTCTGGTGCCTCTCTGTGGATGATAATTTGTTTTCCTGTGATGTGTTTCAGTCTGTAGATACTCGTGGTGGGTTCTACAGACACTTGGAGCTCCTGCTGGTGGCTGCTACTTTGGTGTGGAGACTGAGGCTCCAGGTAGCAGTCCACCAACTTAGTTAAGGAGCTGTTTTGGTATTTAGAGTCTTCATAAACTGTGTGTTCAGTATGTGAGTGTGAGGCACCAGTTTTGTTCAGTTCGTTTTTGCACTCTGGTATTTTTGTTACTTGTGGTGGGTGTTGCTGATGTACTTATGTTTGGCTAGGGAGTTCAGTCGTTTTGTTTTGTGTTTAGATAGTTTAGAAACTCTGTTGGCCTTTGTTTTGTTAAACTCTGTTCTTTGATTTAGCAACACTCACCAGTCTTGTGTTCTTTATTATCACTTTTATGTTCCGTTTGCCACTAAGCAATAAATCCCTTCACCTGAACCAATAACATTGTGGTTATTTTGTTGCATCCTGCCAACCCCTAGAGGTTGGATTGTAACATGCTCTTATAGATAACCAGTAAACTCATCTTGTTATTTTGCACTTAAACATGATTCAACTCGTGATGTGTCCATAATTTTGCAAAGTGCTGGTCTCTAACTTCAGTTTGTCATTATCAAAGTCAAGTCAAAGTCAAAGTCAGCTTTATTGTCAATTCTTCAATATGTACATGACATACCAAGAATTGAAATTTCATTACTCTCTCTTCGTGCAACAGTAGACATTGAATAAAGACTTAGAAAATAAGATAAAATTATGCACACTACGGTATTTAGCTTCACATAATAATTTCATATTTTTAATTCAGCTCCTAAGTTTATTTCACTTTGCTTCAATAGGTGCCAAATTTAACCTTGACATTTTATGCTTTTTGAGGCAGTCCTTAACTTCACATTGCAATTTTGCTCTATTGAAATAGTTCTGACCTTTAACTTGTTAATTTGCAGTTTTAAAATTGTTGTTTAACTTCATTATGTCATTTTGGCAGTCGTTGAAATCATAACTTTGTACATTTAAGAAGGTCCCAAAGTTGAAGTCAATCATTTTGCACTTCTGAGACAGTTTGTACCTTCAGCACACCACCTTTACCTTTACCCTAACTTTAGCGTGTTTTTTAGCAAAATTGTGATGATTCCTAACTTCAGCTTGTTTTTGGCACCTTTGAGATGCTTCTTCTATTCACACGTCACAAGATTTTAAGTTTTAACTCCTATTGTCAGTTTAATGTGTGTAAACCAGGTTGAATATATGATTGATTATTAGTAGTTCCTTTTTGCATTCAAATAATCGCTATGCAGGAAGCAGTTTCATGGTGAGGACTAAAAATGGAGTAACATGTGAAGTCATGTGTTTTAATGTCATTTATGGGTCATTATCAGAAAGAAACTGACCCTTTGGGTTCCAGTTTGATTTCAAATGTTGCTGAGAAAAAAGCAATGTAAGTGAATGTGAACTCAACTTAAGTAAAACACAAATATGGATGCGACCCCGTTCTCAGTGTATCATCTGCTCCATTGCAACAGCATCGTATTCAGTTACATCTTTTCCACTCATTAATTTATTCCAAAGACAGCTGCTAACGTCCTGAATACCAAATCAGGGGTGTGAGCATGCAACCACTTGCAACCATCATTTATCCATCCCAATAAACCATTTCTTTAAACAAACATTTCATTTCTATTCATCATTAAGTCTTAAATTGCTCCCTGTTAATGAAGACTCCTAATTATCCATTCACATTCATTTCTGCAACATTAATTTACATGAAAAAAGGTTTCATTTCTCCTTTCTGTGACATTGCTTTGGCTCCCTATGAGCTAAATATGTGTATAAAGACAGGCAGAAATAGCGAAGAAGACTGAAGCCAACATTCATCACCGAAATTAACAATTTCATGATTGATGCTAATGAAAAAAAAAACTGCCTCAACTCTCCTCCCCCGTGAATCCCATTAGGCAAGTTCAGCACCATCATGAACGCTGCAGAAATCTTTTTCATGTGCCGAAGTTCTGCTGGTTGGGTGAGTTGTACCTGCTGCTCCAAAGCAAAAACTAAATCTGATGTAATTACTGAAGAAATGGAACCTTGTGACGGACGGCTTTTTAAAAAACACATCCTTTGGATATCAGCAACATAGCACGAAGCTGCCATCTGTTATTGAAAGATTTCCTAATTAAAGCTGCTCTAATTGCGCTTCCCGTATGGATTCTGGTTGACAGGACAGAAAATTCTGTCTAATGACACAATACATGCATCATTCTGACCCAACCCTCATTTCTGCAGCAATTAAAACCTGAAAAGTGCTGGTAGACGCAGCAGGCCTCCATCTCTCATCATCTGAAAGGGAAGCGCTGTGTTCTTTATTATTTTTTTAACCCTCAGATCAACTCATCAGTGGCGTGCTGAGGGATCAAACGGGCTGGAATTTGCTTGAGGTGTGAATCTGAAGAAGTCCTTCAATTGAGGAACACAGTAATAAGAACCCCGCTTGAACCAAGCGAGGCTTTCGAAGCCCCTGGGCGAAGTGGAGAAAGCATGAGGAAATCTCATTAGGCACAATACTTCTTCCTACATGGCTGCCCCATCACAATGTCGAGCTGAAGGAAATCCACCAGTCGAGTTTAAGGACAGCACGGGGGGAAGAAAAAAACCTGCAGAAACAAAGACATCCCACTTGCCTCGATGTGCCTCACTGGCACTAAAACAGACGTCTTTAAAAGAAAAAAAAAACCTGCCGAGCTGCAAATTTCCCACCATGAGACGAAGTAAAAGTGCTCGAACCAGCAATATTTTAGATTCCCAGGTGGAGGAACGGAAGCTCTTGCATACGAAGCACATATAAACAGAAGGAAAAAACAGTCTTCCGAGATGACACGAAAAAAAGGCCCCACAGAGACAAAAATAGACGGCTTCAAACAAGTCTAGACTTTGTTCAGTTGCTTGCTGAGGCAAGAAAACCTTTTCAATGAGTCAACTGTGCTGCTAAAGACACACTGAAGGAGCCATTCAAGGCTGAATTCAACTTTAGGGCGCTAATAAGAACGAGCTAATACTTTAATTTTGCAACAAGGAGCGTTTTAGTGAATAACTCGCTTTCATCTGTAAAAAAAAATGTATTTGTAAAAGCTGTGAAAGCTCAGTGAAACTCATCTCTCTTGAGCATGAGTCACTGAATGTAAGAGGGAGTTAAATGATACAGCAAAGAGAGGGTTTTTACAAATCCTCATTTCTGTGCACGTGGTTGAGCTTGGAGGAAGCAGAAGGGCTCAGTGGGAAGCAGCAGGTTTTACCGTTTTTAATGGGTTTCGCTGAATAACTTCTTTTTGTGAAAAATTTGAAACAATATTCGCTTAAAATTAATTACAGCTAATACAAGAAAAATCACATGTAAGCTGACAAATTGGATGTTTTATTATTCTTTTAAATATATCTGGCCTCGAACTCACACTCCATAGAAACATATCAGTGCAATAAGCAGCCCCATGTTCTGCTGTGTCGACCGGTTTGTTACCAAGTTTGCATCTGAGCTAGAAAACTAAAACAATGTGCTGTTAGAAGCTAAATCATCCATTAGAACTGAGAGGAATTCCTAATTCTCTGCTGGTTTGTCACCCTGAATAATATCATATAAGATCAACCAACTGTGACAAAAGAAATTCCACCTGATTGCTCCAAATCAGTTGATTTTTATGTATAAAAACTTAAATGTACATACTGAAGTCACGCAAAGTTTTTACTGTTTTCTCTTTGAAATGAAAGAGTCTCTTTTTAGCAAACTATTGTCAACACTGACTGATTCAACATAGACAAGCAGTAAAAGGAAGAAAGAAAAAAACTTCCAAGAGGGGGCAGCGCTTTAAAGTCACTTATTTTATATTCTTAATTGGCATTACTTCATAGAAATCTGTTTTCACTTTGACATAAAAGAGTACCTTTACAGTTAATCTTTGTCAAAAAAGAGGCAAAGTTAACTGAATGTTATTTAACATAGAAAAGCAATAAATGGGGGGAAAGACTCCGAGAGGGGTAAATACCTATGCAATCACTTATTTTATATTTTTGTATAATCTGTTTTTCACTTTGACATGAAAGAGCCTTTGTTGTAGATTACAAACGGCAGTAAAGGTGAAAACTTCCAATGGGGTGGTGAATACATTTTTAAATAAAGAATACTGAACAATATATCCATTTCTGACACTATTACTGCTTTAAAAAATCATCTTTGACCATTTAATCATTCTAACAAGTAAAGATTTGAAGATGAGATGCAACAGCTGGTCTATAAAATGCATAGTTTGTGTTTCCTCTTTCTTTTGTGTGACCCCAAATCAGACAAAACGCTACCTTTACCTTTACCATTTAATTCCAATTTACTGCATTAGACTGCGATTTACATCATCTACATTTGATTGCACATAATTATCAAGTTATTATGGGAAAAAAAAACTGGCAGATGAAGGCAAACCTGCACCGACAGCAGGCAGACAGCTAGAGCTGCTTAATGTCAGACTATCTGTGCTCATTGTGTCAGACTTTATTTGAAAAACAAATCCGTAAATGTCACCGTCACATCAAATAAAAGCTGCACAGCGTTCCGTCATCGCACCACTATCTGCACACCGCATTATTACTTTTTTGTCTCGCTTATAAATCAGAAAACATTTGTATTGTTGTAAGTGTTGCAGATTATGAATCACTCCGATGTACATGAATATTTTAAAGGTGGTTGCTTGTAAGTTTTTAAGCCGTATTGAAATCTGTTTTCCCTTCCAATTACCCTGCACACCGGCACCACACAACCTCTGCTGGAGCTTTTCAGTTTCACGTTCTTGTTTTGTTTTTTTTTAGGTTACATAAGGTTGTGTTTTCCTGAGGAAGGAGGCGAGTTTGTGCATCTCAATAACCAAACAGGGTTGGAGCATTGTCATTTTCATCAGCGAGGGCTTCTGTTTCTGCGCCTCCCCTCTCTAACCTGATTCAGTCAACATCTGACAGCAGAGAGTGAGATGGAAAGAGACACAGTGGAAGGAGGGAGATGTGAGGAAGTTCCCCCGCACAAAGCAAATACTGTTCCCATCTTCTTCTTCTTCTGCGCTGCTGAGAAAGCGCGAGATGTTGTGGCTCCTTTACAAGGGTCGATTTTTGTTGCTGCAGGATGTTTGACGAGAAACTGCTAATTTATGATGACCAAAACGCCTGATTTACAATGTTAGATGTAAAAAATGACACCTAGTTATCTCTTGAAACCTTCTGGATTCATTTTATCAGGAGATATTTTGACTCTCAAGTAATTTTTTAAACTGTTTCTACAGATTTTCTCAGTTCTAGTGAATTACAGATAAAACAGTAAAATCTAATTTACGAAGAGCAAAATGCAGCATAGCATCAGATGTAGAAATAAAAAAAATACATTTTATTATCTTCTGCATTTGAATTAAGTTTATCAAGTTAGTTTTTTTATTTCATTAAAATAAGCAAAATTATTATTTTTTAAAAAAAACATTAAAAAATCTGTAACATTTAAGTGTAAAATTACACATTTTTTTTACTGTATTTAAATCATCCTATAGTGGTATTTACAGATATTTTATGTCATCTGAAAAATTAAAAATATGTATTTTCAGGGTTGAAAAATAGTCACATTATTTTATCACAAAAGTGATAAAAACTTAAGTAAAAAGCATTAATTTACGTGTACATTTACAATATGTTCAAACTGTACATAATGTCTATATCACAATGTGTATTTTTACTAACAGTAATTTGCTCTTTTAATATGTGTTCTAAATAACAGTTTTAATCAGCAAAATCTATTGTAATTTTACAGGTATTTGCTGTTATTCATTCTCCAGATTCTCCCTGTTCTGTTAAATTACAGAAGATAATTTATGACGACACAAAACACCTGATTTCAGATGTAAAAAAAACCACACCTAATTGTCTCCTAAAAGCAACTCATTTAAATTTATTGGAAGTTATTTTAACTTTTTCCTCATTATTTAAATAAGCCAAATTAATCTGTTTTTACTGATATTTGCTGCTATTTCAAAGAAAAGTTAAGTATATTAAGGGTTGAAAAATGTTTTTTAAAAAAAGGTTTAAATTGTTTTTATTCTACATATTTTCCTTGTTTGATTAAATTACAGATAATAACTAGTAAAAAGAACAAAACGCCTGATTTAGAATGTCACAAAAATTACTCCTTATTATCTCCTAAAAGCATTTGAGAGGAGTTTATTGGGAGTTATTTTGCCTTCAAAGACACGTCATCATCTTAAGAAATCACACCCATTTTAGTTGCTCAGTCTCCAGCTACAGACGGTTTTCTATGTGCTGCAAATATGCAGTGGAAGATTTTGCTTCTTCTGTCGGTCACTTTGACCTTGTGCAGGTCTGCAGCTGGATCGCTTCCCTCAAGTGCTGCAGTGCGGTCCGTCATTTAACCATTGATCGTTCCTTTCCTGATTTACAGCAATCAGGCACCAGACTATATTGAAAAAGGGCTACAGTGCCGACGGTCCGGTGAAGTGCGTTGATGGACTTGGAATTTAAATCTTTCCTGATTGGCCTGTTGAACTGCTGCCGTTTTCTTTTTGAAGCAATAAGCTGGAAGATGGCTCTGATGCAGAGAACTTTTATACATCTGATCGTGATTTAAACCAGAACACTGAGCAAAATGTCTAATGTCAAGATTGTATTGTAAGAGATGTATTATTATTAGTTATTATTTTATTTTACGGAATTCCCCAATTTTGTTAAATTACAGAAGAAATTGTATTAAAAACAAGAAAGCCAAAACTGTAACTGATGTCCACATCAAAAATCTGTAATTTCACAAACAGTAATTTGTTTTCTTACTAGGTGTGAGGGTAAAACTAAACTACTTTTTACCATAATAAAATCATTTGCAAAAAACAATAATCTACAGATAATAGATTTTGTATATCATGGATTGAGAAACGGTAAAATAATCTTTTAAAACTATTACTTTACAGATTTTCCCTGTTTTGTTAAATTACAGATAATATCTGACAATATCACTGATAAAAGTATTAATTAACAAGTGCAATAAAAACAGGTCCAAACTGTAAATAATGTCCACACCAAAAATCTGCATTATTACAAATAGTAATTTGGTATTTACTATTTAACATTTGATTATAAAGTTACACTATTTTTACTGTATTTAAATCATCAAAGAATTCATTTTAATGATATTTGCCGTCAGTTGAACAAAAAAAAAATTATATCGAGGACGGAAAAATGGTTAATATATTTTTAAAAATATTTTCAGAATTTCTGTTAAGTTAAATTACAGGTAATTTGTTCTTTAACAATGTGCTCCTCTAAATCCTCTTAAATGATCATTGTTTCACAGGTATTTGCCGTTCTTATCCTTACAGTTTCTGAACGTTACAGTACTAGTTTTCTGGCACGCTTACTGCCTGATTTTCACTATTTTATTAAGTATTTTCTTTACAGTGTAGCACAATACTATATATTTGTGAGTGATTTCTGAACCTCAGTACAGTTGGTAGTCATATATTTCTGCTATGTTTGTGGCTGGGGGTCTCCAGAAGGGCTCAGGGGGAGGCCTGAGTGATGGAGCCCCATGGAAGGGCCATCTGTCCGGAGGAGCTCTACCTGACTCTGGCCCCTGCACCGGGGCCTCAGGCACCTGGTAAAGCTGGCAGGGCCCTCGCTGGAAGGTTGCCAGTTATGGAAAGATCCCACTTTGATTTGGACGGACCCGCTCAGCGTGGAAGCCCGGCAGCTGGAAGGTTACCAAATGGAGCAAAGGAAATTCAAAGGGCATCTCTGCTGGAGCTTCATATGCATCTCACACTCAAAACAACCGTGTAGCTGAAGAGATTAAACATCCTCATTCGTAAATTAACCGTCAAATGCGAAACAGTCATGGTCCCGAGGTCAGAGATTGCACTTAATTTACTGCAACTTACAAGCAGATTTGCCTGTTTAAAGAGTATTTTTTTAGAAGCTGTGATATTATACATGAGTTTTACTGCAATATCGGCATCAACAACATAAAATTCACCACGCAGGCTAACATTGCAAATTGTTCCATTTCATACATGCTCATAGAACTACATTTTGTCCGAAATTCAGTTGTAGCTGCTTTACAATGGAAACAAAGGCTGAAAGGGATGATTACAAAAACGTTGCCACGAGTTCCTGCATTGAAATCCATTTAATGTGGAGAAATATATTAATTAAAAGCTTAATATAACACGGCAGAGTTATGTGACGATGGGTATTGGTTTGTCAATCTGTTTGTCCTTTTGCATCATTATTCAAAAACGGATAAATGAATTTGAATGAAATTTTCAGGGAAGGTCAGAAATGACACAAGGATCAAGTGATTAGATTTTGGCAGTGATGCAGCTTCTAGTCTGGATCCGCATCATTGCGAGATAGCGGAACGGCGTCACTGAACTTTGATAATGTCATATGGGGGAATGAACAGCCTTGGAGGAGTATTGCGCTCTCTGAGTGCTTTTCCTGTTCTTATTGTTATGTTTTAGACCTTTTAATATTTTGATTTATTTTTTCATGAATGCAAAATTTGTGAGCTACTGTATACCTTGAATTTCCCCAAGAGGATGAATAAAGCATCCATCCATCCATCCATCCTTCCATCTGAGTTTGAATATCAAACTTATGCAGCAGTGCTACATCCAAGTACCTCCACTAACAGCTGACTGTAATCATCCTCTAGTGTCTTTTATTGCACACTCTATATAGTGGAAAAAAAAAACAGCTAATTGCAGATGCTGAATTCCATTTTTTTTTTTTAGCTTTTTTGCTCAGATTTGTGGCAGTATTGCAGCAGCGGAGTGGTGAAAATGGGATCAATTCCAAATAAATGTGTGTTAGCTACAGTATCAGCCCAATGTTGTGCTCCCAATAGGTGCTACTCAACAATGGAGCTCACAGAAAGATGCTAAATCAGGCTTTGGCACCACAGACAGGCTTTTTTTTTTGGTCACAACAAACTTCACTTTTAAAGGGGTTATTCAGGAGATCAACAAGTTCAGTGTGAAAATCTCTCTTCAAAGGAGCAGATTTCTGAACTGTGTTTATTGCTTAAAAGTGAAAGCAGCCTTTTTTTTTTTGATTCTTGGGATATTAGAAGCAGCGTCCTGACTCCTTTTAACTGCCTCCCACCATCACACCTCCACACAGCAGCTCTCAATCAGGAGGTGAGTCAAAGACATGAAGAGCCGATCGCCACACGACTGATCTCCAGAGGGCTGAAATACGAAGCTTTGACATATCCAGACTTTCTTTGTGCGAGTTGCGGCTCGACAAAAAACGAAGTCCCAGTCAGAGTTAACAGGTATCATGAAGGTGATTACTGGCTTTCTGTCTGCTTCACACTGTTCACATAAAAGCTGGAGTTTATTGCGTCATGTGACTCTTCTTCTGCACAAAATGGAACGATCGTGTGCAGCCGCTTCAGTAAACAGGTTGTTATAATGAACTACGAGGAATATAAATATGTATTTGCTAGACAGAAATGCTGGTAGAAAACTGGTAAATGTGTGTTAATATTTTCATTCATTTCAAGCAGACAGCTGTACATTAGAGCTGTTAAACTTGAAATATTGAAACATGATAGTGTATTGAAGTGCATTTAGGTCTGGCACTGTTCCATAATGCAGGATATTGGTTACATTCCTGGCCATTTTGGGCATGTAAACAGACTTGACAGCAAATCAGGACCAAACATAATAACATCTTTAGGTGATTTCTGCATCACCAGCTAAAATACATGTCAGGTTCCCATGACAACGCAGCTGCACGGCTTCATCCCGTGGTATAAGTAAGGTTCACATTAACAGGCTCACAGATATATAATATTCCCTCAGCTGAGAATCTGAATCACTAAATAACGAGACGCTTCTTTAGCCAATATGGATCTAAACTCCGAACAGAACCTGCTCCTGACCAGGTTAGCTCCACAGCATCTGTTACCATGGAGATCTAGCGGGTAAAAAGCCTTCCTGATACTGAAAATTTTGACTTTAGGCTCAACAAACCTGCTAACGCACGAATCTCACTTCGTAGTTCAGCCCTCAGCTGTCTTTGGACACTCAGTGCAAAACCCCAACAGGAAGCAGATGCTGGAAAGGTTCGATTAGGTGCTGCTTTTTCTTTCTGTACCTGAAGCTTTTCTGGATTCCTGCTCCTCCTTTATAATCCTCCTTTATAAGCTTCTCTCTGCCCCCTGGACTGACTCACTGATTAAACCCCTGAATTCCTGGTGTCCAACAGGAAGTCCAGAAATACTAATGAGCTGCAGTCAGATGCACTTACCCAATCGATCATCCTGCCATCTGCATCGCACTGCTTTACATAAACTATATTTTATTTCAGGATCTTTCTACATACAGTGTTTGGTTGGAAACATTACGTCTGATAGATGGATGATAGAATACGGTTGCAATTAGCAAGTTAGCGTGTCTATTTTAGGATCTACATAATGTGATTTCAGGTCTTTATTCTTGATTTTTGCACATTAAAAATACATTCTATTGTATTGTAGGAAACATATTCCTGGTTCATGTTCTACACCTCAACCAGAGCAGTTTCTGGGGTTGTTTTTTTTTTTGTCTGTTTCCATCACATTTTTACCCACTGTGGGCTCATTTTTCTCTCCAATACAAGTCTTGCACCTCTGTGGACAAGACAGTCTCCTCATAATTACATCTTTATACAACTAAGTTGGATTCTCAGTTACGTTTTTCTGTTGGATTACATTTGATTATGACAGCTATGTTTCTAATAAGCATATCTTTGCCAGTTATTTTACAAATTCAATGGCCTTCATTTTTAGCCAACCAATCATATGTTAGATGGGACGGGACTTGTCGCCGTGGTAACCCAGAAAGAGTGAAAGATTTGCATTTTAACTCAAACCAGGATATGTTTCCTAAACCTAACCAAGTAAATTTGGAGCTTAACCATAAATAAGCTTGTAGGACATGAAAACATGAAAAAAGTGCATCTATTTTTGGATCTACATATTGGGATATCAGGTCTTTGTTCCAGAATACACAAAATTATATTCCTAGACAACAAAACTCTATTATCAATTACATTTAGAAGGGAATGTATTATCAGCTGGGTGATGTTTGTTTGCTTATCACCAAAAAGTTTCTAATCAATATATCTTTGCCATTTTTTAATTTTACTGCTCTATTGTGGCTTCTTGAGTTGTCACCTTGATAATCCAGAAAATGGAGGAGAAACGTCAAACATGTAGTAAAAGCGAACCAGGAAGGGAGTGAAAATCAAAAGTAAACAATGAGGAAAAACGTGATTCCGAGACTGATGTGCTCTCATCCATCACTGCAATCTGGTTTAAGTTACATTTCCTTCAGAAAGTTCTTGAGTTTAGTTGTATAGGAAAGCAATTTTGTGGCAACTAGGTTAGGAAACAGCACAACCCTGACTAGAAGAACTCAACAATGTCCTTCTTGCAATATGACACAGTTATAACGTCATGGTGTCCAAATTGTTTACAACACACCAGTTATCTGTAGGTTTGGAGTTTCTACTGTGTTCTTTCTCCATTAAGAAGCAAATAAAATAAAATGTAGTGCACAAAGGTGTAGTATAGAATTGCATCATGGAATCGTATGTACTAAATGAAGCAGATTTTGAGCATAAACTTTGGTCACACTTGCAAAGATGAAAACAAACATTGTGTGTGCTGCTGAAACAACGGGAGATTTTCCACAACAAATTGCAGCAGAGAAAGTAACAGCTTGGCTGAAAAACAAAGAACCAATGCAAAACTGACTTATTAATCAAAACAAAGCAACATCTTTGTTGATTTTCCCATTTCTTTGAGAATTTGCAAATGAAAACGTTATTTTTGTAGTTCCAAAGTTTCCAGGTGTTGCAGAAAGCAGATATTAACCCACAGCCATCAGGCACCACAACACCTGAGTGAAGGGCAGTAACTGACCTGGACTGTTGGCTGCCAAATGACTCCTGATCCACCGTACTCAAGCATCCCAGCTATATGCTTGTTATTATTTATATTTTTACACTGTAAAAGACTTTTTCCCTTTTTTTTTTGTAAATACCAGCACAATTTTGCACCAATTTCTTCTGTCGGCATGTTTTGCTTTGTTTTGTTGGACATTAGTTTCCTTATTTTTCTTGAATCGAGGATTGGTGAGCTACTGGATACCTTGAATTTCCCCAAGGGAAGGAATAAAGTAGCTATCTATCTATGTTTTTGCTCCAGTCACATTTTTCCTCACTGGTCTAAATTTTCCTTTCAGTATAAAGTCCAGCATGAAGCCGAAAACCTCAGTGTCATCTTTGATTGTGAGCTGGTCTTTGAATCCCAGGTGAGAAAAATTTACTGGAAATGCAAGTTACCATCTCATAAATATTTCCTGAGTGCAACCTTTCTTGTCTGAGGAAGACACCGAAACACTTATTCACGCTTTTATTTCTAGGAGACTTGATTATTGTAATGCTCAGTTTTCTGGCCTGTCAAGGAAATGCAAATGATTGACATGCAGCAAACGTGGGGAGGCATTACTCTGATTTCTCAGTGCCTTGTCATTTCAGAATTAGTTTTAGGATTTTAAATCTCTTAATCAACCAGCTCCCGACTGTTTATCCAATTTGTTCATTTGATATGCACCTTCTATTACTTCTAAGATCCTTTAATTCTGGTCTCCTTAGTGTTCCTCTGAGTGGAATAAGACAGTTGGAGGTGCTGCATTCTGTATCATCAACCCTTAACTCTTGAATAACCTTCAAAGCTTCGGATTCAGTAGATGGTGTCAAAGAAAACCTTCAAACTGATCATTTCGAGTTTGTGTTTTTGTTGTATTTATGTGGTTTCAGGGAAATGAAACCACATAAATAAATACTACTATTCATTACTTTTATTATGGACATGGGCATCCCTATTGTGCTTTATTTAAGTTGATCTGATTATTGTATTGCTCAATTTTCTGGCCTTCCAAAGACCATTTTAAACAAACTGCAGACATATTAATCAACTTTTAAAGACTCTTCATTGGTTCCCTGTTTCTTTTCAAATTTGAGATTTCAGATCTCTCAATAGATAAATGTTTCCCAGAGTCTATGTAAGACTTTATGAGGTGCTACATTTTTTGCTTTCAAATCTTGTCTCTTGAATAACCTTCCAGAGCTTCTCATTCAGAAGATAATGTCAAGCAAAACCTCAAAACTGATCTTTGTAGGTTTGCATTTTTAGGATTTTTATGCAATTTTAGGAGAATTTACTGATATTAGAAGACAACTAAACATCAAGAACACATTATTCTGCTTTGAAAGACTCTTCATTGGCTCTCCATTCATTATATAATTTCTTTTAAGATTTCAGAACTCTCATTGAACAGCTCCTGACTGTTGATGTGATATGTTGTTATTTAAGTCTGCTCTCTTGCATGATCCGCAGTAAAGAATTAAGACATTAGGAGGTGAACTTGTCTCTAGAATAACCTTCCAAACCTTAACCTTTTTTAGTTATCTGCATTTTTTTAAATGTAGTTACTTGTAATTTTAAAAAAACTGCATTTCATTCTACTTTATTGTCCTGTGTTTTATCAGTATATTTTACATTTTTGTTTTCTTCATCGATGTAAAGCACTCAGAGTTGCTGTATGAGCTGCACTGCGCAAATCAAATAACATTCATTACCATAAATAAGTGTCAAGCTGCTATAAACGAATGTGTTTCTTGGTGAACAGATGATTCTCGTTTTAAAAACAACTTTTAGCGGCTGCTTTTCTCAAAGTGTGCACTAACTTGTGAAGCTACACACTCTGCACGTCTGAGCTGTTAATAGCATCTGGATATTTTCTAAATATGATCCGCTGCACTCGAGCTGCAGAGTCAACAGCCTCAGTTTGCTGCTGTCTAATGGGCTGTGATGGCTGGATGCTGGCTTCAGGAGCAGTGACACGGGGAGCCGGGCCGATCAAAGCATCATCCGCGGGATACATGCTAATCCACATGCTAATGACAGGGCTGAGGTAAATGTGTTTAGACATCAGCAGATGTGGCAGGTACTGTATCTCCAGATGTCTTCATTGGTCCCTGGTGTGTCTTTTCAAGGATGACGATGTTCACAGATGGGGCCTGCCAAACACCAGGAACTGATTTCTTCTTCTAGGAAACTATTCCTGCCTCATAAAACACGTCTTGCAGGGCATCGCTAACGACACAACAAAGCTGGCAGAAGTCAACAGGAATGTAGGACAGTTTGATTCGCCACTTTTTTTGTTCTCGGCGATTCATAATGCATGACTTCCCACCTGCCGACGACATGCGAGTCTCATTTGTGAAAATGGCTCTGCTGAGGTGCAGTTCAACTTTGATTCCACCGCATTCCACTTCATAAATCCTCATTATTGTCACTGTTATTCAGCCTCGAGAGCTCATCAGTTATCGTCAGCCATAAAAGCAAAAGAAAACTGAGCAACAGGACGAGTCGTGAAGCATCATTCTGTGAAGACGCAGCATCGTTGTCACCATCAAAGCGAGAAGATTTAGACGAGGTTAATGGGGCTGCAATGCAAATCACTCGAATGCTTCTTCAGTGTTTGCTGACACATGTGGCTTCAAAATCACTCTAATGAAAAAGTATCATCAACAGACTGCAGAAAACAAAAGAGAAGTCTGTAGCTGGATGCTTTTGAACCTCAGCACTTTCCTGACATGTTTTAAATGAACACTCTGAACCTAAAAACCCAACAGCAGCTTTCAAAGGCATGTTTCCTTTAAAAGAATTGCTAAAATTACACCATTTATCACAGATAGAAACTGTAAAAACAGAAAGAATTGTCTGGTTTTCTAGCTGCCAACAGTCCATAGACATATCATGTGATGTATTCCATCAGGGAAAATAATCAAATCTAAGGTTGACACTGTGTCATTAAAAGCACTTTATTCTACATGTGTGCATGCAAAAATTCACCCAACACAGACTGTTCAGAACCAGATCCTGTAAAAAGCACAAACTGCGCACTGTTCGGTGCAACTGAGAAACCATTAATGATGCAGCTGTAAACAACTGTGAAAAATTCAGAGTTTTCAGGTGAACTGCCAGCAGTGTATCCACAGAGCAGAGGAGAATCAAACATAGTGATCAATAAAATAAACACTGAATGGCTCAAACAGTATGCACAGGAGAAAGTTGTTGGAAAACACATTCAGCATGGTGAAACATCTTTCTAAATTGTGATGTCTTTAAGGGATGTAAAAACAGATCTATTGCATGTAGAGTCTCCATTTTTTCCAATGTTGATAAAACCTGTTGGACAGGTTGATCCTATTTTTTGACTTTTTTTGTAAAAATAAATAAACTTTTTTTTTTGTTGTTTGTTTAAAAAAAATATTTCCATCATACTGTCATTCTGCACAGAAGACATTTCTGAGTTCTCTCTCCTTCTTCATGGTTGTTCTGTTTCCATAGTTGCAGGACTTTATATTGCAGTGAAAAATGAACCAACAGAGGGTTAATGTCTGATTTCTGAAGCATCTTGAAACTCTGTTTAGAATGATGCATAGAAATAAAGAAAGAACAAAGAAATGGCAAAATGTTTTACTGCAGATTTGATAATTAGTTTTTCATTGTTTTGTTCTCAATCTGTTTTAAAAAGTTTTTCAGCCTTGAGCTCTTTTTTGTACTGCAATGTATTGTGAAAACTGTTTGCATACAACTTTTTTAGTTTCATATTATCCAGCGTGACCAGACTTTATGCTTAGAACCTGCTTACATTAATACGGAGCTTTCCAGACAGCAATTCTGTACTAAATTTATCAGCAGCTTCTCTGTTTGTACAGTCGTTATGAACTACTTTTTCTTCTTATGTTTTCTATTTTTCTGCTTGTGCATGGTGGAAGAACACACTACAAACTGAAGACCTGTTTATAATTAGTATGTAGGATGGAAATGGGACACCATGGCAACATTACATTCTATCTGCATCACCCAAAGCATGATGGGAACAGCATGTTTAATTAGTTTACACCAGGGGTGCCCAACCTTTTTTGACCCAACATGTACTTTTCAAGTCGCCAACCTCCCGAGATCTACCAGTCCAGTGTCAACATCGCAAACCCACACACATCGTTTCTAGCCTGCAGTAAAGAACCGAACAACATTTTTTCTTGTTGTCACAAAACCACTCGACATCACATCACAAACCCTCCCTCTCTCAAACACACACAGACACAAACTCCTCTCATACAGTTGCCAGTTTGCATAGTGCGCTGTAGCACAAACCTCTGCTCTCTTGCATGTGAGGGAAGTTGTGCAGGTTACCAGGCTGCAGCCTGCTGGACATCAGCTGTAGCTTGCTTTTAAAAGTGTTCACTGAACTCATCATGTTGACTACATCTTTACCCTGCAGCTCTAAATTCAATTCATTGAGCTCACCAGTCAGATCAGTGAGGAAAGATAAATCTAAAAGCCACTGGTGGTCCTCTAGCTTTCTATGGTAATCCACATGTTTTGAAAGCTTCAGGAAGTCCTTAATTTCAGGCAACAGCTCCATAAATCTGGCCAAAAATGTACCTCTGCTTAACCACCAAACATCCGTGTGAAGCAGCAGGTCTGTGTGCTCAGTGTCATTCTCCTCCAAGTGAGCATGGAAAAGCCTTCTCTGCAGACTCCTGGTTTGAACTGAACACACAGTCTTCATCGCAATATCCATCAATTCTTTCATATTTTAAATCTTTCCACACAACGCTTGCTGGTGAATTATACAATGATAATTCAGGATATCCGGGAAAGATTCACATTCTTTGCACAGTGCAATAAACCCACCAGTGCGGCCCATCATAGAGATCAGCTTGAAGAGGGCAGTTTTGTCTCGCTAACAAAGCTCATGAAAGCATTAAAAACATCCTCACCTCTGGTGTGTCCTTTTAATGGCAAAATTGTGAGTAGCTCTTCCTTGGCACTCATATCTTCAAAAACCATCCTGATGAAAACACACAATTGAGTCACATCCACCAGATCAGTGGACTCGTCAGACTGGAGGGAAAAACACTCGCAAGCGTCAATACCCTTCTTCAGTTGCTCCTCCACATCCACAGCCATTCCCTCACATCGCCTTGTAGTAGTATTTTACGGGAGAGTTGCACTTCTTTAATGGCCTTCACGATCTCAGTTTTATTTTTAAAGTCGCCAAACAGGCTATCTGCTGCCTCGAGAAAGGCTTCCTTCACAATATCGCCGTCACCGAATGACTTCTTGTGTTTAACAAGGACGTGACTGAGGCGATAGGAAGCAATAGTTGCGGCCTTATATCACCCTGGATCTTCGGTTTGGTGAACACTGACTGTCTTGCTGCGAGCTGTGCTTTCAAATCTCGCACTTTTGTGGCGCGCAAAGGCGTTTTTGTTGGGAAATCCCTCTCGTAGCTCCCGTGTACTGTTTTAAAATGCCGCTCCAGATTGCCTTTCTTTGCCAACACCACCGTTGCATTGCATATCAAATAAACAGGCTTTGAATGAGAGTAAGCAAAGAAATAATCATCATCCCATTCAGGGTGAAAATGGTAGGTCTTGGCTCGTTTTCCTTCAGCCATGTTCACGTTTAGGAGTACGTGACCGCTCTGATGCTAGCTGCTAGCTACTGTTGGCAGCTGTCAACTTCCTGTCATGCATGTCATGCGCTACCATAGGTTAAACATGGCCTACTTTTTTTCTTTTTCTCCTTTTTTAAAATACTTTTTTATGTGGAAGTGTTTAAGACACTGATAGGGTGCACAACAAAACATACAGTCACACGTAAAAAAAAACAACTATTATTTAAAAAAAAAAAAAAAAAGTCAACCCTCACGGTTGACTTGGGATCAGCCCGCGGTCGACCAGTAGACCAAGATCGAGTGGTTGGCCAACCCTGGTTTACACTATCAGTGCAATTTCAGGCTTTTCATAAGGCTCACAAGGGTCCGTCCACATTCATTATATTTCTCTAAAACCTGCCACAAATGTTCAAATCCAGAGGACATACAGTAAATAACTACTTAAAGATACAGCTTTTGTTTTATAAAAAGCTCCAGAACATATATTATAAAGAGGACGTGCTAATTGGTGGCATTTCAATGCAGACCACCATTCTGTAAAACTAGGTTTATGGCACTTATCCAGGTTGTTTTCTCCTGACTAGATCCTTGCTTGTGTTGCATCTTCTCTCAGATGTATGTTGCCTTGAATAAAAGCTTCTGCTAAATGAAATTGTAGAATTGTAGACTTGTAAGTACTGCCACTGGGTTGAACAGCGCCAACCTGAGACACTGCAGTTTAAATCCATGTCTGTCCAGATTTATATGTAACACGTAGTAGAATCAATGTAGCAAAAGGGTGAATATGAACTACTACATTAAGAAACTTGATCTCACAAAATAATACAATTTAATGTATGTATATGGGCTTTATCTCTGGCAATGGTAACGTTAGGTTCGCTCAAGAAGGATAGTTGGACAATATTTTTTTGGTAACAACTTTCATTTGACATTTATTTTCAAAAGGGTAAACCTTAAATTTTACTGATCACCAAACCATCAAAATGATCCGATAAATGACCATCTAACTCTGTACTAATCCCAACAGAACCGTACCAGTAAACATAACAATTTGCTATCAAGTGCACTTGGAAAACAATAGACAAAAAAAATTTTAAAAATGGACACTGTGACAATGTGTGGTGTGTGTATGTGCGTTCAGTTCAGTTCAGTTCAGTTCATCTACCCGGGTAGTATGATTTTGTTCAGAATGTCTTAGCTGGATTTCAGAAGAGACGAGTGTATCCTTTTGCCGCACTGTAAAGCAGAGTCGAGTTCTCACACCCTCCACACGTGTTGATCCACTCCTCGCTTTACGAATCTCACTGGAATCTGGCTCGCCGTTCAGCATCCACTTTAAACAGTCTCCAAAAAACCAACCTGCATACAGCAGTTGTTTTGCAATTACAATCTATATCTCTCTACTCACTGTACAGTTTAATATTTCTCTATTTCTGAAGCATGAATTCAGTGGTAACAGAAAACACAACACATAAAGCTGTGTAAATGAATTAACTCAATAGCATCAGCTTTCAGTAGACACATCACAGAATTCACCATATTTTCATCAAATTAAACATATCACAGGATACATTCATTGTCTGTCTCCGATTGGTTTTTTAGGTCTGCATCAACATGAATAACAGAATGCATAACGCTGCATACAGATACAACGTAGCATCACCTCGTGGTGAATTTAGCTAGCACGCTAAGCTAACGTAAGATAGAAACAAACTCACCGGAGCTTAATCCGACGGGAACAGTAAGAAAGATATCACTCAGCGGTTTATCTCTGCTTTCTCAGCGGTAAAAGACTCCATAGTGCAAAACTCCAAGGAAAACTCCCTGGAACTAAACTTTTAGGGAAGTTACCGCGCCACACGATCTGATGAAAATATGCGTCTTGTTCTTGTCTCTGCCGTAAAAAAGTAGGAAAAAGAAATCTGCAGCACTACTGCGCACTCTGTTGGCACAACGAGAAAACTGCACCGAATTAACCCTATAAATACTGTCAGTTACTGTGTAGTGCAATTTATGGGTGCTACATATAGAATATATGTAGTAAAAGAATTTAATATGTGAGTTAATATGTGAAATATGGTGAAAATCTCCCCATCTGTTCCTGAGTTATGAGGTTGAAAAAGGCCCAGAAATGTTTTTGCAAAACACAAAAAAGTAATTTTATAGGGCCGATACTGATGCCAATTTTTCAAGAAGGAAAGGCCAAAAATCGATATTTAAATATATATATATATATATATATATGAATATACATACATACATACATACATACATACATACATACATACATACATACATACATACATACACACACACACACACATATATATATATATATATATATATATATATATATATATATATATATATATATATATATATATATATATATATACATAAGCAAATATCGATTTTTGGCCTTAGTCAGGCAATAAAAAATAAGGATACCGATAATCGGAAAAATGCCAAATATCACATATGATAATCTGCCAGGCCAATTATAGTTCTATCCCTAAATGTGATGCAACAGTGAAATTGACCTTTTCACTTAATTCTTGAATTAGGGCCCAAAAAACAAGGAAGATTTCAGGTTTGAAAAGTGAAGCCCTATACCTGCATTCTCTACAGCCATCAGGGGGTGATTAGCCTGGTGGTAAAAATAAGTGAGATTATATACAAGTCTTGAAGAACATGGGCCAACTTCTCATTTGATTTGTTACCTCAACAAACGTGTTCCCAATAAGTTTATGATCTAAATTGCTACTTTTAAGTCTCCTTCAATACAACATTGTTTTCATTTTGTAAATTATGCTGTCATTTAGAGTAAAATAGATGATAAAACAGCGTATGTTATAAGGTGGGGATACCCTGTGATTGACAGTTTTCTATTGTGTGGGTGTGTCCTTGGGCTCTCAGTCAGATCCACTTCTTGCTCATCATGTTAGGTTCCAAAAGACCAAGATGGCCAAATTCCAAAGTGGAGTAGGCCTGTATAATATTACAAAAACTGACATTGTGATATTTTTCTTCTTCTACGATCTAAAGAAAGAGTATAGCAAATATATCAGTGGTCTAAACTGGCCAGAACTCTTCATCATCTTCACCACATCGTCTGTTACAGAGCAAGCAGCCAACACTTCTCTCATCCCTGCTCTCACTTCATCATCAGCCAGAAAGAAAATCCTGTTTGCAAACAGCAACTTTTCAGTTTTAACTCCTCATTAATAAAGTGTAAAGTCAGACTTATGTCGAGCTCTGCTGTCTGACTGGAACACAAGTCAGTTGTAGCTGCAGAATATTCCACTGTGATAGCTCATTTTCAGCTTGAGCTTTGCATTTTTCTTACAGCTCTGGGAAAGAATGCTGGAGAAAAATAGGTAGTTGGACCTGATCATGATTTTGAAACCATCTTTGGTAACCTTGCTAATTGTCTTTGACGAGGTGAAAAGTATTGCATCAGTGATTCTCTCTGCTGTTTGGAACCTTTCTCATTTGGTGTAACACTGTCAGAAGCATCCAAAATATTTTTTTTTGCTTTGTTTGGCCTTCAGATCTGACTTTGCACTCTGCAAAAATTGCAACAAACTGCCATCTGAGCAGCTGTTTTTGGTCGACATCATGCATTCTGTAGCCGAAATATTTCCATACAACTGATGTTGTGTTTCTTTTTGCAACCAGATCTTGCTTTTCAGTTTTTCTGCTCATTCTGCTGTGCACAAGTGGATTCAACAAATTCTGTCTAGTAAATAAAATAAAAAGAAAAATACCAGTTTATTGTAGAAACCTTAAATTAGAGTAAATGATGTTCTGTCAGACAGATGCATTTTTTCTTCCCTCAGATTAGTCTGGGAAATTGAGAACCATATGTTTTCTTTCTTGTATCAAGCAGCAAAAAATGCTGCAACATGATGTGTTTGACTTAATTAACATCGCACGTCATACACTGTGAAGAAAGACATGACCATGAGACGGACAACCTAGAGACAAAATGCCTCCAGCCGCGACTGCAGTCTGAACGGAGGCATTAAAATACAATCTATGGCATTCTGAGCACAGAGATACATCTGTAAATAAGTGAGAGTGAAAAGCAAGAAGAAACAGCCTCGGGTTTGTAGCGTCAATTCTCCTTTGCAGTCCATCTGACAGCATTAGCTTACAGAGCTGATATTACCTGCAGCGAGACGCTAAACCAAGTCTAAGAGGAAACTGTCAGGTGATTCTGTCTGAGCAGCTTTGGCATTCAGCTGCATCTGTTACAGCTGCACCGCCATCATCCTCCTGCGTTACCTTTCCATCGACAAACATCCTAATTACAGGATTAGCTTAAAGTGTCTGCTTTGGATTGCAGTGTGTACTCTGACTTCCACATCTCCAATTAACGCTCATTGCGTTGATTTGCAGTGCTAATGTGGCATTAATGCGAGTCCACCAAACAAATGCTGAAAGAAGCCTTTTAAATGCCACCTGTTTGATGAATTTACACCCGTGATGCTGAGATCTTAATTATGAGTCACCACAAAGTTTTCAAAATGTGTTAATGGATATAAAACTTACAAACATTACCAACAGGAATTACCAGGATTTGAAGAACTTTTTCAGCACACAAAGAAACACTGAGAACTTCATCATCCAGAAAGATCAGAGCAAAACGAGGAAAACGAATTTCAGCATAACCTCTGAAAAGCATTGTTTGTATCGTACCTTCCTTCAAGCATCAGCATTTGCATGAGGAAGCAGGAAGAGACATTGATCTTAATGAATAGCAGTGTGATACGGATTCATTAAAGGAGCATTGGGTCAGGAAGTGTGTGGGCTTTTGCAAAAGGCAGAGCAAAGGCAGGAAGGCTCTGCTGTCGGTACTTTTGAGCATAAAGCATTCAGTATGCACCATGTCAATTTCAAGAGCGTGAGTGGGCAACACAAGGTCTCTTCTTAAGTCTTGTGTTTTTTAACCCCACATCCAGATGAGCAGCTGCTTATCAAAAACCACAACCGACATGTTCCTGCTTTTTTATTTGGCATCTCATTCCACCACTGTGTCTCCGTGTCTTTATGTTTTATCAGACATGCTCAATTAACTCGACCGGCCATCTCGTCTCATTCTCTCAGTCAATGTGTTCTGCTCTTGAAAACACCTTTTTCATCTTCACTCTCAGACACATGCCTGCGGTTTACAGATTGCCAGGGATTCAATTTGTGCCACAGATATGTCCCGTGCAATTCTGAACCTGATCAGCAGCTGAGATGGGACTGTGGCTGCTGAAAAGAGACCTTTGGCTGCCTCGCAATAGCTGCGAGAATCACCCTTGTCAATCTGAATTGCTACATGGGGGAAGAGGCTTCAAAGGAAGCAGATAATATATAAACACCATGACCAGCAATTGAATCCTTGAGCCTCGGACTGAAAATCTGCAGTCAGAGGGCATCAGCTGGATCTCCACCGACTCCAGCCTGCAAATCTAACTTTTTCGGACACTCCAAAGTTCCATTTTACCTCCTTGCTCTTACTTATTACACTCTGTGTGGTGTGTAAATTACATTTGCTCTCGTAGATTGCGCAAATGTCCAGACAAAATGTGATCTGCTTGCCTCAGTCCTCTGCTAACATCGTGCAGAGCTGCTCTCTCACCTCCATCACCATCATTCACATCAACGCGTCAATCATGTAACAGGGCAGCTGCAGTAATGTCACCAGCAACAGCAGCACAGAATGCACTGATGTTTGGGGGGAGATAATGGCACTGCAGCATGGAGTGCTTTTTCTCAGACACAGAGCAACAAGTCAAGGCTAAAGTGTGTAGGTTTTAGCTTTAATAACTGCTTTTACTGTGAAATTCGACGAATATTTTATCAGAAGTTTGATGAAATTTTAGCAAAAAGCAGCAGAGAGAACACCAGAGAAGCAGACCTCTCTCATTATACAGCAACAACAGTCACTTATGTATTTTTTTCCTCTCTGCTGGAATGATTTTGCTAGAAGCACAATTCTGTAAGTTACTTGTCCAAACAAAGCGAAACTCTATTGTTTTGTTGAAGTCCTTGCTGCAAATAGCTGTCAAAGTATCATATTATGGGAAACATTGTTGCCATAGTTTTGAGCCAAGAGTTGGAAGAAAAGATCAATAAAACTCTCATGTAGAAGCCAGGAGGCGATTACCTATAGTGCAGCATGAAGACGGGAGGCAAAGATATAACTAATCAGGCAAGTGTTTGCAGAAAATGTTTCTATCTACAGGATCTGTCAGGTAACAGAAAGATACCAGTATGCTGTCTGACTAAGTTTGGAATCTCCAGGGTGGTTGGACAATGTCTGGTGTTAATTTTGTAATGAGAAAAGCTCTACAATAAACAGCCATCCAGGAAAAATCCAGTATTTTTTTTTAGATTAGATTAGATTCTTAATTGTCATTGTATAAACATACAATGAAATTTAAGTGCACCATACTCAATATCTATCCATCTATCTATGGCAGCAGGAGGAACAAACTACCTGTGAACACCTGCAGGTTTTCACAACTTTAAACAGGTCCAAATTTATTTAACAAAGCATTTATTTGCAGTTGATCTACACTAATGTCAGAGGATTTTTTTTGTAAATTCTGCAAACAGTATCTAAAAACAGCAGCTAACTTGTCTACTTGGTATTTCTGAGTAGTTCTTGTGTCGGATCACCAGTTGATGTATTTTCAGGAATCATATAAATATGTGCAGCGGTTTTGCTCACGGTCTGTTTTCTTCATGTCAGTAGAAAATAACCTGGTTGGAGTCATTAAATACGATGAGAACACTAAGGTTATACATTGATTTAGAAATAATTTAGGCTGATATGACTGCAGATAGTCAGTAAGTGCTCTGTGGCATATGTGTTCCTTCTTGTGACCAACTGACTACACTACAGCCCTCAAAAATGCCCAAAAGTTGATATCTGTTCAAGGCACAATGACATTATGACTTAAAGATGGTGATATATAGTACAATATTATGAACTCTGAAACACTTACATTGAGTTTTTAATGTGTCTAACTCACTTCCAGGTTATGTAAAAGGTACAGTTCACCTCACTAGACATGCATTCAAAAGTAATCAGAGAACGAAGTCAGTGTTGGACATCAAATGAACTTTAAAGGTTTCCTGTGCAACATTCACAACCTCTGAATGTTGATGGAGCAGCAGCATCTCACATAGAAACAAACACTTCGCCACTTCCATTACTGTCACTCATAACCAGAAATGAAGTGCACACAAAAGCTAACAGACATCACTCTCAGTGTCCCAAGTGTGGGGAGGGCCAACAGTTTCAATGGGATGGACTCACATGCACTACAACGCACTAAAATACATGCAGCTAAAATCAGCTGCTTAAACACGGAACCGAGAAACTCAGATGACAGATTTTATGAATGAATTTACAGGTTGTTAGCATAAATTATGCAACCAGTCAAAAAGAAAGAAAGAAAAAAAAGTGGAGTACAAATCTCAAGTGCGTTTTTGTAATTTATGACTTTAATAAATGTTCACATATTTGATGTAGGATTTTGAATATTCCCTCAGATTGAGCTCAAGTATAAGTCACAACTGAGTTAGACACAAACCTAAATGCACTTTTACTCCTTAAATTTCAATTATATCAGAAAAGGTGAATTTTCTCCACTTGCTGTAAATTGAAGGGTCCAGAAAGTGAGAGAGAATTGTGCTGTTGCTGGTTTAAAAGCTAAAGGGAACATCAGGAGGGCTCTCAGGAGAACCTAAAGGGCCTTACTTCAGTAAAATAAATGTATCTCAGCGTGTCCTAACATATTTGCCACAGATTGGTTATTTTTGGTGCCTCCAAAAAGACCCCAGACACACAGTTTTACAGCACATAACTTCAGACTAAAGAGAAATAATGACTTATTTGTGTGGGATTCACTGGGGATTTGTGGAAAGACAGAGGGACCAGGAGGCTGGTTTGTTTACGGTCCTGGTGGTGAGTAAACGCTGCTCGGTGGAGCGTGACAGCGTCCGCCTTCCCGATCACTCCCAGGCACATACCCGAAGGACGGCTTAGCCCACACAGCGGCTGCGCATATGTTTGTTGTTTCAATGTGTCTTTTCTGCTTTTTTTTTTAATTTTATTTTTTTCTGTTCTCCTCTCGCAGCATGATGAGCTAAGTAACAGGTCTGAAAGCACACAGATTAGACTGCGCTCGCATTAAATTTGGATGTTGAAAATGTGATTTTAGAGGCTCATGTTGTAATTGCGGCATCAAACGTGGAATGTGACCAAGACACAAAGGTACATGTGAGTAAATAAAGAGAAGGAACAGAGGAAGGGGAAGGATTAAGAAAAGAAAACCACATGAGATGTAGAACTGACCTTGTACAACTTAAAAAGATATTGCAGTAAAGGATGAGTCACACATGGCCACACCTAAAGCTCAAGATGATTTAAATCTATCATCTCTACTGCACAGATGGAGATAGTAACACTCTGAAACTCTATATTTTTGTCCTGAACAACCATGAGGAACTCAGGAATGTCTTCTGTACAATATGACACAGTTAGAATGAAAGAGATCAGAGTTTAGCCAGTACCAAAGTGACTAAAATTGAGAATTTTGGTAGTCGCATCCAGAACTTGTTGTGTCTGCTTTAAGAAGACTGTTTTTGACAGTAGACAAGGGTCTCTTCTAAAAAGGTGGCAATGACAGACAGAAAATAGCAAAGCAAAACAAATAAGACAGAATTAGAATTACATTTAAAACAAAACAAATAGTATTATTAAAAGGATTAAAATATTTTAATTTTCCAGTTTTCCCCTACAAAGTAAACACATTTGCTTCTTTGTCTCACTTTTGAGTGATAAGAACAGAAAGTGACAGCCCTAATAAGTATTAGTGAGTCATCTCCTTCCTCGCTTTGCAGCTTTTATTATTGTTAAGAGATTCCTGCCAAAATGTAATAGGTTTTTGCTTTGCCTCTGCTCCACCTCTATACCAAGTTTTATGAAAATCTCCTCAGTAGTTTTTGTGTAATCTGAGTGACAAACAGACAAAGTGCACTGACAACTTTCCTCCGCCTCGACTCGCCTCGGCAGAGGATTAAAGGCATTTCCAGGTTAATTACTCGATAAACCTTCCGTCAGTTCTTTGTTTTATACACAAGTTGTTGAAATAAACCTATCAAATAGTTCAGCTGTCACCTCGTCTTCACTTAAATGTGAGTCAGGAAGAAGGCGATCAAATATATTACCTTATCTTGAAAAGCTTCCATTTTTAATGTCATTACTTCAGAAATGGATTGGAATTTTATTACACCTTCTGGAGACACGCCAGCCTGTAATCAAACCACATTGTCAAACATCCACGTAATCAAGGCCAATACAGAAAAAGAAACAGAAAATATTTTCTATTTTAATTTGATTACCACCTTTGTGAACATCACTGGAACTTTAGAGCTGAAGTTAATCAAGAAAAAGTGCTAAGCTGAGGTTATTTTGAGGGTTTTTACTTTTGTTCCTGATAGCTCAAAGCTAAGGCTGACTCTTATTATCATGGTCATGTTTTAGTACTCATGGGTTTGTATTTATGAATAAAAGTGGGATTTCTACTGAACTGCACTTTATTGTGTCGCTATTCTTTCAGCCTGAAAATGTGTTCAGCAGAAAACATAATTGAGCAAAGAGGCTGCCTAATTCAAGATCTCTGTGTTTTATTCTTGTTGCATCCACTTTCCCAGAGTTACAGTTTAGAGTTTTACGATCAGACTTAATTAGATCGCTGTTTTCATATTTGTTGTTATTATTTACTCTCTAGGTTACAGTTTTGAATTTTTAGTTTAACAGTCATGGAGCTGTTACTAACTGAATTCAAGGATGCTTTTCAGGAGGAAATAACATTTAAAAAATAGTGTAAGTCATTAGGGTTCATCCTCTGGGAACCATGACAGTCTGTCCATATTTTGTGCCAATTGTGAACAGTAGATGTGGAGATATTATACTACTAATGGCAAAGTCACTGGGTGTCATCATCTTGGTTCCAATAAAATCTGTAGAAAAAGTGACTGTGATTCATTCATTCAAGATATTTCGCTAAAAGACAAAAATAACAACTTCAAGTGAGATCACTATTAGGTGGCTTTCCACTGCAGGAACACGGGGCTCTTTTGGACTTTGTGTTTCCATTGTGTAGGGTCCAAACTCTTCTACCTCTACATGACCTCTAAACGCACCAAAATAAAAACAAATAGTAGCTACTGAACACAACTCCAGTTCTATGTAGGAAATGGAACAATGGTTTGTTATGTTTATCTGTTGGGAAATTTTATGTTGCTAATCTCAGTGTTAGAGAAGAAAAAACTGCTACTGGACAATGACATCGAGAAGGCAGAAAAATAGCTCTTTTTGTTTTGTTTTATCCAACTTTAATTAAACAGCACAGAGATCCACAGAGCTGTTTCAGGCCCATTCACAAGCAACTACCTCCGAGTAGGTACTTTTTTCTCCCCCCAAAGCAGCCCTGAAGGTGGCAGTGCTTGTTGTTGGAACACACTCGCAAGTTTCTGCAGTGAAAACAGCTTATAGTCATTCAGATTCATCATCTGAGGACCATGAATGTCTGTCAGAAATAGCATAATTCATTCATAACATCTCAGCTTTTGCAGTATTTCAGTCTGGATCAAAGTGGTGAAGTGACTGAAAAGACATCAAAGACCATCACTAAAGCTACACTGTTAGCACATACACGCTAACCTTTTGCGATGAAACAAAATCATAGCATCACCCTCAGTGTGTTGTTTAGAAAAGTTTTGGTAAATAAGTGTACATGTTTTGAGCTTTGCACACTCCCAGGTAACACTGTACAACCAATCACACAAAGAACCAAAAGCTGCAGTTCTTCAAATGTCCACTTGAGGCAGCCTCAAAAAGTGAGTCAATCCCAATAGACCTCCATGTATAAATGTCCAGTTGAAATGAACATGCTTACATCCTGGTGCAAAAACAGTTTTGGTCTCTAAAGACCAAATTTTCCTGTTTATGACAACTGCATGGGAATGCATTTTACAAAGGCTGATATGTTTGGATTATACAGAAGGTGCTGACCAACTGTGCACCTACAACCTGAAATAACCACCAGAGAATCCAACATTGGACTTATAATTATGTGGAGTGCAATTCAGGATTTTAAATTAAACTATTTTTATGTCCAGTTATTCTTGTTTACATTTAATTATTTGTTCTTCTCATTTTGCTCAATTTGGCTTTTGTTTTTGTATTATTATAAAAGTTTCTTATTGGTGTGCCTTCATCTTTTATTTTGTCACACAGCTACATTGCAAATGAGGCGTTTATACCTCAATGTACTCAATGAATGAAATAACTCACTCGTATAAATTGAACTAAGGCTTAAAATTATGCATAATTAAGTGCGTTTTTTCACCAAGGTAGCTTGAAGGCTGGGTGGGAGCTGAGGTCTAATCTCAATCCAGGCAAAGAACTGGCTCTCAGTCAGGAAAATTGATTCCAATGTTTCTTGGTTAGATCAGGGGCTCGGATTATCATGATTAACAAAACCGCCTAAAATTTTGGGACTGCAGTTATTGTAAAGCAAAAGCTACTTTGTCTAATCCAAAGAACACGAAACAGCAGAACTTCAATATGGATGTAAAATTGAAGCAGAAAAGAGGTATTCATGTTGTTTTCCCTGCTGTTCAATGTGTTAATATGATATGCTTGCATTTTTAGTTTATCGTTAAATTAAAAATATGTAAAACAAAGGCATTACCGGTGAGTTTCGTGTTAGAGCTTGACTTATTTTCAATTTTGACACCAAGATTTAAATTTTTCTTGGAAATGTGCATCATTTTCAAATATCCTCAATTGCTAACAATGAACATCGGCCCTAATAATAACATTGTTGAATCGCTGCAACAAAGAATAAGCTGCACTGTCCTCTAACTAGACCAATTTCTGCACAACTTTCAATTTAGCATATGTCTGACCTAAATGACATGTTTGAATTCTGCCATCTCGCATGAACAGGTTGTAAAAGTCTTTGTTCAGTTGAAGCTCCATATGGCGCCGACGGTTCTCGAACGTTTGAAAATGAGCAAATTAAGAGGAGCTTGATTGCCTAGAGAGAATACCGGTGGAAATGTGACTTTGGTGACACAAAACATGGCGGTACACTGAGCGCTGCCATACACAACAACAAATAGATCTGCTCAACACCTCGAGACGTAGTGCAAGACCGAAAACCGAGAAGTGTGAGCCAATTTCTCACAACTGTTTGTGCGATTGTCTCCGCATTAATTGCCGACAGACTCTGACTATAACATGCGTGTTTGTGGAAGATAAACAGAGACACCTTGTTATTACCGCAGGGTTTCATTTTATAATTTACCTGCTTCTGTTTGCTCTTATTGGACGTGTTCCAGCAGGGCTTGTTCTCTATCTCAGGAAGCTCGAGTGTAAACTTGGTAAAACAGAAGACAATACGTCAGCCTGAATCCATGTGAGTGACAGGCCAAGGTACTTAATGCCTGACATTTCATAATGTAAATAATGGTGTCCCGGTGCATGTCTTACATCCATCTGAGGAATATGCCACAGGCCCCACGGTGAAGCTGCTCTTTACCTGTAACCTTTTTTCTCAGAATTACAATGCTGCTCTTGCTGCTACCAAGAAATCAGCAGGTATTTGTTTGATCAGACACATTTCTGTCTGTCTGTTTCTGTTTCCATTAGTTATAGAGTTGGTTGGTAACAGTTTTCAAGTCTTTCAGTGATGTAAAAAGATGAAACAGTTGTATAAAAAAGCTTACAATTTGAACCTTTTAAGTTCCCATATGATGAAAATCCACTTTTGTTGTGTTATGTCCTAAAAAACTTGGGAGGTGTGAAATAATAGCTGAGAACATCAGAGACATTTACTTCTGCCATTCCAACAACAAGATAACCTCACAGCTCTACAAGCCAGTCAGAATTTTACAGTTTCTATGTAGAAGTCTGATTTCAATCACTCTGCCCCCTCACTGCTTCCAGGTGAACCATTCAGAAAGGGCAGCTGTCTCACAGTCCAGCAGGTTTAATTACTTTCTACACCTGCTTCTGCTAACTCTAAAATGTCTGCGCCATGAGCAAAACTCATGAGAGTGAACACAAGAGTCTTCATGTACTCCCAGCATCTGAGGGACTGAACATCCAGTGGACTCCTTTTATTTTTCATGACAATGTCCACACAGCAATGGCAAAACCCTTAGTGTTCAGCTAATGTGGCTAATGTTAGCTTTATAAAATCCTGATTTTATAACTCCAACATCCTCTGAACACATTCGTCAAGCACAGAAGTTAAAAACAATGGCATGTAAACTGATGCTCAGAGAGAAAGTTAAAAGTGATAGAAAGTCCTGGTCTCAGACACTCATATGTCTATGTCAATCACAGATGCAGAGAGAGTTTTCTTCCTGAAGGGGGTGGGGACAGCAGCAGCTCAGCCATGTTTGAAGCTTCAGACGCTGAAACAGCCGGTTTAGAAGAGGACTGGAATCAGGACATAAATCGTATTTGTAGTATTTTGAACTGAAAAACTGAGACACACATTCTGGGGTCATGCGAGACTTTCATTTGCTGAGAAAAGGGACAATGTGGGACCTTTAAAGTTAATAAAGAAAAATAATGTACATGCAATTTTTATTCTGTTGAATTATGCAACATCTAAAACTAATCACTCGACAGCGTTTCCACCCTGGAGGTCTCTGTGCCAGGATCAGACTGTATCTGTTATTAAAACAATATTTTTCAAAGTTTGCAGAGCGTTCTCTAAAAATGCCACCTCGTACAGATACGACTCATTTACGCTGAATTAAATTTGGTTAGAGTTGCAACATCAGTGCCACAGACTCACTGTATGAATGTTATTTACTCTGACATCTGCTGCATCAAAACTGTAAATTACAGTTTGTGCTGGAGGGTCTCTGATCTATGAAGCCAGGGTAACCATTCTGGTGTTATACAGGCTTCCAGAGTAACTTTTCATACTGGTTGCACAATGGGCCTCCTTTTGTTTTGGTTTTCTTGGGGGGTTTTTTGTTTGTTTTTGTTAATGGGCCTCTACATTAGGTGCAATAAAAAAATTTTCACATTATCTTTTTTGTCAGCCCCTGTACGTACAGGTTATTTCTTAATATATTATTTAAATGACGCATGGTCTGGATAAATGTTTAGTTCTTTTTCATCAGAATGATCTGAGACTTACAGTTAACATAAGACAGCTTTCTTTAGCTTTTAATATAAACTGTGTTAAATTTTAACAGCATTTCTGACTCTGCTTCGGTTTGCATTATAGTGCCTGATTGAATTTCTACGAGATATTTTGCTTTTCTTTTTTTAAAAAAAGATATTTCATCTCACTAAAATTTACAGATGTCCAGAAAAATGCCTTCCATGAATCAGTAGATGCTTAGTAGGCTGTGCACAGAGAAGCTTCTACTCTCCAGGAGTGAGATAACACGTTCTAATGTCAGATTTACCAAAGTTTAATTTAAAAGGCTGCTCAGAGACATTCAAACTGACTTGCTAAATGTCAAGAAGACTGGATAAAAATGGAAATGTTAGACCTGGCAGGTTTTTGGTTACTCAAAAACTTTTTAAAAAATTAACGTGGAGCTGCAAAAGTTTAAAGGTCAAATGTGACTAAACACAGAAAAAAAAAACTTAACATGTATGTCACTTACACTGGGCCGATTTAGAGATAGGATTTTCTTATCAGAAAGCATCTGTATCCAAGTTATTCAGCTTCGTGAACACATATTAGTGTCACATTTGCATTGTAGCACCTATTTAACTATTTGTACTGTTAAACCTTTATTTATTCCTGTATTTTATGTCGGACACTGAAACACTCTCCAGCCTGAATTCTGCTGCTGTATTTTGAATGGGGTCTGGCCTTTCTGAATTAGATTAAACCCAATCTGGAAGCACAAAGGCTCACAATACAAACACTGTAAGCCATTTTAAGACACCAACACCACAGCACAAAAAGTTCCTGACTTTGTAATAAGAGTGCACAGAGAGAAGAACAGTAGTTTCTTTGCTTTTCTATCATCTACAGGGGCACAAACTGGCTGAAAAACTCAATGTTTTCACT
Organism: Amphiprion ocellaris; assembly: GCF_022539595.1. Classification (NCBI taxonomy): domain Eukaryota; kingdom Metazoa; phylum Chordata; class Actinopteri; family Pomacentridae; genus Amphiprion; species Amphiprion ocellaris. Next base: position 36,298,167 of record NC_072769.1, read on the forward strand.
GCAAGAGTCTAAAAAACTAAATGATTCCAAGCAATTTGAATTTCTTGCTAAAAAAAAAAAAAAAAGGTGGATATTAAGAAGTTAGAATCCGTAGCTTAATGTGTAAATTCTTTGCAACATCAGGATCTATCATGAATCTACCATCCTTTTTCTCTGTGCGTTGTACATAACCTTGAAGACAATTAGCTTTCTGTTGTATCTACACATATTGTGCGATGTCTCTGCTGAAAAAACAATAAAATAAAAGCCACTAAAACAGTAAGAAAGATTGACTTGACAGTGCTGCCTCTGAATGAGACATGGAGGCTCTTGACTTGATTGATTCTCTGCGGCACAAGGACACAGTCTTTAGATCTTTTCTTGCCATCGCGGCTGTGCAGCGCTGTCCACCTACACGGCTCAACGCAACAAGTTCACAGCGGCTCTCTGAGAGCTGTCAAATGTCTTTTCTGCTGGATGTGAGAAGCTGAAGTAGACAAACACAAAGGAAAAGGGTAGATACACACACACACACACACACACACACACACACAAACAACCAAAATGACGACGTAAATCCGGGAAAGGATCAAAAACACAGCGGGTCCGCTCTCCTCAAGGGCGAGAAGTTTGCAGAAGGTTTTGCTTCATTAATGGAAATCTCATGAGGAAACCTTGACTTTTAGTGAAGTTTGAAACCATGTAGTTTTTTTTGTATTATTATGACTCATATTTGAGTGCATATGAATACACAAGAGCGAATCAGGAGCATAATGCTAGCTGGAGGTCTTTCTGCACATCTCTGCACGAATATGAAGTATTTTGCTATCATTTATTGAAATCAGTCCATTCAGTCACTCTGTGTGAGTATTTTCACTCCTAATGCGTGTTTTCACTGTACGACTCCTGCGACCGACGTTTCATGAGTCATAATTATAACCTCCAATCGAGTCTGACACACAGACTACAAGAGGAAAGCTTTGCCGATGCCTCGAGGGGTTAAATATTAAGAGCATCGAAGCCCGAATATCTGTATCCTTTTCAGCTCCGTTGTTGACTCATCTGTTTATTTATACGGCAACTCAGATTGTAAAGACCGAAGACTTCTGCTGCTGCTGCTGCTGCTTATAGCGACAACTCTACATATTTAATGTCCTCGAGTGAGTCGTCGGCTGAAAGAATCGGGGCAAATTGTTCCGTGGTTGCAGAATCAAACAGCTTAATAGCCAGAATGACTATCTGGGTGTTTTTGGAGCATAAATAAATCCTGACTTTTTATTTCCTCTCTTCACTTGGAAGGTCACTTTCCATGCGGTGGTTTCTTGAGCCCACAGAAACACCTGAGGCGCAGGATGGAGTTTGAGTGAGGAGCGAGGTGGATGGCATGGTAGCTGCTGATACGTGTTTGACTGTAATTGGTTTTGTTACAGACAGGGCTAAGTGGTTGTGGGTATAGCAGCGAGCCTGTGGAGCAGTCAGGACTCGGACAAATCCAAAGACCTTCGTTTTTTGAGTAAAAAAGCAGATTTTATAGCTTTCATTGCTTTGAGTCTTTGCTAATTATATCATGTTTATCTAGAAGAACATGAAAACAGATTAATATATTTTAACTGTGTTTGGTTCAACTTCCCAAAGTCCCACCTTTTAGTGTTAATTGGAGCAATAATCAAAAACAGCATTCAGGCTGAGATTATCACTTTGGATACAACAACAAGCAGGTTTGCATCGGTTCTGATTCAAAGCTTTGTGCTCTTTTTCTTCTCCTGCGTTCAGCATTTGTTGGGAGCATAAAAGGCACCTGTTAAAACTGGTGATATGACGCATCGCACAGCGGATGACAGCTAATGTACAGCTACATACACAACATGGACAGAGAAAAATTAAACAAGGTTTGTTTTTGGACATCTTTAACATCAATTTCACTCATTTTCTGCTATCACTAAGTGAATATGTACACCAAAGTGGACAAAATCTGACTCAACTCCACATTAAAGGACACCTCTAATCAGAAATTGAGTCACGTTTTGTGCCTCGGAGAAACCGTGAGAGATAATCTCCACCGTTCATGTGACTGAGATGTCAGCAGTGAAATTATTAGTCCCATATTCAATCAGTAGATCATCAGAAAAAAGATCAGCGACTATTATTTTAATATTTCAATGATTTAAGATGAAAAATTATCCATTTTTTTTCTGGCTGATTATTCAACATTTGTCTGGTCATCAGTAGTGTGTTTAACCAATTCCGGATAAAATAAATGAATTAAAAATTTGTGGTCTCAGCTAAGTCCCGCCCACAGCTCTGTCTGATTGGTCACCTAACATGAGCAACGGCCAATCCACACCAAAGGGCAGATGCTGGTAAATTAGTGTTATTCTAAATGTTGGCAACAAGATTGTCATTCTTTCTGCAAGTATTTAGCAATTATGGTTCTCTTTGATCAGTTTCCTTTTCTTTCTTTTTTTTTTTATGGTATTAGCCCTGAAAAACAAAACATCGCTTAACCTCTAATTTTTCCATATTTGACATTTGATCACAAAAATATCAAAAATCCAATCAACAATTCTAATTATGCTTAATGGTTGTTGGTCTCCTTGATTACTAGTAAGAGGAATTGATGTTTTTTTTTCAGTATCAGCCCAAAAAAAAAACATTGTTCGACTTCTAATTTCTTCCATATTTGACATTCAATTACTAACATTTTGATTTAAAAAATCTATCCTGATTAACATTTTCACAATAAACCAACCTTCTCTCACGCTGAGCAAACATTTTCCCACACAGTTGTGTGGGAAAATATTCTCGATTTGATTTGTAAAATAGTCCTTTAAAGTCAAGCTTCAGTTTAACATTCATAACAGATTTAAAACATGTGCTGGAGACATGAGGCACTATCAAAAGCCTCACTGTCACACAAGCACGGGACTTTGCAAAACCACTAAAACAAGTTTAAACTCTGGATCAGATGTGATGCAGAACCTATATCCTAAATTGCAGCCTTTGGAAGCTGTGAAAAATTGCAGTTTTGATTTGAAGTCTACACAGTGGAGCTCGAGAAAGTTCTGAAGTTTCCTTTGGGGTTGATATCCGGGTGTCGACATGCTTCACCCCCTACACTGGAACTCAAACACACAAACAGTAATGGAGCAGCTTCCCACAGCAGCACCTGAACATGTCCTTCCTCCGTCACTGACAAACCCCTGATCCTCTAATTCCTGCCATTACACTAAAGGACCTAAAAGCCAGAAGCAGCTGCAGCTCAAAACTTTGTGGCTCCTTTATGCCAGTGGCTCGGGGAAGCCTGTCTGCAGCAGAGGAAGGATGGAATTACTTCACCTCTCCCACAACCTGCAGCGCCACTTGAAAATCCTGCCCTCTGGCCAGAGAGGCTCCATGCTCGACATGAACAGCTTTATCCCCAAATCAGTTCAGCTTCTCAGACTGAAGATAAAGAATCCTCTCTCTCCCACCTCCCTCTCTCAGCTTCTGGAGGTCACTCTACCCTCCTCTGCAACTCAAACACAAGTCCTCAGATGACCAGAGGTGCATTTTCAGGCCTGATTTTTAACCTTTGATTTTTAAACCACAATATGATGGTTGAAATAAAAAAGGGAACAATAGCTCTGTTTTCTAAAATAAAATTTTCTAATGTGGGGAAATATGCAGTAAAGACCAATATGTGGTTTCATGTCAGACTTGGATGTGACAGTTTAATTAAAGAACTCAGTGCTTCTCTCACACACTCATCAGGCAGAGCTGCGGCTCCCCTGACGCCGGTTCGCGGCCACCTGACGGCCGAGCACAAGCGCACATCTCTCCGCTCTAAAGTGGACAGAAGAAATGACTTACGCTGCTGTTCTGGCCGGACCAGTGCACCATGGCCTGGTTGTGAGCAGAGTCTCCGGCCAAGGCGAATGTCGAGCTGTTAAGTTTTAGCTCCTCCTGCCTCGGACCGGCGGCTCTCCGCTCCTCTCCGCTCCAGCGCAATTCAGAGCGCGTCACTCTGCGTCCAGCCGCGGATCCGGTGCCCTCCTCCGGCTCTTCTCTCTGCGCTTTACCGTCTCCGCTGCTCCTCCGGGCGCGCTTTCTGTGGCGGCTCACATCGGAAACTTTCTCACCGTTTTTATCACTTGCGCGCAGCTTGTCTGTATTCCGTTTCAGGTCCGAATATTCCGCCGGATCTCGGGCGCATTCGGCGGACCCAGCTGCGCAACGGAGCCGCCGACTTTCGCCAATCGCAGCCCCGGTTCTCCCTGCCCCGAAAACTTCTCCTTTCCGCCCTGTTGCGGGCCCACTCGTATCAAATCTCAGCAGTAATTCCTGTGCACGCCACTTGTTCCCAGGCTGGCATGACCTGCAAGTTATCTCAGCCGTGGCGGCGTGAAAGAGGCAGAGCGCGGCGAAAAGCAGAAACCAAAGCGCGCTGAGCCACTTTGGGCAGAATATGACCTCCCTATCCATCGCTGGCGGCGGAGAATGATGCTGTGGATGCTGGAAGTCCTTGCTCCGGCTCTCTGCTCCTTCCTCTGCCTGCCTGGTCGGGGTGTGAACTGGCGCTCGGCTGTGGAGGAGCTGCAAGTTGCTGCGTTGCCCAAATGCAGTGTTGTAAAAAGTGCGGCTGAGCCTAAGTGGTCCAAGTTGAAGGATTTGATCAAATGAAGCCCCGCACGCATGTGGGAGGAGCTGAGCATCCAGACGGAGAGATGGAGGATAATGTTGCGACTGTCTTTCACCGTATTTCTTATTTTCCACAATATGGTCGCCTGTAATTAAAGCGGTCACTAATGCAGTCGTTTTGTTCTGCTGCTCTTTCATTCCTCAAGAAGCTTTTCCTGGTAGTTTGTTGCAGATTTTATCACCAGATTCCCTTCAGGACAACTAAATCTCTTCATTTAGCAAATGAATTATTTTACCCGTGATGCACCTGTTTAGATTTCAGCTCTTTTAGGGTCTCATCAGAGGCTTCTGGTAACTGGAACATAATATGTTTCCAATTAAGCAGTGTCAGGGATGGCAGATTTCATGACTTATTAAACAGTAATTAAGAATTTAAGAGCCCACATAGGAACATGAGATTTTTTTTACACAACATATCTCTGCCTGCAACTGATCTGCAGTCCCTGCAGGAGGATTTTTTTTTTTTTTTTTTTGCATTATTGTGTGCAGCTGAGGGGAGACCTGAGGAGTCACCTGTAACAACTGGATCATGAATATTTAAAGATTTTTCAGGAAAACAGGCATCATGTGTAGTTTTTGGTCCAACAGAGAGTCTGAGTGGTGGAAACAAGGAGGCTGGAAGTTTGGTTTCTTTGGATCCTTGGCCCTGCAGCTCTCTAATCACTGGGGGTTATAGTGATTGCTGAACAGCACTTAGTAGCACATAGGGATATACAAATGGTCACGGACTCCTACAACAGCTGGCTGCCTTGTACGTCGCAGCAGAGAACGCTGCCGTGAGGGAATAAAATGGGCAGATCGCGCCTGGAGAGGTGATTCATTTTACCACAAGGAAAAATAACTATAGGCTGCAGCAAATTAAGATTAAAGAGTAAAGAAGAAGAGAATTAGCACCAAATTGTTTCACTGTTGTCCTTTTTAACACATGTTGCATCATGTGTTTGTGTTGCACAGGAACACATTGGCTTTTAAGACGGTCATATGTTGAAAACGACCCATCTGTGGTGATTACGGCTCATTCTGTCACATTCATCGGCCCGCTGCTGTTGGAGAGTCAAACTGTTCCCACATTATCTCAGTTTTTTTCCACCTTTTTAGCTTCATGTTTTTTTTTTTTTTTATTGTGCACATACACTTATCATGTCCAGTGGTTTTATTAAACCATGGGTATTTAAGAAAATTAATGATTTCTGGTTTGGTTTTCAGTGATGCTTGGTGATAACTGTTGGATAATTTGGTGGGAATCAGCAGGAACACTTTTGAATTCCCTGTGATTATTCTTTTTTTTTTTTTAACTGTAGATTAATTCTTTAGTTGTTTGGTCTGTAAAATGTCAGAAAATGGTGAAGAATGGCGATCGGTGTTACCCAAAGACCAAGATGACATCCTTAAATGTCTTGTTTTGCCCACAACATGAAATTATTCAGCTTGTCTGAAAATATTCATATTTAAGAAGCTGCAATCACAGAATTTAGATATTTTTTCTTAGTAAATTGCTCAAACTGATTAATCACTTATGAAAATGGCTGATGATTAATTTAGTAATTGACAGCAAAGTGGTTCATGATTGCAGGTCCAGTGTTTATAGGTTAATCATCCTAAATTGAGCACCATAAATAAAACTCCATTTACCTCATTCTTGGAGCAGTAGGATTCTCAGAGCTCTCCCTGGTGCTCCACATCTCCAGATCAGCAGGAAAGATGACATTCAGATGTAAAGGTCAGTTCTTTATTTAAACTTTTTAAAATAAGTTTTATTGATGTTTTAACCAAATCTTCACTTCATTGTAGTTTATTTGCGGCAGTCATGATCTCTCCAACCTTAAAGTTCCCAAATTCTGCACATTTACAGGTTCACAGTAGCATTTTGTAGGGTCTATTCCAATATTTTTACATGCATTGATGTTCAAAATCACATTATTTTTCTTTTACTGTACTATTTTCTGACTAAAATGCTCCATTATATTTCCAACTGGCCCAACAAAGACGAGGTAACGTTGGCAACAGAAACATTAACTGTAAAGATGGACTGAGAATCTACACAGACATAAAGATGGACCAAGCCTCTGTGGCATCACCCATAGATTTCCTGAAGAGAGGTTTTGAGACTCTAAACAGCTCCATCTTGCCTAACTTTAAGCCTTAATACAATTAAAATGGGCAAATTTGATTAAAAAAATTCCTCATCTGAACACTTGTTATGAACAGGAAAATTAGCTACAGACACTAAACTGTCCTATGTACCAGGCTGTAAACATGTTTATTTCTACTGTAAAATTGAAGATTTTAATTTGAAGGTCTATAAGGATTGACTGGCTTTTAGAGCCAGCTTCAAGTGGACATTTGAGGAACTGCAGGCTTCATTTTTCATCTCCATAGGTTGCAGCTTGTGTATTCTGTAATGCCAGATCTCTGAGTTTAGCGAAATAGTTCTTGGAGAAGCAGCTCATCTTGCGAGGAAACAATGTTGGACTGTGAGCCAGCTGCTCATTGTTTGTTTGAGGGCCAAAGTAGCTGCTGAGCAGTCGTTATGCAAATATCTTAGGTGGTGACGTACACAGAAGAAAAGCCTGGACTTCAAACGAGGCATTTCAGGCAGGTAAGGAGCTGGGAGAGAATAACTCCCTTTAGCATGGACTTTGTAAGTTTGCACAGAAAGGCAACAAAATAACACTGAATGAAAGGAAAAAACAAAAAAAAAATAGAATATGGGATGTCCTCCCACTCTGTAGCTGTGGAAAAGCATTGTCGAAAAGTAACAAGTGAAAAAGTCTTTTCACTAGAAATAGTGGAGAAAGTGCAAATCCTCCTTTAATATGTCGGAGTCATATAATATTTCTTTCTAGACTGACTTGTCCAGGTTGCAGTCTTAGTTGTAGTTCTCTCTCCTTTTAGAACTGAAGAAGCCTCTTGGATGAGAGGTGAAACGTCTTCAAGGAACTTTCTTAAAGTCCAGTTGGATTGATTTAAACAACTTTGGAGAACCATGACCTGGATGAATGAGAAACTACACTGACTCCTTTTAGCCATGGTTGTGTTGTTTTCATATAGGTGCAAGTTTATTTATTGCAGTGAAAAATGAGCCCCTAATGAGGAAAAACATGTCAGGAGCAAAACAGGCCCAGAAACTCCTTGGAATTCAGGGGGGTCAAGTCCAGTCTTTTATTGACCCTTACATCCACCCCAACATCCTCCCTACTAGGGCTTTATGTTGCTGTAAAACATGAACCCAAAGTAAGGAGAAGTGTGACAGGATCAAAAGACGTCCAGAAACTTCCTGTGATTCAGAGGGTTAAAGCGTTTTGACTCTTCCATCCACCCCAATATCCTCACTGCCTTGTTATGACTCTACAAGTACCTTATTTGCTTCTGTTACATTAACTATGGCCACTAGAGTGCAGTGTAGAAATAAATCTATTGGTCATGAAAGCTCAGGACAATGTTGTTGACTTGTTTTGTTTTATCCCAACTAAACAACAAAATCATATGAATGTATTATACCTGTGAATTACAAGAAGATACTGCAGCACAAAACATCCAAAGTAGATTTAAGATAATTAAGAAACACTATTGAAGCCTCCCAAAGAGCACCGCCAAGTTGAAAAATGTCAATGTTTAAAAAAGACAGAACTGTGAGATGGGATATACATAGCTATAATCCAAATATATTGTTTTTAAACCACCAGCTGTTGCTTGTTGTGTTCTTCAGGCTACACTGTGCTTATGATTTTTCCTGCGCTTCACAGTACACCCTCAGTATGGTTTTATTTTTGTAATGTGGATGAAATGACCCTTTAAATTACCCTGTCTTCTTTTTGGGGGCTGATCCTCCCCAGTCATGTCCTAGCAGAGACGTTAAAGATGATAAGCGCAGCCTTTCTTCACGGCACACGACATTAACCAGACATATTATGTTGGATTAATGGTGCTGCAATGGACAGGGCCCACATGGCTCGCAGACACTTATCAACTAGTTCTGTGCTGTGTGTGCATCTCCCAGCATCATCTCCTGTCCCTGTCTGGACTCACCATCCATTCACAGCGAATCAATGTCCTGCCAATAGCAGAAATGGATTTCTGAGGATGTTGCAGAAGGCAATACGCTGCCCTGAGCTGTCTGATTTGTATGTACCCCATCGGACTATGAATGCACAACAAGGTGGAAAGCTTCACAAGTCAGAGGAAAGGGCTCTTATATGCAGAGATGAGGGTAGAGAATGTGCCCCTGTGCTTCCAACAAACTTAACATAGTCAAATGAGCATGACTGAAAGCCTTCAAGCTTCATGGTTGGTCTTTATTATGCAGACATGCATAGACAGTGAAGACTAGGGATGTCTGGATCAAAGTTGTTTTTCTTTCTCTTTTTTTTTGCCCCAGTCCTATCTGGGTCATTTAATATTTAGCAAGTGCTAAAACAGAGTCCCAATCTGACACAATTTTCTAAATAATATACACTTCCAGTACATGAAAGTTATTTAAATCTATCCAGTGTAGATTGTTGACAATTGAACAGATCTGCAATGCATGAAGAAAAACACAGCATTTTTGAATGCAAGCTGTTTCTTATTGTTCTGTAGGTGGTCAGAAACCGTGTTGTAAAACTCCAATAAATTTGAAATGCAATGTTAAAGCATAGTTTGTACTGTGGCTCCAAAGTTCCAGAAGATGGAGAAAACCTGTATTCTCGACATTCATGTCAAAAAATGTATTGTAGGTTCACTGTAGTACCTGGTTGTTCCACTGGATGATGCCTCTCACTGTTTAATACTGTAGTGGCCAGAGGAGGCATCACAGAGAGACACCATGCCAAAGACTTGTGTGACAGTTAATGACTTCCAACCAGAGGCCGTGTGTTTTAGGCAAACTGGGATAATGCAGGATGCATTTCTAATATAAAACGTATTGCAGACTAGCTGTAGTACCTGGTTGTTGCACCAGGTGGCGCCTCTTATGGTGTGCTACTGCAGCAACCAGAGGAAGCGGTAAATGGGCACCATAATAAAGACTTCTGCAAGGCTTAATGACTTCCAGACAGACTTCATGTGATTAAGAGAAACTGGGAAAGATCAGTATACTGTCCCTGTATCCCAGAGGCATATGAAACAGAAATTACTTTCATTAATAGCAAGACAGATGTTGCTGATTATTGATTAAGAAAGTATTGTAAATTTGCATTCCTAGCATCCTACCACAAACTTTGCTCTGCTTTTACAGCACAGCAGACGTAAACAAAGTATTGAGCTTAGGTTAAATCTAATGCTGATGAGGTAAGAGATACCATGATCAGATCTTGATTTCAGTCCTTGAGATCATATCAGGACATCCCTCGTACAGACTTTAAAGCTCCATCCACATATAAAGAAATTTGCTTATTGTTTTGCAGCAGATAGTTGTTAACGTGGATATTTCAAGTTCTGGTTGACTCAGTAGCCGTGTTGCATATTTCCTGAGTGAAACTGGCTAACCTACAATTCAAAAGTGACAGTTCACTTACATTTAACTTCTTCTAGTTCACACATTTTCACTTGAGTAGACGTTGTTATTAACAGACCAATAGGTTTCAAACAGTAAAATAATATCCAACAGTTCTGGTGAAGCTCAGGGCTCAACATGAGGGCATGTACAAATTATTATAAAGTGGAGAAAAGTTCACAGTATTATTTGTCATGAGATCCTGCCCTGGTCTCCATAGCTAGATCACCCAAACAACCCACTTTCTACATTCCAATAATTTCAGAAATATGGAGCCAGGCATCATGTTTTTAGACCTCATACGAGTTGTGAGTGAAGTTGTACAACCTGTGTTTGTTGGAGTTCACAGTGGTGAGCTGCTTTGTTTTGAGCCTCGTTGTTTTCTTCTTCACCTGCATGGTCTCTTCTTCACTCCTCATATTGACAGACAGACGACTGCACCTCAGTCTAAATGTCAACTCTCACTCAGCTCTTCTGCTGCTTCCAAAGATTCCAATTACTTTTGAACTCTCGCAGTTTGAGTTCTGTGGGTTTAAAGAGCTACACTGCATGTCTGCATACTAGAGATCGACCAATACATTTACTTTTTTTTTGCAGGACAGATGTTGATATTGATTACTAGCAGTCAAGAAAGGCTGATAACTGGAACAGATATACATGAAATGTTATATATTAACAGCATGTGATAACAAACAACCTGTCATTTCTAACTAGGTTTGTTCATTAATGGGGATTACTGTATTTGAATGTCTGCAACAGAAATAGTATTGATGATGTTTAGAACATCACATGACACTACGACGTCCTCCTGTTTACTGTGAGATTGATTGAGATCAATAATAGTTTATCTCCTGCTGTGTTTTCTTAATCTTTCTCTGTTCTATCACTTTAATTTCCCAATAAGGCCCAAATCTTTAAGCATTATTGATTGATGATTGTTTTCCAGACTGTGTTTCAGGGTAGTCTATGGCAGCCTCCTAACTGAGACGGTAGCTGTTAGACAAGCTTTTGCCACCGTGAAAGTAGCTAATGTCCTGATTTGTGTTGATGTATGTGCTTTCTGCAGGTTGTGTTTCTGTTAGAGTGAGGTGTCTATCACAACAGAGTGTTAAAGTTAATCTTACTTGAGGAAGAAGTTATAGTACTCCAGATAGTGTTAGCCACAGGCTAAGAGGCACAGCAAACCTCTTAGCAACAGTCTTAGCCTAGCAGAATCGGCAAAGAAGTTACAGCTGTCCTGACACCAACAAGTGAATTACTGGAACCTTTTCTGTGTAGCAGGGAAAGAGACAATTAATTCATTAAGCAATTAATGGTCAATAAAAATAATGATACCTGAAAATAATCTGAAAAAGGCCAAATATTGACTTCAATGTGCACAGTTGATTAGCCAGCTTCTACCACAGCTTTCTTCACGTTACAGTTTTTCTTCATATTTTGCCTCTAGGAGATGTTTCAAATTGAGGACAGGACTGTTTAAAGTCTTATTTTTATCCACGGTATGGAAGCAAAAGCAACATTCTGTTTATACAACTGACAAGAGAGAAAAGAAAATTAACCCTAAAGTCATTGAATAATTGTGATTATCATTTTGCTCATAATCCTGCAGTCCTACATATGTCTATATATCCTTGATTACAGTGTCTGTACTGGTTGATCAAATGTAGTCTGCTGGGTTTGACTGTCCAAATACTTTTGGTCTGGAACGCAGTTGCATGCTTGTAAAATGTGTTTATTACAATTTTAAAATGTTCTATTGCAGCGTGTAGCTTGTCTGACTTTTCAGATAAACATTATATGTAAAATACACCCCCCAAACTCACAGTCCTTGTATGACTTCTTATTTTCAAAGCCACAGCTTCATATTATTTCAGTCATTCGATCGACGCCAACTCATAAAATCTCTTTCCACAACTTTTACAACATTGTTCCCCCTCCCTCGCTGGACTCCAGGGTTACCCTCAGCTCTGTAAAAGCTTTGGAGCATTATCACAAACCAGAGTTGGAACCCGTGGAACAAACAGGGACGTACTTTCATGTTTTTTTGGTCTAGTTTCTAACAACGGAACCGGAGACAAAAGCATCCAATAAGAGTAAAAGCAAAGCTTGTGTTTTTTAGGTGAACAAGCCGGAGTTGAAAAGAGGACGGAAGTCAAAAAGAGAAGCCAAATCGAGGAAGAAGAGAGTGGAGGAAGGGGGGGATTAAGTAAATGGCTCTTTTATATTCCTTGTGTTCAACTCAAATGGAAAGTTACTCCAGATAAACAAGCTTCCCAGTAACATACACTTTATTGGTATTCATCCACAGCAGAGAGCAGACACAGGGTCAGGAGCAATCAGTTTGCAGTGGGCTCAAAGAGAGGGATGCAACATCTCACTTCAGCATCTTTCAATTTCCAATACTTTGGCATGTTTGTGTCTCAGTCTGCCATTAATTGCAAAACCGTCCACGCATGACAATATGAGTTTCTGCCGCCTGAATCAAAGCCAGTCACAAAAAGACTGGCGGTTAGCGCCGATTCCATTTCCAATCTGTGAATTACATTTCAAGCAGCATCCCAAATTGACTGAGCCGGACTGCGACTCTGCTCCGTATTGTCATGGTATTTGAAAAGCAGTAATTGGATAATCCATTTTAAGATAGAGATGAAGCCACAAACTTATGTCAGTGAAAGATCTCCCCAGTGGACACGGCTGCTGCAAAATAACACTGTACAGTAACCTTGACATTGTCGATCAAGCTGTGCAGACTGTGAGAAACTCTTCCCGCCTAGCACTTCAATTTCGCTTCTTCCTTTACTTGTAAGCAAAGAGTGCCTCTTTTTCATTCCCCTCACATTGGACTTTATCTTAGAGCACTTTATGCCCCACTGCCCAGTTTCCAGGGCACTTCTGAGGCCAAGTCTCAATTCTTATTGCACTCTCTTTAATTCACTTAAAAGCAAATATAAAGCTGTAATTTGATGTTTTCTTGCAATATCCCTAATAGGCCGATGAAGCAGCTATTGTGGCTTGTTGAAAGTATAATTGTCAGCAAACAACGGAGGAAGAAGGAGGGACTTCTATGTCTATTGAAGGAGGCATTTCACTACACAGTGACTTCTTTCATACTGTTTGGGAAATGTGCATATTTCGCACACAAAGCCAGCTCTCACTCCAGATTCTTCTGCCTTCCAAGAAATCCCCCCCATTTCAACATCCTGCAGGGGAGAAGCGACTCGTCCATAAAGTGCTGGTGATTGAACACATAATCAGCTGCACTTGTGACATTCAGAGCAGAAACCGAATCCACCTGCTGGATTATTCACTATTCAGCCGCAGATAAGCCATTAGAATCCATTCATAAGGCCAGTCTTTCTCCTCCTTCCTTCACAAGAGCATAGAAGCAGAGGGCTGTGGATTCCTGTTAACTGGGGATGTCCCGATCAAGTTTTTTGCCCTGATCTGATCAGTCATTTAATATCCTTGAAAATATGCAGTTCATGTACTGTGAAGTCTCAGAATTTCTAGGTCGACCTTTCTGTGTGCCGTTGGCATGTTCTCCGTGTCCAAATACATGCATACTAGCTTAACTGATTATTCTAAATTAGCAATAGACATGAGTACCCTCTATGTTGGCCCTGTGATCGTCTAACCTTAGTCTGGTCATTCTTCACCTCACTAGGGGAAAAAACAGTCTGCTTGTTTGCATTTCTTTAAACTAATTGCAGGCATAGTGGGCGAGACTGAGAAAAAATTGCACCCTGAGTGTTTTCTCAAAATTGTGATGGGTGGAATTGTTTTGGTGTTTTTTTTTTTCATGCAGGGAGGAGACAAATGCGATTGAAATGGCTGAAAACAAGCACCACTGCTTTATTGCTTGAGCCAAACCTTGGTGTGGTAGGGGCTGTTGTTGTTTCCTAAAGGGGAACTGCAGTGATGTATTATTGCTAAAGTTTGGCAACTCACCACAGTCACATTTACCAAAAAAGCAGTCAAGATCCAAAAATATGGGCTCCTACAAGTCCCATAATGCACCTTGATAACATCTTAGATTACTGTTTACCGCAAAACCCACCAGCAGGTTTTAAATGACATGGTAGATCCATTTATCAGAGCCAACTGTAAAAACTGAAAAATGTAAGATTTTTAACTTTCTGACAGTCATTGAGTTAATCATCAGAGGTGGCTAAGCTTTAATATTTCATCAAAATTGCTTCACTCTACAATTTGTATAAAATATGCAATTTGCTCTAACCTGATCCTTTGAGAAAAAAAAAAATCTGCGCTCTGTACTGAAGTGGATCCTGATAGTGAAAATGGAGTCAGACAGAAGTGGCCAATGGCTGGATTATACTCACATCCTCCTTCATCTGGTGAGTCACACTAGCCCTGTATTGGACTCCTTATGTCAATTGGGATGAGCAGGTATAAAAATGGAATTGCCTGACACTCGAATATTTCTGCAGTGCATGAAGAAAAAAAATCATTTCTGCATTTCTGTCTGAAATGTAGTGCTAGAGGGTCGGGTGTACTGTGTCTCCACAGGCTCCAAAAAACTGAGAAAACCTGTATTCTCTACATGTACATCAGAAAATGTATTGTAGATTAGCTGGAAGTTTTGTTTAATACTGTAGAGATCAGGAGAGGCAGTTACTCAGGCTACAGATAGTTCATGTTGGCAAGCAAAGAACATTGTAGGAGTTTCGCTATCAATGGGCACCATGACAAAGACTACCAGAAATGCTTAATGACCTCCAGCCAGAACTCAGGTGTTTTACATAAACTGTAACTGACCAGTACACATTTTTATATATAAAATATAACTGTAGTACCTGGTTATTGCACCAGGTGGAGCCTTTTACTGTTTGCTACTGCAGCAACCAGAGGAGGTGGTCAATGGGCACCATGACAAAGACTTCTCTGATGCTTCTGGACAGAGGTTATACAGTTAAGAAAACTGGAATTGACTAGGAGAGTGTTCTTGTATCCCAGAGGCATATGAAACAGAATTGATTCTCAGTAACAAAAGGGCAAATGTTACAAATTATCAAGAAATTGTTCAAAACTGAGACAGTATTTCTATATTGCAAACACAGATGTAATAGAACCGCATTTGTAGCCCAAATTTCGAGCACAGAAGTAATATCCACTGTGGTCTGTTTTTGTAATTAATTACTATTTACTGGTAATTATGCCAATTACTGATTAAGAAAATTATTCTAAATTTGCATCTGCAATGTCTTGCCACAAATTGTGCTCTCCCTTTACAAAGACTTGTGCCACAGCAGATGTTAACAAATTATCTGAGCAGATATCGATTAGCTAAAAATGCTTTGATCGATCCTGATCCCATCTTCAAGATCAACTAAGGACATCCGTACTGTTAACATCTTGAGTTCTTACATCAACATCAACTCAGCGGTAAAAAAAAGAAGTTTGAAAAAAAAAAAAAAACAGGTAAAGAAGGAGAGCAAGATCCATCTTAATCCATTTGAAGGACCAAATGAGTGACTGCTTTAAAAGCTTTCCTACTGGGGCTGAAATATTAATATTTGCGGCTCAGGAACATTACCAGTATCCTCGGAGTGAGGCAGCGATAATTATTAATGAATCTCATTTTCAGGCCACTGTGCTGGATGTTCAAAGTGCCTGCGACCTTCAGAAGAAAAGCTCAGCACAGCGCTGGCTTCTATCTGGAGTCAGTAGACTAGAAATGAACAATCTGTTACGATTCTCTTATTGCAGTTGGAGCTCATCTTGCTGATTTGTTTACCTCAGCGGTTGTGCTTGAAATGACTTATTCATGAACATGTGGAAAACCATGTCACTCCAGAAGATGCAGCACTTTTATATAAATAGACTGATCAGGCTCTTTTTCATACCCATTGGCGCTTCAGGCAAGGGCATTGTAAACAGACACAAAAACTGTGTTTTGGTAAACAGGAGGTCCTTGAAGGTAAAAAAAATAAATAAATTCTGCAACCTATCAGCTTTGCAAATTGCTTTAGAAGACACAGGTTTTCTTAAACTTGAAGCTAATGCACTTATAATCGCATTGTACTTGGACTATGAAACTACTTCTGAAGACGAAACTGTCTGGCTTGTAATTGCAGCATAAAGGAACATGGAAGATTCTCAGGCAGCGCTTCCTTTCAAGCTTCTCCAAATAGAATTTTTATATTAATCCTCTGAACACCAAGCAGGTTTTTTTCCCATTTATCTTCATTTTTCCTTGCTGTTGGCTCTTTTTTCTCTGCTCTATAATGTGTGGAGTATGACACAGTTAAAGTTCTAGAAAGCTTTTCTAAAATTTAAAAAAAAAAAAAAAAATGGATTCAACTCGTCCAACATGTTTCCAAGTGTCCACACATGTCAGTACTGCAAAAAGATGGGTGACCATGTAGATATTTAACTATTTACATTTGTACAGCCTCCACAGACTTTGCACACCAGCTGTAGAAAGATGTTTCACCATGCCAAATGTATCTTCCACCAACTTGCTATTCTGTAAACTAAAATAGAATAAATGTTGCATTTACGCTATTGGCCCAGCTTGTTTTATTTTCCTTTCGTAATTATGTTGGACATGTTTTGAGGAATTTTTTAATAAGTTATTTTTTTTCAACCATTCTGAGCAAGCTAATGTCCACCTAAACTATTTTTTTTTAGCCATTTAGGGTAAGTTTCTGCAATTTCTGATAGTTCTTTAGTCGTTTTTGACCATTTTTAAAATCATTTGGCACAAGTTGTAATTATGCTGCATTTATTTTATTGATCTGTTGTGTTTAATTTTCTTCTCAGTCTTCCTAATTTGCTTCCATACTTATTTATTTTATATTTCCTCTCTGTTTTGTGGAAACGCTGCTTGCAGTTCAGTCAAACAATCCCTTAACTTTTGTCAAATGACTGTTGGTTGCAGCTGAGTCAGTCATGGCTTTTCAGTTATGCCAAGGATTACGAAATTGTTAGTTTTTACACAAAATCTGATGCAAAATGTTTTTTATTTTCATTTAATTTTGATGAAAAATCATGACTTTAAGCTAAGATTTTTTTGAATAATGTGGTTTGCTTTCACGGTTTCTGGGTGATAAATAGTCATTTTGATGATTTTTAAAAAACATATAAAATACTATTCAATGTTGCTGCCAGGTTTTGGGGATTAGAGGGATGAATAAACAACTCACAACTACATATCATGTGAAACACTTGTAGCAATGAATGATCAACCATGTCTGCAGTTTCCCTCTGTTCAGTGGTGTTTCAGCATCTTCAGTTCTTTTTTTTTCTTTGTGGTTTTCTAGGCAGAATTTAATTTGTCTTACACTCATGACCCTCATCTTAAGTCACAGCATGCAGCTCTTTAGCTCTGGGCAGCTGGACAAAGCTAACAATTAGGTGGTGAGCACAGTGGAGCATTTAGCCACTAACAAGCTCAATGTTCATCTCCAAGAGTTAGAAAACAGGTCTAAACATTGAGTAAATGTGGGACTGAACTATGTTTGCAATACCAAACAAGTGCTAACATTGCTATGTGTCTGGCAGATGCATAAAGAGGCAACAGTGTGCAAACACAATCACCATAATGTTAATATTTATTCCAACTGAGCCACTCCCTAAAACCATTAACAGCATTTAATGAGTGAGAGGGAACCAAAGAAGATGAAGAGAGAGGAAAGATAATAAATACCTTCAAAAAGTGCTGCTACAAAATCCTATACTCTGATAGATCCTGAAGCAAGCGAAAGTAGATATGATGAATGATTGATCAGATGATCGGTTCCTTCTAAATAAAAGCACAACTTGATTAAAATCCACACAGAACCTGATCCCAAATATGATTTTTTTTTCATGTTCCATTAGTACACTGTTCATTCTCTACATTGTTAACAGTTTGCAACTGTGAGTTCTTTTTTTAATTAAGCCTTTATTTGTCACAAATACATTTACAGCACTGTGAAATGCTGTTTTTCACATATCCCAATCGGGGTCAGAGCGCAGGGTCAGCCATAGTACAGCGCCTCTGGAGCAGGAAGGGTTAAGGGCCTTGCTCAAGGGCCCGACACTGGCTGTATTAGGGTTTGAACCTCTGACCTTCTGATCAGTAGTCCAGAAACTTAACTGTTGCGCCACAATTTACTGTTATTTCAGTTCTTTTCTGTTTTGTTAAATTACGGATAACTAGTAAAATCACAAAAATGTTTTGATTCACTAATTAACTGGAAAGAAATAGGCCACTAATATCAAAATCACATCATAGAATATATATTTGTGCTAATATCTGTCATTTCACAATATTTGACTTTTAAATTACACTGTTGTTTCTTTAATCAGCAAACAGTAGTTATTTTAACTGATATTTTCAGTTCTCTAAAAGAAAAATGACTAATACGTACTATATGTTAGTTTAAAAGACACTTGTGCTCCAAACAGAAAGAATGAGCAGTCAATGAAGGACCTAGGATCCCTGACCCATCGCTATACACACCAGTGAGCAGTGATTCCTAACACATCTCTGGGGGTCATCAGGTGGAAACCTCCCTTCAACAGTGTTTCACCTATTTAGTCCCACAGCACCTCCAGGAGGCTAGACAGTGAACTCTGGCGTCCCAGATTCACCCCCCTAGTGCCAGTTCACACTGCTCCTACACAATCCAAACAGCACTGCCACGTTCAACTGACCCAGGCCCATTGCTACCAGTTAGCTAGTGGAAGATGCTGAAGGCCTAGTGCCAACTGCTAAAAAGTGACAAAGAAACCATACTTATAAACTCTCCAAACCCCTCTAAATGCTAATGCTAGCTGCAAGACTACCACCATGTCCAAAGCACACTTACCACTGACAAAGAAACCATACAAGCCAGCTCACCAAACTTGCTAGCGCTACATGCTAATGCTAACTGCTAACTGCTAAAATACTTCACCACTTCAGCCAAGCTCACCACAGACACAGACTATACAAGCAGACTTCATCTAAGATCCAAGTACCAATTGCTAACTGCTAATTGCTAATGCTATCTAACAAGAAAAAAACAAAAAAAAGACAAAGACACCGCCACTGCCTTACACCATAGCCTTACCTGAGATGGCCTCATGGTCCCAGAGAGACTCTAACAGGCCACTCCCTCACCTGATCTACACTTCCTCTTCCTGGATCTCTGCCTATTGGGCGAGGGAAAAGAAGGCGGGGAAAGCAGAGTGAAGGAGAGGGCTTGTCCTCTGTTGCTATCGAGACCAAAACTGACTTTGGTACCAGGCTGTAAATATGTTTATTTTTGCTATAAAGTTGGACATTTTAACATGAGAGTCTATAGGAAATAACTTTCTTTCAGAGCCAGCCTCAAGTGGACATTTGAGGAACTGCATTTTTGGCACCTCCATTTTGGCTTCATTTTCAGCCTTGTTTGTTTTCAACTGAAGTAATTTCTTTCTTTAATAGCTGTGCATCGTAGTTTCAGGCCATTATTCTGCTTTTTAGGCTCCTCTCTTCCTCCACAGTGCTAATTAGCTGCTTTGTTGTGCATGTAAAAGGTCTGCAAACTTACAAAGACCAAAGTCCACGTCAAAGTTCAACATCGATTAAAAAGCATTCAAATCTTTATCTGTAACAGGTTTAAGCGAAGTACAGAAGAGTCATAAAGTCATCAAACTAACTCACAATATGTCTCTGAGGTTTGCTAACATGAGCGTCCATGATTTACTAGTCGCACTAGATAAAGTGAGGCTACAGCTATGAAAATCTGAAGTCATAAATTCCTCTTTTCCATAACCAGAGGAAGATTTTGCTTCTTTTAAAGTCTGCTACAACACTGCCCCCAACCTAATTTGACAGAACGACGTTCAAGATTTGTATATTTCTGTCAGAGCTCATCTTGTGGAGTATTTTCTGCAGTTGGTAGATAACTGATGATTAATTTGTTCCTGAGGATAAAATTGCATACCACCTGCTAACATGCACCTCCATGCAAATAAGTATATTTGTAATTGACCTCACATCTGAAGGGAGCCACCAGCCAAAGAGGATAATTATGAGAGGATCCGTGCTAATGATGTCTTTAAGTTTCAGTGCCCTTCGCCACTCAGTCAACTTTGACCCGAGGAATAGTTTGCAATGGTATGATTGTGAAAAGTTCAATTAAGCTGTCATTTGAGGCAGAGACCGCAGAATAATTGCAAGACAGTGGGTGGTCTTCCAGTTCAGTCTGAGCATGCCTAATAAGCAGGCTGTCTCACTTCTCAGCAGCTATTAGCATCTGTTTCCTGATGTGAGATGCCACTGAATAATGACAAGGAGAGCAAACTGCATCTAACTGTGTTTTTGATTTATGTCTGGAGTCTCAGAGAGGCATAATGAAGAGCAGTTGTTTATCTGCATTTAAATGGCTGGTCAGATTAGAAACCACCTCTTCAAAATTCCTAATTCACACACGTTTACATGCAAAGATGGATGTTTACCGAAATTTACTCTGCATGGTTGCTTCTGGCTAAATAGTTCCAATACAACTCCCTGGCTCCTGTTAAACATCAGAGACAAGTTCTCAGTAAAAGCCCAACATCTTCCATCTTTGCTGTATCTGATATATTGGCCATAATTACTGGAAGTAAGCCGAACTGGATATTAGGACACATCTGTTCTATCAAGGGGCAGGTGCTCGTGGGGATTTCTATAGCAGGTTCCTTCATTAACTCACTGGAAGATTGAAAAAATAAGATTCAATGAATGCAGAGCATCGATGGTGGGAGAGTGCATGTCGTCCTATGATGCACAATCGATTGTTTCCAATCACTAAAATGGCACAAGTCGTTACTGCCCTGAAACCAGGCACAAACAAATCACTCTAAAACTGGTGGCAGTTACCCTCGAACCTCAGATTCCTGCACCTGAGGCGAATAAATAACGCACCGATTTCTGAAAGGGGCTCACAGTAAACTATGGCCACGACGGCTGTGCGAATAACACCCTGAGTAATTGAGTCCACTATGCATATTTATGACTAAATAGACACCCTGTCAGCCTTCGGATTTATTGGGGAGAGTTGTGGTTTTGGCCGAGGCTCTGCTCTGCAATCTATGGCTTTATAAAAGGGCTTTAGTGAGCAAAACAGTCAATCTGTCATTCCTATTAGAGCGGGATATATCAGCAGGCTGCTTTCTGCAGGCAACGACGCCAAGCAGCTCTTAGGAGGGAAAGTGGTCGCCACGAAGGAGCACCCATTCATAAAAATACATCAAAATATAGGTATCGATTTTACTCATGTGGTCAATTAATATCATTTTACAAGCATGGCTGTAACTATATACTGGGAAGTTCTGAATGTACCGCCATGCTGCACCTGATTCAGTCCATTAAATAGAATAGCATGTTCCTATACAGCTAAAATGCATTCTCAAATACGTCTTTAAGGGAACGTAATTTTGGTTTTAGCTCATTTGTGACCTGTAAAAAGGTGGGAAAGGCTGACAGCTGAAAAGACAAGTTTTCACCATGAAGACAAGAGTTTGTGCCATGTTATTAACAAGAGATCACCGGTCTCAGAATTAAGTTTCATTTAGCTTTCCAGTTCGGTTTAAGCATCAAAACCACGTGGTTAAATATGGAAAAATATCATGCTTTGTTAGACATTTTTAAATGTGAGAAGCTTGGTTAAGACATATACTGAGTGTTTCTGAATAACATTGGGGTGAATATTGTACAAAATATACAAGACAAAAGTACCACACGTGCACAAACACATTATATTCAATAAATAATGGTCCAGTCATGAAAAATTTTTAAATAAAACATGTCTTTCGGGATTTCAGGTGTCTCGTGCCTTTAAACAGCAAATTAACAAAAGTGTGCATGTGTTGCGAGTGGAAAATCCACCATGTAAGCAGGTTTTCTCCTGTATAAAAATGACAACTCATCCTTTGAGTTCATTACTGCAGAGTAATTAAAGTGGTTCTGTGGCCGTGACGCTGGTAAACACCGTGGGCACAACACCGGGGCACACGGCCACCCAGTGTTTAACAAACATACAGTGCAGAGATGCGGGGGCCTGTCTATTCCCTGGAGGCTTCGTTAATGTGATGGCATTTACAGCTCCTGGCTCAGTGACTGGATCACAGTGAGAAGTGCAGCGTCTGCGAAGTTTTCCCTCCAAACCTCCCAATGACAAAAACACAGCATAGCAGGAAACATTAAAAGGTCATAGTCTAATTAGATAACTCAGAGTTGTTATTATTAACTGATTAAGCTGGAGACGTAACGGCAGAAAAAGCTACCTCTGTGGCTCTGAGATGTTGTGATGGAACTTTAAAGACTTTCAGCTGACTCCGAGCTCCTCACATTCAATTCTGCACAGTTCCACACTTTTACACCTGCCTACCAAAGCGTCCACTCTCTCCGACTGCTGACCACTGGGCAGCTTCACAGCAACAATGAGCTCCTGAAAAGACACCCCAGAAGCTGTTTCAATTCATTTTCCAGCTGGGATGTTTTACCCATTTCGCCTCACGCAAATATAATTGAGAATAAAACCAGAGTAATAACCACTAGAAATAATGGAGTTGACTGAACTGCATGGTGTAAAATATTTAACTTATTGTGAGTTAATGTGCAGCTGAGGCAAAGCGGCTCCATAGAGCTTCACCTACATTTAAACTGGAAAGGAATCAAACACACAACACACAGAAGTAAAATCTCACACGAAACAAACTCATCTGACATAAAAGATAGTTATCAATGAATTTACTGGAGGATGCTAAGGAAAAATGCATACATACACACAAACTGAATAAAATAAAATTAAACATGACTAAACACGATGAAAAGATTTAAAGGGAAAAATGACGAGAACATAAAGCCAAGAGTCAAAGTAAAACCAGAACCTCTGAGTTCTGCTCCTGAAAAAGAAAAATCTCAATCTCACTGACATCATTTTCAGTGAAAATACAACCTTTTTTTTATGTGTTTAATGTTGATTTGTGTAAGGACCAGTATGACACCACATGCAACATTGTACATACATGCATACAGTACATGTGTAGTGTTTATTTATTTATATGAAGTTGAGCTTGGCTTTTGTAGTGTTGCTTTTGTACTTTATTCAGTTTTATACGCTTTACTACAACCTGTGACACAATAAAAGCACCATAGAACAAGAAGCATCTGTCTTAAATACTAAAATTCTAGGATTCTGTAATTCCTAGAATTTACATGTTGATGCCTTGAACATAAAAAGCTGTTTTTTGTTCCACTCAATCCTGAAGCAGAATCAGAGAGAAAACGTCAGATCACCTGAGGAGCCTCATTATAATGGAATTTATACATGAGTTCACATAGTTAGATAAAAAGCTGAGAAGATAATATTTTAACACAGACTAGTTTTCTTAATTATCTTAGTTTATTTGAGAAAAATGACTAAAGCCCAGAGTGACTTTTTCAAATGTCTTGTTTTGTCCAACAAATCCTGATTTCACTTCAAATTAAAACAAGAAAAGCAGCAAATTCTCAAAGGTGAGAAGCTTGAATTTTACATTTTTTAGCATCTTTATCTTGAAAATGGCCTAAACAGTGGTTAACTTATTAAATTTATTGGGAGATTGATATTTCATTATGCGCCAACTAGTCGATGAGTTGCTTAAGCTCAGTGTAAATATTGGAAATCAAAGAATAAATAGTGTGCATGCCTTTAATTGATTTTCATTTGAAGTTTCTAAAAACCACAAAGACTTCCGTCGTATTAAATGCAGCTGTAGATTTATTTAATATAACAGATAATGCAACACTGAGGAAAGAGACTGATGAAAAAATATATTACATTTATGATAGATTAAAAGAAGTTAGTAAAACAGAGGTGATGCTGGGACTTGAGATCTCTGTTAAAGTTAACTGGAGCTGATTTGACCTCCAGTTTCCAATCTACGGATGAGGAGAAAGAGAGACAATTTTTTAATTACAGTATTTTGTGGAGCGACGGCTGCTTTTCTATTTAATCCAAAATTTAAGGACGCATCTGTCACGAGACTCTCACAGCATAATGCTCAGTTCAGGTATAAGTAGCACAAAAGTTGAATTATTTCTGACATTAAATGCAACTAAATGCCATTTTGAAATATGTGACATTGGTTAATAACTGGCTTAAGAGGCTGGTAAACAAAAAGTGTGTGTAGATACATTTGCATACGAGAAAAAGCAAGTTAAGTATATGTTAATAGCAAAATTAGCAGAGAACTTTGCTAAACAGATGCTTGAGAAAAGCCAGAGTTAGTCACAATTAGCTGCAGTGAGATAATGAAAATCCATGAATTCTCTTAACTCTCTGATAAATGCTGCTGTGAAGTTCACTAAAATTATTATTTTTTATTTATGAGTTTGTTTGTTTTTTTTTACAAAGTTCAGTTCTTTGATTACTTATGGAGATTTCTGCATTTTTTAATATAAAATAGGAGCACTGCAGTCAGACTGCAAATCTACTTAAACAAACAGAAAATGTAGATAATAAGAGCATTAAATAAATACTTAAGTTCAGCAGTTTTATTATTATATAAACGCTATTTTTCATACTATTATTAATTTTTTGTATTTTATTCGATACAAAAACAAAAGTAAGAAGCATATTAGTGCTAAAACTATGCAGACCATCGGCATTAGTCATTAAAATACTCAGTCAACAAGCAGGTTAAACAAGGTCAAACTGTACAAAATCCCATCTCCATCTGATTTAGACGCACATATGGAAGTAGCTCCTATCAGAATTTCTAAAATCAGATTCCATGTGATTTATGCTGTTCACACGTGAAGAAAAATGTCACATGGGAGCAAAAAAAATAAAAAAATCTAATTTGAGCCCCTTTTGCCTCCAGGCTGAAAGTAGCATCAGATTTGTTTGGGTTGTATTTTCCTGGTTGGTCAATATGCTCTGATCGGACTAAATTCTTGTTGTGGTCAGCACAAAACTGCATCCTTATGCAACCAAACTGTACTCTCATTTCCATTTTAATGCAAACTTCACACCGTTAACGTAGCAGGAAAAACTTCCCAGCTTCAACATCCACGAGGAGGTTTTCTTTCAGGTTTCACTCACTGTTTGGTTCTTTTGAGGCACAAATGTGGTAAGAAGCAGTCATTCATTACTTGCTCAGTTAACATGCAACACAACAGCAGATGCACACAACCACACAAACAACAGCATTTATTCCGCCCCTGACAAAGCCATATTCACTTAATACGTGGTGTTTTTTCGTGAAGGGCTCGACTGGAGGAGAACCTGGTGAGTTGGGATTTCATGATTGCAGTTAATCAAATAAAATCAGGGCCGGTCTCCTGGGTAGCTTAGTTCAATATTCTGTCCTTCACCATTTTTTTTTTTTTTTTTTTGTGCAGCCTGCTGCTCACAAGGGCGAATGGTTTAACTTCAAACTGCTATTTGTTGTAGTCGGAGTCAATCTCGCAACATTTTGCATTTCATTTCTGCCGCGCAACATGGATCCATGGCAGATTAAAATGGATAGCGCCATAGGTACAGTATGTTCCCCTCCCCTGCTGCCACAACAGTCACTCCTCGTCTCAATTTAAGTGTGCCCTCGAGTAACAATAAAGAGATATTGGAAACAGAGGAATATGTAATGTGAGCGCTATAAACGAACGACAAAGAAAAATGTTTCACCCGGAATTCTTTTTATCTACTCCGCTATCTCCCGTCCCTGTGTCTGGACCGCCATCGTTATGACACCGTACAACACATAATTTTTAACGCAGCCACTTTAAATTATTCACCACCTCTGCAATTTTCATGAGTTAGGTGATTACATAGTGAAATGGTACTGCGGGCAAAACAGGAAAGTATTTCTCCACAGCATTAGCAGCACAGGCAGCAGAGGACTTCCCAACACGCCAAAAGAAAAAAAAACGACTTTTTGTAAGATATTCTAATTCCATTACAGGCGTCTGAAACGGCCTTCCTCTGCATCCTCTAATGAGGGCCGTGACCTCTGGCTGGGCTCATGAAGCAGGAAAAGATCTTTGTGTACAGGGAGTGTGGGAGAGACGCATGAATAATGGAGATTTGCAGTTGAAGCCGTTTTAAACACAGAGGCTGCTCAGTTTGACGGTTCTGGCTATGACTTCAATTGTGCCAGTGGAATTTTTTTTCTTTCTGCGGCTGCTGTGGACCAGATGTAAAAATTATCATCCGCACAATATCCGAGGTCAATTTTTCCACATTGAAATTCTCAGTTAAAATGCACTCTTGACTGCAGAGCTCGCACGCAGTCGAGGGTTGTGATATAAGCTCGTCCCTGAGCACTTCTGAGACAATAGGTTAACTAAATGTAAATGACGGATAAAAATAGCCACTTGGTGCAGTGTGGAAGCCAGAACAGTATCAAACTCTGACAACTGAGAGGATTGTATGACGGCACACTTCAGCCTCAGCAGTCCACTGTCTTTATATTTTAGTAATCTGCATTCTCAGTTACATGTTGACGTCTCAATCATTACCCTGGCAACAGAGAACATAAAGGAGAAGCTTCTAACATATGGGGTAACACGGTGAAAGAAACTATTTTAAACTCAAGTACAGCAGTTTTCTAGTTTTGAAAAGAAAGTTTAAGTGTAAGAACAGTGGTTCCACAGGGCAAACAAACCAGACTTGTGCACCACCAGCTGTTCTTGGAAACTGAAAAAAATCTATTATATCAAACTGTTCTGTTACCAGGAGGAAAGAGGGTATTTATTTATTCTGAAAATGAGAATGCACTAATATAGGAACATAATTTGTGAGAGATCGTATTGCAGCAGAGGTCCTTTCAGACAGTGGAATGATTGTACCATTTGACATGCCATAAAGTAAAGAAAACTAAGTTTGCTTAATGTCACCAGAAGGGGGCGCTATGGGCTGCATGACAGTAATAAACAAGGTAGAAGTAGTGGTAGAAACTGAAAATAAAAGCAGCTATTTGCCAAATGCTAAAAAAAAAAATGATGAAAAAGAAGAAACAAACAGAACTTTGTCAAAGACAACAAAAGAATCAGCTAATCAGCGTAATGTTTCCATCAACCAAAGGACAGAAATTAGACATATACTACAGTGCCAATAAAAATTATTCACATTCTTGGAAGTTTTTTTCCTTTTATTGTTTTTCAACACTGAATTATGGTCAATAAAATTTGTTTTTTTAGACAATAATTTACAAAAATGTCAAAGTAAAAACAGATTTCTACAAAGTAACATCAATTGCTTAAAAAAATACTAAATGTAAAATAAGTGATGGCGTCAGTAATCATCTCCTCCAAGTCACCATTTAGTAGGTGCACCTTTGGCTGCAGTTAAAGATTTGACATCCAGTTACATCTGGATACTGAAATTTCACCTCCTTCCTCTTCGTTAAACTGCCCTAATCAAGTCCAGATACAGATTTTCAGTTGGACTGAGGTCTGGGCTCTGACTTGGCCTCTCCAGAACATTCACATTGTCCTCTTTAAAACATTTCTGTGTATCTTTGGCTGTTTGCTTCAGCTCATTGTCTTGATGGAAAACTGATCTTGTCACGTCAGTTCCCTTGCAGACTGCATCAGGTTGTCCTCCAGGATTTCTCTGTACTTTAATGCACTCATTTTACTCTCTACCTTTACAAGTGTTTCACAGCCTGCTGCCCAGAAGCATCCTCACATCATGATGCTGCCACCACCATGCTTCACAGTGGTGCATCATCGTGTCACATTTTTGGTGTCGTCAGACCAAAGAAACCTCCTCCACGTTGACTTCAGAGTCTCCCACATGCTTGGTGAACTGTTGCCCAAATTTAATGAGTTTTTTTCAACGTGTCTTGTTCTTTGTCACTCTCCCATAAAGCTTTGACTGGTACACAACAGACAGCAGTTGTTGTATGTACAGTCTCTTCCATTTCAGTTGGCGATGCTTGTAATTTATAAAAGTCATAGGTGTCTTAGTGGCCTTCCTCACTAGTCTCTTTCTTGCATGGTCAGATTTACATATGTGTCAAATTCCTTCCATTTCTTAATGATGGATTTACCTGGACTCCAAATAATATTCACTGACTTGGAAATTTTCTGGCATCCATCCTTTGACTTTCGCTTTTCAATGACATCTCCACAGAGTTGCTTGAAGTGTTCTTTTGTCTTCATGGTTCAGTTCTGTCCAGGAGTATTGACTCATCAGTGACTGGACCTTCCAGATACACATCTTTTATTATATTGACCATGATTCATGATTCAGCATTGACATTCAGAAAATGTACAAAAGGGTGAAACATTTTTTTAACTGAATTTTAGAGGTGGTGTTGGATTTGTTCCCTATGAACAGAGCAAAATTAGCCATTTGCCCTGTTTTCAGTTTTTATGATTAGATAAGCTAACCGCATGCTTGGCTTTACCTTATTGATTTACATATTTCACATGCAGATGAGAAAGTGGTATTGATCTGCTCATCTAACTATCAGCATTTCCTGAAATGTCATGTTGTTCCTTATAATTTGAGGTGATATTGCTCTACCGTTGCATATTCCAACACTAATTTTCAAATTGTCCAGTTACCTCAAACCCTGACATGCAATGACTCTGGTGTAATAATGAATGCCTTGGAAGAATTCTTGATGTACCCTCACAATAACCCTGTGTGGAGTCCACAGGTTGCGAAAAGTGCACTTGAGAGTGAGGCAAAGCAGTGGTTAGAGCTTCTAAGAATTAAAGACTGTCAGCCGTGCTCCGTTTGGCCTGGGAAGTCCTTAAATCTGCTGGCTGGAGCAATCCATCTCTGTCTGCAGCCTCAACAAGAGAAAGATAGATGCATTCAATAAATGTGGTCTTGAGAAATCTGCAGGAAATGATTAAGAGTGATAAATGGGGACACAGGATTTTTGCAGGACCATGTTTCATGTGACATCCATTATGTTATCAATGGCACAAAATGGGCTTTTGAAAGCACAAGGTGGCACCAGCAAAAGAAACCTCTGTAAAGTCTCATGTTTCTGTGAAGCAGGCAGGAAGAATACTTTCTTTGGAGCAATTATGCTCTTAAAAAAACAGCGCTGATAATAATAGGAGCTTTGTGATGAATGTTTCATTAAGTGAAAAAGAGAATCTCTTAGGCAACAATTTGTCACATTCTTAAAAGCATGAAAAGTGTTTTTACCTCGACCCTGGCGATTAGCAAGTGAGCTCGTTAAATGCTGGAGCTTAATGTAAAAAGCATGGAGCAGCTGATAGCATGATTGTGATTTAGTTTTTTGGCTCTGCTGGGCCTTCTTCCTGCAGACAGACCCTGTTTTCCCTGCTATTGTTCAGATGGAGTCTTTGTTGCTGAGGATGGAAGCCTGTAGGGGCCACGTTTGTCACATAGCTGCTGTGTTCTCATCAACTCTGAAGAGATGTGGAGGGACCAAACCAAGCTGTCGTACCTCCAGAGAACCGGCGGTACCTGCAGCAGAGGAGTCTCTTCAAAACAGACACTCTGCTTATGAGGATACAAGTTAGCTATTAACGTACATAAGTGCTGATGTGTTCGTTTTTTCTCCATCAAACAGGCATTAAAGCGTATTTGATTGTCACTCTTGTATAAGATGTTGTTTTAAATACACTGATTCTTTTTGCATTGAAGTCTCCCTGGGTGTGTTGATAAATTTTAGAAGAGTTTCAGGGAACATATGCCCTGATTCAGCCTTTAGGTGGAAAGGCAACGCTTTCTAGGGGACGTATTAATTCTCCAGCCACATAGCTTGGCTTGATTTATTCAAAGTCTATTCTTAGTTGGCATTTAGCTTAGTGCTAAATGATTTTCAGCTTGAACTGTCCCTTGTCTCCTCCTCCGTTTCCCCCCTTTTTGGTGTGTCTGCCTTTCTCTATAGTGGCTTTTTCTCCTCTGTCTTCCCTCCATCTTTACTGTCTTCTTGTCCTGCCCTGTCTTGCTTCCTAATTACATCTCTCTCCTCTCCATCACTCCTAATTCCTCGATGGAAAAAGCCTCGGCTTGCATTCTGACTGGCTGAGAACAGCTGCCTCTCCGGTTGCTCAGGCATGGACAGATCTTGTTACGAAGCCACAACTCTTTCACTGCTATCTGCTTTTTCTAAGTTTAATGCCGAAACAGTTCTCTCAGTCAGCTTCACTTGATTGCTCGAGTTAAGAGGAGATACATAGAGGCCCAAAGCACAGGTGTTTGGCATGTTTGAAAAAGCTTTATGCATTGTAGAGGATCACAAGTTTTATGAACTAGTATAAGACTTTTTTTAAAAAAAATTGTTGTTCTCTTTTTGAGAAATTGAGCCGTTAATGCTATGATGTGATGCATTAGGAATAGGAGGCTAAACTGGTAACAAAGCTGACTAGATTGAGAAGCTGCTGCTTTAAATGTGATGTGGTAAATGATAAAAACACAATGCCAAATTTTACAATTTCTGAACCACTAGAATCACCTTAATCCAGCAAAATGTATTTACTCATGATTACTGTTCACCTAAACTAATATACTACTGGACAGCCATGTGTCCTGTTTACAAAATTATATAATTTTCCTGCAAATAAAGAAACAAAATCCTTGAAATTCATTTGATGCATAATGCAGTGCTAAACAGACACAAAGATTTACAGATAAAGTACAAAACTGTAGTCAACTTGCCAATGTGATAAAATAAAACTAAACAAAGAGGGATTATTATCAAAGTCAGAAGGGAAACTCCAAAAGAATTCCAAGGTTCTACAAAACCCCTTCACAAAGTGAAAAGGTACAGAACAACTACAGCAGCTCTTATTCTCCTGGTAGTGAAGTTGATGTTTGACTTTGGTGGTAGCTTTGAGTTTTTTGAAAATACAGCTGAATTCACAGCTCAGTTGTGGTGTTATAATTCATGGGTTTGGTGTTTTGACAGATGACCTTATAAAATCAGGATTTTAGTGACACAGAGCAGCAGCTTGGTTTTTGTCTGACAGCAGTACGAAAAAAATGATGTCAATAAGAACAGCTTTATTGGGATTATTGGGATTGGAATTATATTAAGATGCAGTAAAAAGGAGTACAGAGTGCAGGAGAGAAGCGAACAGATGTAAAATGTTTCCTCTTGCTGCTGTTGTGTTCTCACAGCCAAACTACTATTAGTACTTCCAGAGTCTCGAAGTTTTGGGTGTTTGGAAACGTTAACCAAGCCGGACTCTATTGCAGCTGCCATTGTCCAAATCTGCAGCCGATCAATGACTGGAACCAAAAATAACAGACATCATGAGACAAGTATTACAGTGATACTGCTGAAAAACATGTGACATAATGAACTGAACTTAAAAGAAACAGCAACAGCTAAAAATGTTGATATGAACACATTTTGTGGAGTCATGGGAGTGTCATTACTTTTACAGATATGTAGTCTTTAACCAAAGAAAGGCTGTAATCAATTTTTAAAAAAATCTGAATTGACTGTGATAAACACAATACTTAATCAATAATTATGTTCCAATAAAATAACATGTTATTCTGAAAAAAATCTGCATAATGAGCACTTAAATTTTTGGTACTTTTTACATTTTAACGCTTTTATACTTTTACTGTTACGGGGGGAGCTGGGGAACCCAGGCGCAGACACAGAGAGGCCGGCAGAAGTGTGAATTAAGGAAAGGCTTTTATTTTACCAGAGAACTAAAACAACACATAAATGGAAAACTGAACTGGGGGGAAAACAGACTAAACCAAACCACTAACAAACACTATGAATTCAAGAACGGAAGATCACTAAACTAGAACTAACAAAACTAAGCAAAGGAGGGGTCCTTACAAAATGGGAGAGCTGAACAGAAGGGGTAGGAAGCAGGCTCAGGAAATCTGGGGTGAACAGAGATGAGACTGGAGCTACTGGCTGGAGACAAAAAACAGGGCTAGCAGGAATCCAAAAGAAGAACTGAGTCCAGGGTGAGGGAAATCCAGTGGAGGTGAAAACAGAGTGCAAAAGCAGAGGGCATGTGGGTCGATGATCCAGCAGGGAGTGAATAAATGAGCAGGGTTTAAATAGTGGAGGTGAGGTGGAGAACAGGTGAATGGTGTGACCTGATTGCTGCAGCTGAAACTCATTGTAGCAATCAGCAAACCAGAGTGCAGGCAGGTGAAGCAGGTGAAGCAGGAGGGAGAGAGACAGGGAGAGAGAGAGAGAGACATGAAGGAGAGGTGACAGACAGACAGAGGGAGCCAGAGAGAGAGAGACAGGTCAACACAAAAACAAATCAGGACTCAAGGGAGAAAGGAGGAAAAAGAGGAAAAAGGGAAAGAAGGGCAGGGGCTAGAGCAGGATCCTAACATTTACTTTTGAAAGCTGGACTTCTACTTGTAATAGAGTATATCTTCACCGTGGTATTGCAACTTCCAGTTAAGATCTAAGTACTTTTTCCACCAGTGCAGTACTGTAATACTTCAGCTCAGCTGTTTGTTTCCGGTTGTACTTGTTAACTTTCAACAGTATTAATTTGCATGTCTCTGGTGGCACTATACGGCTGTTCCAACTTAAAATAATGCATCGATGTAAAAGCTGTAACTATTCAACTAATTAACTGATTAGCTGATTACTTAAATTGATTACCAACTCTTATGGTAATCTATTGATCAGTTTAAGTACATTTAGAAGATGAAAGTGCATGAATGTGCATATCTTCTGGTTTCTTTTCTCCTCTATGACAGAATATCTTTGAAGACATTTGCCAGCTTTGGGAAACACTGATAAACATTTTTCACCATTTCCTGACATTTTATAGACCAGAAAACAAATTGATTAACTGAGAAGTTCATCAACACTGAAAATAAAATTGTCACTTCCAGGCTTAATGAAGGCTCTGAAGTCAGAATACAAAGGCTGGAGGTTCTCTTGTTTTTCCCTTTTCTGCCAACATGGTGCGAGTTGCAGCAAAACTTGTGACTTGAGGCAATAAAAGGCTACATGAGGTGTGCAGGGGGAGATTGTTATGCAATTCATCATCGACCTCTTGTTTCTTGTGGGGCTTTGAAAGGTCATTTTCCAGTTAGATTGAGGAGGTTGCTGCTAATATCGCTCTCCGTGTTAAATGGCAGCAGGTTCCACAGTGGAAAGGACTGTGCTGATATTTAGCTGTGATGCAGAGTCATTACTGGGTCAAGGTCAGACTCCAAACACTGGAATCAGGTGGAAAAAACTGCACTGGAGTCTGCATCTCATTAAATACTGCTTACATTTCAGTGGAAACTAGTGGAGATGGCAGGAGATGGAGCTCTTCAGACAAAGAAGTGATCGGATCTTGTAAAGTGACCATAAATCATTTACAAATCACAGTAAAAAGGTGCATTTCATATACATGAATACATTAAATGCTTGTGCTCACGGTGTTGAGGGGCTTTGTGATAATTACAATAACAGTAATACTTCCTGCAGTGTCCGTTTGTAATTTATGCTGCCTGTCAGCGCTGTCCACTTTTATATAGGTCATTCTGAGTAGCTGATTGATGGAAGCTCCGAGTGAAACTTCTTATCTGTCCGGTTTATACCTCCATTAGGCCTCTTTGGGTGTTATTGATGGGTCTGCAGGGATACATCATTTATGTCACTGCTTCTGACACCGAGTCTTCTAGATCAAAATCTGAGAGGCCAAAGCTCTGCATCTCCACTTCCTCCAACCTCAGCCTGTTTATATCCCTCCTCACCCATCCATCCTCCTCCCCTCTCTCCCTCTGGACCACATGGAGATAAAGTGTCGTGAGTAATCACAATTTTTAATTTCCAAAAAAAGTAATGTGTACCGCTGATCCGGTCTGCCAACAGGGGAACAGCTGGTGGACAAACTTCAAATCCCAAATGCGACATTTGGTGCCTGCTGGTCTCCTGACAAACCACGTCTGTGATTAACAGCGAGGTTTGCTTTAATTATACTTGTTCATTGGAATAAGTGACAAAACATGATTTGATTTTTAGAATTTTAATTACATTTGCGGCGTTTTTTTCCTTCCTTGTTTTTGTCTCAGTCACTTTGCAGCACCAGGACATAGAGATCAGTGTTTGATTCACTTTTAACATTTATTAAAAGAGTTAAAAGCAGCTGAGCATTAAGCATGAAGTTGTGAATGTTGGAACACTTTTCAGTACACATGGGTAGATCAATTCACTTTGCAAAAAGACCCATAAGTTTGGGCCTGGAGGAAGATGTAGAAGGTTTGTGTTAATTTGAACAGTTTTTTGGCATAGAGCACGTTATTGTTATTCCAATATTCCAAAATATACACATTTAAAATGTGCATTCTGAGTATTTTGTGCATTTGAAAACCCTGTACAACATTATTGCTTCTATATACAGAAGAATCGGTGCAATTTTTCTACTTACGGACAAAATTGTGCAATATTAATACTTTTCTGTCAGTATTTCTACTCATGAAAGAATCGGTGCAATACCATTGATGTGCAATATTCATTAATACTACATCCAGAAAACTTTGGACAACCTGAACTAGTATTTAAGAATATTTCTGGTATATTTTTTGTTTTTTCTACTGATATTTCTTAAATGTTTGCACTTTGCTGCTGTAACAATGCAAATTTCCCCACTGTGCCATTAATAGAGGCTTATCGTATCATATCTTTTCATATGAAAGCCAAAGTAAATCTAAATCTGAAATTTGATCCATGTCTGAACTTATCTAGTCTGGGTTGTGTGGATTTCTTTGATGACATATTCTACAAAAATTGGAAAGAAAGACAAAATAGCCAGCAGCATTCCCTAAATTCCAATATGCTACCAACACTGGGAAAAAAAAGGCAACTCTACATGCTATACATATCTAACTACGTACATTTTTAATTTGACTTAATAACCTGCAGTTCAGCTGAAAAGTCCTTGAATTTTTGTCATGTGACTGTTGGTCAGAGCTGAGGATCTGAGTACTTTTCTGGTTGGGCTGAAAAAAATCTGGTGTCTGTAAATGGTGGTTTGTTTTCTTAAGCATTTAAAAAAAAAGAGAGAGACATGTAGAATAAAGTGATTCTGATTAAATATCATGATCAAAGGTCAGATTTAGTTAATTTTCCTAATCAAATGAATATCACAGATGAGTAGTTTGTAGACTGAAAAATTAAAACCTGATTAATTTATCAGTTTTTACAGTTTGCAGTCCTGATAAATGGTGAATCTGTAAAGACAACATGCTTTTGAAACTTGCCAGGAGGTTTTGGGGTTCAGAGTGTTAGATGCTGGTTTTAGGTCGTCTAAAGATTTTCATCAAATATTACTCCTCTATCAAAACTTTAGTTTCTAAAAATCTCATAACATACATGTTTTAAATGACCTTTGGCCAGTCTTAGCTACTGTAATATTGGATTATTTTATATTTATTTTTATTGTGGAAATTGATTTCACAAGGTGTTATTCTGTTTTCTGCTTTTTGTACATATTTCTGTTGTTACCTAAAACATGTGCAGCTCTTCCTACTAACTTTTAGAAATTTGAAGAGGTCATCTTTCAAATGAGTAAACGCACTCTGACCTTTTGCCTCTTCTGTTTTCCTTCTGTGTGTTGAGTAGAAGAAAAATCCATAAAAAGTGAATATTAAGAGTTTAAAAATAATGTTATAATTATTGTTGACCCTCTGAACTCCCAACGGTTTGTGGGCAGCACCTCTACGGAAACAGAACGTCTATGACTGGAAGCAGAGAGAACTTTTGTGCAGTATGACACAGTGAGAATGACAGAAATCTTACAAAAGAAAGAAAAAAGCAGAAGTTACCAACACTGTAAAAAAAATTGTTACTATGATTTTTTTTTTTTTTTTACAGAATCTGGTGAGAACAAACTTTTTTTGTAATACTTTTTTAAATGGTGCAAGTTTAGTGAATTCTTTTCTAAAATAACCTTCCTGTTATCATTTTTTAAACAGAATCTAGTTACTGTATATGATGTGTTTTTGGCATTTTTTTTGTGCCAGGAGTGATTGTGCTGAAATATTATGATTTTGAGCTTAGATTTGGTTGATTCTTCCAAACATATAGATAATTACTCACAGATTAGTAGCTACTTGTTCATAAAAGGCTCAAAATCAAGTGATTCTTTAGGTTTTTACAGTTTCTATCTGTGATAACTTGTGTAATTTTGGCAATTTTGTAAAGACAACAGCTGAATCAAGGTTTTGAGGGTTAAAAGTGTCCAAAATAACTTCCAGCAGCTGCACAGTATCTGAGGAGGTAAACACCACAGACGCGTGTAAATGACTGTTGCTAAAAGCCAACTACTTTCAGTAAATTAGACCAATTTATAAATGTCATCCCTCTGCTACGACATGATTACAGAAATTTTCATTTAAGTGCAATAAAACCCTTTGAGGAGCAGTTTCAATTACTGCTTCCATTCACGGCATCAGAAAACAACATTTTCTGTGGAGAGAACAAGCATGGAGACGCACAAGAAACACACTCGGCTAATAGATTCCTTCTGATGATGGATTCCTGCTCTACAGAACACGGCCTATTCTTCTGGCTCTCAATGAACACAGTCTGCCAGATAATTGAATGCCAGCAGTGCTGTGCAGGCGATCGCCGCCAGAATTATGCAAACACTGGTTTTCAGACAATACGGTGACTCAACTTCTCTAGAAGACACTGACAGCATCCTCAGTGATAAAGAATAAAGAATATTAACACATCCACTATAATGAAACTACTAGCAAAGCAGAAAAAGCCAGTCCACGCTGCAGAGTGGGCGATGTATACTGTACATAAGAGCCCATCGAGCTAATTTAGGCTCCGTTTGAACAACAACAAAAAAAAAAACCCACAGGGGTCACATGATAATTGTGCATGTGCCATCTCCATCAAAACTCTCTCTGGAGCCTTTTTCAGGGTCTCAACCCTCTTACTCAGCTGGCAAAGGAAATATTAACTCGGCCGTACCGCAGCAGTACATTTTACCAAAACAGCAAACTGCTAATTGTCAGATTTGTTCACATGTCAGCGGATTCTAAATAGGGCTCCTGAAGTTGGAAGGAAAAAAAGCTGCCAGCACAGCCGAGAGCAGCAGAAACTGCAGAAACAGAGGTAGGGCTGTTCCCGAATAGTCCTCTTCATCACAGGCATGAAGTCAAGAGAATCACTGAGCAGTCAGAAGAAGAGAGAATACTTTTTCCCCCCCTCCATCTTTGTTGCCTCCCCTCGGGGATTAGGTCCTTGAGCATCGAATGGCACAAACTTGTTAAACCAACTGCGCTTTACTGAAGCAGAAGAGGCTGTGGAGAGGAGCTGTGAATCTATCAACCCTGTCTTTGTCCAGGGGGCATCACAAAACACTGCTGCATTAAGAGCTTTCAAGGCTGAGCATAAACGAGAGGAACAGTTTTATGGAGAGCAGAGGCTGGTGCAGATAATTGTTGAATATAACAAATGACAAAAACCAACTGCTCCTTTCTCTGCACCAGACCTTCATATTGGTGTTGCCTTGCGGCCACTTTAGGTTGCTAATTACTTAAATTTTGCAGCTTGAGAATGAAAAAAATGCTGCAACGAGTGAGTTCTGTTTACACGCCGTTCTAATAAAGGCCAAGATCTGGCATCGGGGATCCATCCCACTGCTCTCCCCTTTAATAAGACAAGAAGGATGCCAATTATGGGCCCTTTGCTGCGGCCTCAACTCCCAGACCTCCCCTTTAAATTGGACGCCTGAGCTGTCGATGTGTACCGAATCGCTGTCTTCGCTGAGGAGAGGCAGGGGAGACGGGAAACAGGTCTTACAGCAAGCTGCCTGACTTTGGAAGGTTCCAGTTAAACGTGTCGTTGATTCATCATCAGCCGAAGGTGTCGGGGGACCTTGAGAGGAATCTGGGATGTTGTGAGATAATGGATCCTTATAAACAGGATTAGGAGGACACAGACAAAGTGGAAAAGCAGGGAGGGAGGCGTTGGTCATCATCTATCACAGAAGAAGTGATTTACTGATGATCTATGGATGGACGTTGGGATTTATTTGTAACTTTACATGGGGATGAGAGTTTGAGAGATGCTCAGTCACCAAATGGCTGAGGCTTCACTACAGTTAAGTTTGCAACTGTGAAGGGAAATAAAATCATATCAAGGTTATTCAGTGACTTCAGCATGTAGCAACATATTCATCTTGTGTCACATTATTTTTGCAATATTGCACAGCAGAACATGATGTTCCGTCGTGAGGTTTTAGGTTCTGATTCAATTTCAAACATCCTGTTTGACTGATAATGATGTTCAGCTCTGGTGGGAATGAATGAATCATGACTGCGATGACCAAAACAGTTACTCATTGACATTTGTTGCTACTTGGTTCGGTCTGAAGACTGAGAATGAAAATGATGTAAAACAACTCTTCTGGATAATAACATGGCAAACAAATCAGTGTATATCACCTCCTTAAACAGTTACTCCTTTGACTGAAAGCTGGAGTGCACAGGATCAAAGACACAGCAGAGTAAACTGGATTTTGAAAGCATACAATCAATGAAATCCCACCAACTCCATTCACGAAACATCAGTTTTAAAGTATGTTGTTTTATCTCACGGCATGTGAAGTTATTTTTGTTCACAATTTTGGAAACAAATAGTCATTTGTATTTTAAAAATCACACGAATGACACCATTTAACTGCCAGAAACAGTCCAAACAAGAAAGAATCATCCAATTGTACACTTTTGGACAAATTAACCAAATCGAACTCTTAAAATTGCAATTAAACAAATCAAAATCACTTTGTTGTCTCATTTTAAAAAAACACAGAAACATTACTCTAACCAGATTTAGTAAAAAAAAAAACTAAAAATTATGTGCTGCTTTTGGCAATTTTGAAGACATTAGTAATACACCAGTGACCAACAGTTGCTTGACAAAAATGTCATGATTTCTCGGCTGAACTGCAGGCCGTGTTTACACTGAGCAGAGAAGACAAAACTAATTCAAAGTGTCAGCTGTAAAATACCAATATCATGTAAAAGTTGAATTTTTACCAGTATTGGTCTCTCAGTATGGAATGGAATGTTATGGAAGGTAATGTTGTACATGTTGTTTCCAGGTCTTTTTAACCAATCACATCGACCAACCAATCGATTAGTAGATACCTCATTACCTGCTGCTATTAGCTGCACTGAAATAACTCACAATAAATTTAAACATCACAAACAATTTTTGTATTAATCCCAGATCTGTCTTTCAGTACATTCCTGGTAAAATATGTTTATTTCTCATTTAAATTTAAATCACTATACTTGATAGCTTCCCTGATTGTGATACAGCTACTATCAACTGCAGAAAAACTTTATTTTGGAAGGATAATTTCAAATTCAACACATTCTGAACAGTCAAATATTTTTGGATTACTTCTTACCTCTGCAATAATGTTCCCTGTTGTTTGCTTTTGACATTTCTTTCATTAGAACATCCAAAAGCATAACTCAAGTCTGACATTTTCTCCTATCTGAACTAAACTGATTGCAACACTGCAAAGGAGGCAAATTATTCGGCATCCATTTGTACTTTGAACTTGGTTTGAACGTCTATTGACAGAACAGGAATGAAGAGAGACACCACATCTCATAAGAGACCATGAGCTAGGTCAACAAACAAAACATACTAAGCTGACTTTTGCTAGTCTTTTTCTTGTCACAGCCACAGTGAGGCTCCATTGAAATATTTTGTTAATAAAACATAAAAATGAATCCAAGAGGTTCTGGAGGTCCTTTAAATCAGAGTGCGTCAAGAACTCAGGAAGCTGTTAAAACGGGACAGAACAAATAAACACCAAACTGAATTGATCTCAGTGTGTGCGACACATTGATCTGTCCTCATCCTGCCACCTCTGAGCCAATCCTGAAGCCACACTGGCATGTTTTCAGTCCATAGACAGAGTTACCAGAAAAGATCAGAAGACAGCAAGGACACATGCTGTCCAAAGCCTTGTTAAAAACACAGACAGAAGAGCTTATCAGAAGTTTCTGTTATTTACATGGTCTGTACAGGGAGAAAAATTATGCAATTGTTACGCTCTTGCTGCGTATTTGGAGTTAGTGCAGTTTAATATGTAAATCCATTTTGTTTTTTGTATGTTTGCTGTTGAGATCTTTGCAACATACACCAATCATCCACTACATGATACCAAAACAGGCTCTGACTGGTCGAATTCTGGACTTCACAGACTCTGAAGGTGTCCTGTAGTAGATCCTTTAAGTCCTTTAAGAAGTTCTTAGAAGACATGGAGCCTTCATTGATTGGGCTTGTTTTTCCAGAACATCCCACAGATGCTTGATCAGAGTGAGATCTGGGGAACTATTCTATAATTTCATTTTGCAAATGCTTTTATCCAAAGCAACGGACATCTGAGAGTAGATAAAACACAAGCAAGAGTCTAGTCAGGAGAAAACAACCTGGATAAGTGCCATAAAACAAGTTCAAGTGCGATAATAAGACTGTGATGCCTACAGGAAGTGCAGACATAATAGGATTTTTTTTTTTTTTTTTTTGCTATTTGGAGGCTGAGCCGCCACCTTGAACTCTGTCATGCTCTTCAAACCATTCCTGAACAATGTTTTCAAAGTAACAGTGAGCACTATTCTGCTGTAAGAGGTTATCAGGGCATATGAAGAATGGACGTGGTCTACTGGAATGGGTTGTTTTTCATTGACATGAACTTGTGGGTGGTTTTATGGTGTCCAATCACAGAAGTATCTCTTAGGACTGGCCCTGAAAAACTGCTGGGTGGGTTTCAACACTGACTGGTTAAACTCAGAGAGGACAACAAGGACCACGTTTCTTTCCTCTAAATGTCCAGCAGCAGTCTTCTTCCCTCTAACATCATCAACAACACTGTAAAATTCACCATATAAACTAACATAACAAACCTCCATTGTTCTATTTCCTACATGCTGATAGTCCAGTAACTAGTATTTGTCATTCCTACACTGCAATATAAACTAAAAGACTGTCGAAGTGGATGTTGGCACCTAGTCACACTGGAAAAGACATCTTCAGGGAGTGCACTGAGTCATCAGACCAGACCTCCATCTTCCATTTCTCTACGGTCCAGTTCTGATGTTGTAGGAGTTTTCAGTGATGGACAGGAGTCAGCATGGACACTCTGTCTGCAGCTACACAGAATCTGTGATGTTCTGAGCAGCGTTTCAGCAGTTTGTGCTACTGTGGGATCAGACCACACAGTACATCCTTCACTCTCCATCAGTGAGCTTCAGACATCCATTACTCTGCCTCTGGTTCACTGGTTGTCCATCCTTTGACCAGTTTTGGTAGCTACTAAACACTGAACAACAGGAACACTTGACAATTCCTGCTGTTCTGGAGATGGTCTGATCTAGTCGTCTATCATAACAGTTTGTGAAAGTCTCTCAGATCCTCAAGCAGTACATTTTTCCTGCCTCCAACACATCAATGTCAAGAACTGACTGCTCACCTGCTGCCTCATATATCCCACCTGCCGACAGGTATCACTGCAACAAGACAGTCAATGTTATTTATTTACTTCACCTGTCACTAGTTTTAATATTGTGGCTGAAGGCAGAAAGACACTGTTTTTTTTCAGTGATATCCAGTTAATTTCAAGTTAAAACTGACAATAAAAAATCAAATGTACACACAGCAGAACTTTGTAGCAACATGTAGCCAATTGCAAATGCTGACTGTAGCTTTTCAGAGTGAGAAAGCCTTTTGTTTTCATTTATTAATTTCTAATACACTGCCTTTTCTTGGCCACTTGTAAAGACAGCAACCAGAAGCACATGTGGGCAAAAAAATAATCAGCTGAGATTAGATTTAAACTATTAAGTCAGAAGTTTATGTCTGAGCAGTCAGTGTGGCTGTGGTATACGAGGTCCTGCTCACTGAGGATTTCCATGGCCTCACCATTATTCAGCACTCTTTTCAAACTTTCAGTGGCTAACATTGACATTCAGATTCAATATTTACTGTGATTAGAATTATGCATCCATATACACCAAAAACCCAAACAGACACCTAAGGACATAATCACTGAGACATAAAACCGGCAGTAAAATGGCCTTAATGTAACAACACAACTTTCATGCATAAATAAATGAAATGAAAAGTCAGCATTCCTGCAGGTGATGCTACTACGATGTGCACCAATTTGTGCATCTTATGATTGGATTTTTTTGGAGGAGAGTAGTGCTGTTGCTCTGATAATGTGTGATTTTTTATTTTTTTTAAGAAGGGAGGAGGATCTTTTTCTGTAGTTTAACAGTTATGTGATTTCGGATGCAGGTCACACCGCTGTGTCCGGCCATTTCACATCTTAAACTGAGGTGCTGCC
Source organism: Amphiprion ocellaris (assembly GCF_022539595.1). Lineage (NCBI taxonomy): Eukaryota > Metazoa > Chordata > Actinopteri > Pomacentridae > Amphiprion > Amphiprion ocellaris. The sequence goes on from NC_072769.1 coordinate 36,340,553, forward strand.
CCATCACACGGTTATTGTGAAGGTGAGGGAGCTCTCATGCTGTCCTGAGGCAATGATGTGCACAAGTAGTTTTAATTAGATTTAACTAGTTTTCATCCTCTTCTTGGTTCATGACTCATGCACAAACAGTCTCACTCTCAAGGACTTACATTTGTTATAGGATGATCTCAACCCAGGAGCTGTGCAATAGCAGTAAAACTGCATTCTATTCCTTAGATGTGACCTCAGTTTAAAGTTTACAGAATACAAATTGATGCTGGTAAGTACAGTATGCAGAATTAAAACAGAATGAATAGTTTTTATGCAGTCATCAAACCAGTCTTGTTAGGAAGCTGAAAGGGAAAAGATATCATGCTTTATTTGCGTTACAGGGATCAGAATCTCAGCATGCAAACCGTCAGCACTTCGGAAAGCCTGATTTTTATTTTTTTTTAAACTCTGTGCTCTTAATTCTGTGTTGAAATTAGACAGGAGTTAAGTTCTCTAACGTCTCAGCCTTCCACACCTCTCCTCTGAGCTCCCAAAACTCAATTTCACCAAAGTATGAGATATTGATTCCATACAGATGCATTCATGTCTGAGCTGTTACATTAGGACTTGGTTAATCTCAGGCCTAGAGAAAGAAGTGAATGTGGCGGGTATAAGCCATAAATCTACACCTCCCCTACACCTGCAAAAATCCTCCCAGTGTAGCTCCACACTGCTGATGTATTAAAAGCAACCAGGCGTAAACATCTCCTGATAGACTTGGGGGAGTGCGAATCAAACTTCCCTCTTGTTCTGTATGTAAAATCACAAACCTACTACAGCTTGAGACACACACACACACACATCACAAATATTTATATACGCTGAAATAATCTCTACCACTGAACAGAAACAGCTGAGTTAAACACTTGAATTCTCTACAGTGGGGACCCTCACACCTTTATGACCTTCACAAAAGGAAATTTTATCCTTGCATGCCCACATCAATGCCAGACTATTACCAGACTCTTTCAGGTGTGTCAGTTTAAGTTTGATTAACAATTCTGTGGTCTTTTGACCAGTGTAGGTCTGCAATGGTGCAGCTGAAGATGCTCAGAAGAACCCATGTTTGGCCCATGAATTGTTAATACACGAAGACTGGTTATAGCATTTTCCATTTGCAACTTGGAGGTTAAAAAGTGGTGAAATTTGGCATTAAAATCTGTTCAGTTGGCGATAATTTAACAGTGATTTACATTATTTTAATCTGTAGAAACACAGCTGGTGTCATTTCCAAACCACATTTTACAGTAGGATCCCATGCACAATCATTGGCAAAGGAGCTATGAGGAACTGGATAATGTTGTATGTGATGTTATTAAGTGTCACAGAAGACGATGCATGGCATTTTTCAATGGGATTCTTAAAGACGTGTACGTTCTCAATGCATGGATATATTATAGACACTGGGACCTGGGACCACATATTTCTTCAATGTGCTACCTCATCTCCTCTGTCTTTATGAATGTGTCCCGAAAATTAATCTCAGCACACCATCTTTAAACATGTCTCAATCCTAAAATGCAGCTTGAGGAGAGAGGAAGCAACAAGAAAAGAATCTGCAAGTGTTGCTTTTCTCTATTTTTCATGATTTGTATTAATCCTTTAAAATGATCAGATAAGCAATGAGACTTTCTGCCCTTTCATGTGTCTGTATAGTACTCTTCATGCAAACATTTGTAGCGCTTCACACAATAAAATATATAAAGGAGGTATCATGTAGTTTAGCTTTTTTTGCTGCAGAGGCTTTTAAAATATATACTTGTAAGTTTAACTTGGATTCATTTGTGTTACATTAACAATCGTTAAATGAGACATTTACCCTTTCTGAGTTGTTTTCCAAAAGATCGAGAACCAATATATTGCCTCTTCATTCTATGTTATTAAGCCAGCTACGTACCCTGACAAACTGAATGTAAACAGATATTTATTTATGTGTTTTGTTTCAGTTTCATTAAAGAAATAAATGAGACATGATTCAACGAGACAAAAAGAAAGCTGGACAAACAAGGAAACTTTTTCAAGTCTCAAGTCTTTATTACATGTTCTGTGTTATCTAACTGTCTCGATGTCCTGATTAAGACTTTTTTTTTCTCACAATGTAATCCAACTCATTCAATATTTAGTATCTGCCAATACTCAATACCATTTTCCTAGATAATACACACTTCAAGTATTGTAGATTAGCTGTAGTACCTGGTGGACCTGACTGTTCGAGATCAGAGTACATGGCAGTTTCACATTGGCAAGCAGAGATTATTGTGGGGGTTTAGCTAGTAAAGGGGCACCATGACAAAGACTTCTGAGACACTTAATGACCTTCGACCATCGCACTATGAGTCTTATATTTAGCACATCTATCACCTCTGGTTTTACTACAGTTGTGGTACCAAAACAACTCTGATCCACTTCATTGGGAACCAGAGTTGATTTGATATCCTTTTCCTCTGGAGTTTCTGTTACATCCATTTAAAAAAAGTCTGCAACAGTCACATGCCACAAACAAATCATCTCTGATTTTACAAGTGAGCTGTCTAAAGCAGGACTGTAGTTTAACATGGTTCCAGAGACATTGATATTGTAGAACAACAGCAGAACTTCAGAAGGATGTGAAAAAATGTTGCCGACTACTGTTATATATTGGTTTGTGCAGGTAACTCTTGTTATTAGCCGTGTTGCACCCATGCTCCTGACAGCGTTTAATGTATGTCATGCCTGGTAACGACTTTAATAGGACTGATGTCATTGGAAGTTTCAAATGAACAACTAATAGAATAACAAGCCTGCCCTGTTGATCCTGATGCATAATAATAGGCCAACATGCTCCACATTCAGTAAGCAGTAATAATTGCATAACCAATCTGCTCATTAGCCGACTCGCACACTCCCCTCACTCTCATTTTTTAAGTGTAAAGTCGTATTCAAATTAGAGTTACCACTGCAGACAGCAAGAAGCCTTTATCTAATACTGTGGCATCCCTACCACACTGTGTGCCTGCCTTTCAAGGGGAAGATGATAGAGCCTATAATCTATCACAGAGAATACTAACCACTTTCCCCCAGCCGAGTTGAAGAGGTGAACTATTTCCCCCTAAAGGGATCTTTTCAGAAGACTTTAATATAGATGAAAACATTCATCTTTTTTTTTTTTTCTGTGCGTATTGCATGTGGATATAGAGGATATTGATTTGCCGGAACTGAATGGACAGTCATGGTGAAGATGTCCTCTAAAGCTGCAGACATTTTCTGTCTGTTTGGGCTGCAGATTCCATAGAATACTGAGTATGTCTTTTCTACAACAAAGCAGGGTTAATTAAAGCCTTGTATTGATGATTTTTTTTTATTAACGAGAATGTAGATAACGACATGGGGGGTAGTGGTGCAGCACGACTTACACTGTCTGTGTGCTCGTTGCAAAGTCAAAAAAGCCTGATTAGCTTTCCTGCTTTTAATGAATGGAGTTTCTTTGCATCGGCAGCTAAATGGCTCAGCAGCTTTGAACTGCGACCATGTGTGTGCATGTAGGAGGGAGACAGCAACGAAGGAGAGAAGCGAGAGTGCAAGCTAAGCCCTGGCCTAGACGGGAGTCAGATGGAATCCATGCTACTCATTAGAAGTATTTCTGTTCTTGAACAAAAGCAGAGGCTAAAAAATATTGTAATTGATTTCCACGCTGGCTCACCCGGCCTTCTTTTAATGAATAATTACTTCAAATGAGCACTCAGCAAAGGAACTGGCTCAAAAAAAGGCAATGTGGCTATTTTTATGTGCAGCATCCATTTATTTCATTACTTTCTCTCATGTGTCTGCTGACAACGCAGCCAAAGAAGTGACACATCTCCCACTGCAGCGCTGACAAACAAAGCAGGGAGGACATGCTGCAGCTAAATGTCACAATAAGACATCAAAAAAAATACAAGCCAATTAGTGGCTCTCCGTTGATCACCCACTGCTCATTCGGACAAAGTCTTGGAGACTCGCTCGTGACCGTAATGCTTCTATTTTGCAGAGTAAGGTTTGATTTCTGTGCCTCACAATGGCTCTGCAAGTGTCACAACTGTGTAGCTCAGGAGCTTTGTTTTTGAAATCTACCAACTGTAAGTATGCAAAACACGCAAGAGTCACATTTTTGATGCTGCAGCGGGTCACTGCGAGACGGTTTTCATCTGCCTCGTGAAAAGAGCTGCAGGACAGACTAATGGAGTCTAATTTTATACATTCAGAAAATGTGGTTTAATCCTCTGAATGCAGAGAGCATTGTGGGAGTTTAAAGTAAAAGGGCATAATGACAAAGTACTTTGTGATGCTTAATGACCTCCAGCCAGGTTATGTGAGTTGAATCAAGCCAGGATCAGCTAGCATAGCATTCCTCTATCTCAGGGGTATAGTGTATGTCGCAGCTACCTTTGTAGCCAATACAGGGTGTTTGTGGCTTAAAACAGCACAGGATAAATGTTAAATGTTTTTTAAGCACTGATCTGCATTGGCATGAATTAGGCATATAAAAAAACATTTCTGATGATGACTATTATTGTTACAACTGAAAACCTGTAATGCTTCTGTTCAAGCCAGATTTTTATTTACTGGTACAGTAGAACAGAACATTACTCAGAGAAGAAGCAATACATAATAAATGAGTTTTGGCTACTTGGGAGAGAAAACATAAAATCACCATGTGTACACATGCAGTGCATATGAAGTGACATTAGAATTCATTAGGAGTCACGTTTGTGGTGACCTGATGAATAAAAGTCCAACATTCCCTCCTGCGGCTGCAGCTCCATTAACACCAACTCCTGAGGGAAACGTTTGCTAAATGCTGCACTGTGTTCACCAGCCTGCAGTGCACACCATCACGGCCAAAACGATAATTAGGATGATTTATTGCAATTAGTCACTGATTTTGGAGACAAAATGTTGTTATTATGCTTTCACATTTAAGGGGACAAGCTAGTAGATTTGTTACTACAGCTGGCTGCTGTTGTTGAGTCATTTGATCTTCTGGTAACATAAAAATAGTTATTAGAGCAGCTATAATTATCATGTTCTCATGCCTTTATTAAATTACTATAAGCTGGAATGCACTTATTTTTAATTTATTGATATAGAGCCAAAAAAATGCAGTATTTTAAGTTACTGAACTTCAACCACTTTCTGGATGTTTTTTTTTCCTTCTTTCTTGTTTTTCTCCGTTGTGGTCTCATTTTTTACTGCGACATAAAGTCCTGCACCTCGATGGAAACAGAGCAACCACAACTAGAAGGAGAGAGAACTCAGAAATGCCTTGTGTGCAGAATAGCACAGTTAGAAGAACATAAATCTGAAAAAAAAAAAAAAAATTTGAAATTCTTTTTTTAAAAAAAATCTTTACAAAAATGTTAATATAATCTGGAGTGAACATATCCAGCATTTTCATAAGTGTCCACAGGTGCTGATAATATGAGAAAAAAATGGTGACTCTACGTATTGATATTTTACTACTTACATATTATTTAGTTACTGTACTTGTCTTCTATTTTTTCCATTGAAACACAGCCTGAATAAATTTTCAGCTTTTCAGCTGAAATTTTTTTTAGAACTGTGATGTGACTTTTTGTCATACTGCAGTTATTCATCATAATTTTTATAAAATGTCATGTTTTAAGCTTAGAGGGCATGTCACACTAAGTTCAAGGACTAATTCTGTCTGTCGTTACAATCTAATAAAAGCTAATAAAAGTTGAAATTTTGGCAACTTTTTTTAAAAGATAACATGTTTTTTAAATCTGCTGGCAAGTTTTAGGATTCAGAGGGTTAACAGAATTGAGACTAGAACAAATCCATTTCAAACGTAACACAAAATAAGTGCAAAAACAAAGCAAGAGTGAACATGTACGGCAAATTCTCAGTAAATGTACTCGTTATTTATCCACATCCGAAAATATTACATGCATGATAGACAAGTACTCCTAAATATGGACCTTCCGCTTTTCTATAATCAAATACAGTCACCTAAATGCCCCTAATTACACGTAGATTATAATGTGCAGGTACTAATTCAACAACAATAACAAATATGACAGTCCTCAGAGTAACCAAGCCACTTTCTTCTACCTGTATCTATTTGAAAAACATATTTTATTACCTCTTTCTGAACTGTTTTACATTTGTTCTTTGTGAATTGAAATACAGACACTTTTGCTACGAACACAGTATTTCTGAAATTAAATCTTGCTCTTAAGTTATAACCCTCTCTGAATTTTTCAGTTTCCTGTGAGGCAGCAAATTATTTCTTGCTTTATACATTATTTGTGCCGCTTTAAACTCCAGCAGAACCATGAATTTCAAAGCACGTGTCCTTAAAATCCAAAAGTTAGTGTGTTCCAATAATCCTACATTGTTTTTGATTCCTCCTGGCTATAGTGTGTATAATGGTTGTACGATGCATAAGAAGCATTATAGGTAATATCTTTCCATTTGCTGCATTAAAAATTGTTTAAATTTGTATTTTTTTTCTTTGAGAAGACAAGAAATCACTTTCTAGTGTTAAAAATGTCATTGTGAGCACAATATTGCTTTTACACAGCCTGTTCCTACAGCCTTCACCTGTCTAAACAAACAAATGAACTTTTATTAACAATTAGTAATTGGAATCGTTACTTATCAGGATTTAGCCCATGCGCTTCCCACTCAGAGCATTTAGACATATTCATAGTTTGGCTTCTTGTGCTCAAACTTCTCATTTGAAATACTGAAGAAGTAGTCCCTGTAGGGGAGTGTTTGATACTGAGGTCTGCAGAAGGTCCAGAGAAAAGAGAAGGAAATACCCAACAGCTGAATCAGTGTGAATGCTACTCGCGCATGTAGAAGATGAGTTACATTTCAGTACAATAACCAGGTTAACAGAGTAACCAAAAACTGGATAACTTAAAATATCTGCACATAAACACTATAATGATATTCTCATTCCATATCTCTTAAATATGATTAAAACATTCCCATTCCAAAATGATATTATTATTGTACTTTGATTTTCGCATATCCCCCAGTTGGGGGAGTTAGAGCGACTGGTCAGCCACGGTACAGCGCCCCCTGGAGCAGGAAGGGTTAAGGGCCTTGCTCAAGGGCCCAACAGTGGCCACGTCGGGGCTTGAACCTCTGACCTTCTGATCAGTAGTCCAGAGACTTAACCGTTGCGTCACCACTGCCCCTACGATTGAGGATCATGCATACAGCTTCAGTGGTATTTGTACCGACTACTGTCTGGTATCGTGACAAACTCCATATTTTACTATATTTTATTAATGCTGAAGTAGTGAAATCAGTCACTGCAATTAACACTGAGTCAAACTAGTCCCATGAATAATACAAATCACAAAACAGTGTGATTCATATTTATAGCTGCATAATTCTAAACATATTACAGAATATAAGACTGGGAGTCTGGGAGTTTGACATTCTTGAGGTGAGACATTATTGTCTGACATCAGATGACTTGTTCAAAAACATAGTGATGCTTTCTCATGACCTGTCTAAAAAATGTATACACTCAATGTATTGTGTCTTTAACTGTCAGCAAGTGTATTGGACATATTTGCACGCTTCTCTATAACATTTACCATAGCCTTTAAACATGGTTTTTGTGTCTCCATTCAAAAAGAAAGCCTTTGTTCGTGTTGTTTGGACGTCTTTCCACAAAGCTGCTCCTGGAACTCATGACATTATCGCTTCTTTCCACCAAAGCTCCCCTCCTCTGCAGGATGAGGGGGGCTCGATGCCAGCCAGATTAAAACCCTGGAAATGTCCCTGAGTGGCACTCAATATAACCCTTCTAGACATTTCTTAAATTCAATCAAGACAGACTGAATGATTCATGATCTCCTTACATGATTGATAATGTGACAGCCATTAAAGTGGCCCGGTGGCGCTCCACCGGGAGACAGGCAAAAGCTGATGAGCAACATTATGCCTTCCAGAGACTCCTCAAAGAAAAATACTCGTATGTGTCAGTCGAAAGGAATCAATAAACTCATTTGAGGCTTTTAAGAACTCCTTAAGTTCCCACAGTCACAGTTAAATGGCAGTTTTAACGCATTAATTGCCTCTTTGTCTTGTAGTCAACATAGAATAGCAAAGATGTTCTGAGAGCTGAGGCAGAACTTTAACACAAACTACAACCCTGTGGACTGTTTTAAAGACACCACTCCTGCTTTACATAAATAGTATCTGCTTCACATAATTATTGCTTTAATCGTGGTGAGAAGTTTATACATAAAACTGACATTTTGTGACATTTTTTAAACAAAAAACCTTAAAAAACGTAAGTACACCCCTACATTTATCACACCTTGAAATCCATCAAAGCTCTCTAAGGCTGTGGATGCCTGTAAGTAGACATCCATCCATCCATCCATCCATCCATCCATCCATCCATCCATCCATCCATCCATCCATCCATCCATCCATCATCTATACACCACATAATCCTCATCAGGGTCGGGGGTATGTGGCCGGACTACCTGGAGCAAACCCATGCGTGCACAGGAAGAACATGCTGTATGTAGACATGTAGATGAATAATTGTCGGTCTGATAATCACTGTTTATAATTTGATGGTTTAAAAATATATTAAGCACTAAGGCAGGAGATGAGGGGCATGTGTGTCAGAAAATGTATTGCAGATTTGCTGTAATACCTGGTTGTGCCACCAGGTGGAGCGTTAAAGTTGAATTAGATGGAATTACAAGTGTGTTTGCTGACCGCCTGTGAGGGATCATAAAACAAGTGCACCTCTCTGATGTCTGACTGCTAACTGTGTTTATCGTGTTGATGAACTCAAGTTGTTGCCTGTCTGGTTTAGCTAGCCACCTGAGGCTAATGCTAAGCTAGGATAATGCTAGCACAGGCTGTCTGTCAGCAGAGATGCTGCTAACATCCAGCTGCAGCAGAACTCTGATTACAAGCTTCCAACAACATTAAAGTGATGAAGTGTTTCGGTGACGCTCTGCTCTGAGTATAAATCCATTTTAGAGGTGGCAGTAAATACTGACAGATTTCCTGGACTGATAAAGTTGCTGCGACTGTATTTGTGGACATCTGCACCAGCTGAGCAGCTGTTTCCAGCAGCTGGATTTACTAGAGTGAACAAGTCACTCCATCATATATCAGTTATGAAGATTATTCTGATATCAAACTGCTTTGAGGATATTCTTAATGTTATTTCCTGTGAAATACTGCAGCTCGGTTTTGAATTTTGCCGGGGAAATTGCTGAAGAACATTTTTAAATGAAGTCTTTATTTTTTCGTATTAATTGTATAATTGTGTAACCTGGTAATTAATTAATCTGTTCTTAGAATTCTTACTGTAACAGAGCTGATTTTGCAGTCAACATTTAATGTGAGAATAAAATGAACTGAGCCTAATGTCACCTTTGGATGGATTTGAGTATTTTGCTCTGTTTATACCCTCTATTCTAAGCTAACTGTTTTCTGACACTTTGTAGATTAAGGAATGAATCAATAAACTGTAAAACTAATTATTCGTTAATGAAAATTACTGTCAGTACTCTGCTTGGTCAGCCGGACTTGCTTTATCTTCAGATACCTGCAGTGAATCAGGCCATTCTTATTCCTCTGAAGCAGCATCGCCATTTGACCTTTCTGAGACCCATATGAAAGCGTCCATGGCTTAACCTTATTATCCGCCTTTTATTGGGTAAACGCTCCGTCCTGAAGAATCTGACTGGATGTGGTGTCAGAGCCGGGCTGCAGGCAGAGAACAATGTGGGACGACTGGTAATCGTGTTGCAGAACTGACAGTGGGCCAGTGGCAATCAAATGTAATAGAACAAGCCTGGGGATCAATACGAGTCAGTGATCGCACATAGACAAAGGTTGTTTAGTGGCAAGTAGCCCTAAATGAAATCAATGGCTAATCTGATGACAATCCTTAACCTTTACACCTATGAGGATTCATAAACAAGTGAAATCACGGCGGAGCAGCAGGCAAGCTGCCGGCTCTGTACAATTACTTTCCCCCACAACGTCTTTATTTTTCTGCTGATTCACACTTTCCAGGATGCCTAACTAAGACATTCAATGAGGTTACATTGTGTGGGATCGATACAGAAGGCGCACTAACGCTCGGGTTTAATGGCGCTTCAGCTGCTATGTGGCATAGCATCAATAAAACCACACAGGTAAATAAAATATGCATGCGGGCGTCCATGCTGCTGGTAATTCATTTATTCACCGAGGAAATAGAAGTGTCAATTAAGACCATAGGATTTAGATTTAATTCATATAGATGGACGTAGGTCAGGTAGACGAGGTGTCCATCAAATGGGATTGAACCCAATTTACATGCAATTACATGTATTGCCCTTAAAAGTGGCGGTTAATTGATCGAGAAGCTGGAGTCCATTCTGCATGGAGACACTGACCGGCGTGACAGCCCCAGAAAGGAAGATGACGAGACCTGAACCGGACGTTTTAATCACCACACGTCAATAAGCAATCAGTCGCTAAAATAGATATCAGGGCCGCTCGTCAAACAAATTGTCAGGAAGGATCACAAGAAATCATGTGAAGCCGGTCAGTCACCGAGCGCGACGTCGCTTTGAATCGAGGGACGGTTCGAGGCTCCCTGACTTTCCACTTCAGAGCAGATTCACGCATGCTGCTCCAATTAGCGGCCCACAGCTATAGATTCATTACTCAGCCAGTGTAGTAGGAGTTCACTACAGAGACATCAAGTGAGATAATTACCACAAAGGCTTTAACTGATGTAATGTAGCTCTGTGGTAGCAAACTCCTACTGCTCCTCTGTACACACTCCACCTAATGATTTACTGTTGACCCTAGGAGTTGTGCAGCAGCAGTGTTTTACTTTGTGGGAGTAAGAGAGATGGAATAATGTGTAAAATCACTGACCACCCAGTGGGAAATCAGGGACGCATTCAGCTGCCGTCGCACCTTTGCTGCCATCGGGGCCTCATGCGAATCAAAGCCATATTTTACTGAGATGAGGCAGAATCTTTTATTTCTTCATCATCTGTGAAGTCACTTTTTCAAACGAGACAAGATATTTCATTTGCACCAGCTGTTGCTTGGTGACGGCTGTTTTTTTCCACAAAGTCCTTGGGAAACTACAAAAGAGAGATGTGTATTATACTATCAAAGTAGTTGGTGCTTTCTTGTCTCATTTGAAATCAGAACAGTGCTTCTGTATTTGAACAAGGCTTTGATTCATGCACAGACACACTCCCTGATCCCCCTGCTTAATCCCTCCATTGGCTGGGACAAGGACAAGTTGACAATTTAAGGCCCCTTCCCTCAAACTCTCTTAAACAGTCCTGTTGACCGATCACAACGCAGCCTCCAGGATCTGGAAACATGCTTTTAATTAATCAGCTTGTAACAGGAAACCTAACTGGGTAAATATATTCTCAACGAGCTGACATTTCCTCCGAGCAGCTAACAGATCTGGCAGGTGATCTTCTGCAAAGTTTCAGCTCCACTTGAATTTGTTTAACTATGTTTGTACAGCATGAAGTGTTTAATAGCTCCAAGTGGGATTTAGTGGTTATCATTTCAGTTTTGTACGCCCTCATTGTGCCTGATAACGCTGAAGCTTCATCACATTTCAGTGTTTTCTGTGAACACTTTGATGAAGAACAGTTAAAGAACATTTAACTGCAGAAGTACACTAAAGATGCGTTATTCATTATTTTGCTTTTTTTTTACTTGGTCTGGCTCCATCAAAGGTGCTTTTTGATCCTTTGAACCTCTCTGCTGTTACATTTTTCTTCACTGTGAGCTCATTTTTCACAGTAATATAAAGTTCTGCACTTCTGAGGAAACAGAACAACCATGTAGAAGGAGAAGGAACTCAGAAATGTCGTCTGTGCGGAAATACACAGAATGACAGAAATCATAAAAAAAGAAAATACTTTAATATCTGTGATTATTTATTGTAATGATGGGGGAAATGGGGAAAAAAATCCAAGTGTCCACATGTGTTATAATAATAAAAATTGGGAGCTTGCACAAACAAAAATACTTTGCTAGTTAGATTTTTAGTTTTCTTCCATAGAATTTTTGTCATGTGGCTCTTTGCAGCTGACTGTCTCGTGGCTTTACACTTATAGGTGTCCAGCATTTTTTTTAGAATAGTTTTTTTACAGAATCTGGTTCAGGCAGTTTATTTTTACCGATTTTTTAAATGGCACATTTAAAATAGAGGGATTATGATGAAATATCACGATTTTAAGCTGAGATATGGGAAAGTTTTCCAACAAAACAGACGTCAAAGTTGGATCGTGAGTTTATAAAGTGTCAGAAAGTTCAAAATCCAGTGATTCTTTCTGTTTTACAGTTTTGTAGCTCTGATAATTGGTGTAATTTGGCCAATTCTATAAAGACAACATGTCTTTCACACACATTTGGGGGTTCAGAAGATTTGACAGTCGAAAATGAATTCTGAAAACAGAAACTACTAGCATTAGCATCACGTTAACTCACTGTAAACTAGATATGTTCTACTGAAATGAAAAGAAAAGACTGGGAGCAGTCGTCCGCTCATTCAGTTGAACTACCTGAGCCCCTTTTAACAACTGGACAGGAAGGTCTGACCAATGAGATTTGTCAACTTACATGAAATACTGAGTTCACAAATCCAGTTTGCAAGTTTCACTTACAGAAGAAACAATCCACAAAAAAACTGACGGCAAAACCAAACAGAAAGTAATGAAAGTAATGAAAAAAGCACTTCAAGTGTACATTCAGATTATCGTCACTTCATCTCTGGTGACAAGGACATGCTTTGCTCAGGCACATTTGAGCACAATTACATAATGATGCAGCAGAAATATGTGGCTGCTGAATATTTTTAGACATTTTAATGCTTTCAGCAGAGATGGCCCTACATGATCCATGAAGAATAATTGCATCATGAACCAACTTAAAGAGGGATGTTTTTATCAGATCACAAACACTTGACATTGTGGAGATAAAATGTGGAGATAAAATGTTGAGGAAATGTAGATTTTCTTGAATATTAAGAGAATTCACTGACTATTATTGCCTGAAATTTTAAACTTCATTCCTCCAGACTGATGGAAAGTCTCCCCTCTTCGGCTTGCAGTGATTTAAGAGAATCTAATACAAAGCTAACATATGCATGGACACTGGGGTTTAAATATTAGCTGACCGTCTGCTTTCTGTTGCCTGAGACTGAGACTCATTGCTGCCTGTTCTGACACTGATAGCAGCTCTCAGCACAGATGAGCAATTCAAAGTGCCAGCATGAGTATGTGTTTAAAACAGCTCCGGAGCATGAAAGCGAGCTTTCAAATCTCGGCACCTTTGCAAAGTAATCGCTGAGTCACTTGATCAGGCGGCGCTATCAGCCTCCCACAGATGTAACACACTGATATGTGTTGGCAAAGTTGTTTTTGTTTCAACTTTAACCTTTTTTTTTTTTATTGTAGGAGACGTCATCGCTATCTTCTAGATAGCTTCTCACAGTTACACCTACCTAAGCTGTGTGCTGTAAAAAATAATTAATCAGTGGAAAAAAATGTAAAAATTTGGCTGCAAAGTGCCAAAAAATATGTTAAAAAATGTAGGAATACTGAAACATTTAAAGTGCAAAAATAACAGCAATTATCTGTAAAATGATATTTAATGCTGATTTTAATATGTTTTAACAAAATTATTTACCATTTTTAATCTTAATATACATAATCTTCCTTTAAAATGACAACAAATCTGTAAAATAACTCTATTTTTGATGATTTTATATAGTAAAAATTGTGGACATTTTTTACGATTCTGTTCTGTTTTTTTTTTTTTTTTACAGTCAGCATCAAAATTAATCTTTTTAATTTAATATTTTACTACACACTAACTGTAAAAAATGTAATAAAACTAGTTAGCATTTCTCTATTCTTTATGCACCATTTGTCTTTCAAATAACAGCAAAAATCTGTAAAAATAATTACATTTTTTGTTGATTTGAATACAGTTCAAAAATACATACATAAACATATTTTTTTTCCCTGTGATTCTACTAGATATGTGTATTTTAACAAAACAAAGAAAATCAGTAAAACTAAATTATTTTCTATTATTTAAACCTTAACACACCTTTTCTTTTAAAGAATGGAAACTATCTGTAAGTGTGTATTAGAAATGAAAATGGTATCGGAGTGGGACTAAGTATTGTTTACTTTTAATTGATTCATTAATGCTCAACCACTTTTTAAGGTCAAAAGGCCTAAATTCACTGACCTTCACCTGCTTTTCAAATGTGAATATTTGCAGCTGAAACGCAGCTGCTGGGTCGAGTTTCAGCAGGTGGCATGTGTAACCCTCTTCGCTGTGATTAAATAATCCTGTGAAGTAACTTCTTAATACGACGCTGACATCAGGAGTTGGTTAAACACGAACAAGCCGACTCCTCCATGAAGAAGTGCGGTCGGTGCTGCAGTGGATGTGGAATATTTCGCTAAATGTTGTCGGGCCTCAGCGTGGCAGAGTCATGGTAGGCCTCAACAACGTCGCCGTCCGTGCTGATTGTTCATCTGTCCATATTTGTGCGCCTGGACACAACACGGGTCCCCGCCGTTGTTTATTTGTGCGTTTTGCAGCTGCAGGCACATGCTGATGCCGTCTATTATGTGAGCATCTGCCGCTACGCTGCTGCTCCAACCTCTCTGGAAATCAGCCGCCCTTTCTGCTGACGTTCCTCCCATTCTGTGCTCAGCAGCAGGAGATTCGCTGCATATGTTAGCCGGACCGCAGAACAAGCCGCTCTTGTGTTTTTAGCAGACAAACAAGTTGAGATAATGATGGCTTCTCCCACTGGGGACAGATAACGGAGAGAGACGGCACAGACGGCGCTGGGTCTTTTGAAAAAAGAACACAGTGTGAAGCACCAGAAGTCATCAACTGGAATTACACTTCAACTTCACTTCTTCTCGGGCTGCGCCAGGCAATCAGCGAGGGGGCAGCGATCCCAGAACAAACCTGAGCTCCTTTACAATCAAGCTCCGAGCTCTTCAGCCCGTCAACAGTGTCAACCTGGGCGGCCGAGGAGGCGGCGGCTCGATTCTAGGCAACATAACAATGAAGAGTTGGAACTGGGCGGCTGCAGCTCTGCCCTCGAGGTAGAAATCTGTTGCAAATTGTCTCATCTGCCGCATTTCATTAGAGGCGGGAGGCTGCGGGATGATGTTCACAAAGACGACAGAGAAATAGGTCATGGTACGACACTCCAAACAGTCACTGCAGGGGAGATCTGATGTGTCCTGCCAGACAATTAGTCCACAGTAATCAATGTATCAACCATGTTTCCCTCAAATGCGTGAACAGGAGGATTGTCAGTCACCTTTGTGCTGCTGGTGGATTTTGGGCTTTTGTGTTTTGGGTGTTTGCAGCAGGAAGAGGCAGAAAGTTTGCGTAGGTGGTTGTTTTGTTGTTTGAGCGACTGTCTCTGTGTCTGTCACTGTCTCAGTAAAAGATGTAGACATCCATCTGCTTTACTGAGAAATAAAGCACTTTCTTTTTCTTTTAGTGCACACATTTGTCAGGAGTTGATTCCTGAGAGGCCGTGATGGTGAAGCATCCCGTCACAGGAAAACACGAGTCTGAAATAACTCACAGCAGAGCTCTCAGGAAGGAAAGAGCTCATAATCATGAGACAATGACCGAAAGATTAATGAGGCAGGAACAGTTAGAATCAAACTAATTCACTGGTAGTTAGTTAATCTAAACTAGGGCTGCGGCTATCGATTATTTTAGTAATCGAGCATTCTATCGATGATTCTGGCGATTAATCGAGTAATCGGATTCCGCACTAGGCATGCGCATTACAGCATCAAAAGTGAGCGCGCTGTGCAACAGAACTAACCGTCCTGGACACATATAGGCTCTAGTGTAGTACAGAGGTATTGTACATTTATAGTATATTACAGGGGTACATATATAGTCAGAAATTACACAACGACTGAGAAGCCTTGGCGGAATATTGCACTCTGTGCGTGCTGGTATGGACTCAAATGCAGCTGGATCTCAACATCTTGCTAAAAGTATGCAATAAAAGCAAACGTAATAGATAATTCTGAGAGTGTTTTGAGCTAATCTAACACTTTGTTTCCACATTGTTTTGCTTTATGCTTATAAATCTGCGTAATATACAGACTGCTCCCCCTAGTGGTCAATGCATGGAAAGGAATTTCGTATGACAGAGGCTAATCAGTAAATATTTGCATTGCACATTACTGCAATTAAAGCCATTAAAACTGGATTAATAGTACATGGACAGCCACTTCAGTGAAATATTTATTTACAGGACATATGAACCACTACAGTATGTGTGTTCTCTGTATGTTACACAGCTATCACTTTAGCAAGCCCATTCATTTATATTTTTTGCATTGTGCCTTGTTTATTTTGTTGTTTCTTGTCTTGTTTTTGTTTTGATCTAATTAATTTTTCCAACTTCTAGTCTGGTTTCTGCATAATCCACCCCAGAAGTTCAAAGTTTTTCGATGCAGTCGAGGCAAATGCCAGACAGGAAAAGAACAGAAGATGCAGTTTCACAAACACTTCAGAGATTACGGAGGCTCTAACAGAAATGAACGGAGCTTCTGATTGATTCGTATATGAACACAGAGCAGTGTGGAAATGAGGCATCAGTGGTTGGGATCAAGCCGATCAACGCACTCCTCGATTGATCGGTATGAGCTTTTCTGAGCATGAACATAAATCCAATCTTTTGTTTTTATTTGCTGTCACAAAGGTGTTATAAAGGCAGAGAATAATTTTGTGCCAAATTCTGAATAATTTTGTTCATCAATAATCACCAGGGTTAAATTTATTATTATTATCGATCATAAATTCATGAAAAAGCCGAGACATCAAAGTGAGAGTAAAAGTCTTCATCTTGCTGTCAGGCAGGTCTCTATGAGAACAAACTCAAAGCTTTTAAATCATTCTGTGCTCTTTGGAGACACCAGACTCCATTGGCAAAAACAGTCATTTACCAGATAGAATCATATACAATGAAAATAATCTCTACTTTTAGCTCTAGTGCCCTTAAACCTAAAATTACTGTTTTTGTGAATGGAATCCTAGTGGCTCTGAAGAGATGACTATAAAAAGGTGGACAAGGCAGCAAGGTAAAGCTGTGAAAATACTCTAAATATAAGTAAATTCAACTAATATAAATTTTGCTGTACATTTGCTCCACTTCTCCAAACTGAAACCAAACTGTTCTTTCAACCTAACCTTCCTATTATAAGCTAGTTAATCATAATTATGAGATATTATCCTCAAATATATTTTTCCTTTGTGGCTGTAATGCACATCTGTGGACTCACCTCTGCTGAAAAATTAAAATTTGAAAAATCACTCACAGTGATATATGAATAATTTTCCATTTGTTTTTTAATTCATCAACCGGAAACTCGTCCTGCAGCATGGTGTAAGTCTTTCATTTAAAGACAGCGGTCCTCAATCAGCAGCCTCTCATCTAATCTTAAGGGGGAATCAGAATGTGTAGTTCAGTCCAGTGTTTTGGATGGCAGTGGAATCTGACAGTGAGTGCTTTTGTCTTAAATCGGCAGCTCTACCAGAGAAGAAGGAGGAAGTGAACCACCTCGGGGGCACTGAAACTCTCATGTGAAGTAAGCAATCTGTCGACTCCTCCGGTCTAAAAACAAACACCAAAGAAAGGGGCAATATCTTATTTATCTCCATGAGCGAGTGCATAATGCCCGTGTTTCTGCTTGTTGTCTGCAGAACTGATGAGAGCGTCAGAACCTGCAGAAGAGAACATCGATTCGCTGAAATATTGCATTACTTGTCCCGAGTGAACTCACATGTCTGACTGAATCAGATTCAAAGGGCTGGACGGGTGGAGGACGAGAGGAGAGGAAGGGCTCTCCAAAGCACTTCAGTCAAATTCACAGGACGAGAAGAATTTCATATTACAATGATTGAAGATGATGGTTGAGGCGTTCGTCCAACTTGCAGGGCAGCGCTGATTTTTGATCATACTGCTGCGTGTCAATCATCAGGGGGTGCAAATCATGTCACAGAGCTCCTACAAAATAAGATGCATGCTACATGTCTCACTGCAGTATGGAATAAAGGAGATTAACAGATGTTTCACCTCAGATACCATATTGTGGCAAAACAAAGGCCCTTACTGACTACTGATGTATACAAAAAAAATTATCTCAAATCAAACACAACCTATATGTGCATTATTACTGATCCATACTTCAATACATGTAATTGGCTGATGTTGAATTAATTTGTTCAGACTTTGCTGATTTGGGTAAAAGATGGAAAATTTGCAATTTCAGAAATATTTTACTGCTTAGTGTACAAAATGTACAATGCAAGTTTTCTTTAAGCCTCTGAACCCCAAAAACACCACAAGGTTTACAAAAGCATGCTATTTTTTTAAATGGAAAAAAAACATGCAGTTCATCAGAGCTACAATCTGTAGAAACCTAAAGAATTGTTCATCCAAAAAATGTGTTTTCATTAAGCATTCCATTAATTTAGCATTTATAAAGAATAAACAACACTCAGAATATCTATGAATAAAATAGGAATATACTATTAACCCTCTGAACCCTGCAGTGGGTTTGAAAAGCATGTTTTTCTTAAGAAAATCATCAAAAATGACAAAAATTTATCAGTCAGAAACTGTAAAAATAGAAACAGAATCAGATTTTTAAAGTTTTTGATGATCCTTAACTACTGATCAGGGATGTGTGTCTTGGAAGACAAGACTAAGTCTAAGCTAGAAATCATGACATTTATCAAAATCATTTTTCTACATACCTCTTTAAAAAGTCACGATAAATAAACCGTCTTCTCTAACCAAATGCTGTTAAAAACAAAAAAAATCTGCACTTCATAGCGCAACCATGAAGTCATGAATGAGTCAACTGTGATTAACAGTTGCATGACAAAAATTCAAGGACTAGGCTGAACTGCAGGCAGTGTTTACACAAAGTAGAGAAGAGACGAGTAAGGATTTGAATAATGGGTGTATAATTTACACAATATTTGAGTATGAAATCAAAAAATGGGAAAATATCTTTCAACAGCCCCCATTTTTTCCATCACTGGTAAAACCTGTAGACACGGAAAAATGTTGCAAATGTAAATTTTAGATTTTTATGATTTTTGTAGAATAAATAATTAAAATATAACTCAACTCAAATTATTTTTTATGATTTATGCAATTTTATCTGTTATCTGGACAAATATTAAATCATTTTTGAAAAATCTTAGTTATTTTGAACACATTGTGAGTCATTTTGGATAAAATGTAAGTCATCTTGGATTTTATTTTTTTTTTTAAATTTTTTCAATTTTGGACAAATTTTGAGTGTTTATGTGCAGGTGTTTGAGCAAATGTTGAGATGAAAAAAAAACTTTAGTTTGGACAAGTTTTTGTAAATTTGGACTAATTTCAGTTTCATTCTGGAAGGATCTTGAAAATGTTTAAATTTGCATTCAGATTCATGTCTATTTTTTTTGCAACTTTTTTTTAAAACTCATTTTGGACAACTGTCCTCATAGTGGTCGTTGGTGATAAACCATTAATTTAGTTGCTGGAAATCTCAAGAGTTTATAGAGGTTGCATAAGTAGTAAAATAGATCAAGTATGTAGAGTCTCTTTTTTATTCCCATATTGATAACACCTGTGGACACTTGGAAAAAATATTCAGTTTTTTCTTTTTTTTCACAATTTAAAACTATTCAAAAAAAGTTGCTTGTTTTTTTAAAATAATTTCTGCCATTCTAACCGTGTCATTCTGCACAGAGAACATTTCTGAGTTCTCTCTCCTTCATCATGGTTGTTATTTTTCCATAGAGGTGCGGGACTAATGCAATGATAAATGAGGAAAAATATGAGCACAAAAATGCCCAGAAACTGAGTTCAGGGAGCTCAAGGTGGCAGGAGGAATTATATATTGAAGAATGTTTTTGCACATTGCAGATTCTCGTCATGTTGTGCAGGGAAAGTCTGTATTAAAGACACATTGAATTTAGATTGTATGTTAAAATATCAGAGCGTTAGAACACTTTCCTGCCTGTCAGAGTTTGTATCTTACATCTGTCTCCATCAGCAGACTCCTGGGCTGCTGCTGTCATCTTCCTCTTTTTCTGTCCTCAATCCTGAATCATTTACGTTCTTCGTGTTTCTGTCTCCACTGATGCTTCCCGAGTTTCAGACTGTTTTTTGTCTCTTTTCTCTCCGTACCTTCTGTGACTTTTTGAGTGTAAAAACTGATCTTCTCTTTTTAAGGTGCATTGAGGAGTACACTAACTTGTGCAATGTTAATTACAAGAGTTGTAGATTCATTTCATTATTAGCTGGACCTTTATTAGTGTTTATCTGCTGCACTGGGAAGCAACTACTCCTTTACAACTTACAGTTTCATTTAGCAGATGCTTTTATCTAAAGCGATGTACATCTGAGACTAGATTTAACATGAGGTGGGTCGGCAGGGAAGCACTAAGGATCTTGCCTAAGGGTCCTCACTGGACAACTGCACCCTGACCAGGATTTGAACTACTAATCTTCTGTGACAAAGTCAGGGGCGTTGATCATTTTGTTGACATTTTTAACTGAAACACTACATTTAATTCCTCTTATTTACTGCAGGATATATAAACTCTACTTCAACAGCTAATAAACAGTTGATAACATTCTGTAACACACTAATACATATGTACAGTTAAAATGGCATTATTTCACAGTATCAATGTAGTTTTCAGCATGTAAAACTTGTCCTATGAAGAATGCTTGTTTGCTATGTTAACCTCAATTTAAAATACTGAACAGTGCAGAATTTTGGAGTTTGTTTGTACTTTAATCTGCTAAATAGAGCAATTTTAACAGCTGCATGTAGGTATGCCTGACTGGATGATTGTTTTTGTCCCCCAGTAGAATAAATGTCAGTTGTATTGACTCTACTGATCATTTTTTCCAACATATCCCCCACACCTGCTTCATTTTTATGGCAGTAAACCTAATATCTTTGAGGTTTTCACTGTTTTAATTAAAATTATTTTCCTTTATGAGCTTTATCTGACATTAAACACACTGAAAATTATCACTGAGTATCAGCTCTATTGATAGTGGTAATAGTCAATGAGTTGCCCCCCTGAGGTGTTGTGTGTTGATTGTCTAGCTTTTCTAGAAGGAAAAGAGGAGCTTCATTGTCATTGCACATTGCCTTATACTGCCTAAAATGAAAGTTCCATGTGCAGAGTCACACGCACATACATCTGTTGCAGATATCCATAGCAGCAGCATCAAAAGTCAGTGGCGTCATAGTGATGCGGATCATTTTTGATACTGGATAATGTCCTAAAAATGATTGGACATTGTGACGTGTCTGCACATGATGAAAACTGTCCTGTGAACTATTCTGACAGTGCTGAGGTGGTGGCCGTATTGGTGCAGAGTGTAGTTGAGTTCTAGTGCTGATCTATAAATTTCAAACAAATGTGTCTAAGTACAGCTTTGCAGTACAATCTTAAGTTTTCTGTAGATTCACAGTTTATCTTCCATGTACATTTAACACACACAATTAACTCAGCAGTTGACTCATTAGCATCATCATTAAGAGTATTTATAACTGTAATCAGCATTTCTTAGCTATCTTTTTTTTCTTATGTCACATTTTTCCTCACTGTGGGTATCTATTGAATTTTTTTGTTTGTTTTACAGTTTTTGGCTCTGATAAATGGTGTTATTTTGCTGATTTGCTCATCAAAAACATGCTTTTCAAAATTACCAACAGGTTTTGGGTGTCAGAGGCTTAATAAGTGTCTTTTTATTTGCTTTATAGATGTTTTGTGTCGTTACTTTACTGGTTATAAAGGCTAAATTGGAGGTTAAATGCAGTGTTACTGCTAAGTCAACAGGATGCCTAACAAATGCGCCTCCTTTGAAGCTCTCCTGGCATTTTTCCTAAAGGCCTAAAGGTGTCTTCAGTGTGGAGTTCATTAGCTGCTGCTTTCTCCAAACAACACCACAAGGTCACCGAGGCTGCCTTTCTGGCTGTATATTATCCTCCGAGGACGGCTTTTTGCTCTCAGCGTTGCATCTCTTAATACACAGATGACAAGTCGTTAAGGGAGGCAGACAAGATGAAACTTGTGTAAATCCTTGTCACTGTGATTAGTTTTTTTTTTTTTCTGAGAAGGCAAAAGGGGGGGGGACATCCTTGTGCCAAAAACAGAAATAAATGTAATTAAAGACAGCAACATCATCAATCTCCTGAACCGTACACCTGCCAGACTGAGCTCGGCACTGAATTAACACTGGTGGGCTTCTGCCGGTCCGTTCTACTATTTTTACTGGCTCCGATCCAGACGCTGTGATTGGACGAGAGGGATTGCAGAGCAGCTGAGACTCTTTATGATGAGATTATTCTGCGACCGACTGATTAGACGAACGCACTCATATTTGTCTTTGTCTTGGGAGCGAAAAGGATTACAGCAGGTGCTGCAGATTCTATGCATAGTATCGATGTGGAGAGAGTGCATCAAGAAAATTTTCATTGCGTAATTCTATTAATTAAGCATTTGCTCGTGCTCCGGTGCAATATATCACAGCTTCTGGCATATCTGTGAATGAGGCTCACTTGTGTAAATATTTCATGATCCAACGAGGACCATGGGATCGTGATTATGTACATGTTAATGATAGAGATGCGCCACGGCAACCAGTTAATCCAAGCATGTTTCCCTGCCATACATAATACCAATCTAAAGCCTGGTTCATGTATTAGTAATGTGCCACACAGTAAGCATTAGCATTAACTTACAATCTGCTTGCATTTAGCAGCCGATGAGTCTTCCTTCGTCCCAACGCTCTGTTTCAAAGAACACTTGGTGAACATGATAAATGTGATCATTTGATGTCACTCAGGTTAATTAAAAGGCTGTCGCACCTGACTGGTGATAGAGGAGATGTGATGAAATAGGCCCCGAGAACCAATTCTTCCTCGCGCAAGTTTTGAAAATGAGCAGATTTGAGTGCAGGCTGCCGCTCTGCTGATGTAAAGGTCATTATTTTTGTTCTGTCCTTCACTGTGGAAAAAAAGCATTAATGCCACTGTGTGCAGAATTTTGATGTGATTAAAGCACCTTTTGAATATTCTCCTGGTATGAGCTGTAGAGAAATGATATGACATTAGTGGCAATCACTTTGAGAGCAGATGTTGTTGGCTAACTAATTTAAAAGGACAACCTGTTCTCATAAATTCTCTCCTTGTGTCAACAGTGGTTTGACTAGGATCATTTTTTGAAATGATCACGTTAGATTTTGTGAAGCCACCCATTCAGTGAGACTTCATTATGTGCTACAGGTGCAATGGTTCCACTGAAACTGTACAGATTATTTTATCGTTGAATGCCAAAAATGACATTAAATATTTAGAGAGTGTTTTCTTTAACCCTTGTGTCGTCCTGTGGGTCAAACTGACCCGTTTCAAAGTTTGAAAATGTGGGGGGAAAAAAATTTTCACAGTGAAACTTCCACATTTTCAACATTTTTGGGAAATTTTTAAACATTTTTTTAATGTAAAAAAAGAAATGTTAAAAAAAATGTTTGTTTAAGAACATTCACAAAAAATCAACCAAAATCCAGAAAAATTCGCTGGATTTTGGTTGATTTTTTGTGAATGTTCTTAAAGAAAATATTAGAACTTTTATTGACATATATGTAATCATTTTAGATATTTTTAGGATTTTGTTGGAAGATTTTTATTCATTTTTGAAAATATTTACAGTTTTTATTCATTTATTTATTTATTTATTTATTTTTATTTCTTGCCAAATTTGGGAATTTTTTTTCAACAAAACTTTTAAGGGAAACATTTAAGAAATTTTTGGAATTGTCTTCCTGAAGATTTTGCAGTTGTTTTTTTTTTTTTTTTTTTTTTTTTTTTTTTTAATAAATTTGGAAATTTTTTTTTGTTGGATTTTTTGATTTTTTTTCAGACAAGGGAACAATATTGTTTGGTGCCCGTAAATGAGGACAATGGGAGGGTTAAGATCCCATCTGGTCATGAATCCACTTTTCCTTTGTTTTGACATTGTTATATACTTGGAGGAGTAAAGCAAAAGCTGTTAAAATGTGAAAATGTTTACTTCTGTCATTCTTCAAGCCTCCCCACAACTAGTTACACTTCCAGCTTTACAAGCAAGTAAGAAAAGTCTTCCCCAATACTCAAACTTTTTCTCTCTACTCTGAACATCAGCTGCAGAAAGCTGTTTCACCAGGCTTTGCACAATGCACTTTCCAACAACTCACTCCTCTGTATGCGATTTTGGAGCCATGCTGTATTTTATTGATCCAGTATGTTTTATTTTCCTCTCATCACCATTCTGGACATCATTTGAGGAATTCTGAATGATTTTTAAACCATTCTGGACAAGTTAATGATCTTTTTTGAGTCAGCGAGAGTTTAGGCAATTTTTGATTTTTTTGTTGTTACTTTTTTTTTAGTTAACAGGGTTTTTTTTAAACAAAAATTGGACACATTTTAAGTAATTTTGTGTATTAATTATTGCATTTTACAGTCTTGAGATACTTTTTCTCTCTACTCTGTGCATCATTTGGAGAAAGAAGTTCCACCA
Source organism: Amphiprion ocellaris (assembly GCF_022539595.1). Taxonomy (NCBI): domain Eukaryota; kingdom Metazoa; phylum Chordata; class Actinopteri; family Pomacentridae; genus Amphiprion; species Amphiprion ocellaris. The sequence continues at coordinate 36,365,246 of NC_072769.1, forward strand.
TGCTGAATGTATCTTCCAACAACTTGTTCCTCTGTGTACTGATATTGAGCCATGTTGCTTTTATTTTATTTACCCAATATGTTTTATTTTCCTTTCAATCTCACTTGTTGTTTGCTCTCTGCTCTGTGGAAACACTGCCTGCAGTTCAACCTGGAAGCTCTTTGAATTTTAGTCAATTGACTGTTGGCAGCAGATCGCTCTTTCATGGCTTCACAGTTGTGACGAGGAACATAGAATAACTTTATTTTTTAATTTTTTTTTCACAAAACATAATCAAATATAATTTCGATATTTTTGGCCATTTTTTAAAATGAGACATGTAACGTAAAAAAAAGAAATTTTGATGAAATACCACAATTTTTTTGTTTAGATTTGGTTAACTTTCCCATTTGATGTGCACGTGTATACTTTCAAGAACCATGATTAAAGTTGAAAATCCAATTATATGTTCTGTTTTATGCAGCTCTTGGCTGACAAATGGGGTGATTTTGGTGATTTTTTTCAAAGACAACATGCCTTTGAAACTTGCTAGTGGGTTTTGGTGCTATTCACCAATACTGACTAACATGGTTGTCTTGAACTCTATGCATGATAATTACTAGAAACAAATAAAGGTATATGCTGTTGAGAAGTGGTGTGGTACAGTCTGGCACCACAGAGATGACCAAATTCACCCATACAGGAAAAAATCTAATTAAAAAACAACTTATTTTCAGCCTTTTCCCCACCAGAGACTGATTTTGGAGATGCAACACTCTGAACTGCAGCGGTTCACAGTTTGCCTTCAGCTTTGTTCTGGGAAATGTGGTTAATCAAACTCATAGCCGCTGCTGACATTTAGCTTTCCACAGCTTTCCATCTCTTTAGGGTGACACAGTAATCATAAATTTCCTTGTCTCCCTGATTTTATCTCGTACATTTTAACTGTCTCCTGCAGTCAGACAGCCCTGGGGTGTTGGTTTGTGCCAGATCCTCCCTCTCTCCGTCTGTCCGTCTCCGCCCAATTTTTCCTGAGTGGAGGTAATTACCTCCCTATGAATTCACTGACAACCAGATCAGTGGCAGATATGATAAAAATAGCTGACAGGGATTTTGACATAATAGTCACATTGTCTCATAGAGAAAGGGGCTTCTAATGAATTCTGATGAGGCCCACCTCGATAATTATCTCCATGTCATTCAGATGAGGCCTGGATAAGACGTTTTGTTTGCTAAGGCTGGCAGGGACTGTTGAGCAGCAGTGACTTGCTGGTGACTTTAGGACAACCTTGGTGTGGAGTTTATGATGACTTTGTCTGGACTGAAAATGCTGTTCTGCAAGATATCCTTGAATGATAATTGAGTCGGGTCCAGAGGTTTGTCTGTCTTCATGCTCAGACGTCTTTATTTGCAGCATGAAAGCAGCTGTTAGTTCAATTAAATTCCCAGTTGTGGGCCTTTTAGAGTTCATACGTAAGAAAAAGAATCTAAGATTTGTGAATAAAAAGCTCTCTTAATCCTCTGAAGCTTTTTTTTTTTCAGGGTGACGGGAGATGAAAATCACACTGCAATGAAAAAAAATCCAACCACCTTTCAATAGTTATTTTCCAGCAAACACTTCAACAAAACCCCCAGAGTGTATTAAGTGGACAGCGACGCTGATCACAGTTCAGAACTTTCATGTTGCTTCTTTATAGGATCACTTTTGCAGCCAAGGTCAGACAGGCTCTGAATTACTCCCACAGGTATGTTTAGCCACGTTAATTGCGTTCTAATACTGAACTGAGCTGACCTGTAAAAGCTAAAGCCTCGCTCAGAAAATGAGCGTCCTGGGTATTGTGCTGTCCAGGTGAAAAAGATCAAAAACAAGCGGGGCTGTTTACAAGCGACGGTTTGTCCTCTACACGCTGCACAGTGAATCTTATCAGGGAGGCTACAGGGATCTGCCACGTCAGCCTTTTCTGATGCTCCACTGAGAGACTATGATACGCTGTCTGCCGAGAATTTCATTTGGAGAACAAACCTGTAATTATCTACTCGTGTTGCAGTGATGAAGAGGACGATGTTTTGGTGGCTCACTTGGCAGGGCAATAATTGGAGAAAAGAAAAACATTTGTCCTAAACCCAAATTTGAGTTTTACACAGTGGAGGTACAACTGACTTTTTTTTAATGTTTTTCTTAATTAAAACCCAACATCACAGCTCTCAGTCAGTGCTGAAAATCATTTATCTGTACAGCAGATGGTGGAATGCAGGTGTAGGTTAGTTCAGAATCTAATTTCAAGGCATTTAAAATAACCACTTGATATGATTACTGTAAAAATTGAAGATTTTTGTGGGGCTGTAATGATTTCTCATAGGCCTGGGCAATAAAACAATAGTTGTAGATTTTGAGTTTAAGGTACATGAACACATAAATTTGTCAAATGGCTCTAGATAAGGCCAAACTTTTAATTATTGAATGCTGAAAATGGAATTAAAAAGTGGAGAATTTTCAAATGAGTGTGATATTGGGACTAGATGGTCATAATGAGCTGTGAACAACAGTTGTGTGACAGAAATTCAGTGACTGTGTGAACTGCAGGCAGTGTTTCTACAGAACCCAGATGAGATGACAAAAGATTGAGAGGAAAATAAAACAAACGGGATCAATGAAATTATTTCAGCATGCTTAAAAAATGTATACAGAGAAACAAGTTGTTGGAAGATGCATTGAGCACAGTGAAACATCTTTCTACAGTTGATGCGTAGAGAGAAAATGTTACAGATACTGTCAATGTGTAAATATTTAAATCTCTCTAGCATGTGGAGCCTCTGTTGTTTTCCGATTTTTGTAACACATGGACACTTGATTCTAGGTTTTTGTCCATTTTGACAAAATGAATAATCAAGGAAATTGAATCTTCATTTTTCCTTGTTGCATGATTTCTTTCATTGTAACTGTCATGATTTTATGCAAAAGACATTTTTGAGTTCTCTCACCTTCTTCATGCTTGTTCTTTTTCAAAAGAGGTGCAGGACTCTATACTGGCAATGGGGAAGTGGGGGACTACACTGTTTGAATTGGAAATATTAATATGTTTATATAGTGAGTTTGAGCATGTTTTTAGAAAGAAGTGCAACACTGCTGCAGCTGCAAAAGAGAGGGAGATGGTGTGGGAGAACATTGCAGCCTGGGTCAATGCATAATTTTAAATCACAATAATATTACAAGAAAACTGTTTAATAGCAGCCTATTCTGTTATTTCATTTAGGTGCAATCCTGCGGGGGAGAAACGCATGTGGCAACAGCTGAAGATGAAATATAAGAACACTGTTCAAACAGGTAAGAAGTCGGCATAATCTCATGGAGCTACCTCATTTTGATCATGTTTTACATTGTAAAGTAGCCTAAATATTAAGTGGCTGTTTGACTGTGCAGTGGTTTTACCCCACACATAGCCTAAATGTCTGCATCCATATCATGTTCTGTTAAACAATTAAGCCCATTTAAACTAACACAGACTTCTAGTCAGCCAACAGAAAGAAAGCAGATGCCTGTAAAAAGGGAGGAGGCCCAGCAGCACCACCTGTAACGGAGGCAGAGGAGCTGGTCCTAAGCCACAATTTGGGAAGGCCAGTGGCTGAGGGAATCCCTGGAGGGAGCTCATCCTCTGAGACCACATCCCAAGACACAAGTGCGTGTGTAATTTTTTTAAAGCATATTCATACAAATATTTTGGGTCTTTTTTTTCTTTTGGCCCAACAGATTCTGATGGTACTATCTGCCTGGTGGAGCCCCTTCACACCACAACAGACCTTGTAACTGTAAGTAGGCAATACTCCAGAGATTTAGCCAAATGGTAGTTTAAGTCCACTGAAACATATCAGTCATCTAGGATGAAGAGGATGAAACTGTGTCTGCCGCCTTTACAGAGGGGGATCCAGAAAGGCATACAGAGGTATGTTACTGATAGTTCTCTTCCCATTCACATTTCTGAACATTCTGGTGGAATATAGAGTGTTGTGGTGTACAGGTTATACAGGGTCTCTCACCCAGAGGGTCGGGGGGTTTAGGGGAGGGGACAAGACCCTAGGAGAGGCACATGTGGTTTTGGTTCATCAGTCTATCTCTGGCTTAAGAAGAATAAAGTTGGCTTACTTGCAACTAGCTTGTTTCTACTTCTTGCTGCCACATTGGTGACCCCTGAGTTGAACATGACTGAACCGTCTTCGGAGAGTGTTTCATCGTCGACCTCGGCCGTGGACTCGGCTTCGACTTCCCTCCAACTCTCCCAGCCGGCCTCGTCCGCTACCGCGACCGCCGCAGTGAAGCTTCCGGACTTCTGGCAAAGCGACCCGGCTTCATGGTTCCAGCACATTGAGGCTTTATTCCATCTTCATGGTGTGGACGCGGATGACTCCCGGTACTACTTGGTGGTTGCTGCCCTGGATCAGCAGTCCACTCGCCGGGTGATGTCGCTGCTGCGTAGCCCCCCTGACAGTGGGAAATACGCCGCTCTCAAGCAGCTCCTGGTGCGGAGATACTGTCTGTCTTCCGCGGAGAGAGCGGATAAACTCCTCAGCTTGTCCGGTTTGGGAGACTGTACTGCGGTGGACCTTATGGACGACATGCTCTCGCTCCTGGGCTCAGACGAAGGCGGTTTCCTTTTTCCTCATATTTTTCTGCGGCAGCTCCCGCGTGAAGTTCGGGCTGCTTTGGCTAACTCCCCGCTTCTAGCCGCTGGCGATTTCCGCGGCCTAGCAGAGGAGGCTGACCGTGTCCTGTTGGCTTCCAGACGGGTTACGGTCCAAAGTGCTACGATGGATCCCCAGCAGATGTCCCCAACGGACCCCGCGGTGGTTTCGGCTGTCAGCGCGAGGGCTCGGCGTGGGAGCCCCCTCTGTTTCTACCACCGGAGGTTTGGCGTCAAAGCTAGGCGCTGTGTCCCGCCATGTACTTTTGACTCTTCTGGAAACGCAGTGGCGGCTGTGGGCGCTGGTGACCGAGGTGAGCTGCTCTTTATTAATGACTCACTGACAGGACGTCGTTTTCTGATCGACTCTGGCTCTCAGAAGAGTTTGTTGCACCCCACGAGCCACGACATGGCGACCCGTGGTGGTTGCGGCCCACAGCTAAGCGCAGCTAACGGCTCTGCTATTGGCACTTTTGGTACAAAACGGACAACTGTTTGTTTCCACGGGCGTGATTTCGAGTGGGACTTTGTAGTTGCTTCTGTGACTGTTCCAATTATTGGTGCTGATTTTTTGTGTGCTCATGGTTTGTTGGTTGATGTTGCTAATCGTAGACTCATAGACGCTGTGACTTTTGCTACTTTTCCCTGCGAGTCTGGAGGTGTTGGGTCGGTTCCGCACGCAACTTTTTCAACGTCCGGCGATGTTTTTCAGAGCCTTCTTGCTGACTTTCCGTCTCTAACCACACCAGCTTTTTCCTCTGCGGTTGCTAAACACGGAGTGGAGCACTTCATTCCTACAAGTGGTCCGCCGGTTTTTGCGCGCGCACGGCGTCTTGACGCGGGAAAATTGGCCTGCGCCAAGGAGGAGTTTGCTACTATGGAGAGGTTAGGAATAGTGCGGCGCTCTAACAGCCCCTGGGCCTCTCCCCTTCACATGGTGCCTAAGGCTGATGGATCCTGGCGCCCATGCGGTGACTTTCGCCGTTTAAACAACGTGACAACTCCGGATCGTTACCCGATCCCTCACATTCAAGATTTTTCGGTTCGGTTGTCTGGTGCGTCCGTGTTCTCGAAAGTGGACTTGGTGCGCGGGTATCATCAGGTTCCGGTGCACGTAGATGATGTGCCTAAGACCGCAGTGATCACCCCATTTGGGCTGTTTGAGTTCCTCCGGATGCCGTTTGGACTCAAGGGGGCAGCGCAGACCTTTCAGAGGTTAATGGATTCGGTTTTGCGTGGTTTGTCGTTCGTGTTCGTCTATCTTGACGACATCTTAGTGGCCAGCTCGTCTCTGGAAGAGCACCACGCACACCTCAGAGAGGTTTTCCGGCGCTTGGATGCCCACGGCCTGATTGTTAACCCCGCAAAGTGCCAGTTTGGGTTGCCGGTGATCGATTTTCTGGGTCATCGGATTTCAGCAAGTGGCGCAGTTCCATTGCCAGCCAAGGTACAGGCTGTTACAGATTTCCCCCGCCCGGCTGTGGTTAAGTCTCTACAAGAGTTTTTGGGCATGGTGAACTTCTACAACAGGTTCATTCCGCACGCTGCCCATCTTATGCAGCCGCTTTATGATGGCTTGCGTTCTAAGAAGGCTACTGATCCTGTTGTCTGGACTTCAGAGCGGATTGTTGCTTTTGATGGGGCTAAGTCTGCCTTAGCTGAGGCAGCTCTCCTTGCTCATCCTGATCCGGATGCGCGTATTGCCCTGACAACGGATGCTTCTGATGTGGCAGTCGGGGCTGTGGTTGAGCAGCACGTGGCTGGTACGTGGCAGCCTCTCGCGTTCTTTAGCCGTAAGTTGCGGGACTGCGAGCGGAAGTATAGCGTTTTCGACCGCGAGTTGTTGGCTCTGTTTTTGGCTACCCGGCATTTTCGCTTTTTGTTGGAAGGTCGTTCTTTTACCGCTTACGTGGACCATAAGCCGCTGACGTTTGCGATGTCTAAAGTTACTGATCCCTGGTCAGCGCGTCAGCAACGTCATCTTGCGGCTATTTCAGAGTTCACGACTGACATACGTCACGTTGCCGGTAAATCCAATTCAGTCGCTGACTGTCTTTCACGCGTGCTGGTTTGTCCTGTGCTTCTCGGGACAGATTTTTCAGCTATGGCTGCGGAACAGGTCGAGGATGCGGATATCCTTGCCCTTCGCTCTACGGGTTCAGGGCTGAAGCTTGAAGAGACAGTGTTGCACGAAGGTGGTCCGACTCTCCTGTGTGATGTGTCCACGGGTCGACCTCGCCCCATAGTTCCGGCAGGTTGGAGGCGGCGGGTATTTGACTCCGTGCACTCTCTCTCGCATCCTGGTGTGCGCGCGTCAGTTAAACTGGTCAGTTTCCGTTTCGTTTGGCCAGGTTTGCGCAAAGACGTTAGGGGATGGGCAGCTTCTTGTGTTGCGTGCCAGCGTGCCAAGGTGCATCGGCATACTAAAGCTCCTCTTGAACCGTTTCCGATCCCTGCCAGACGTTTTGATCATGTGCATGTGGATCTGGTCGGCCCACTCCCATCTTCGAGGGGTTTTACTCATTTGCTCACTATGGTGGATCGTACTACAAGGTGGCCTGAGGTGGTTCCCCTCTCATCCACCGCATCGGCGGATGTGGTTGGTGCTTTCCTCTCGGCCTGGGTTGCCCGTTTTGGTGTTCCCTCGGATATTACTTCTGACCGGGGCCCCCAGTTCATTTCAGAGCTTTGGACAGGGATGGCGCGCTCCCTAGGGGTGCAAGTTCACCGTACAACAGCGTACCACCCTCAGGCTAATGGGCTATGTGAACGTTTCCACCGTTCTCTTAAAGCGGCTCTGCGTGCTTCCCTTGTCGGTGACAGCTGGGTGGACCGTTTGCCGTGGGTCCTTCTCGGGTTGCGTTCAGCCCCTAAGGAGGATCTCGATGCGTCTTCTGCAGAGTTAGTTTTTGGTCAGCCGCTTCGTATTCCGGGTGAGTTTTTGTCAGAAGCAGCAGCTCCGGTTTTCCGCTCCTCTATGGACAGTTTTTTGTCCGGCGGCTCTTCGGCTCCTGGTCCAATGCATCATTGTTTTCCGCGGTCATTTGTGCCTTTGGCACTCAATTCGGCTCGTTTTGTTTTTGTACGCCGCGATGCCCACCGCTCCCCCCTCCAGCCTCCATATGATGGTCCATTTCGTGTGCTTGATCGAGGTGCCAAGGGTTTTCTGTTGGATATGGGTGGGCGTAAAGAGTTGTTAACTGTGGATCGCCTTAAGCCGGCCTACGTTGTAGCAGGTGAGACTGTGTTACCCGGTCAGGTTCCCCGTCGTGGCCGTCCTCCTACCAGACCTTTGGCTCTGTCTCCTGCTGCTGACTGTGTCTCCCCGCCTGTGATGGACCATACTGTTCCTGTGCGCTCCACTGATGACCACTCTGTTTTGCAGGTTCCTCGCCCTGACTCCGTGGTTCGGCGCAGTCGTTTCGGCAGGCCTATTAAGCCCCCGTTGAGAGACTGATTTGTTTTTGTGTGCCATGTTCCCTTCTGGGTGTTCGGGGGGGAGCTGTGTGGTGTACAGGTTATACAGGGTCTCTCACCCAGAGGGTCGGGGGGTTTAGGGGAGGGGACAAGACCCTAGGAGAGGCACATGTGGTTTTGGTTCATCAGTCTATCTCTGGCTTAAGAAGAATAAAGTTGGCTTACTTGCAACTAGCTTGTTTCTACTTCTTGCTGCCACAGTGTGACATTTAGCCTACACTGAAGTATTGCACATTCTCATCCTTTTTAACAGAGCATGGCTGGACAGCAGCAGGATGCTTCCTCAACTTCCACTGCACAGATTGACACAGTGAGATGGATGTTCAGTAAACACCAGAGGTTCAGTCCATGGAATTCATGTGCAACTGTATAATTTAATGTCCTTTATGTATTCCCAGTTACCAGTAAAACAGATTTACAAACTGCACTTGTTGAGGAAAAATACAAAAAACAGATAAAGAAATGCAATACTTGGACCACCAGATTAGGAGGGCAGATCTGGAAATTGAAATACTGGAGCACAAGTTAGAGGTGGGTGCAGGTCACAGGTGAATTATGTTAACTACTGGAACATGAACTAAACTAACTCTTTTATTTGTGGGAAATAAAGAAGACCAAATGAAATGTATGTCATGTCTTTATTTGACTGCTGTGGTGGTGATGATGGTGACTTAAACTGAGATGGTTAAAAAAAAAAAAGAAGCTAGGTCATGAAAATGATCACTAATTATCAATACAGACTGAAATGAAACACTTTATTGTGATTCATTTTTCAGATTTATCGCCCAGCTTTAATTTCCAGCTTAAAAGACACATTTCTAGAAGTTCTGACATTTACCATCTCATGAATTAGATATGTTTCCTTTGAAGCAATATTGGGGTTAAAGCGAGTTTTTTTAAAAAAAAGGAGAAAACTTTCCTTACTTGTGATTTCTATTCATGATTATATGTAATGTTTAAAGTCTATTCTGTTTGATCGTCGCTGCAGCCCGAGTCTTCATGCAATTTCTAACACATGTGACTCAACACCATATAAAATCCTGATGATGTGCAGCGGCCGGATTCTCAACAGAGAAGCTCATTTATTTTCTACTGTCTCTGTCTTTCTGTCTGCACAGTGAGAACAAACCCAAGAATTAACAACTTTGGGATCCTCTTTGCATGCTGTGTCCTTCATGACGATTTCAAGACACTTTAACTGTGGCAGTGTTATTAAAAAGGAAGGAGCTGTTCATTTTTTCCACTCACCCATTGCGAAAAGGGAGTCGCTGGATGTCTGTGAGATCAGTTACTCTGCTGCAGATCCATTTCCTGATCTAACGAAACACACATTGAACACATATTTGGAAAATCAGTAATTTTACGTTATAATCAAAGAGGAAATAGTAGAGCTGACAGATATGTATGCGCATTTCTTTTCTGTTCTAATTACTCCACCAAGGAACACAGTGGACTTATGTGACGATCAGTGTTTGTTTGTCTCTCTGTCTGTGCAACATTACTCAAAAAACGGAAAACTGGATTTGGATGAAATTTTCAGGGAAGGTCAGAAATGACACAAGGACCACCTGATGAGATTTTGGCAGTGATGTGGCTTATAGTCTGGATCCACGGATTTGTAAAAGATTTCTGTATCATTGCGTCACTTTAACTATGACAACAAGTGAATGCTATGTCAGCTGCCTGTTGACGATCGCATGATTGCGATCCTACTACAAATCGACCGTCGCAGACTGATCGGGACTTATGTTGGAAATAATACAAGGAACAACTGATTAAATTGTGGGGGTGTTTCTTAGTCCCATCAATTCTGGCCACCCGCCGACGATGACATGATTGCGATCCCACTACAAATCCACCACTTTGGACTTATCAGTTGGAAATGATACGATTGAGCAGCCTTGGCAGAGTACTGCATTCTCCAAGTGCTTTTCTTGTTCTGTTTGTGGCACAAAAGTACACATAAATGAAAGTATAAAATGCTTTAAGATGAGAAAATAAAGATGAAGAAGAAGCTTTTATTTATCACAGTGGAGTCTGCAGAAAAGACCTCAGAATCAACTATTTGAAAATTCAGTGAACAAAGAAAAAGGGATATTGTGTACATCTGAGTAGGTATGAAGACCTACAAGGTACCAGGAACTGTTTCAAAGATGAATGGCAGTTAAAATAAGCATATGGATTGAAGCTGCAACCATTCAAGCAATTCATACACACAGTGAGTTCTTTATGGACCTGTTTTGTTAAAGCACGAGAATGCAAACATAGTAAACCCACTTATGATTCCATGTCCCCACGTCTTTCCCCTAGTACTGTTGGCAGTGCCCCAGGAAAACATGTCAGGTTGCAAACCACCAACAAGCTGGGATATGCAAGACTGCATTTCGTTGTACTCTGTGCAATGACACTAAAGTTGATTCTGATCTTATAAAAATCATAAACCATATCTGATTTAAACTTGGTTTTAGTCATCCAGTGCAGTAACTTTCTGCTCCTGCACCACTTACAGCCCTTCAACTTAAAGGCTGCATTATTAACTATTAAATTCATCTTCAACTAGTTTTGTAATACAATCAATATGAGGCTCAAAGGAGAGGTAAGAGTCAAACTAGATTCCAAGATAACTGAAAAATAAAGAATTTTCTAAAGGGGTAACTTATTACTAATTTAAATCAAACAGACATGAGAAACTGTGTTAGGTACCAACCATCACAGTTCAGGACTTTTTTCTATTTAAGACAGTAGCACATATCTCACAATCAGAATTCTTTAATTTTGAATATATAATAAGCTGATCACGGCAGTTATTGACCAACCAGCATGAGCCTGAATCTAAGCCCAATCCTTTCCCTACATCGGCTGTCGCATAGGTGTTTTAATTAAAAATATATCTATATTACATGCAGCAGCCTCATTCAATTGCTGATTAAATTATGTAACAAGTTAAGCACAATCGACAGTAGTCCTTTGCTGATATTGCTATTTTAATTCATAGACATGATATGGTTGCAAAGGCCACTGTCACATTTCACTGGTAGATAAAAATCCTGTGTTAATTCATTCTAGCTTGATGTAACATACACGTGCAAATCAGAGATCATTGAGCATCACAAAAGACTTTATCGTGGTGCCGCTTGACTAGTGAAACTCTCATAATGTCCTCTGCTTGCCAACACACAACTGCCCACCTAAACCTTGGAAAATTGTTCACTGTGCCTCTGACATGCATGTTAGTTTCTTTTTAGATGCATTTTTGTGTCCAAACAACTAGAAACTATAGTAACTATAAAATATAGTAAATATAGCCCATTAAATCTGTACCAGAGTGCATGCTATTCTACACAACAGTTGGATTTTTCTACTTTCACAGTGGTTGGACTGTCAGACCAACCACCACTGCTATCCCTGGAGCTACGCTGCTAGCGTGGCTAAAAAAAGGCATTCAGGAGTTTGTCTCCCTTTGGAGAAACAGTAGAAGTAGCACAGATCCGCCAAACCCCAACTTTAACTGACATTGCGAGTTCTGCATTAGAGCTACAACTCATCGCCCCGCTGTCTTCTATAAAACAGACTTCAGTTATGCGACCTCCCACACTCTTAAGGGCTTTGTTTCTGCAAAGTGGAGAGATGAAGCAAAGACAGCCTGAGGCTAGTAATCCGGTTATGTCTTTCTCAGGTGAACAGGGAGCTCGGATCTTGAGGCCTCGGGACATAACAAAAAGTATGATATGACACTCGTAGCCCTGGGGGTCATTTGCCATACAGCATAATTAATCTAACATGTCACGTTCAGCTTGTTAACGCCGCTGTTCAAAGTAAAACAAACGAGCGCCGCCACACATCGTCCACTTCTGCATTGTCAACAAGGATTCCTTTGAGATCTAATGGATAAAAAGGGGCTGGAATCATGAATAATGTATCACTGTGTATTAATTTCATGGTCTGCTATCATCCTGGACAATAGCACAACGTCCTGCAGGGATGTTACGCAACTCTCCCTGCTGGAGCGAGACTTTATGCTAAATAAGGAGTTGTTGAAAAGGATGTCTGCATTTCTTTTTTGACATCTTACTAAATCCCAACGACATGACGGCCTTAACAGTGTGACATTAACGTTCATGTTTTTTTAATGTCTTCTTAATAAGGGCCCCAGCTGTGGTTAGTGCTCTTAATCAAATCTTGATTACATTAATCAGAATACATGGATGATATTGTATTAATGAAGCAGGAGCAGGCTCATTTCCATAAGGTGTACATGCAACCTATTTGCCACAATATGAGTGTTTTTTTTTAATGGCTCTATCATATTTGACACATGATTAATTGGATAATATCCGCACACAAACCTGTTGTTTTTTCTAAACCACATTTTATTTGTATTCTTAACTAATGCGTTGATTAAAAAATGAATTAAATGAAGCGATACTTTCCTAAATCACCAGCATTATGTTAATCACTGACATTTAGCAGCATTGAAATGTAAGGTAACTTTTTCACACAAGCTAAAGGTGCATGTCTGTGTTTTTTGCTTGATTTTCATTTGATGCCATTTTGTTATTATACTTTTTGCCCCACATTTACTTTACTTGTAATAACGGCAGCTTTAGCTACAAGGATTTTATATACAAAACAGGATTTCGGCATATAAATACATGTAGATTACATGCTGAAAATGTAAAATCATTATTGTAAGTCAGCTACAACATTGACAAGTTATGAACTGTGACTCGACAGATATTTGGTCGTGCAACTTAATAAAGAGTTAAAATCTTAGTAGCGGATGAGTTTTTTTATTTAGCACAAAGTCCTCGGGAAAAAAACACTTCCTACATTTCCCACAATGCATCCAATAGCATATTTTTCATGGTCTATACATCTATCAAACCGCATGTCTTTAAGGTGGTAAAAACAATAGACTTCATATAAAAGATGGGAAACCTTGAACCTGCATTCTTTCTAGCAACCAGTAGGGGGCGACTCATCTGATTATATACAAGTCTGTGTTTAGTTCTCTATTTATTTGTTACCTCAATAAACATTTTCCTACTGACATTTATGGTTTCAATCACCAGTTTCAAGTTTACTTTAATACAGCATGATGTTCATTTTGTAAACTTGTGGTCAAATTTACAGGAAATACAGGATAAAGCAGGGGATGTGTTAGGATGGGGATGTAGTGCTGGATGCAGCCAACCAATGAATGGATCCAAATACAGCAGATGCAAAAACATCATGACGTAGAAATTATGTAGTGATACAAAAGGAAAAACATTTGTTACAAGTGTAAGGAGCATTTTAGAGATTTATATATTTTCATTTTTTAAATGTGCTTCATTTTCCGCATTATCTCATCATGGCAGCTCCATTAAGCTGAGCTTGTAAAAGATGCCAAAATAACAAGTAGCAAACAAACTGAAAGTCCATCAGTTCACAGTATCTTGTCCCTTTTCTCCCTTGTTTTGTTTTTGTAAGTCCTCCACAAGTTGGTCTTTGTGTAGTCTGTGGTTCAGCTGGCAGAACAGGTTTTCTGCTAACTGTAAGTGGTGGTTTGGTTCCCAGCTCCTCTGGGTGCCAAAGTGTCCTTGGTCAAGACACTGAACCTGAAACTGCTTCTGATCCTAGATTGTTTTTCCCCCTGATAGTAGTCTGACTTACAGGATGTAGGTTGCCACTGTAAGCCTGCTATTGGCTGATTATCTCAGTCTTCATTTTCCTCCCCTTCTGCTATATCTATGTTACTGTTTTCTTCGTCACGGCAAACAACAGTAACCTCCAGGCAGCAACTTACTGAAAATTTAAGTTTTGCCGAGGATTTGCATCATGCAGTCAGGCTGCTTGACTATTTGTTTGTGGTGGATTGTCCATTTTAATTACCGTCTCCCTGCATGCAAATGTTTCACCACAAGAATTCCAGTCGTCACTATTTTGAAGGAACATCAAAGCCGCATCCTTCTCTCAGCCCCGCCCATTATTAATGGTTTAAGGAAATACAAAACAACCAGAGTTTTGGAGAATAATACTGCGGTGCAGCCAGAGACAACCTGGATACAAGCCAAAGTCGCATGGGTGACGGTGTCTGACCCTCTGATGATCACAGGAATCACTGATGATGTGTTCAGGTGCATCAGGATGATGTATGTATAAAGCGGCACAGGAAAACCCTCTACAGCGGAGGAGACGGCACACACCGACTCTCTGACCTTTGCAAATCAGATGATGTAGCATCTTTACATACTGCTGCTCTCTCCAGTCACGTTTCCAAGACTGTCCCCATCGTGTTTTTTATTCAAAGTTCTTTTAAACACACACACACACACACACACACACACACACACACACACACACACACACACACACACACATGAACATAATTGAATTCAGAGCAGGAAGTCTCTGAGCTGCGAATGTTCTCCTTTATCTGGCCACCGACTGAGTCAGATGTGAATCTTTTTACTGCTATCTTTGATAGCACCGGTCTAATGTTTATCTTTTGGATGAATAATGGCCACCAGGGAAGTCTTCAACAATTATAATCTATAGGCGGAAAGAGATGTAGATTTCGGAGTAGCACGTTCCTGATGGTGGAGGAATTAATCCATGATGCCGTTTTGCGATGTGACTGACGTTTCCTCACAGGTCGAAGAAAACAGCAACAACATCCTTTTCAGGCCTTTATCAAACTGAGAAACATTTCTCTTTAAACCTTGTACAAATGCTTTGACCCCTGCTGCCTGGAAATTAATACAACCCATGATTAATATCTTGCAATCACGAAGAAATGAGCCTTATAGAAATGCATCTAATTACAATAATACAATGTGGGTCTAGTTGAGAATTCTCCACTGCCCCCAGCTAGTTCATTTAGCATCGCCATAACTTAATGAAAGATGGATGCTAATATTGAATTCATGCCATTTAGGGTTCATTATGCTAATAAATCTCGTGTACGGTTAAATGGCACAAAACTGCTTGGCCATGTTTCCACAGCAACCATTTTATTATTAACTGCCAGAATCATAAATATGACAAGGAAAGAAAATGTGAGCTGTTTCCAGGCCAAAACCCACACAGGTGACACGTCTAGATTCAGAAACTTCACAGAGGCTGGTGCGGGGTAGTTTGCATACTTTATATGGGGAATCGACGTTTTGGGGCTTCTTGACCTTTCTGCTGATCTGACCACGGCCGTGAATGACAAGTGCATTGATTCCTGCAATGCGTGCTTTGTTCCTACATTAAAGGTGAAAGCACTGCTGTGAAAGGAAACCACAGAGAGCCACAAATGTGATAATACCCATCCAAGCCACTGATAATCTGCTCTTCAGCAGCCTCTTTTATTATGATGCAATCGACGCACGTTCTAGTGGCAAGAGATCACTTCCTAAAGCCCTTTTTTATGCTGAATTTCCTTTTAATGGCGAATTTAAGATGAGAATTAATCATCCTTATCGCAGCGAGCAAATAAGTGGCTGTCATGCTGCACCTACTGCAAGCCATCCTTGCTTCAGGGATTCAGATATCATTGGCGAGAGGCTCTTATTGTCCCGCTGAAGAGGAAACATTGCTGTAACAGAGGACATAAATAACCTTGAGCTCTCATCGACAGCTTGTTACTCAGTCTTCATTAGCAAAAGCGGCCTATAAATCACAGCCTGGGAATGATTAGCTCAACATATGAGCTATGGTGTGTGTCAGCGAGGAGGGAGTCAGGGAGGATACAGAGGAGAACACCGAGTAATCTGATTACACTCGTTTGAGTAACTAAATACAGGGAATTAATTGTGACACAAAAAAGAAACTGTAATTCCACTAAAGTTGCAGACAAAAAGAGGTAATCAGATTAACAAATTGGGATTATTTGAGTCTTTCATTCCACGTGTAGTATGTAATGTGCAATACCTCATATCCTCATTTGCCAGGTGTAATATTTAAGCTTGATATGTAACATTCCAGTTTAATTTGCAACATTTTGATTGTACGTGCAATATTTTAATTTCACATACAACACGGTCAATTAAATGTGCAATATTACATTTTAATTTTCATTATCATGTGTGATATTACCTATAATCTCAGTATAATAACCAGCATTGCTTTTTAGCCTTATTCTAGCCGTATTTCGGTTTAGTTATTTTATGTCAGTAATGTATCATACTTATATCTTATTGCTTTTCTACTTTTGGCCATTGCATTTCTTATGCAATGTCCTTTTTTTCTGAGCAATGTCTGGCACAAGAATTTTCTTTGGGAATAATAAAGTATTATCTTCTCTTATTTTATCTTATCTTTTCGTTAAACCTCCCAATCTCCTTCCCACAATCTCATTTGCATTACAGAATACATTTAAATAAAAGGTAAGTAATCATGCTACATTATTATAACACTTTGATACTTGGATTAGATAAATGTTTTCATAGTTAATTATTAATGGTATCAGAATACATTAGTATAGTACTATTTGAAAGCAAGCCTCCAACTGTGTATGATTCTTTTCCTTTGAGACTAAAGTAATCTGGGTTTCAGTCTGAGGTATTTTCTTCAAATCCAGCAGCATCGGTTTTGCTATAAAAATGCGCTAAAGCCTGAAAATGTATTCATGTCACACTTGTTGCACCACACATAATGGATGCCCTGCGCTCCACACTGACTCACTCTCCAGCAGATGATTTTAGGGACCCTGAAAGTAGTTCCCCTGCAATTTTCGACCTTTGAAAAGCTTCCCACCTCTGCCTGGCTCCCCTGGGGTTCTTGACAGTGGTGCAGCCCTGGGCATCATCAAAGCCCTTCTGCGAAATGTCTGACATCGAAGCACCTCGTGCCACATTCTGCAGGCTCTGCACCCCTACAATGATCGCTCTGGAAATGTCTGCCAGTTTAGCTCTGCAGGTAGTAATGGGAGTTCCATCTCGCTTCCCAAATG
The DNA here is from genome assembly GCF_022539595.1 of Amphiprion ocellaris. Lineage (NCBI taxonomy): Eukaryota > Metazoa > Chordata > Actinopteri > Pomacentridae > Amphiprion > Amphiprion ocellaris. Next base: position 36,382,298 of record NC_072769.1, read on the forward strand.
ACCTGCCTTTACTCTGAGGCTTATTTCCTATATGTCATTCTCTTGCGTCCTGTCAGAGGTAAGCTGACAGTAATACGGCTAACTAACAGCACCCCATGAGAATCATGGTACCACAATTACAGTTAGGACTGAACCCAGAGTCTGGCAGTGACTCTTTTTCTCACTTCAGCGTGTTGAGCAGAGCAGAAACAGCCTCATATATCATCTGTTTGTGGGATGCTGTTTGTTGTTTATCTGACCTGTACGTGAGGCCCTGATGACCTTTTTCATTATCTTTGTGATGGTATTTGCTTTTTATGTTCCCGCCGTACAAAGACAGAGGCGGAATCGTTTAAATTGCAATGTTATTGCAGCACAGCTGATATTGGTGCAAAGATTTAAAGTCCACTCCACTCCAGAATGTGCTTTGTTTGCTGTTAGGTCCCTGGGATGTTTCAGCTCCACTGTGCAGAATGATCCGTTTTCAGAGTTTGACATTAGATGACTGGTTTCAAATTCTTCTGCTAAAATTGGAAAGTTATATACCTGCAAGCAGCATTTCCTGATCCAACAAGAAAATTACACCAGTGCGACGTGAAAACTGGAAGCCTGCATTGCACAAACACTGAGATTGGCTTTTAAGGAGACATCTTACTCAAGCAACACAACTTTGAAATTAAAAATGTTTGCATTTTCATAAATTATAGATTTTAAGCGAGGGTGGATTCAAAGATATCATTTAAAGAGCCCATATTCTGCATAATTACAGACTCATAATTTTACTTTTGGGATCTATGAGAATATATTTATTTGCTGTATGAAAAAACACATTTTCTCAGGCTGCACAGTGACATGGTGGTTAGCACCATCGCCTTGTAGCTTGAAGATCCCCAGTTCGTGTCCTGGTCTGGGCCTGGGATCTTTCTGCATGGAGTTTGCATGTTCTCCCTGTGCATGTGTGGGTTTTCTCCGGGTACTCCGGCTTCCTCCCACAATCCAAAAATATGCTGAGGTTCACTGATCATTCTAAATTGCCTGTAGGTGTGAATGTGAGAGTGATTGTTTGTCTGTATATGTAGCCCTGTGATAGACTGGTGACCTGTCCAGGTGTCCCCTGCCTTTACTCCAAGTCAGCTAGGATCGGCTCCAGCCCCCCCCCCATGACCCTAATGAGGATTAAGCAGTGTATAGATAATGGATGGATATACATTTTCCTCAGATTTTTTTCCACATTAAAAGCAGAAAACCCATATGAAAACGTGGAAAATGCAGCACCAAAAAGTCATCAAAAAAATACAAAAACAGCAACAAAACAACCACATTTATGTCTGATTTGTCAGTGACCTAATAAAGAAAGCTCAATATTATTTGGTAACTTATTGAAGGTAGAAGAACCTCTACAGACAGACAAAAGTTCTTGCCAATTAATTTGTGGACTATGTATCGCTAGATTTTTTGCACATTCATAAAAATTAACAGCTAATAGTCTTTTTCTCACAGAAGAAGTGCGGTGCATTAATATAACAGTTTTCATGAGCAGCTGAAGATTTGGTATTAAAGAGCCTATATTATGCACATTTACAGATTCTTAATTTCATCTTTTTGTGTGAAATTTCTAGTATTTGCTAGTAATTACTGATTTAATAATTGCAGGTTATTAAATCCAGCATTTTTTCATTATTGTTTTTTGTTTGTTTGTTTTTTAAAGTTTCTCAATTTGGCAATTTAATTTTAAAATGTAATGTTTTGCCTCAGATACAGATGCCTCTGTCTGACCCTCAGCCTTATCTGGTTTCACGTCACGAGTAGCAGTCAATTAGCATGTAAGGATAAATGCGGAAAAGTTCTCTTTTGATTAAACATGTAAAACATAAATACATTAACATATTTCAACAATGTTTTGTTTTGGAGTTTGTGTTATTCTCATCTTTGACATCAGTTTTTTTATTTTTACTTCATTTTTCCTTTATCACTAATAAATAGCACCATATTGGCTGAACCAAAAAAATGACTTGCATCTGCACATGCATTTCCACTTCAGTGCGGGTTCAATATTGCTGATATTTTTGCTTTCATTTACCATAACTCTGAATATTTTTGCAGAAGCTCTACTTTTTTTTATTTTATTCTGTGAATCCTTGAACCTGAAAAGCACAAACTTGAAACGTGATTAAAGTAAAATTATTATTGTCAGATGTAGTGTTTGAAACTGGTTCTGGGTCCTAGTGGGGCAAAAAAAAAAAATCAATTCATGCAGATATAAGCGCACACAAAATCCCTCACACATTTCAAGGAGAACAAGTGGAGCATCCAGACATTATCTGACAAATAGCTCAAGCTCCCCGGACTATTACTGCAGATTAGAGAAGCACGAAACAAAGTAGATGAGCCAAGTAAGACCCACTTCCAGCCTCTTCTTTTTTTTGGATAATGCATATTCATTAGACGGAGCCGGATAGTGCGGTGTGGAGATCACGCCGGCATTCACACTGAAACTTGATAACCGCTGATACGCTGGTCTGCCTCCCATATGCTCCACTAATGAGGTCAGAGCGAGTCTCACACTCTTCTGAGTGGTCCAGCTGCCTTATAATAAGTCTCCATGTTTGTGTATGCTAATGATCCTGCTGCTAATAATCTCATTTAGAAACCTGCCAACATTTCACCGTCTCAGATCGCCGATTCTCCACCAATCAACGCATGTTTCTGAAATATGACACACACTCATTCTAAAAATAAGTCAGGGGATGTATTCCAACTACTTATTTAAATACATGTTTGCAAGAAAAAAAAATAGAATGACATAACAACGCCACCTCAACTTAATATTGAACGTAATTTCAACTCAATTTGTTGTTTGTGCTGTCAAGATTTAAGTATTCAAACACACAACTGTAGTTCAAAATTGTAGAAAAACTAAATTCTATTGTTTACCACTACCACTACACAAAAAAGTAAAAAACACTGGAGAAATTCTAATTGGAGCGACCTACTTTAATAGATGTTTGTCAACTTAAAAATCTGCCTTCATAATTATGGTAATTAAGTGCATATTACATAAAAAATCGTTATAAATAATGTGAAAATACTAGTTGGAGCAACTTCATTGTTTATGAGTAATCAGCTTAACAACTTATACAGAGCTGGTCTCCTTTCATAAGCTTGTGAATCTGTTGTTGAGTCTCTCCTATGTACAAATTTATGCACTCTTCAGACTTGAACATAGGAGAGACTAAACAGAGAGAGCACCTCTCAGGACAAAGCTCAGCAGTTCACTAACAACAGCAGTATGTACACATTTTGGACAGCGAGGACAGATGGTTCGAGAGAGGAGTGAAGGAAGCCATCCATGTCCAACTGGAACAGCCATCTCTAAACCAAGGAGGGGTCGGTAGCATCACTTATCAGGACCTATTACACGGAGATAAGGTCTCTCCCCAGAAAGTTCCACCATCGTTAACATCTTCAGTCATTCCTGCAGTGGCAGATTAACTGACAGCTCTATCACCATGATTGCTGTTGCTGATGGACCACCTGGTTCCACAACATTCACACCTTGAGGCAGGTGAGTCCTGGGTCATTAATGGGTCATTGGTCATATTAGCTGGAGTGACTATAAATTCTGTAACTCCCCATAAGTCAGGTACAACTGAAGAAGCCTCTTGGATGAGAAGCAAAATGTCTTCAAGAACCCACAAGAGAAGCCCAGTTGTTTTCTACTGAAGCTCTTTCAATTACCACGACCTGGATGACTGAGGATCTACACATATATACAACCACAAAGAGACACAAAATATCTACAAATAGCTATAAACCAGTTACAAATAGATTAAAAAGACCACAAAGAGACCCAAAACAGGCATAAAACAACCACAAAGAGGGGCAGAAACACTTTGGAGAGTCAAAGCAAATACAAAAAGACATAAAACAACCACAAAGAAACAAACAACACTACAAATAGAAACACACAAAAAGACCATGGAGAAACAAACAGACAGAATGACGACAAAGAGAAGCAAAACAAGCACAAACAGACACAAAATGGCTGCAAAGAGACAAAAATACCACAAAAATACACAAAAGCACCACCACAAAAACCAAAACGTAATAGAGATACAAACACACAAACAAGCATAAAATCACCACAGAGACAACCACAAAAGTCCCGAGATGACCATTAGGACAAACAAACTACAAAGAGATACAAAAGGATGATGAAGACACCAAACACCCACATATAGGGATAAAGAGACTACAAATAGAAGCAAAATGACCACAAATCTACTACACAACCTGCAGACAGAGAGCAGCCTCAAAAAGCAAAAAAACACCACGAAGAGAACAGAAAACTACCTAAACAGGACACAAAAACACCACTGAGACACAAACCCCTGCAAAGACCAATGCATCTTTGACAAAGACACACAAAACAACCACAAAGAGATACATAAGGACCATGAAGACACAAAACACCTGCAAACAGACACAAAATGACCCTAAAGAGACAGAAAACAACTACAAGAAGACAGAAAATAATCGCAAATACAAAAATGGAGTTACAAAAAGCATGCCAACAAACATCAAACCACCACAAAGAAACAGAAGACAACCAGCAAACAGCCACAAAGAAACTCACAATGGCTACATAGAGGTGGCTGTGTGTTTGTTGTGGTTGTTTTGTCCTAATTTAAGAAATAAATGATGTAAACTGTAGCAGTAGCATTATTTTTTAGAGTGTAAAAGCTATGAAATATGACAGCATAGTTGGTAAAAATGGGAAGCCAACATCGAGCACGTGAAAAATATTGTAGATATGATGAAGTTATGATAACAAGCTGTTGTAATGCTTAGTTCAGTAAAGATTTTTCGCTGCTGAAAATGTTCAGTCACGTCAGGTATAAATGAAAAGCTCCTGAGCTCCTCCACACTACCAATCTGCTGCTTTTAGCTGAGAAAGGGAATATTCTCTTAGTTACAACATGAAGGCCATTGACAGAATCTGCTGATTTATGCGAACTCATTTTGAAAAAATCCATATTCTGTCATTAAAAAACTCGTCCTCGCCTGCCTTGTCGCTACTAATCCGATTGCTGTTGCTCTAACAAATGAACAGCAAGTGGACAAGTCGTGTTTTCTTCTTTTGACAGCAGCACAAACCTGCTGCTGCGTAGCAACAACTGGCACAAAAACGGCAGATTTGAATGTGAAATTACAAAAAAAAAAAATTTTTTTAAATCCCATGTGAAATGATATATTCAGTTAATCATGTGAGAGTACATGTGGTTTGTCATTGCTATTTGACAGTTTAATTTGATGTCCCCAAGACACAGGTGTCATTTCCAGCATAATGGCGTAGCTGCTGGACCAGAAAGGACAGCTTTAATTTCAAAATTACATTGATTAAGTTCTAATTTCTATTATTAATTCACAAGGTATCTTTACCTCTGACAAATTTATGGCAAATATTGTGGGCAGTAAATGTAAAATTACTCATAATTGCATTGACCTTGACCCACATTAACTGTATAATAAAAAGGAAGTGACCTCAAGTTCACCTCTTCAACCACGTCACTGATGTTTCCTCAGACGAAAGAAGCAGAAGTGATACAAAAAGACCACTAAAACACAAAACACCCTCAAACAGACATAAAAGGAACTCCAAAAGAAGCGAAACAACAAAAAATAGTCTCAAAATTACCCAAAACAGATTCAAAACACCTGTAAACAGACACAAAAAGGCCACAAACCGACAAAAATCCCGACAAAGAGATAAAGACCAACAAGATTCACTTGTAAGGAATCGAAAAACCTTGAAAAAAGACACACAAAACAATCAAAAGAGACACAAGACAAATGCAATCAGATGCAAAAAGACAGCAAAGAGACAAAAAAACCCCCAAAGAGACAGAAAACAACCAGAGGAAGACACAAAATAACCACAAAACAAAAACTATCACAACACACAACAAGATCACAGAGATACAAAAAAATCTGCAAACATAAAACCACCACAATAAAAAAAAAACAAAAAAACTACCTCAAATCCCAAAAAGACACAAAACAACCACACATAGAAACAAACCCACCACAACACGTCCAAAAAAAGACCATGAAAATGCAAAACACCTGAAAACAAAAACAAAACTACCACAAAGACACACAAAACAACCACAAAGAGAAACATGACAACCATAAAGGCACAATGAACACAAAACCACAACACACAAAAGACCATGTAGATACAAAATAATCTGGAAACAAACATAAAACCACCACAAATAAACATCCTCAAAGAGAAACAAGACAATCATAAAAACACACAAAACAAGTACAAAGAGATACAAAACAACTGCAAAGAGACAAAAAAGGTAGGACAGAGACAGAAAACACCATGAAAAGATACAAAAGAACTACAAAAATACACAAAACCACCACAAATAGAAATAAAGGCACCACAACTTCAAAAAAACACCATGAAAATACAAAACACCTGCAAACAAACATAAAGCCACCACAAAGACACACAAAACAACCACAAAAACAAACAAGACAACCACAAAGATACATAAAACCACTACAAAGAGATACAAACAGACCATAGAGACACAAAATGCCTGCAAACACACATAAAAAGACAACAAAGAGAAGCTAAACGACAAACAAACGGACTCTAAACACCTGTAAACGGACACAAAATGGCTGCAAAGGGACAAAAAATATCTCCAAGTGACAGAAAACCACCAAATGAAGACACAAAAAGACAATGAAAATACACAACACAATCAAAGAACAAAAAAAACTTCAACAAAGACACAAAACAACCATAAAATGACAGCAAAATCTGTCATTATTGCATTGACCTTGACACTGTATTGGCCTGATCTGGAGAATAAAATCAAAGTGACCCCCTGTTCACCTCCTCAGCATGTTTCCTCAGCAGACGGAAGCAGAAGCAGCTTCAAATCTATGTTTTGCTCCAGTCCCTGGCGTGAGTTTGCTTTCACTTGTTCCCAGGCCAAAAAAGCATGTAACTAAATTACTTTGACAACAGTCGTATTGACATTTCTCAAAGCAGTGCACGATAAAGTGATTTAAAAGCGGTACCGTAAGCATGTTTCGCTCTTACATCTGATTGGTGGGGAAAAAAAGGCAAATACAGCAGGTCATTGAGCTGTTGAAACCAAAACGCTGAATCAGTAAAAAACAAGCCAAGGTTAGAAAGAAAAAAACTCTTAAGGGGGAGGCTGGAAAAATGAGACCACGCACAGAAGCTCTACTAAACTACTGTCTCTGATCTCAATGAACTCCTGAACGCCAAGCAGCTTCTGACTCCTGTCCACTGTAGGTTCCTTTTTCCAGAAAAGAACCATGAAGAAGGATAGAGAACACTAAAATGTCTACTAGAAAGACAGAAATCAGAAAAAAGCAGCTGAATTTCTCTGATTATTTACTCCATACGAAATTGAAAAATGATTGATTCAGCATGTACATTTATCAAACTGTCCAGTGGTGTTAAACGCTGGAATAAATGGTGCCTCAACATGCCATAGATTTTAAATTATTTACATTTTTCAGCCTCAGCAAACCTTTTCTCTCCATTCTGCACATGAACTGTAAAAACATGTTTCACCATGCTGAATGTATCTTCCAACTTTCTCCTCTGTACTCTGTTTATGAGCTATGTTGCATTTATTTTATTGATTTGATATGCTTGATTAATCTCTAATGATCATTTTGGAGAAGTTTTGAGGAATTTTGATATATATATATATATTTTTTTTTTTTTTTAAACTTTTTTCAACCATCCCTGACTAGCTAATGCCCTTTGAGGTGATTTCAAGCCATTTTGTGATTTTTTTTTTTTTTGCAATTTCTGACATTACTGTTTTTCCAAAATTTTCACACATCTGTAATGTAATTCTGACACATTTTGAGTCATTCTGAATATGATTAATTTCAATTTTATAGCCTCAACAAATCTTTTCTCTCTACTGTGCGCATGAGCTGTAGAAAGATGTTTCACCGTGCTGAATGTATCTTCCAACATCTTGCTCCTCTGTTCACCACTTTTTCTCTCTAATTTGTTTCCAAACAACTCTGTCTAAACACTGCCTGCAGTTCAGTCAAAAACTCTGAATTTTCGCGCCCTGACTGTTGGTTACAACTGAGTCTATCGCAGCCTCTCATTTGTGCTGAGGAACCCAGAATGTTTAGGTTTTTCCAAAATCTGATGAAAATGGTTTATTGTATTTTAGAATAAAATGATTTTAACTTTAAAAAAATCATATTTTTAGGCTTAGTTGTTGCTGAATTTTTCAAACTGAACTGCATGCCAAACATGAGTCTTTTAGTTTTTACAGTTTCTGGCAACTAAATAGTAGAATTTTGCAGATTTTTAATTTATTTTTTTATTTATTTATTTTTTTTTTTTAATAAACATATAACATATAATTCAAACCCATCAGTGGATTTTGGGGTTCGGAGGGAGAATTTGGGAAAATGAGGTCTCATAGAGAAGCTCACATACACTCTGATGAATTTCCAAACTGCAGGCTTTAATATTTCTATGAAGGCTTCATGTCGTGTTCAGTCTTTGGCTTCTCTTTCTGCTCTTTTCTCCTGTATTTATAGATAATACAGCACATTGCGTGAGTTTTAAATCTCCACTAAATCACCTACTTTGCTCCAAATGGAGACAAAACACCCTTTCTAGGAGGCTATTATGATGCCAGTGATTAGTTATTTTCCATTTCATGCGCCCTGAACCGTCGCGGATGTTCGGCTCCTCGTCTCAGCGCTTCATTTTACTGTCCTTCCTCAGCCCACTCTGATCACCTCGTGTCACTGTGTCTCATGGAGGCTTCTCCTGGCTATTATTCACTGCCTTTTTTTCTCTTTTCACCCTGCAGGGAGACTCTGCCACAGAGTGCGAGAAGGTCTGAAGACTTGACATTGAGGTGCTGGAAGCAGAACTGATTCCGTTGCAGGGGAAGCAACGTTCACATGTGGGTGGTGAGAGTATGTGTGTGTTTTGTTATAGTCCTCTGAGTGGATGGTTTTACTACAAGCTCTGATCCGACACCCTTGATGTCATTTATCCTGCAGATATTTACAGCTGCATTACTGATGTGATGAAAACTGCACACTCAAGCCCCAACTTACACATTTCCATGCAAAATTGTATCATTGATTTATTCTATAAGGATTTTTTGTTTGACCAATAGGTTCCTTCCAACTAGAAATAGCATTAAAAACTGACAAACGAGAGAAAGACACTGTGAGAAAATAATGAAAAAAAACAACAGAGGTCACTGAATGAGCATAAACAAAAAACAAATACATCGTTTTAGATAAAAACCAATAAAACAGCAGAATAAAGGCAAACTGACAAGATGATGATCAAAAACAACTACAAACAGATGTACAGTGATGACAGAGAGAAGCAAACTACATAAAGGCATAGAAAATGCCCACAAATAGATCACTAAACAACCACAAATACCTGTAAAATGACCATAAAGAGACACAAAACAACTGCAGTAATCACATTGCCACAAATGTGGGGCTACAAGGTCTAAATAATACATGAAACCACTCACAAACAGACACAAAATGACCACAAAGAGAATCAAAACAACCATAAAAAGACACGAAAAAACACACAAAATGACCACAGAGACAGAAAACACAGTCAAAGAGATATAAATGATCACAAACAAACACAAAGGCAACACTACAAAGAGAAGAAACCACAGTTGGAAACAAAACCACCAAAACAAGACATGGAAAGACCACAGTGACACAAATACCTGCAAACAAAGATAAAATGGCCACAAAGAGAAGCAAAAACGACCACAATGAGCCACAAAACAACCACAAAGAGTCGCAAGACAAGCATTGAGACACACAAATCGATACAAAAACACCGTGGAGAGACAGAACACTGATAAAGAGGCACAAAATTACTACAAAGAGAAGCAAAACGACCACAAATAGACACAAAACAACTACAAAAAGACAAAATGTACAGAAAAAGAAACAAACTACAAGATACAGAGAACCTGCAAACAAACATAAACCACCACAAAGACATACAAAAAGATCATGGAGGCACAAAATGCCTAAAAAGAGACACAAAAAGACCACAAAGATGCAACCAAAATAAACACAAGCAGAAACAAAACCAAACCACAAAGACACACAAAACAGCTATAAAGAGATTTAAAATGGCCACACAGACATGGTTTTGTGTCTCTTAGTGGTTTAGTATCTCTCTGTGACAGATTTGTGTGTCTTTTCAGGTGTTTTGTGTGTTTTTGTGTTCATTTTGTGTCTCTTTATGGTTGTTTTATTGTCGTTCTATATCTGTTTGCAATTAATTTGTGTCTCGGTGGTGCCTCTTTCTGGTTGTTTTGTGTTTCTTTCACAATTTTTTGTGTCTCTTTGAGGTTTTGTGTGCCTTTGTGTCCGTTATGTGTTTAAGTGGTCTTTTTGTGTCTCTTTGTTGTTGTTTGCTGTCTGTTTTTAGATGTCTTTTGTCTCAATGTATGTTTTTTTTTCAGATTGTGTCTCTGTGGTCCTGTTGTGTTTCTTTGTAGTTGTTTTTTGTCTTTCTGTGGTAGATTTGTGTCTATGTGGTTTTTTTTTCAGTTGTTTGAAATGTCTTGTGGTTGCTATTTTCAGGAATGTTGTGTCTAGTTTCGTTTTGTGTCTCTTTCATGATGTTTCGTGTCTTTTTGTGGTTTTGTGTGCCTTTGTGGCTGTTATGTGTTTCTGTGCTCTTTTTGTGTCTCTTTGTGGTTGTGTGACGTCTGTTTTGGGGGGTCTTGTGTCTCTTTGTTGTTGTTTTGCATGTCCTTTCAGATGTTATGTATGTCTTTTGTTTGTTTTGTGTTTCCTCATGTCTTTATGGACATTTAATGGTTGTTTTGTCTGTGCTTTGTGTTCTAATTTATTTGTGTCTGTGGTAGTTTTGTCTCTTTTGTGATGTTTTGTCTCTCTTTGTAGTCATCTGGTGTCTGATTGTGGACATCTTGTGTCTTTTTGGTCATTCTGTGGTGGTTCTGTGTGTCCTTGTGGTAATTTTGTAGGGTTTTTTTGTGCCTCTTTGTAATTGTTTTGCATCTAGGTAGTTGTTGTGTGTATTTTTCCAGGTGTTTTTATGTGTGTTTTTGTTTTGTCACTTTATATTTATTGGTTATTTTATGGTTGTTTTGTCTCAGTTTATTTGTGTCTCAGTGGTGGTTTTGTGTCTCTTTGTGGTTGTTTTGTATCTCCATGTCATCTGTTAGTCATTATTTTCTCAGTTCAGCATTTATTCTGCTCTTTCAGTGACCTGTGTTGTGTTTTTTTCTGCTTTGTTCTTGCTATATTTAAGGTGCTGTCAGTGTCCAGTATTTAGACAGCACAATGGCTTGCTGCCTCTTGTCACTTATTTACTTCATCTTTAACCACAATAAACCAACACGTCCAATAAAAGCTGACCATAAATCAAAATCCAGCATGAATAATTAAAAGCTACTACATGTGTATTCACAGCTGCCTTTGTATGTGGTGAAACGCCGACCGCAGCACTCGCAGCAACACACAGGGCTGCGAGGTCCTAAATTATACATGATTTAATTAAACAGATTTGGGAGTTGATTCAGAGAGCACAAAGGCAATGAGATTCCTAACATGAGATGGCCTGCTGCGCCTGCTCGCTGTAAGATTAGCATTGTGTTGGTGCTTTCTCTCGTCACCGCCTGCTTTGTGAGTGGGACAATAATAGCTATTGTCATTAAATAATGAGCGGTAAGTAGAGAAATGTGCTGAATTCAAACTTTCAGTGAAGTCGGTTTGGATGAGGAAAAAGCGAGGAATGCGTCTCCATATGAAATTATGGTTGACTATGAACAATGGATGATAACTGCGTGACGTACAGTGTGGATTTTTAAAGGCGTAATTGATATTCTCGTACACCTGTCCCCCCACCTTTCCCCTGCAATAATTTCCCTGCTGATTGGCTGGTTGGGAGGCTGATGAGCTGGGATCGTGACGAGACCTTTTGCTCGTCTGAGTGGATGAATCAGAGTCTCGGTGACCCTCATTTCCCCCTCGGCGCCGCCTCAGACGACACAGCTGATGCCCAGGTAGCGGCTGGATAATGTGATTCCAGTTCATCGCCAACACTATTGCTATGCAGACAATAGCGGAGGGAAAATGAGGCCGTTTGCAAAATTGCTATGTAGGATGCCGCCGCTATGCTCCTCTAGTCAGCAGCATTCGTCAAATTCGGATTGAATCAGCCATGTTGTGCTCACACAGGTGATTAGGGAAAATAGGCTGCAGTCTATGTAGCCACTGTCTGGTATTTTACTCATAAGCCTTAAAGGTTATGTGACTCTTCAAATTAATGGCAAATCTGTAACAAAGCAACTATTGGAGTGCCGCTGCTGCTTTCACAAGAGGTCTCATTTCGTATGCTCCAGCTATTTCCAGCCACTTGATATATTGTAAAACAAACAGAGCAGCAAGAGAACTTCTGCAAGAACTTAATCCCTGGAACTGAAACTCCTGCTGCTATTGTTCCAGCTGCTGTACGATCAGCTTTCTCCCTCCATCCAAAATAATGAGAAGTCCCTGCATAATGTACATTCGGAGCTCTTTCTGCACTCTCACTGGCAAGCAGTTCATTTTTTTCTTCACACCATGCTGAATCCGCTGCCACAGTCTAAATTTGGACGGCGGAGTTATGCTAATATGGCCCCCGGTCATCCACTGGTTACCCCGGCCCATTAGTGGCAATTACACTGTTTGTGTGACTGGTGACAAAAACTTGGAACCTGCCCTGGAAAACGGTTATTTTCCCATTAACCGTTGCGGCGCTTTATCAACCCCGAGCTGGCTGCGCACCGTAAAACATCTGCAGAAGAAACAATGCAATTATAGAAGCCATCTGGAACAATAATGGAGGAGAATAGATATGATTAACACTAACACAAACAGATGGCAAAGAGGTAGATTGCTGTTCGACAAGCAGATAATGGGAAGGAACCTTAAGTCCAATTATCAGCGGCGGTCCTGAGTTTTCGCCTCTTTCGTGCAAACTAGCACTAAGAGGAGGACAAAGTGGGAGGATGTTAAGGGTTCATCAGGTGGTTTGGTAGCAGATTTAAATGAGCTGTCAGCCAGGCGGCCTCCTCTGAGACCAACAACATGAGCTCAATACCAACATCTGCAGTCAGACGCTTCGTTACGTCTCACCTAATGACCACACAATCAATTATCAATTAGGAAGTTTGGCCTTCATTTGAATTCGCTCCATTAGCAGAGGCCACACTGGCCATTAAGTGATGATCTTTGTAACATCAGAGAGGTTTCTCTGAGGTTTCTCTGTTTACTTTTCAGAGCCTCTGTATTTTTAGACAGGCAATTTTCTTGGGATGTTTACGTTGAGTTGTTTTAACACTCTGAATCCCAAAACTTGTTAACAGGAGTGAAAGACATGTTATCTTCAATATTTTAAAAAAATGCCAAAATGACACTTTATCAGAGGCAGAAACTGTAAATACAGAAAGAATCTTGGAATCACTTGATGTTATCAGTGGTTCTGTCTGGAAAATCAACTAAAATTAAGCTTAAAATTGTGACATTTCCCTATTGTCAGACAGTGGCTTTGTCAAATTTATGGAGGAGCAAATAGCCTTATTTTATATATTAACTCCTCTTCTGAAACCTCCAACTTGGTAGTCTGGGATGCCATGAAAGCTGTCCTCAAGGGACAAATCATTTCTTACTCTGTAAATATGAGAAAAAAGGGGCAATACAGAATGACAAGAACTCGCCAATCAGATCAAAGAAATGGATCTGCAATATGCTCCAATCAGAAACCTAGAATTGTATAAAAAAAAAAAACGTGTGGAGCTACAAACTAAATTTGACCTCCTATCAACACATCAGATTGAATGCCCACTTTTGAAAAGCAAAAGTCTGTTTAACATTCACAGTGACAAATCCAGCAAGATGTTAGCCAGTCAGCTGAGAGGATTTAAAGAAAAACAGCTGATTACAACAGCTAAAATGGAGGATATCAATCTAACTTTTGACCACTCAAAAACGAATGAAGTTTTCAGGGATTTCTACTCTCGTCTCTATACTTCTGAATCTCCACCGGAAAACACATTGATGAAAAACTTCCTAAACCACTGAAACATCCCCAAGAGCTCCCCTGACAAAAGGATGAAACCAGTCGACCCCATATCCAAAGAGGAAATCATGGCAGCTAGTTCCTCAATGCAATCCCCCTGACCAGATGGGTTTCCTTCAGTATTTTTTCTCCACATTGCTTGTACCCAAATTATATTCAGTTCTTTCTGACTCATTTTAAGCAAGGTAATCTCCCAGCATCATTCAGCAAAGCTTGTATCACTCCTATGTTAAAGAAAGGTAAAGACCCAGCAGAATGCTCCTCCTACAGGCCAATCATTCTACTCAATGTTGATGCGAAAATTCAGCCAAAGTTTTAGCCTGCAGACTGGAATCCATCCTATCACCAATAACATCAGGAGATCAAACTGGTTTTGTTATACACCGCCACTCTTATTTTAACACTTGTCGTCTATTTGATATCTTATACTCGCCTTCAGATACAGCTCCGGAGTGCGCTCTTTCTCTAGACGCAGAGAAGGCATTCGATCGGGTGGAGTGGGGGTACTGATTTGAAGTCTTAGAAAAACTTTATGACATGGATAAAACGGTTATACCAGCCATAGAGCCACTAGCCATCATGCTCCATAGCTGCAAGGACTTCTTAGGAATCTGAAGGAATGGAGTGGAGCGCAAAATGTCTCCCTATGCAGACGATCTTTTGCTTTTTGTGTCAAGCCCCAAAACCTAAAAATCATATTATTTTACTGACATTTGATGTTATTTTAGTGTTTTACAGTTTTTGAATAATACAGATTTTTGAAATTTAATTATGTTTTGGCTGCCAGATTTTCACAGGTTTTTAAAAACGGATTTATTTATCTATTTCATTAGTATCGCTTACAGTTTTTGTTGATTAACAACATTTGCTACACAAAGAAAACTTCCAGGTTTTGTTCCAGAAGTAAGATAACCTCCATTAAAATCACACAGACATTCAGAATAACTCAAAGTGCAGCCTTGGCAATATTATTACTGAACAGTAACTCCATGTGTCTTAATAAGGTTGGTAATGAGCTAAAAAATAATCCTTATTTAATATATTTGCAATAAAGACATTAGAATAATACAGACAAATTAAAGTAGTAAGTTTTTTTGTATTTTAGATAAATTAGAAAAGGCTGATGAATTGAAAATAACACCAAAGGACACGGAGAAGTGTCCTTTGGTGTTATTCATTTAAGAATCTAGAAGGGACAATGCTGAATTAAAGGGGAAATAAAGATGCCTTGAACTAACCAAGTCAGAATGAAACTGTAAATACGTGAAACCGGAACTACAACCAGTCAGAATTCTGCTGCAAATAGCCACAGTGTGAATTGTAGATATGCGTAATGGGAAACCCATGAATAATAAAAGTGACATTTGTTCAACATATCTGAAATGTTGTCTTTGACCAGGAAGAATTGAATTCTAGATATCTGCAACACATATCCAGTCTAGCTATTAGATGCCAAAACGGTTTGTTGTAGACGTTTCTGTGCAGCTTTCTATCGACTCCCTGCAGTGACCGAAGAAAAGAGGAAGGCGGATAAATGCCGCTCTGAAAACCTAATTTGGTGATGCTGACATGCAACTGCATTCAATAAAACCGGTCTCGTGAAATAATCTGTGTTCAGCATCTGTTCACTGTGCGCTGCTCCGATAAGCCAAAACAAGAAACTCTCCCCCTCCGCTGAAACGCCACCACTTCACCTCCGGCTGCTTCCACAGGCCTGAGATCTGCCAACAATGAGGCTTCTGCAGGAAGGCGTCCAGGAAAATATACCCGTATTTGTGTGGGATTATAGGAAATGCATTTGGCATGAACTGCTACTGAAAACAAGCCTCAGCAGTGTAATGTTGAGCTGCAGGTCACAATGTAAACTGATCTACTGTGTGCCAGAAACACACCATCATCCACAAGGAGGTGAAACCAGCTACGAAGTGGGTTTGAGCCACTTAATGCTCAGCTTTTGTTTGAACACAAAAAAGATTCCTGAAGGTGAAGCATCATTGTTGCTCTGTCGGCTGCTAAATTCACCGTATTATAGTCCGCACACTGTAAAAAGTAAATGTTTTTAACATTTAACATTTTAATTTTCTGATATTTGACAGATTTTTCCTGTTTTGTTACATTACAGATGTTCTCTATTACAATCGTAGAAAAAAAGTATTAATCTACATGTAGACTGTAAATAACAGGTCAAAACTGCAATTTTCACAGCAAAAACATTTTGATAAATGGAAATTAGTTCTTTTGCTACATTTGTTCATGCAATTACACTATTTTCACTGTGTTTAAATAAGCAAAAAAAAAGATGTAATTATTTTACAGACAATGGTAAAGAATTTTTAATTATATAGATTTTCATTGTTTTGTTCAATTACATGCAAAATATTGAGTAAAATCATGTCCAATGTCCACATGAAAATTCAGTTTTTAAAAAAAAAAAATAGAAATGTGTTTTTTTATTTAATTTTAGTTTAACTTAAAAATTTACATGAAAATACCATATAAAATAAAGTTTGTGTGACCTATTATAAATATTACAGCATAAATGTAATTATTAAATTATTATTTTTCAATTTAAATTAAATGATACATTTAACATGTACTCTTAGTGATCGCATATAACCCTAAATTGCCATTATAGCTGTCATAAATATTGAAGCATATGTTCGTTATTAACACAAAAGTGCATCAATTGACAGGTACAAACTGTATTTTTTTACATGAAATAAATGCAAAAATCGTCATGTTACTTGTTATAAAGATTACGGCATGTTTCCATGATCAGCACAACAATGTGTACATTTAAATGTAAAAAACTGTATTGTTTTTGAGAAATAAATGCAAAAATTACAGTATTGAGTAGGAAAATGTATTTTTTCAAATGAAAAAATGGGAAAAAATACAGTTTTCTCCTGATTAACTTATGTATGGTGATTCAGTGTTATATAAAAAGGATCAAACTGTTTTAGAGTTTACAGATTTTTACCGTCATGGTTTGACAGTTGCTCACCTTAAAATTTACAAACACTTTTTACAATAAAGGATGGTAATGGACCAAAAACAACCCTGATTTTATGCCTTTGTATTAGAGACACTAGAATAAAGTAGACAAAATTAAGCAGTGACTTTAGTATTTTAGATAAATTAGACAAATTGAGAATAGCATCAAAGGACATGAGAAAGTATAACAGTAAAATACATAAGGTAGAATAAATGGGAAAACAAATAGAAAAACATTTTAAACAGTTGTCACAAAAGAGAGAGAAAGTTTGAAGCAGAGATTTAAAAGTGTCTGAGGAAACTCCACAGACTGGAGGCTCTAACAGCAAAATCCCGATCAGCTTTTGTCACTAACTGACCTGCAGTAACCAACAGGGCTCCATCTGCAGATCTCATTGATCCAGAGGCCAAACTCTGGTCAATAAATCAGACTGAGGAGCAAGGCTGTTTAAGGCCTCAAAAGTGAGCGATAAAATTTTAAAATCAATTTCAAATCTAGCAGGGAGCCTCACTGTTTAACTGTTCCCACCAGCTGTAACAGGGAGGACTGGAGGAGTGAAGCGGATGGAAAACCGTTGTTCGATGGACAGAAGAACACAGAAATATGCAGTATTTTTCAATCAAATGGATGCGTTGAAATGAGAGATTACACTGACTTTTAGAAGCTTATATTTAGCTCAGACGCTACATGTCTCACTGTGAGGTTTATTACCTTCATCACGTGCAACTTTAGAGTGCACATTGTGTGAGCACAAAAGTTTATTCAAATTTGATGAACTAAACATAAATATATTTACGTGAACATTGGAGTGTAAAAGTCCGTTGAGTTATCACGATGTTAGTATCGCAGGTAATTATCACTCAACTCTGTTCTTTCCCGAAAGGCCAATTCATGTTTTCCCAAATGCTGGCAGACTTTGAAAGCAGACAGTCGCTCTATTTATACCTCTAAAATATTCATACTTCTCTATTTTCAACCAGTGTTCAACCCTCAACACAAGAATTTTTTCTCTCTGAAATTACTATCCCTTCCAGACAAGCACTGTCTGAATGTCTGAATGTTTCCGATTGTTTGCTTTTCTGTAAAAGTCGCACCGGCAATCCTACTGGGTCATAAACTTGGAACATTTCCATATAACTTTCAACACGACACAACTGAGACATCACAACAATGGACAGGCACGCACAAGCAGTTGTGCTTTGAGTTCTGTGAAGTGATTTAAAGGATTTTTCTACATTGCAGCAAAATATTTATACTGAAAACATCACAAAGATGTTTATTAGACAGTTTGTACACCAAAATCACAACACACCTTTTATACGCACTTTGTTCTACAATTTCAAATGGATTAGAAAACAAAAAAATTAAATGTCCATCATAACAAAACCTTATTGTGCTGAAAACAGCTTAAAAAATAATGATAGTCACCAGTAATGAATGTAATCTGAGTTATTTTCCCCACACGACATTAAGAGGAGCTGAAGTGTGTTTCTTCCAGCTGTTTGGAACCATTGCCTTTGAATTTGTTTAATATCTGCAGCATCAGATAGCAGCAGGATCCATATGTGCGTCTCCAAAGAGAGTAAGTAAGTTGTGCACATTTGCCCACTGAACAACAGCGGTGATAACTTCATGAAATTCTCCTAATCATAAATTATCACTTAGAGCGGATCAGTCTGGACTGGAATCCGACAGCAGGTCACACTGTGTAGAACTACATGTACTTACATCAGACAGGTGAGCTGTCAAACACAGAACAGCAGTTTAGTTTCCAGTTGTTCAGGACTACTTCTTCATAGTTTATTACAAACCTGCAGCATCAGACAGCAGCAGGATCCACAAGTGTCTCCAAAGAAAGAGAGCCGCTGCATTTCATTCATTAATGAAGTTTAACTACAAATTATCCAGACATGGACAAAGACAGAAACAGCTGTCCATCTCAGACAGATGAGCTGTTAACAGTTTATCAGCTGCAGGGAAATATTTCACCCTCAGGTGGAGTCATAAGATTTCAGTTTCACTGTTTAAGAAATCAGAAATAAGCTTGGCTGTAGGTTTTTGAGCACTTTTATAATCTCCATCCATCCATTATCTATACACCGCTTAATAACTCTTTAGGGTCATGGGGTGCTGGAGTTTATCCCAGCTGACTCAGGGTTGAAGGCAGGGGACACCTGGACAGGTCACCAGTCTATCACAGGGCTACACATAGAGACAAATAATCACACTCACATTCACACCTACGGACAATTTAGAATCACTAATTAACCTCAGCATGTTTTTAGACTGTGGGAGGAAGCTGGAGAAAACCCACTCATGCACAGGGAGAACACGCAAACTCCGTGCAGAAAGATTCCAGGCCCAGGTCGGGATGCGAACCGGGGATCTCTAAGCTGCAAGGTGACAGTGCTAACCACCGAGCCACTGTGCAGCCCACTTTGATAATCTGCTGTTAGTCTAGTTTTAGTCTGCTGCTGCAATATTATGTTTCATACATCACATGGTGTATTGACTAATCTTGTGTGAATGACTAATATTACGTGTTTACCACAACACTGAGGGTGGTAAGCGTCAATGCAGTGGTGAGGAACATTACCGAAAAACTGACCTATGTGTGTAAAGGCATGAGTGACAGAATGTGGTCAGTTTAACAGATTGAATAACCCTGCAATGTTCCATTTCCAAAGGATGTGATAAGATGGACGCCAAGATGATGCCATTTACTATATCTCTGCAAAAAGAAATATTACAAAAGGTCTACAAAAAGCTGCTCAGTAAAATATTTCCCCCAGCAGTGGGTGGAGACCAAAAACTGAGCTAAAAGCGAATGAACATGTCTCCAAATGAACACTAAAGTTGCTCCAAACTGAAAAATGCTGGTGTATCTGCTTCTACAAATGTGATGTTTGTTGATTGCCTCCTCCAGCCTCAGGATGACGATCTCCAATCCGCGGCCCCATGATTTGTTAATGAATGTGGAAACGCCTGGTGCTGGTCCTCGCACGCCGCTCTCCTCCCTCCATGTAACATGAAACAAATTAGAGTGCCACGCATTAACCTGCTGCCCACGCTGCTGTTATTTGTACGTCGAAGAGCTGCCGGTAGCTACGATATCGCTGATGCGCCCATCCACTGGATGAGTCTGACATTTAAACCAGACGTGCACGTCATTGAAGCTGACAGCTGTGGAAAATAATCAAATTCATTCATTCTTCCTGGGACGGATCCTAACGCTGCCGGGTTTGATGCCTTTATATTTCATAAAAGTAGCATCAAACAAGGGTTTTGCATTGACACTTCAATTTGTTTTATGTGGAAAATCAGAGAGTATCTAAATGTTTCAGATGCCACTGTCAGTGCACGATTATAGTAAAACTGATAGAACAGGTGAAGTCAGCAACAATAAAAATGCCGATATAATTATCTTGCATAGCTGGGGTAATGTTTGCCTGCAGAAAATGCCCCATTTATGAGCAGATTTCAACAATATGAAAAGGTATTTTAGGTTTATTTAGAATTCATCTACTCTCTGAGCGAACACATTGATTCAGAGCTGCTTTAATTATTCATAAAAAAAAGCTGCTTTTTTGAGGTTCAGTCACAGAGAAGCAATGCTCAGTTTCTTTCATTGATCTTGTCGTGAAAAAAAAGGATGGGATGTGCTGTAATTCCATGTTTGTTCACACACACAGGGGGAGCACAGAGGGATCAAAACCCCCAAACCGAACCCTCGGCATCTATTATTAATCACTATGTACACCGCAATGTCTGACAGCAAAAGTACCAGTGCTGTACACATCAAAAATTAACTTGTTTTCATCTGCTGACATAAAATGTAACAGGCTTGAAGAAGTGAGGAGCAAACAACATTTTACCTTGCACGGAACCAAAGGTTTATCTGACAAATCCAGCACAAACAGAATACAATTTGAAGGATCCTGAACTGCAGGGTGGGTTGATTTGAAATATGGATTATTAGTCAAAACACAGGTCTTAACTGGGATGTTTAATGACTTTGGGGTGTTCGACCCACTTAGCATGCGTTGTAAATAATTGGGCACATTTGCCTAAGCCTGTTGCATCACGGTGGTCTGCATTAGCCTCTGAGGAAAAATGTTTTATTGAAGCCGGAAGTCAGTGACTGAGCATGGTTTTACACTCCGAGGTTCACTGAAGGGCTCAGTATGAATATGTAGGTTTGCAGGGGAACTGCATAAGATGGTATCTGCCTCCAGAGAACTTTTTTTTTTTTTTTTTTTTAATCATCTCAGTGCAGTCGAGTGTAAGAAAGTCTTCCTGGTAGTGAAGTTCCAGCTTCAGTAGTTGTGTGTTTACTGGCTGCACCACATGCTGATTACACTGAAAGTACGGTTGAATAAATAGAAAGGTTAGCTCCTTTGTGGTTACATGTTTCAGATGTTCACGGCAGCTAATTTCCCCGTTGATTAAATGTAAATGTAATTTTAGTTGAGTAATCCGGCATTTGCAGACGTGGTTCTGTTGACTTCATCAACATGTGAGCTTCAGCACATTAGAAGGAAAACTTCCAAGTCTGAGGCCCTGATTCTCTGCTGGGAATCGGTAAATAGATCCTTCTGGGTTGGTGGTGGGTTAATTGTGATTATGCATCCTTTCAGACTGATTCAGAAAAGTCCTTCCACTGTTCTCTCCATAAGCCAGCTCTTCTTGACTGATCATTATTTTCCAGGCCAAAGGGAGCCCTGAACAGCACCTGGTTTTTACAGATTTTTGATTTATTTTTTTCAGTTTTTTAAATAATATACCTGGATGTCCAACTACATCCTTTTGGATTTTGTAATTTCTTTCAGCACTTAGACCAATGACAGCCCGTTTGCCGCAATAGACTGTGACTGTCAAAGTTTAAGGAGCATTATTTGGACAAAGGTGTACGTGTACTGCATGAAACTGACTTTAGAATGTAGAAAATGATTTAAATAAATTAAAACCATTGAATGAGAAGTTGTATCAAACTTCTGACTGGTACTGTACATTTCAGAACTTCTTCCAGGCCTCTTAGATACTCAGAACAGCTGCTGTTAACTTTTCCACCATCGATCCTTTGCTACTCCGAAGCTTTGGAACAACCTTCCTCTCGCAATAAAAGTTTCTCCTCTGTTGAAATTTTTTAGAAAAATCTAAAGACATACAATTTTTAATGGCCTTCAGTAGCTCTTTATGGTCCTAATTATTCATGGTTAATACTTATTTATCCTAAACTTTGATCTTTTGACTCATTATCGTGCTTCAATTCTGATTGAGTTTTGATATTTTATACTATTTTATTCTCATTCACAAACTGTTTGTTTTTGTATGTATTTTTGTTGCTGCCTGACTGTGGAAATCTACAGCACTTTGGTCAACTCTGGCTGTTTTTTAAGGTCATACATAAATTTTGATTTTGATTTGATTTGATATTCTTTTCTATTGTCCTGCAACTTGTCATGTTGCCTGTGAATCTGACACATAAAAAGGAACAGTAAACGCTGTGATAGGAAGATAAAAGGCGGAAGACTTTCACCCAAGAGACTGCACTTTAAATCCCAGGTGGTTCTGTTGTTTTATGGCATTGGCAACCCTTTCTAGTTGTTTGCTTTTATTTATGCTTTGAGACTATTTCATTAATGACAGACTCCAACTACAGCAGTTTGAAGTCAAGTTGCATCACACATATGAGGAGAAACAGAAATTCTTCTCTCTCAAACACTGCAAAATTGGAAAATAAAATCTCCAAACACTATGTGATGTTCTTCAGATGATGCAGAGCGAGTGATCACTTAGGGAACAAAATGGAGACTGTGATACTGACAAAATACGAAAACAGAAAAGCTAAATGAGTCTGAATGAGAAAATCGATGGGAAGATTAAGTCGTGTTACTAAAGGTGAGATCAGGTTTAATATGTGTAGCTAATGTTAGCTTCAAGTGGAGGTTTTAGACTGGATCTATGAGCCCGTCACATTGTACAATCCAGACCAACTTCATTTCAGAAAAAGATTGCAGACCAGGACTATCAGGAGGCTAATGGGGCTAAATCAGGCTAAAACTCTTGCAGAATAAGTTTAGGCAGTAAAATACACCTGTGCAAACACTAAATACAAAGTTTCAGTTTTTTTAGAGTCACATCTCAAGAATAGTTCTTTTAAAAAATGGTTTTACAGTCTTTTTTGTGGAACTAAAGCGTTTTAAAACGTGAGGACTTTACAACCAAAAATGATCTGTGGGGCTCCTAGTGAGCTCTCTTTGACCATTATCCCTCAGTTTGTTTCTGTTCGTTTAATTGTGTAAAGTGTATTTACTGTATAAGCCATGTATCAACAGAAATGTCAAAGGTATAGTAGTAGATTTTGACAAACAGGATGTGACTCAAGATTAGACAAAAGCCACTCTAACAATTACATTTATTTTACATTAATGGTGAAAAACAACAAACAAAATACACACTTAATTAAAGTAGTGGAAACCAGTCGCCACCCAGTGAAGCTGAGGCCTTTGCCTGCTTTATTGAGTTGATATTGACAGAACAGAGCTGCCGGCCCTCAAGGTTTGCTTTGCACTAAAATCATCCGATCTGTTTAACATGCTGGAGGCGGTAAAAAATTTGATTTGAGTCGCTTTCCTTGCTGTGTGTGTGTACAGCTTTACGGAGCATTCGACAGTGAAATGGAGACAGATAACTTCAGGGCTGGATTTTCACTTCTACAAACATATTTAGCTGAATATTGCAGTTTGTAGTGTTGCGGCCTTTTGTGTTTATGTGGACAAATATTTGCAGAGCAGCTCAGATCGCTGTGTGAAAAGACTGGAATCCTGCCATTTGTTTTGGTGAGCGAAGTTCATAATTAAGTACTTGTGTCAACATTCAGTTGAATAAATGTTTCTAGTTTCTTCTCATCTTTATTGACAGAACAGAGCAGCTCTGCTTAGATGAGCTGTGCAGCAGAAGATGTATAAGGTCCATCCTGCTGTGTTCTTATGGATTTACATCCTGGATTAAAAATATTTATTATTCATTTATTGCAGTAACCTGGTTTTGCATCATATGTTAGAACATATGCAAACCTCTTAGAATATAATAACATGCTTGGATTTTCTATGAAATGGTTCCCAATCGCAGCATATTGGGACAATATAGGAAGATATTATGAATAGCACTGCATCAGAGATCTACAGTTTTTCTTCCTTTTTTTAGCCACACAGTTCTAAGGATTAATACAACATCTGACAGTCAGCTCACTTTTAAGATCACAGCAGGATTAATCCTAATTGTTCTCCAGTGTCATCATGTGATTGACATTTGTTATTTTGCGAAAATGATTTTAATAGCTATGGGATGGATTGCCATGAAATTTGGCACAGATGTTCATGATCCACAGAGGATTAACCCTCTGAATCCCAAAACCCAACAGCAGGTTTGAAGGGCAAAATTAAACCATTTATCTGAGTCAAATACTGGAAAAACTGAGAAAAGGTTGGATTTTAAAATACTTCATAAA
This sequence comes from Amphiprion ocellaris, assembly GCF_022539595.1. Classification (NCBI taxonomy): domain Eukaryota; kingdom Metazoa; phylum Chordata; class Actinopteri; family Pomacentridae; genus Amphiprion; species Amphiprion ocellaris. Next base: position 36,406,973 of record NC_072769.1, read on the forward strand.
CAAACCATTTGCATTAAATTAATCATATGAAAAAAACACAAAAAAATCTGCAAAGTTTTCAGGTTGAACTCTAGGCAGTGTTTTCACAGAACAGAATGCAGCATGGATCAGCTGTTTTATATGGAAGAACAAGCTGTATAAGATACATTCAGTGTGGTGAAACATCTTTCTACAAATGAGTTTGCAGAGGTTATAAACATGTAAAATAGTAAAGTATTTATAGTAGTCGTAGAGTCACCAGAAGTTTTCAGTGTTGGTAAAACTTGGGCATTTTGAAAACATTGTACATGCTGATTCAAGTTTTTCTCAAATGTTCTAATTTAAATAATAAATAATCTTTTTTTATGATTTCTGCCATAAGTGTGTCTTAGTGCACAGAGGACATTTCTGAGTTGTCTCTCCTTCCTTATGGTTGTTCTACTTCCACAATGGTGCAGGACTTTATATTGCAGTGAAAAATTAACCCACAGTGGAGGAAAATGTGGCCAAAAAAAAAAAAAAAACTCTTAAAGCTCAGCAAGTTATAGAGCGAAATTTCATTCAAATTCATGAGGCTGCATCTTATCATCTGATATCCTTTTCTCCTTAAAGGTGGAGTACGTGATTCTGATCCAATACACATAATATCAAATTCGGCAAATATCTCCTAATGGTCTGCAAGCTGTCGATTCTTTGTTTATGCTGAGAAAAATCTGTTGTTTGAACACAACCCTGGTTCTGCCAACAGGAAACAAACAGAGCAGCTTGGACCGATCTGCACAACAATATTCCCGCTTGTTCTGTGTTCACATTTGTGTTTGTTCACAGAACTCAACTGGTTGTACATTGTTCTCTCTGGACCAACATCAAGACGCATAGATGATCATCCTGGATAACGTTTGAGTAGAATTTAAAGAAACCATATTCTGCTTTTTGGGTTCCTTCGTACCTTTAGTGTTTTGTAAATTTTCTGCATACTGCAAACCCAGAATCCAAGGTTTCTAACCAAATGTGCAAAATATGGGCTCTTTAAAGGCAAGTCTTCTGTCATTCATGCAAACTGTTATATAGAATAATGCACCGCTGCACCGCTATGAAAAACAAGTAAAAATAGGTTATTTTATGAAATTTACACATTAAATAATTGTACATTTCGTTTGTTATTTTTTATTTTTTGTGCAATATATAATATATTTTTTCATATGTGTTGAACAACTTGCTGCATTTAGGGATTAGGAATCCCAATAAATAAGCAACTAAACACGTTAGCTTGTTGTCTTGCTGTTAAAAGCACCCACATTGTTCGTTTTAAACCACACTAAAGTTGAGAAACTACAAAACAGGAAGTCTGATGTAAGGAGATAATTTTAAGACAACTTAAAAAGCACTTTGACAGGAGTGTGGCCGCTAACCAGCGAGGTGAGTCCATGCATGCAGGTGTCCAGCAAGCAAACATCCAGCTGATACAGCGTGGAGATGGCAATTACTGATGTAGGGCAGGACAAACTTTCATTTCCCGGACTTCTAGTTTCATGCTTTGCAGCCGTGCTCATGTGTGCCGACAGACTGGCGTGAATAAAGGCTGCTGAGTTACTGTACGGAGCCTGAGTGTGATTTATTTTCCTCTCAAGGCAGATTACTATGCAGCAAATTTGAATTATGATGTTCAAACTGCACTGGAAAATTGAGCAGTTTATGAATTCCATGGATGGGCTGCGAATACGCCACGTTTATTCTGGCAATTATTAGAAGGATGAATGTAAAGTCCGTATTCCACAATAAATCAAAAAGAAAAAGTCTTGTGTGGTTGGGATTATCACAATGTTCATGGTATCTGCAGCCTGTAGCAAAAAAAGAACATTTCACTTCACTTTGTTCTGCTCTGCCTGTATAAATTACTTTTTTTATTCCTTCAAGTTCTTGTAACTTTACTTTTTTTCCTCTGTGTTCAGTCTTTCTCCGGCTTCTTCATTTGAATGCCTTTAAAAGGAACCTTCAGGTGGCAAGCATTGTCTGGTTACTTGTTTGCAGCCAAACCTGGCTTCTAAATTGTCTCCTAAAGAGGACAGGCCTGACCTGGTTATGTTGCAGCACAGCAAAGTGAAGGCCCTCCACACTCGCCTCTGTGGCTATTTCAGGAGGAGGTTGGTGGGAAAGCCGAGTTGGCAGATATTTCCCGACTTCATAAATGAGCTATGCAGAGGGCCGCGGGGGACAAGAGGGCAGAAGATGCTCTGCGAATCGGACAGAGGAGGAGAGCTGTGATCAGGAAAGTTGGTGGTCACGTCAAAGTTTCCTCCACATTCTCTGTTTTGTTTCATAAAGAGCAAAGCAGCAGAACAGAACAGACTTTCTGTGGACCGTTTGTTAAGGTCATCCTTTGAAGGTCGACTTTTTGAGGGTGTGCAGCTCAATTATAGCGCTGGAATGTAATTACGAAGGTGAAATTGTCACAATGACACCATCTGAGATGATGTGTTTGACATTTATGATGTGCAACTAGTCATCAGGTGAGTTTGCTGTTATTTCTCTAATCCCGTCTCCAAAATATCATGTTGCTGTACAGGTAAAACTGATTTCTCAGTTACAATAACACTTGCAAATTGCTGAAAACTCAAATGTTAGTTGGAGATAAATATCCAAGTTTTGCTAACACTGCATCAAGTGACTGACTGAAGCGTTGTCAATTGAAATGTGAGTGTGGCTGACAGGTGTGAAATTCAAATCACTTGTAAGCTTTTCCCCAGCAAGCTGGTAACGTTCCACAACACTGGCTAACATTACCTACAAGTTCTAGTTATGTTTTGAAGGAAATGTTTTACTCTAATGTTCAAAGGACGTTTGAAGGGTATTTATCACTTCCAGTAAAGTTCCTGTAAGGTTAAAAAGTGAACTGAAACATTTTAGCTTCAACATTTGGAAGATTTTTCCAATTTCTTGGTACAATATACATTTCATATTTTATGCTTATACGTTTGTACTTATGTTTATATTTTTAGGACAGATTTTTCTATTCATGTTTACTGTGTATTTTTTATAGGGCTTACATTTCTGAGTCTTTGAACGGGAGCAACTGAAATGTAAGGGCTTTTGCTGGAGTGCTTGGATGGTTACATGGATGGTTCGATGCATTTGCTTTTGTTGTGAAAACATATTTTGACCTGTCTATGAACTGATTCTAGCTCGTAAGACTTCATGATTTGGGCCTGTCTAATTAAAGACACTCACTCCAGAAAAAAGTGTAAATTGGCAAGCTTTTCCTTTCTTGTCTTTAATTTATTTTGTACTTTTACTGTGTCTGTGGCCTTATTTCATGGGACTGGAGGGTATTTTTTCGAGGTAACAGCGTGACGTACAATGAAATGTTTCCACTTTCAAAAAGCTTCAAAGCTTCTGGGTCCTGAAGTTTGTACAAAGCAGGTGTTGAGATGATCGAGGTAACTTCAGGTTTAACTCTGGGGTTTTAAGGACTGTGGCAGTGGTTCACTTCTTAGATGGATCTCAGTGCTTACCACCAGCTAATCTGCTCCAGAGCAGCTTATATTCTGGACAATAGATCCCCTGTATTAACACACCTGCCTTTGACCAATCAGAAAATAGAATCACAACTCCTGGAGGATCCCAAGAAACCCAGTGCATACATAGTAAAAGAAGAAGGTGAGGGTTTTTACAGCTATAAGTGATGTCAAAGCCATTTCACTGTCCTATGTGCATTTGTAGATTTCTATATCTACATCTAATATAATCCTACAACAGAAACTGATTAAAGTCTTATGGCCTACCTGTTGACCTTTATGATCAAAAATTCAAACAAATGCATGTACTGCTCATATAACCACATCTGATTTAAGCCTACTTGAATGATGTTTTGATATTTATTCTCTACATACCCTCAAAACCACCAGTAGAAAGAAAAAAAAGATGGTCTGACACATACTGAATGTGAGATTTCATTCTCCTTATCACTATGAAAACAGTCTTACTTTATTCACTAGATTATTTATTCTTTACATTTTTTTTGTTGTTGTGAGTCGCAGAAAGGGACCAAATATGTAATTTTGTAATACAATCTTGTGATGCGTCATGATAATTAAACTGAAATGTATATCTTGGATTAGAAATCTACATAAACACATCTTAAATGCAAAGCAGCAGTAGTATTAATAAGCCTATTTAACATGCATTCACACAGAGTTTTGCCAGATTTTCCTCCTGAATTTGTAACATAACTGGTCAGCAGTGTTGCTTTTTGCCTGTATTATAGAATTAAATTCCACATATTGGTTTAAATATTGTTAGTTCTTCTCATTCTCTTGTTTATTTTAGGTTGGTAGATAAGATATAATCATAATACATGGAGGTCTTGACTTATGTTGGAATCCTGCTCCTACGACGTAACGCAATTTTCGCTGTAAGTCGGAACTCACATAATGTACATAAGTACCTATGCCACTCACCTACACCAACACAGTGGTAAAATCATAATCAGGACATAAAAACACTGTGCAGTAAAAATAAAAAATAAATGAAGAAAAGAGAACAATTTCTCATTTTTACTCCTGGGCTTGGCTTGTGGCCGTTTCAAAGGTGGGAGAGACAGGCTTACACTAGGATACTGGGGGGAGGAGGTTGGAGAGGCAGAACCTGCAGAAGGTGCTGGAGATACTGGGGCGGGTGAGTCTGGAAAGGCATATGAGGTAGAGGGTATGGGATCTGTTGCAGGCCTCTCTACCTTCTTGAAAAAACATTTCAGGCTAGGCCAGAATGTAGCGTACAGCCAGCGAATGTAAACAAAGCCGTCTTCCTCGCATAGCATCGCATGACGACGTATTCATCCGTTCCACTCGCCAACTAGTTCCCGCGCAAAGTGGGTTTTAACGTCACAAACACCGTTTTAACATCAGAATGATGGAACAAGACTTTCTTAATAAACTTAAGGGAAATGGCGACATAACCACGAAATGACGTAGGTTGAGGACATCGTAAACCGAGGACCTACTGTACATGTGTATATTATGATTGCTATATACACCTGTGTATCATTTACATGCTGTTGAAAGAAAGGTAAAATGTAACCGAGATGTCTAAAACTAAATTTATTTACTGACTAAATAAATGCTTAATGGCCTCTTAGTTGTCTCATGTTGTGAGAGATGGAAAATTTCACTTCAAGCACTGATTGTCTGACCTTTTAAATCGCTGACAAACGCTGCTATTTGTTGATCATCCACCTTTGCAGCAGTGTTTGTGATCAAGGTGTAATTTTCCATTAGTCAGTCTACCCCCCTGCAGCTGAAAAGCTCTTTTATTGGAGCTGCAGTGCTGAGTGAATCATTAGCAGGACTCATAATGTCAGAGTTTGTCTTTGGTGTCTGTAATTTTTGTGTTCTTTGATAAAAAGAGAAGTCAATGAAAGAGATGTATCACGTTGTCATTTTCTCTCAAAAACCTCTAATGATTTTCAGCACTTTGATGAAATTAAACCTCAGCAGTTAAAGAGCCAATTAAAATGATTTGTGCTGCCCCGTACTGCAGGATGACCGCAAATATGTCTGCAGGGGTTTGACAGGATTGTTGATCAATACCAGCGGCTCAGTGATTATTTCACCAGGTGCTGACATTTCTGGATTTTTAAAAGCTTTTATTTTCTGGCTGCTGCTCTGTTTTCAGCCAAAAAAACTACCCACTGTATATTGAGGACAGCTGTTCCCTTCACCTCCTTCATTTTATTCCACTCAAAGAAGGAAGATGGCTCTGTGAATGACGTTAATGGACATTTTGGCTACGAAGGGTAATACAGGAAGTCATAACTGCAAAGGACAAACCACTGCGGCTTCATAGAAAGAACGACCAGAGATCAAGGAAAAGATTGTCCCTGTACACGCCTCTCTTCTTACCTGCTATGATTAATGATCTGGTTTTATTAGCTCTTAGGGAGGAGGTTGGGGCTGATGGCTGGGTGTGTAACTTCCTTTATTTTTCAGTCAGTGTTTTATTTTTATATCAAAAAGTATGAGGTAAACTGAGACACTTGTTTTGAGAAATCCACAAAAATTTTGTAGCCTTAATGTAACTTTCAGCTTATTGTTTTACTGTTGATTAGCATCACGTTTAGCTGCAGCAGGCAGCTCTAAAAGCCCCAACATCACATCACAAAAAAAATTTAGCGACTAGCTAGTCAATTTAGTAGCGCATTTAGGTGCTAAAGAGCCCAGGAGTTGGTGGAGACCAAAAATAGAGCTAAAAGAGAATATAGGTTTCATCATGTAAAAAGTGATTGTGTGGTCTTTAAATTACTATTTTGTCAAATAGAGTCATTAAAATGTCAATAAATGCTAAAAATGCTCATCAGATATCCAGTTTAGTATGACAGAGGATGAAAGAAATGAGAGAAGACTCACATTTAAGAAGCTGCAATCAAAGAATGTAAAACGAAAAATCTAAAGAACTACTCAAATTGATCATTAAAATAGTTGCAGAATAATTAAGTCAAGGAATTAATCATCGCAGTTCCACAGGTTACAGACAAAACATCATTTAAATTACGTTTGCATAAAGATAAGTGTGGATTACAGTATCATGCAGTTGGTAAAATACATGTCACCAATAACGTATACATCTGAGTGTTTCTGACTTGAAATTACATATATTTGCTTTGAATTAATTTATCGAGAGCCGCTCTTTAAATTTCTGAACCACAAACCCTACCAGCAGGTAACAAAGAAGAAACGTTCTCAAAACAACATTCAAAATATGTTTCCAGATGTTAGGGATGTGTTTTACACAACGTTTCATAATGTTCCTGTAATGTAATACTGTGTGTTATAGGTGGAATATTTTGTCTTTTTATTGAAGGAGAACATTATAGAATGTTCCTCTATGAAATGTTTCGACAAAGTTAACAAAGGGAGGATGTTCTCAACCCAACGTTCAAAAAATGTTTTTAAGATTGTATCAAATCCTCAGATGACAGAACGTTCTTTCCAACACATTCATGTACTGCGATATATTCAAAATGATGGAACATTCTGCCTGTAAAATTCTGAGGACATACTGGGAGTATTATTGAGGAAACACATTGAATTTATAAAATGTTCCACCAGGTTAACTGATAACAAAGGAAGAACGCTGTTAGAGCATGACGGACCAAACATTTTGAGAATGTTTTCAGTTATTCTACATTTATGAAGAACATTTTATGAAATAAAAGAAAACTTTCCACTGAAAACATGAGAAGTTTCTTTTATGGAATAATAATAAAAAAAATTAGTTGGGATGTTAATCATCTGTTAATGACACATTTTAATGTGTTTATTTTCAAAGAAAGAAAATCCTAATGTAGTTTTCAAGGAAAGTTGAACAGTGTTTCAGCAACATGAGATTGAACAACTAGGGTCAGAAATAAAGACTCAGTTTGAAGAGGTTCCCTAGTTAATTTGTGGGATGCAGTTTAAGTTCCAGGCCAGTTTAGATGGATTCCTTCTCAGTTTTGGAGCCTGTTTTGTCTAAAGAAAGCACTCACCAAGCTAGCAGGAAGAGTATATAATGTTATGAAAAGCTGTCACACTTGAACCAGCAACATGTTTGTTTCGTTATTTAGAGCAAGTCCATTTTTGGGGGGCCACCGCATCCGTTACTTAGGAACTCACTGACCAGAAATGACCTATTATCATATAGAAGTATATGTTGGAGCTCTTCTGGTGTTATTGCCCCTCCTGTTGTTTACTGACACAGCCAATAAAGGTCATAAATTGGCCCTTCAGGGTTACATAAAATGCGACTGGAGATACGTGGGTGTTTTTACTTACACATACTATTACAGTTTTTGCAGCTGACACAATTAGAAATAACCGTGAGGAACCCAGAGGCCTCCCTGCATGCTGGTCCTCCAGCCGGCTACACTTAAGCCACGTCAGCAGGGGAATCCTCTTCTCCCCACTCAATTGAGGCTTCAAACACAGCTGCTCGGGCTACTCTGGGGTAAGTGCAGGTTCTGGTGCCGCCTACGCACCAACAGAAGCCCACGGATGAGCTTGTTTCAGCAGCAGCAGCAGCAGTAATGGCTGCAGTTACACTGTCAGGGATTGTTTTTGTAAACTACATAATTTCCCCATCTGAGTGTTTGCGTGCTGCAGATGCTTTCAGATACTCACCGACACTCTGACAGCTGGGTGAAGAGCATGCATCACAGTGTTAGCCGAGGTGCAGCTGCAGGAAGCCCTGGTAAGTGCAGTCCCGGCGGCTCTCCTATAGGACTGTGGGAAAACAGATGACTGTTTTTACAAAGGCTCTGTTGTCCCTTTTCCTTCTGCAGAACTTTTTACAAGTTTAACTCAGTGAGCTGTTGACAGTTGGATGGGGAAAACATGTCACTAGCCACTGTACCATCAATCACATCCTCACTGAATATTCAGGACGACACACAAGATGCCTGGAAACTTTGACATTTTCTGTACTCGGCTGTGATATTTAATATGTTTAATTGGCAATGCTTTAAGCCTTCAGAGGGCCGCTTAATTAATTTACTGTGTAATATCACAGACAACTGAAACCACCACCTTTGTCTGAGTTATCGGCTAGCCTCGAACACTTGTGCGGGATGTTAGTGGCTTTAAGGTGAGTAATTTCCTTAGCCAGCCCTCATTAGCCAGATCTATCATCCCTAAATGTGTTTTGTCAAAGGCCATTGGCTCACTGATGGCCACAGTCAGCTTCTTTTGGTATCTTTCACCTTGTTACATATGTACGAGTTCTGCTAGTTGTCCCGTCGCTGCAGAAGAATTGTATCCTTCATTTTATCTTGCCTCCAGATCCTCCTGCGCAAAGAAAACATTTACAGCCACAAATAAAGCAGAAAGTTGTGTAGAAACTATTCCTGTCTGCTGCAGACAGGTTTCAACAAGGGAGAGAACAACGCCAGGAAAATGGCCCAGTTAGAAAACTTTCAAATCCTCCCTTTTGGCCTGTTAGAATTTTGCCTGCATTTCAGTAAAATTAAGATGACTCTGCTGACAAAATCCTGCAACTCTGATTGTCAAGCTTTAACAGTCATTCGCTTGGAGGTTTCCAGATTAGATTTTTTTTTTCATGTGCTGCACACAAAGTTACTTCAGTCATAACTGGAGGGTTTATAGATCAGCTCTTCTTGCACATTTGCATCTGTCAAGGAAAAGGAGGAACCCCACGGCTTAAAGACAGTATCATAGAGCTGAAAGGGGGAGGAAGGATCGACGCCTCTCCTGAGACACCAGCTGCTCTGATATATATTCAGGAGAACAGGAAAAAGGTGACGAACCTATTGAAAATATGTCAAGTGGCATTCAATCATGGGACGGTGAGGCAGTCTGCCAGCAGAGAACACAGGTCTGAAATCAGCTCCCTGCAAACCTCTGGAGCTCTGCCCTTTTGGAGCTTGATTTGCTGCATCATCAAGTCAGGATTCACACTAAAGGACAAACAAGAGATTTTTTTTTCCCTTTCACAATGTGTTTTGCACAACAGCTGCAATGAAAAGCTGTTTAAAAACTAAAAGTCTCACTCCAGACTATAAAGTAGGGTCTGAAAATAGGAAATATGCCCATATTTAAAACATGATTTTCTTGGTTTTATTTTGAAAACCATTTTCTTAACTCCTGAGCTCTGCTCGACTTGGATAAACCTATCTGGCAATATTTTAGTTTTTGTGATACTTGTCGTACTCATACCTCAGTCAGTTATGAAAGTTCAGCAAAAATAACTTTTTTTCCCCACTTAGCATTTCATAATTAAAAAAGTACTCTATGTTTGTTTCATATTATTGTGACATGCAGCTACACATGGTCCAGGAAATTGCAGGATGACTTCGGCATTATACACTTTTTGGAAGATGGAACTTTTCATGAGGACTTCAATTTTTCAGATTTTAACTCACTCATAATCACAGATTATTTGAGCTTCTTGTCCAATATTGTAGAATCTAAATCACTAACACAATGAGAAAAGAAACATAAAATTTCTTTTTTTAAAATCTTTAATAGTTGCTGATATGTTGTTGTTCAAACAGCTACAAATTTCAATGTGCAGGAAAACCTCCTGAAAATGGTTTAATGAGAAAATTTTAAACATTTTTATTTCGGAAATTATTTGATTTATCATTCTACAATTTCACATATACAATTTTATATATCCATAGTTTTTGGTAAAACGGTAGGAGTAAATCAGTGATGGTTGAGCAGAAGGCACCTGAGGATTTGAGATAGCCTCTTTATTAAAGGTGCAATATGCATAACTTTGACTTTAAATAGAGCATTTTATATTAACAAGTGGCTATCTGCTACTTAAAGATATAGCAAAGTAATTAATTCCTCAGAATGAGGTGGCACTCCCTTTGTGTGTGCTGTAATCCAAGTATCTCGGTTCTATGTGCAGCTGGTCCAGCCTTTCATTTATGTTCGTGCACGTGAGTCCCTCCCTCTGAACTGTTGACCTTCCCTGCAGTTATAAACAGACTAATACTCACCTCCCACATCTAACTGGAAAAGCGAAAGTGCAGTCTAGCGTACAGCCGGTGCCATTAGACAAGTAAACTCCTCTTCATGAGTAAAGTCAAGGAAGTGCTGCTTAAATTCTGTTATATTTTATACAAGAAAAAAAATTTTAGAAAGAAATATCCCTGTTAGCTTGTACTGAACATGTGTTTGCTAGAGCAGCGTCGTGTCTGCATGTTCAGCTTTGATACGAAGGTCGGAGTTCAAGCTCACAGCGACTGGAAAGTTGCTGAAGACGGAGGGACGTCTGAAGGACACAGTCGGAAATACTTAGTATGCATTTACAGACAAACCAATGGGAGAACTCAGAGCAGAAATATGAGCAAAAGCTTTGAATTCATCAAGCGTTTTGCTCTAACTGTTGATTTTCATTCATGAATTTATCATGAAGCGAGCTGACCTGAATGCACGAAAGCAATCTGGAACGCTTACAAAGAAAGATGCAGTCATTCCTTTGTCACACTATTTAAAAGCTTTCTTGGTAAACATGCTGTGTCTCTCTAAAACATAAGTGATGAATTGCTTTGACTCTGCTACCTCAGAACTGACTGCAATCTGTTGAGAATAGCAGTCTGCTGAAATGCAGTCATAATATGTGAATGCTTTCTGCCTGTTAAAGAATACGGCTGTCATTGAGAGTTATAGCCCTCGTACTTATGTGGAGATCTGTTTAATGTTTCCCCTCAAAATAAGACATGATTCAGTGAAACCGGCTTGTCTGCTGAAATGTAAGTGCTCGAATTATATTGTGCTTAATCTGAGCATGCGATCTGCTGTTACTTTGTTAAAAGCTACAGCTGACTAGCTAATGAGTCATTTAGCCTGCACACTGACAGAAATGTATATTTCTTCATTTTGGTGCTTAAAAGAAAGGACGTGTAGTTCGCAGAAAAAATGTGAAGCAATGAATCGTACTTGCTTCTGATACTGGCCAAAAAAATGAAGGATTTTCTGACCACCAAGTCTCCTTGTGGGTCTTTCCTTATCAACAATAACCATGATAGTTTTCTGAAAAAAATATTCTTGCTCACAGAATGGATTAACTATATTCTAGAACTTGATTAATGGAACCTTGCATATATACAAAAGTTCTCCACAGCACAGTGACTAGTTTTCCTGTTAACCTTTTTTTCTGGAATATCTATTTGGGTCAGACTATCTTCCAATATTTTTGTTATCTTGCCAAACCTGCTCAATCAATAAAAAAATTGCAAAAATAAAATATATTTCATTTTTGTCATAAAGTAGTATTTTATGTAACCGTATTCTACGTGTTTTGTTTCGTATTGCTGTTGCATGCAGCCACATATGGTTCAGAAAATATCCCTAGCTGATTTCTGCATTTGCAATAATGGACAAGTAGATCAAATAATTTCTGTTTATGGTGAGTTGAAAGATGAAAAAAGACTGAACCTGATAGTAAAGTCCCATCTTTGAATCCACATTAATAAAAAGAAATGATGATACTGAATCTATGACATGATGAGAAATTACAGTCAAATTTTCAGGTTTTCATCTTTTACAGTTCCTCATGTTTTGCATAACCAGCCACAAGCGGATCGCTGAGCATTTAAAAAAATTAACTTTTTATTTAAAAAATGTATATTTTTTCATTTTGGTACATGAAAGGAAAACATGTACTTTACAGAATAAATCTGAAGCAATAAATCATACTAGCTGCTGATGTTGGCCAACATAAATGCAAGTTTTCCTGAAGGATTTTCTGACCACCATGTCTCCCTGTGGGTGTCTTCTTATCAACAGTCACCAGGATAACACACTGCATGACATAAAAACATCCATCCCAGCACAATGGATTAACTATGTTCTAAAACTCTATTAAAGGAACATTGTGATTGCACATATACAAAAGTTCTCTCCAACACAGTGAGTAGTTTTCCTGTAAACTTTCTATTTGGGGGAATATTTGAAAACCCAGCGTGCACCGAGTGGCTCTGATGCTCTGCTGCCCTCCACTGTGGTGCAGAGTGAGGTCAGCTAAACAATGGCATCCCACCAAACAATGGAAAATATTCTGCTGCCAACAGAGCAGTGAGGAAACCAGAGAGGGAGATCTGCAAGGTGAGAGCTTTTTATCATATAACTAGGACTACACCATATGTGCTGTGTGTTTGAGTGACAGTTCCTGTGATTATCTGAATTTATGGCACATGAAATAACAAAACTAGCTAAAATGCATTGATCAACAGGGACGTGGACATCAAAACACTGCGCTACAGTGTCCTGAGTGGCCAAAATGTTAGCAGCATGATGGTAAATTACACTTCAAAGCTTCCCATAATGCTTTGGCAGATGTACACAGGTATTACATCACGTCTCCAGTCATTTATTTAACTCCTAAAAATGCACCAGAGGATTTCTTAGCAATCAGAGAGGACACAAAGCCATTTTCTGTCCTCTCAATGTCCTCATACAGCAACAACAACGTAAAATCCACCATATACTTTAACATAACAAGCCTTAGTTTTTCCATTTTTACATGTTCATAGAACTGGAGTTGCATTCACTAATTACTATTTGTCTTTATTTTGGTGCACTCGGACAGAGAGTTGGTTCCATTTAGATCTTTTACCACAATGGAAAACAGAAAGGCTGATTATGTGACCAATATGCGATATGATTATTTGTCCATTTTGTGGTACAAGTTGTGTACCAACCACAGCCCAGAATGGAAAAATGACAGGGTTAGGACTGACTTCCAATCCATTTTGATGTCCAATTTGCTCAGTGGGCTGTTTGAGTTTGCAGTCAAGGCCGAGGATGAGGCTACAAACTACCTATAATCTTGTTTTTCAGCTTCACCAGTGCTGAATGGCCTCACATAGTCAGAAGGAATGGGAGATGATTTTTCAACGCAGTCTTTGGTATTCACTGTACACATTCCTGATATCCAAAATTCAGCCACTGGCTTCCCCATGAAAGTCCACTGTAGAGCAATATCAGTCGCGACATCAATCAATGACTCCTTCAGTTCAATTGACACTGCTTCCAATTTTGTCACTGCAAAAGGATTCCTAATACACTCGTCTGAACCAGACGTTGTCAGATTATCAAAACGGGAAACTGCACTGAGATGTAACCCAACAACGACCTGCAAGTCAGCTTTTGATTCATTGTTCTGGCAACAAAACTATATAACAGTGGGAAAGCATCAGCGATATCAGTATCCAGAGGAACCACAACCAGTTTTCTGATTCATGCTTCAGTTTTGTCAGTAAAGGTGAAGATGATGGATTTGTACATTGAAGTCCTGCATTTAGATCATTAAATCAGCACAAGATGTGAATGTAGGATGGCTAGAAGGATTAATTGCATCTAGCAGAGAGGCTCACCTCATTTTGCAGCTCAAGACTGATATTTGCCATTGAAAACCAACAGAGTTTTGCACTGTATTTTCCAGTTCAACTACATAATTCATTAATGGATATGTTCTGTCAGACAAATGCTAGTGTTAGTTCTATAAGGAGAAAAGCTCTACATCAACAGTCTTGCAGGATTAATCCATTATTTTTGTAGCAGGAGGAACAGACTACCTGTGAACACCATTTGAACTGGTCCAATCAGTGTAAGTTTACGCAGTTGGCTCTAAACTAAGTGATGTCAAAGAAGTCTTTGGTGTTTCTGCATTTTGTTCAAACAGATGAACAAAAAGTGGAGTGTAAACTCTGCAAATGGAAGTTTGTGTATCCCAGCTCAAAAGCCAACATGTTATATCAGTTAAACAACAGCAGCTAACTTGTCTGTGTTTTATTTCTCAATAGTTCTTGTGCCAAATCACCAGCTGATATATTTTCAGAAATCATATGAATATGTGCAGGTGCATGCAGGTCTGTCTAAAACAACCAGGTCCAAATGATTTAATAAGCTGCAAATACTGCACCATCAACTTGATAAATGCATATGGCCCAAAGTGCAGGATGAGTGATTGCGTCTATCTTTGTGTTGGGTCGTGGTGGCTCCTAGTGGATCCTGAGGCGTTCCCGGGCCAGATGAGATATATAATCCCCCTAGAGAGTTCTGGGTCTCCTCCCAGCTGGATGCACCTAGAAATTTCCAAATGAAGTTGCCCAGGAAGCATCCTAATTAGCTGGCTCACTGAGGAAACTCATTTTGGCTGCTTCTATCTCATTCTTTTTGTCACTATCCAAAGGCAACCCAGTCTCCACAAAATGACATTCCTGTACAACTAAACTGCGTCCTCAATTACATTTTAAGTGGAATGCATTTTCTGTTGGATTTCGTTTGTTTATCACAAATATATCTCTAATAAAATATGTTGCAAAACTGTTGTTCCTTTTCAGCCAACCAATCATATGCTAGATGAGACGGGACTTCCTGGTAACCCAGAAAAAGGAGGAAAAGCTTCAAACATGTAGTGAAAGGGAGTTTTTAACCCAAACGGTGACATTTTCCAAGTAAGTTTGATGTTGAACCTTAACCAAGCTTCTAACATTAAACAGTGTCGAACAAAGTGTGATATTTTCATTAATCTAACCATCTAGTTGTGATGCATAAACCACACAAGGAAGTGAGTGAAAAATGGAAGCAAACGATGACAGAAAGCAAAACTTTAGTCCATCACTGGAAGCAAATCCTGGTCTTCTGGTTGGAAGTCTGTTTGCTGTTTTATATGTCCACCCTGCCCTCTTGCTTCCTAACCAAAGTTTAGGTATAAAGGAACATCATTTACTGGAAAGAGGGTTGCCACAGGTTGATTAACAGCTTCACCTTCGGGCTCATCTCTTTCATTACCACAACACTCCGGTACAACACCAGTCATTTGCAGTCAGGAGACAGTTTTGTTGATAGAAAACTGCATCTTTCCTGATTCACCATTTCCACTGGTGCTAAATGATTATACATGCTTTGGGTTTGACAAAGTTTGATCTCATCTCATATTATCCTATGCAGAATCCAACAAGAATGCTGATGTTGTCAGTGCTGCATTAATATGATGATTCGCTGGATAGAAAAAATATTGTTCCACCACTCGTGTGAATATTTGAGAACATATATCAATGGAATAACTTAAAGGGATCATGTAGCTTAATGCAGCGAGGTCAGAGCCTCCTCTCTGGCAGTCATTGAAAGTTATTCCAGGAAACACTAAAAACCATTAACTGAAGTGGAAATAGGTGAGGCCGGGTGAGTACAGCGAAAAGGTAAATTACCACATTCTGTCACATAATAACTCTGGGAACGTATTGAATATTGCAGATTGATGATATATAACAGTTTAAGAGTATCCAAGGGTGGAATATTTTCCGTAACATTTATCTGGGCCCGAGCTGCTGGCTCTGCTCCCTGACTGGAGATGGAGAAGGACTGACATTTAATTTCACGTTTTTGTCCAACATGGAGGTGTTTGAAATGAATCGTCTACACTATTAAAAGCACTGCGTGGTGTTTAATGGCTGATTTATTGCGCGTTTTGAGCGAAAGATTCAAAGTTCCTGTGTGAGGAACATGACAAGCGGTTCTGCAGAGCTGCCAGCGTGTTTGGATGTTAATTGGTCCGATCCTTGGCCAAGGTGGAGTCGGCCTTTGTTAGAATTAACCTTTGGAGGGAGGCTGCAGGGATGGAGTATTTCAATATACTGAAAGTGTTGGTTCAAAAGTTTAATTCTGCAAACACAGTCATGGGCACATTTAAAGGACTGCTGGAGTTATGGTACAAGATCAAAGTTATTATTCTTTATTTGTGACCTCTTTTTAAAATTCTGACCTTTAGCTGGCTGCAGATTCTGCTGTTTCTGAAGCTTAAATTAATTTTTATAATTTATGTGACCTCAACTCTTTAAAAATAAGCCCTCGGAGGAAAATAATTAGAATTATCACTGGATAATTTCAATATTAACCGGTTTCATGCATTGTCAGTGATCACAGCTTTTAAGGCATGTTTTCTTCACACAAAAAACAGCCAAATGCTCCTGTTTAAATTACTTTAAATCATAACTTAAACCAGTGTAAATTACATCTAGTCATTCTCCTTCACTGGAAGTCCCAAATATATGAGTATGTTAATATTGTTAATCTCTAAAGTCTCCTTAGAATCAGCCTCACTGTTCCCTTTTTGCTTTGAACATGGTCACATCAGAGCTGCTAATCAACATGTATTATTTCTGATGCTTCTCATTAAAACAATTAAACTGAAATGTTTTTCACTACAATATAAAGTCCTTCACGACTATGGAAACAGAACAACCATGAAGAAGGAGAGAAAACTCAGAAATGTCTTCTGTCGGTATGACACAGAATGACAGAAAGCATAAATTAAAGAAAAACAACAAAAGGTGAATTTCTTTGATTATTTAGATTACAAAAATTGTCTACGTGTTACCAACACTGAGAAAAAACATGGTGACTCCACATATTATAGAAATTTTGGTATTATTTTCCACACCTGCGTTCTCTCTGCTCTATGGAAACACTACCTACAGTTCAGCTGAATAATCTCTGAACTTTTGCCATATGACTGTTGTTTACAGATGGGTTGCTATAGTTTCTTCAGTTGCCCCGAAGAGCGCAAATTTAACATGTAAAATAAGTTAACAGTTCACGGTTTTATGTGAAAGTGGGGTAAGAAAATGGATAATACGTCCATATATATATTTTGTTTAATTTCTTGGTTATATTTTGAAAACCATTTTGAAACCATGTTTTTCCAACCATTTTGTTCTACTTGGATCAGACTATCTACCAATACTTATTACTCCACCAAGGAACGCAGTGGAGGTTATGTGACGATCGACGGTGGTTTGTCCGCTTGTCTGTTCGCAACATTACTCAAAAATGGACGAACGGATTTGGGTGAAATTTTCAGGGAAGGTCAGAAATGTCAGAAAGACCAATTGATTAGATTTTGGCAGTGATGTGGCTTATAGTCTGGATCCATGGATTTGTTAAAGATTTCTGTATCATTGCAAGATAGCGACACAGCGTCACTGTAACCATGACAACAAGTGAACGCTATATCAGCTGATCACATGATTGCGGCCCTACTACAAATCAACCATTACAGACTTATCGGGACTTATATGTTGGAAATGATACAAGGAACAATTGATTCCCCTCAATTCCTGCCACCCACTACATATTTAGGTCACATGATTCGGTATCCGTACATAACATACACATGCATGACACACACCTGTGCTTACACATTCTATGTTGACGTGAATTCTGATCATCAATAACTAATAAACAAATGCTGCATTTATACAAAATTCTGCATTTCTGATAATGCCATATGGGGAATGAACAGCCTTAGTGGAGTGCTGTGTGCTCTGAGTGCTTTCCTAGTTGTTTTTGTGGTACAACTTGTCAAACCTGCTCCATCAGTTTCCACTTTTTTTTCATTTCTGTGAGCAGATATTTCTTATTAAAGTATTTTCCATGTTTTATTTCATTTTATTGTGACACAGCTACATATGGTTCAGAAAATATCACTAGTTGGCATCTGCATTATCATTTTTTGTGTTAATGTGCTGAAAGATAGGAGTTTTCATGACAGCTTTAATTATTTTTCATATTTCAACACACCCATAATCAGAGATTATTTTATCTTCTTGTCCAATATTGTGGAGTCTAAATCAATGAAATGATGAGAAATAACACTGAAAATTACATTTAATAGTTCCTGAAGTGTTTTTGTTCAAACAGCCTTAAATTTCAATGTGAGGAAACACTGCTGAAATTGGATCAATTGGGACATTTTTGAAAATGTCTTTATCTCTGAAAACATTTTATATATCAACCTGAAATTTCACAGATATCTTACTAGAAATCTATGTTGCTCACAGTAATAATTTCAGGTAAATTACAGGTTGTTGAGCAGAAATTGACAGGAGGATGACATTCAGTGAGAGTCCAGCTAGTCTGGAATCGAACTGCAGCAAAACTTCTCAGAGTATTTACACTCATTTAGCAGCCGCTGAAACCACTTTACTGCCATCACCTGTTTGACAACCATCCAAAAACAGACACAAAGATCAGAGAGCAGACACAACTGGAGTGTGAGATGTTTAGTTGTTCTCCAGCAGCAGAATATCTGACAGTTGTCATAACTGTGTGAGAGCAAGAGCCTTAAAATTTCTGAAATCACATCTCAGACTGAAAAACCAAACCAATGAGCATCTCTCCATATACATGCAGCATCAAACCACATCTGTTGCACTCGGTAGCAATGCCAATGTTGTTAAATCTTAATGATTAAAGCTTTAAGGTGACAAACTTCCAGCAGCAGCAGATAAATGTGAAAACAGCCTCTTCATGTCTGCACTGTGAACATGATTAGAAATGTGCCTGAAGCTAAAAATAAAAAAGATCTAAATATTACAAGATGATGAATATTGAAGGAAATTGGTTTTGGGATTGACAGAAAAGAATTCACGATTTATTTCTATTTTTTCTTACTATTTGACAAGCCTATTGACCTCAGAAATGCACAAAACACAAATTTTAAACAGCTGTCAAAACTTCCGTTTTACACCAATCAGGCAAAACATTATGACCACCTGCCTAATATTGTGTTGGTTCCCCTTTTGCTGCCTAAACAGCCCTGACCCATCGAGACATGGATTCCAATAGATCCCTGAAGGTGTGCTGTGGTTTCTGGCACCAAGATGTTAGCAACAGATCCGTTTTGTCCGAGAAGTTGTGAGGTGGGACCCCCATGGATCAGACTTGTTTGTCCAGCACATCCCATAGATGCTGGATTGGATTGAAATCTGGGGAACTTGGAGTCAACACCTCAAACTGGTTGTGCTCCTCAAACCATTCCTGAACCGTTTTTGCTTTGAGACACGGTGCATTATCCTGCTGAAAGAGGCCACAGCCATCAGGGAATATAGTTTCCATGGTACATGGTCTGCAATAATGCTTAGGTAGGTGGTACATGTCAAAATAACATCCATATTTGATGGCAGGACCCAAGGTTTCCCAGCAGAACATTGTCCAAAGCATCACACTGCCTTCGCTGGCTTGCCTTCTTCCCATAGTGTATCCTGGTGCCAAGTGTTCCCCAGGTAAGCAACGCACATGCACCTGGCATTTCTTTTCCATCCACGTGATGGAAAAGAAAATGTGATTCATCAGACCAGGCCACCTTCTTCCATTGCTCCATGGTCCAGTTCTGATCTTCATGTGTCCATTGTTCGTGCTTTCGGCGGTGCACAGGGGCAAGCATGGGCACCCTGACTGGTCTGCAGCCCCATAAGCAACAAACTGTGATGCACTGTGTATTCTGACACCTTTCTATCAGAACCAGGATTAACTTCTTCAGCAATCTGAGCAAAAATAGCTCCTCTGCTGGATCGGATCACATGGACCAGCCTTCGCTCCCCACGTCCACCGATGAGCCTTGGCTGCCCATGACCCTGTCTCCGGTTCATCATTGTTCCTTCCTTGGACCACTTTTGATAGACACTGACCACTGCAGACCAGAAACATCCCACAAGATCTGCAGTTCTGGAGATGCTCTGACCCAGTCATCTAGTCATTACAACTTGGCTCCAGTCAAATTTGCTCAAATCCTTACGCTTGCCCATTTTTCCTGCTTCAAACACAACTTTGAGGACAGAATGTTCCCTTACCGTCTGATATATCCAACCCACTAACTAAGGTGCCATGATGAAGAGAAAATCGGTCTTATTCACTTCACCTGTGAACTGAATGTTATTCCTGATCGATGTGTATATAAATGTACTTTCTGATACAACAATATTCCATATTACATGTGATGTGATTCGGAGTGAAATGTCACAATGTTAA
The DNA here is from genome assembly GCF_022539595.1 of Amphiprion ocellaris. Taxonomy (NCBI): domain Eukaryota; kingdom Metazoa; phylum Chordata; class Actinopteri; family Pomacentridae; genus Amphiprion; species Amphiprion ocellaris. The sequence continues at coordinate 36,427,270 of NC_072769.1, forward strand.
GCTTAGGTTTGGTTTTCTCACACGAGTCAAGGACCATCAGAAAACTGAAAATACAGTGATTGTTTTCTTTTGTTTTCTGCAATTTAGTTTTTTTACAGGTAACGGCATTTTCAAACTTGAACTCTGGGATTCAGAGGATTAACATTTAATCATAAATTATTTTTTATTTGATCAGACTGATTCAACTAAGTTGAAAATATCAAATAATACAGCGCTTTGGAACTGGCCTGTTACCTGTCTCCATATAATCCTTCTATGTACAGAAATAATGGAACACAAATCTGAGTCGAGAAAGAAAAACATCTGCTGCGACCGTGACACCTTTTACGAGTCAGCCGGCAGCTTTCACGAAAAATTTAACCTTTCATAGAAGTCGTTAAGTGCGTCTCCACTCGTAGTTTTCACCTGGTGACACATAAAATATCTTTGAACAGGTTAAACTTTAGTATTACATTAGAGTTCGTCCTCAGCTGCTCACCTGAACTTCACTGTGGCTGGGTTTGGAGCAGAAAAGAATCACATGGCACCTGGTGAGATGAAGGGCTCTCAGAGCAGCGTTAGAAGTAAAAAACGCTGCGAGGAGGTCAGTCGACTTTAAAGACTTTAATGCGGCTGTCAGGCTGCTGCAACGACTTTACACTGTTATCTCAGAGTCAGCGCTCAGCAGAAAATGGTTTCAAAAGTGACACAATCTTTGCATTCAGTAAAGTAAAATGAGTTGCAGAAAACTATAATATTTCTGGATGCAACAGGATAATTTGAAGACAGTTAACAATCGCATTATTTGACATTTTCAACTCAGTTCAACAGTCTGTTGAAAAATAATAAAAATTGTAATTAAACGTTAACCCGCTGAACCCCAGAACTCACCGTCGGGTTTGAAAATTATGGGGTTTTTTTGTTTGTTTTTTTTTTGTTTTTTTTAAGAAAAAACAAAAAAAAGAGCAAGAAACAAGAGAATTGTTGGATTTTCAACTTACTGATGGTCCTTGAACTACTCATATGTGAGTTCAGTCATGAAACTTAGCTAAACCTAAGCTTGAAATCGTTACGTTTCACCTCATTATTTGGGAACATAACGTTGCTGAACCCGATCAACCCAAAACAAATATATCTGCAAGAACTATCATAACAACTAATGGAAAATCATGAGAGCTGCAACTGTTCTAAAAAAAGATACAATCTATTTGCTTGGTTCTTATAATAACCAAGAAAAAGTAAATGGAATGAAATTAGCCTGAAAACAGGGCTCACACTGTTAAACACCGAGATGTCTGGAAAAACTTTTCATTTGTTAACTACAAATCAAAGACTACAGTTGTTTTTTCCTTTTTTGTGTGTATATTGTGACATTTTTTTGGACAGAATTTCCTTTTGCATGTGTGTTTGTTCTCTCTTCTTTCAGATATGGAAACTGGGCCATGAGCTTGTAGTGTTTCCTGTTTTAGCTTCTATTTTGATGCATGATTCAGCAGAATAGCTCAAAATGAACTTTTCTGGCTCTGCTGGATTCATTCTGATGTTTTCCTTTAAACTGTCCATCATGAGTCAACAATGTTCTCTGTGCTTTTCTAAATCCCTTTTAAAACAGCTACACATAGTTACAGCACATGAACTCAGCAATGTCCTGATTGGTTGTGACACTATCAGGATGATGCTAATTGGATGCATCCTGCAGGTGTTTTGTAAACAGAAGACAGACGAAGAACAGTAGCGATTGTTGTGAATTTTTCTTATCAGACAAAGTGAATCAATACTGTGTAAGGGAGTTGTTTAGGTTAATACCATGAGTTATGTCTCTGGTAATGTTGGCGTCACATTTTATCCCTTACTTGATTAATTATTCTGCAGTTCTCTATTAGATTATGTCTCCTGCATGTTTACATTATTTCTCTGTATAACGGCAATTAAGCTGTTTGTCAAATTTACGTTGATATATTTGATGACTACTTTCACTTTAAACATAATACATACGCCATGAAACCGTTCCAATATAAAAACGATTCATACAAGTAAAAAATAAAGAATTTACACTTAACATATGTATTGTGCAAAATAAGAAAATATGCCAAAAACAAGCAGTATGCACAATGACTTGCATATCCAAAATTTCATTATAACACAGAAAAGAAAAATATATATACACAAACATATGGAACAGTCTGAGAAATATATGTAACATCTGCATAGAAATAAGCATTCATACCTGTGTTATTCTGTTTTTTGTGTCTTTGTTCGTTGCAGCTGTGCATTTGAAAATTTAACTAACATGAGCTTTAAACTCTGACAGAGTTTAATGTCAGAAAAGACCACTGATGCGTATCTGTGAGGAATCATGTAGAATCATGTTAATGCCTCATTTCTGTTGAGTAAAGAAACTTGTAACATCAATACTGATCATCCAGGTGATCCTACAGGATGGAAACTCAACCAGCGTCAAAGCAGCGGAAATACGAGTCACCAGCTCGGGTGAGAACGTTCAAAAAATAAAACCAGAGTGAAAACAGGTTGCAGAGATTTAAACTCATGTAATCATGAGTGCAACTGAATCTGTGGAGAGAAACGTGATTCAGATCGCGATTTTACCTCCAAACATCAGCATATTTTAGAATATTTTGCACACCTAGTGGCAGCAGAATCCAGCTCGACACTTTTCTGACACCTTTGCTACAAACAGAAGCCTCCTGGGAGCACACGGATCGATCAGGATCAATCAGTCTGATCGTTGCAGACACCAGCAGCGAGTGTCACGGCTGAAAAACAGGAGGATTCACTCAGTTAGAGAAGGAGGCCTCCAGCAACAGTCCTGCTGTCAGGAGGTTGGTGGGCGACGGACCCGTATAATGCAGGTGTGACTGCAGACAATATCACATAGCTGGTGGCTATTGCTTCCTGTCATCTCTGGTCTGCACATTCAGAGCAAAATAAACTCCACTTATTGACCTGTGGAGGCAGTGGAGGATGCTGAGCTGCAGGCAGAAAGGTAAATACTCCCTCTAGTGGGTTTCCTGCTGTGTGGTGACCACAGATCTGATCAGCTTCAGTGAGGATGACGATACTCAACAGCCTCTTACACTTAAAACAGGCTGTAATTCAGCTGCTCCGAATAGAAAACCCACCCACAGTGATGTCAAAGCCTCTTAAAGCCACTTATTTTTGAATATTACTGAAAACAAACTCCTTTATTATTGGAAGATTATGGGATCTGACTAATTAATTGATGGTGCCCATTAATGTTTGATTACACATCTGTTATAATGTGTACACAAGACAACAACTATTCACTCGTTGGCGATTCAAAGCAAATAAGTCATTACAACTACTTCTCCTTCAGATTGCTATGCTAATGTGATTATTTTTGTGTGCTCATTCTGCAGTGATTGAGAGATGCACAAACCACCACTGTCATCGCCGGCCGTGTGTCTGTCTGATTTGAATTGTGAAATATCATACAAATGACCACAGTCATTTGCTGCTGCGGGGTGATAAACCTTCCTCGGCTAAATATACCAGGGGAGAGGGGACGAGATAAAATATATGCAGGGAAAATTGTCTTGGAAGCCGCCGAGTGCTACAGAGTGAGAAAAATTCATGATCATGATGCATGCTTTGTACACACGCATGCATCGGGTATTAATTCAGGAGGCATAAATATGTAAATGAAGTCGTAAAACTTAGCAGTGTTGACAATATATGAGTCAAAGTCAAATAGGTTTTGGAGACAAAGGGCCACATCAGTCAGCTATTCCCCAAATATCCACACTGATAGTTAATCCTGGGCTGCATGCATAAAAAGTGGCAACAAAAATGTCATTGAAGCTTCACAGGTTTGCTTGTGGCTGCAGCGATAAAGTGAACAAGACTTCACTCATAGCAGCTTTATAGTCGGAAACTTTAACCCTCTGAACTCCAGAACCCACCGGCTGCTTTGACAGACATGCTACCTTTAAGAAAACTCACCAAAGTGACATCATTTATAAGCCACAAACTATAAAAAGAGGATGAATTGTTGGGCTTTACACTTTCTGATGCTGCTCTATCGGGAAAATGAACCACATTTAAGCTTTTTTAAAGTCAACACAAATATTTTTTGTGATTCTACTAAATATTATATGTATTTAAACAAAAACAGAGAAGATCAGTAAAGTAACGGTAATTATTACATAAATTACAGTAAAAAAAACTGCAAACTTTTTATAGAGACCGGAGAAGTTCACAGAAACATAAAACTGAAGCAGACAAAGTTTAAACAGGAGCTCGGGTGTTTCCAGATGTGTGCGTGTGGTCGTCAGAGAGAACATCTGTATGTGAAAGAACACCAGACAACTTTGGGGCTTCATGTTGGCTCTGCTGACTGGACTCAGCTTTAACCTTTTCCACTGTGACTCCTGCACTTACATCACTTCAGTAATGGGATTCGAGCTCTATGAAGACAATAGCTTGTGACATTACATGGAAACACTTCCAGAGCTAATGCTTCTCCTCTCTCACCACCTCCGATTCCCTATTTCTGTCTCTCCCTGCCAGAGTGAATAACCAACCGGCTGTTTCTCTCCTCTAAACGTTGCCTCGTTGTTCTCAGAGCGTAGCACCGTACAGTAGTCCTCGCCTCACCATCAAAGTTTATACAGCAACTGTAGCCGTCAATGCACCTATTAACAATTCAAACAGCAGCATAAACAAGCGTCGCTGCAGCGCTTGACATTGTTTTCCAGATTGGTATTTTGCTGTATGTTGCTGTTTGAGCATGTCTGACCTAAAAACAAGCAGCCAGGACTTGTTGGATTCCAGTGTCTTCAAAGAGGAAATGTCTTGGGAACCAATTTGCCAGCTCGACGGGACGGCATTGTTTAAACTTCTTCTGTAATGAAACAAATATTTTTAGATAGATTTTTATAGCCTGTCCTGTCTTGTTTTTTAAAAAATACAGTGCAAGCTTCACCCAACTATTCTAGAGCATTAACTCAGCAGCAGCACATCTAGTCTTCTTTTTTCTATTTCTTTTTCCATTTCCACACAACGAGAATGACAACTTTCTGAGACGAGAATGTTCAACTGAGGGCTGAGTGAACTTTATCCAGAGTTAAACTCATGGTTATCAAAGGAAGTCAGTGGGAAGAAAATAGCTGCCATCGAAAATAACAAAAAAAAAAAAAACACTGCAAAAGTGTTGCTGCTTGAGAAAGTTAGAGAGTTTGGAGGCTAAAGACGTGACGAGACCTGCACAGAGGAAAACTCCCTTTAATGGGCCTTGTCATTATTCGTCGGTCAGGACAGGAAGGTATTGATGAGACGTATTGACATCACACTGTGGGCGCAGATTCGAGAAAGAAAACAAGACAAAGGACAAAAACGAAACTTTAAAGTGTCACCTTTTGACTTGAAATGTCGGACCTCCTCCCATCTCTGCTGCTGCACTTTAACTCAACAACAACTCAGCAGGAACATCTGGATCTACTGCAGCTTGTCGACAGCCAGCAACTAATGCAGGTAAAACAAAGAAAAGACCAATAAACAACAAAAATGACAGTGAAGCCTCAAATTCTAAGTTAAATGTCAGAGTGCATGCAGCACCAGAAAGTGCTGCGAATTGTTTCCCAGCTGGTTTCACGGCTGCAATATTCCCACCTTGTATCTGTATTTCCCTCCACACTGAGGGTTGGCCAGGTGGCAGAGGTGAACTGGCTGAAGATCAAAGGTCCCATCTCGTCCTGTGGGCTCCGGCGTCTTAGTTTGTTTATTCATTTATACATTTATTCATATCCTGCTTTGGTAGTGATTCTAAGGGAGCAGCCAGGGCAGCCGAGGAAGATGATTCAGCGTTGAACTCTGAGCAGCTCCAAAATCACTCTGCTGATCTCAGGGAAGCAACTTTTGCAGCCGCAACAAACTCTAGGTGTACGTTAAAGGCTAAAAAGCAGAGTCACAAACACTGGTGACCACAGAAACAAATTCCAAAGTTTGTTGAGTTTACTATCAGCCTTATCAATCATGATTTCAACTTCTGGTCTAAAAGAGGCGTTTTAATGGGCTAAAAAAAATGCTTCATGCGTGTAGTGTACAGCTTACTGCACGTGCTTTATTTTTACATTTGGGACTCTCTTTGAATCTGTTTTTCCATTTTTGTACATTTATTTACACCGTTAACTGCACCTAAACATGCACAGAGACACCTCAACCTCTTGACATTAGTTTATATGGAGGATTTTATGTTGTTGATGATGTTAGAGAGGAGAAGACTGATGCTGTACAAGAACATCAAGAGGAAAAAATGGTGTCTGACGTCTTCTTTGAGTTTAATCTGAATTCTGGGCAGCTTCTGGGACTCAGTTTTCCTCACCGCACTCAGAAATGTCCTATGTACAATATGACAGAATGCCATGAAAAAATTGAATTTCTTTCAATACTCGTTTTACAGAAATTGTGAACCCTTCCATACTCATTTCCTCTCTGCTCCGTGTAAACACAGCCTGCCATTTAGCCGGAAAGTCCATGAATTTTCATCACGACTGCTGGTCACAGTAATGACCTCCCAGTTGCAGCGGTGAGTGCAGACTTTTTTGTTTTTTTCCAGAATCTGTTTTGAGAAAACAGTACATTTTTTAGATAAGCGATTTTGACGAAATGTTAGATTTGATTTAAGGATTCACTCATGGACTGTTGGAAAGTTGAAAATATGACCATTCTGTCAGTTGGTACAGTTTCAGGCTGATAAATGGTGCCATTTTGGTGTTTGTTTGTTTTTTTTATAACATGCTTTTCAAAACCACTGGCAGTTTTGGGGGGTTAGAGGGTTAACCAATCAGTGTCAAGACCTGCACAACAGTTTTCCAGAGCCTCTAAGAAGTACCAGTCTTGGAGTATGTACTTTACTAACCTAAAAACAACCCAGAAAGAGGTTCTCCGGTGGTGGTTCTACAACAGCCCACAAGTTCCTGCTTGTAGATTCCTGTATGAAAACTACTGATGCTTATTTTGGACTTCCCAGCTTTCCATTGCGTCATATCTGCACTGCCAACTTCTGTTTGGTGAAAACTCATAAAATACCAGAAATCTGTGTATCTGTGATTTGCCATTTCTTAGATTTAACTAATTTTGCCGTAAAATTGTGCCACTTTAACTCCAGCTGTGTCCGAGCCGTTAGCAGCCTCCAGGGCAGGTTAATGTCTATTAAAGCATACTGGGCTTTAGTGGTGCAAATTTGTATTTGATCATATTACTAAATTCACTGTGGCTTAATTGGGGCCTACGGCTCAGCTGGAAGGGGAATAAAAATTTCTTTAGTGGCGTTTCTTCCTTTTTGGGAGGTTGATCCTGAAGCCAAAAAAAACCTGATATAAAAGTGAAAAAAAGTCGACAGCAGAGCTTCTGTACCTGCTGCACAGTTCCCAAATTAGAAACAGCCTCATGTCACCAACAACAAAATCTGCACATACACTTCCTCTGACTTAAATCCAAACATGGTGCACATACCTGGAGATCTGAGGCCGCCTTCAACACCTATTACTTTAACTGTAAATCAAAGTAGGCCTCTGCTCGAGCTTTGTCAGATCTGCACCTTAAATTTAATCCTCTTGCTAAGTTTTTTCAGTTCAGTTTTATTTATATAGCAACAACTCACAACATATGTCACGTCAGGGCGCTTTACATAGTAAGATCATGACCTTACACTGTTATAGAGAGCTTTTTCTTCTCGTCTTTCATTTCTTTCTGTCATTTCTTCTAATTATCTGGTGTCGGAGTGTCTTCTGTAAAGCAGTGAATAACTGTGCCTAAATGAAGCCGTGTCTGCAGCAGCAGCGCCTGAACCTGAAAGAGCAACAGCGGCGGCTGCAGAAATATGAGGATTTAGACGGCAGCTGATCAGTCCTGAAAGGTGTAACTATCCTCTAACAAGCTCCGAATGGTGCCCTGATCAGATTGATGAGGAGGCGTTAGAGGTGGATAAAGCTGAACTGGAAAAGGGAAATGTGGCTGCTGTTTCACACAGAAACTCAACCAACCACATGATGTCTCAAACCAATAGCAGATGGCGAAGCACCGAGGGAGGAAGCGTGTGAATGACCTGACTCCTGACCAGCTGGGCCCACAACCAAAGTGACATTTTGTTTGGCAGTTTTACTTCGGAGAGATGTTTGCGGTGCTCTGTTAATACGCTGTTGTCACAGTGACCCCAACTAGATAAATAACAGTCAGCACTTTTAAATCAGATATTATTCATCCGGCAGAAGTCTCTATTATGTGTGCGTCGGTCTAAGCATGAGTCAGACCTTGTTATTAATTTAAGTGTCCTGAGAGCACATCGAGCTGCTGCTTACTGCTCCATGTCACCATGAACCAGACCAGATAAACAGGCCTCAAACTTCAAACCCACTGAGCATCAATTCTACAAATGAGGACAAATAGTTTTCCAGTGATATACAGTTTTCATCTGGACTAATGTTGCAATAAAACACGGAGATTAACTCTGCAGAAAAACCTGTCATTTGTATGCATGTCCTGAAGTTAGCTTCACTGCTTGTGGCAACATATGCAAGTGGAAAATCCATATTGGAGTGCAGGTTGGAGTCTGCAGAATCCATGTCTGAGTGGATGAAGACTGTCAATAAAACAGGAATGCAGCTAAATATTAATTTTATTTTCAATTAATAAAGATTTTACAAAAAGGTCCTGGGTTTAAATCCATAAATAAGTAATTACTGACTGTTGAATGAAGCCAAAGTCTGCGTCCGATCTCAGGATGTTAATGAATAATTATAAATCGAGCAACTGCCATGAATAGTTTATGTTTAATTAAAACTATATATTAACCCCCTGAACACCAAAACTCACAACCAGGTATAAATAGAAAGTTGTCTTTTCAAAAAATGAACAAATTACACAATTTGCAATTACAAAAATGCATTTAAAATCTTTTGTCTTTTTTATAGTTTAATTTAACTCAATTAATTAAACTTTTCATTCAGCTGCAATTTCAAAAAACAGATTCCATGTATTATTTTTAAAGTTGTTGGTGAGTTCTTTCACAGTGAGATGAGGAACAAACATGCATAGAAAAATGAAGGATTTAAATAACTGATTATCCTTTAAGTGGAGGATTTCACTGCTGTCTGCCCACGAAAACAGCAAAGAGATTAGATGATGTCTGTGTGACTAACAGATCTTTCCACGGTGGTCCTTAAGTACATGAGATGTGAGTGATATTTCAATTACACTATAAGCTTATCTTCCCTTCTTCAACTGCATCTCATAATAGTCTATTATCCACGGCTTTTCATGCTTGATTATTAAATAGGATTTCAAGGCTCTGCAGGAGTTTGCCAGCAGCAACAAATGAGGCAGAGAATTGAGAATTGATTTCTTATTGAGCAAAGAAAACACCCTCCCTGCTGAAGCCCACTGAGCTCGACTGCATCCTCGATGTAGATGACAACTTTATCCGAGTGTGTCATATTTCACTGGGGTTGTTTTTTTCCCAGTAACAAACAAAGAAACGGCGACAGGGTTGTGTTTTTCTCTAGGGTTTGTGAGGCAGCGTTCCCAGAGGGGAACGACGTAACTGCACAGAGACTCACTGGTAAATTATGAGTCCCATCGCAGCAGATCTTTTATTGTAGCCTTTACAACACACAATACACTGTAGCGCCCACACAGGCATATGTACATTTGTTCACACACCCCCACATACAATCAGATAGCAGTGCAGACGTACATACACTTACACATTCATCAACAAAACTGAGGCCTGTATGAAGTAATGATTCAGCTCACTGACCTGCTGTGTACTGTACAAGGCCCTGAGTGATGAAACAGAGAAACTGCCAAAAAGGAAACACCAGGCGCTGTTTGTCTGAAGCTTCTTTTCATTAGAGGAAGCTGGGCTCCTGCTTCCCTCATATGACACCTGCCACTGTGTGAGGACAACCTGAGAACAGAGTGCAAAAGTGGAAATTCACACGAGTTTGGTGCAAACAGCAAAGCAACGCTTACTGTGTCTCCTAAAAAATATGTTTATCTGATAGAAATGTGCAAAACTTAACCAAACCCAGATTCCTATAGAATAAGAACAACCTGCAAAAGCATTAAATAACCATGCCTTCTCTGTATTCAGCCTCTTGAAGCCTTTGGGGTTATGTTCAGGCAACATGCACTTGGCCAACTGGACGAATATCTCACCAGTCCATCACCAGTTGTCATTTTATTTTGCTAATTTAATAGTTTGTGGGGCTGTACAGTGGTGTAGTGGTTAGCACTTTCACCTTGCAGCTAGAAGATCCCTGGTTCGCGTCCCGGCTTTCCCGGGATCTTTCTGCATGGAGTTTGCATGTTCTCCCTGTGCATGCGTGGGTTTTCTCCGGGTACTCCGGCTTCCTCCCACAGTCCAAAAACATGCTGAGGTTAATTGATCATTCTAAATTGCCCGTAGGTGTGAATGTGAGAGTGATTGTTTGTCTCTGTATGTAGCCCTGTGACAGACTGGTGACCTGTCTAGGGTGTCCCCTGCCTTCACCTGAGTCAGCTGGGATAGACTCCAGCCCCCCCCATGACCCTAGTGAGGATTAAGCAGTGAATAGATAATGGATGGATGGATAATAGTTTGTGTTTTTGAGACCTCAATCTAACTATGGGTCTTCTTTTCTGACTTGGAGAAAAAATTGAAAATGTCATTTCTGTTGCTCTGGTTAGAAAATTTGACCGAGTGTGCAGAAAAAGCTTCTGAGCTGTTTATCTGGTGACAAATTCTCAAGCCCTGAGTTACTCTAGAACACAGACGCTTCTTCAAGGACGCCTTAAAACGGAAGTTTATTCAAAAAGAGCTTGTCTGAAATCATTTCAGTCTGACAACGTCATCTGGTCCCCTAAAATGTTCTCCAACTTCACTACGGCCTTCGGGAAGACTGGAACAACATCCTAAAAGTCAGGATCGACAACTTAACTTTGTGTAGCTTTGTGTTGGTTAACACATTTGTTTTTGACTTGTCCAGATGGAGATTGGAGTCAACGACCAGAAAGCACATCATCACGTCTAATATAGTCGTATTTGATTGTTTCACAGTGTTTTTTTGTTGTAGAGATGCCATGTGTTGGAACAATAAAAACTTCTTCCTCTACATTAAACTGAATGGATACATGGTGTTACGGTATTTTTGTTCATGCAGAAGACACAACAGACTCACGATGTCAACACGGGTGGAAATATCTACAAGCAATGGCTGTGCTTCAGGCAAAGATTTACACTTTGAGAATGGACTTCATGAGATGCTCCAAAAACCAAATAGCAAAAAGAGGTAGTATCAAAATCACACTTGAAAATTTTGCCTCTCCTGAACAGCGAGTCCTGACCCAAGCAGCAAGTGCAGCGCAAAATGCAGGATTTGAAAGGGAAATTAGAGTGCCACATGTCCACGAGCCTGCTGGTTTTCAGGCTGAGCTTGAATTTTTGCTTGACACAATAATAACAAAGCAGTTAGCTATTGGAAATAATGGTTGCTAAGTGCCTGGTATCTGGGTGATACTGCTGCACTGAATGCAGTGACATGACATAGCTGCTTGACAGCGTGAATTATCGACTGCTAGGTCACACTGTTGTGTTCTTAGTCAAATCACAGAAGTCTTTGTCAGGGGGCCCGCTGCTAGCTAAACCCCCAAAATGCTCTTTGCCTGTAGTCTGAGTGGCCAGCCACTGATCATCAACAACTCTACACCATGATGATGATCCACGGAATGAAACCGCTGCTGTTGTAGTCCTGAAAACTCAGAGATAAACCTGAAGTTTCCTCGATGACCTCAAATCCTGCTTCGTTGCAAAAACCTCTGCTGGTGACACGTGATTTTTTAAATACTTTTTGTCTATACATATCCTTTTGTTCTGTTCTTGTACACTCAATATTTGTCTACTTTTGTCTACATATTTGTTTATAAGTAGATATGAGTGAAGTGTGTTTGAATAAGTGTATTCTATGAAAAGGTTAATCACAGCGCTATGTATGCTGCAAACTAAGAATTTCACTGCACTGACTATTTTTTTGCTGCACATGAAAATAAAGCCTATGAATCTATTGAATCTTTTTATTTTTTTTTCATTTTTGTTCAATTTTGCCTCTCAACGGGGGCTGGATCAACCAATAAGCTGGCTTGATGCTCTGGTATAAGTTTGCAGAGGCATTTGTTTTTGCAGAAGGATGATTTCAGCTTGAGGCACAATCACATGGCAGCACATAAAATTTATAAAGGACAGAACCGCAACACGACGGATGGTGAGATAATCCTGGATAGGAAGGTAGATAGGAGCTGATTTTATCCTTTTCTTTTCCAAATTCAGGCCACACTTTGTTGTTGACGTTCCATTGATCGGAAAGCGACCAGTCAAGCGTTACTGAAACAACTCACAGGGATGTTTGTTTGTCTCTTAACCTGCACAAAAATAAAGAGGAAGTAGAAATTCTAGAAGGGATGAGTTCATCATGCAGCGCCGAGTGTCACATAACTCAGATAAACAAGAGAGTGAGGAAAGCAGGGAAGAAAAACAGAGAACCTCAATCAAAAAGCTAACGGTGACAGGCTGTGATTAGCAGAATTCAGGTAAAATATGGAAGTTAACAAATCCTGCATCACTTCTCTGCATCAGGCAGCTTCAAGCAGACTAGCATCAGGTATCATGGAGAATGTTTTGTCTACAAACTAACCTGAGGGCTTGTGAGTGTTGTAGTTGATGAGGTATTTTAGGTGATACTTCTCACCCCGTCATGAACTTCAAATTCCAGATGTGTCAAACAAAAGCCAACAAATCTCCTTCTCAACATGAACCACTTTGGCTCACATCTGCTGCTGACACACTAAAACATCTCTAATCAGAAGAAACTCTTCAGTTCCAAGAAGTTTTGTGAGAACTTTGCAGCTGCATAGGAATGATCTTGTGTTGGCATTACATATATCAGAGGAAAGAATAAATCCTACCCCCAAAACACAAAGTTTAGTAGTTTTCGTCCACAGTTAAGGTTTGCCAAGCTGCGCTACGTGAAAGAGATATCCTTAAAGCCCTTTATTTTTGTATGACATTACAAATTCATCAAGGATTTTTCATTGTCATTTTTCACTGGCGAGATGCAGCATCCTCTCAGGGGTACAAACGGATTAGTAATGAAATCCACTCGCAACAAACAGACATCATCAGCTGCGGCGCGCCTGCAAGATGATTCATTTTGCATGTACGCAGGCGGGATAGCGGTGCAGGTAATTGTCTGCAGAGTGTGTGTGCAGGCCTGTGGCTAACAGGGTCTATGAAGCAGTCGGCCCGGCGATTGTTGTGCGGCACTATTGTTGTTCCATCTCTCATTCTGAGTCCAACAATGGAATCTTCCCTCCACATTTTGCCACAGCAGGTGGAGCAGCCAACTTATCTCCTTGCCGACTGTCCTCGAATGCAAAAAAAAAAAAAAAAAGAAGCCCCTTTTAGCTTTATTTTGTCTGGCTCCTTCGGGAAAATTAATAACCGAGAGTGTAACATTCTCAGAGCACACAGGACTGATTTAATGTTTCACCTCAGAACACCTCAGCATGCAGATGTCTCTCTCAGCATCCTTGCTCCTCCTCTCAGGGCCGGAGCAAGTGATTGTATGATGCAAAGGGCTTGAACTGTGAGCCCTGCTAAGTGCTCCACGAGGAAAGATCAATTTTTCATGAATGAGTCCCTGGTGCTTTAAGAGGCAGGCAGGAGCAGGCGGGCCGGTCTGCTTTCAGCAGCCGATTAACAAAAGAAACACTGATGTCCCACAAGACAGCACAATGCAAACCCACGAGGAGTTTGTGTCTGGCAGATGTGAAATGATTTTCCTTTTCAAGATGCAGAGAGAAAGTTTGAGCAGAAAAAGTGAGGTAAGTAATTCTACAGCGAGCAGCATTCAGCGGACAGATAGGAGCCACAGTCAGGTGTACAGTTTCTATTTGCTTTCTTTAAAAGCAAACAGCAGAACAGAGACAATATGAAGACTGCCTTTCTATTTATATCCAGTCAGTAGAGGAGCTGCTTAAATTTTAAAGGTTAATTCAACACTGGGATGGCGCAGTGGCTTGGTGGTTAGAAGTGTCACCTCACAGCAAGAAGGTTTCTTGTTCTCGTTTGGCCTGCTCAGGTTTTCTTCCTCCTACAGTGTACAGTGGGTTAACTGGTGAATGTAAATCGAGTGTGAGCGTGCATGGCTGCCTCCAATATCCGTACTGCCACAGAGAGCAATTTTAATGTCCCAATAATAAGAATGTCAAAAGCACCCAGATACATCCATTTAGAAGTTTCCAAGCCAGCCTGCTTTACTGGCCATTCTGACCCACAATCCTCTACAGTGGAACATACATCACATGTGTTTTGGTGTCTAGCTCAAGTAAATAAGCTTAAGCCACCAACAGACAGATGACAGCTCATTTTGCATTGTAGACTGGAATAGATATACAAGCAAGACAGTCAAAAATGAAGCCCCAAGTGTAGTAATATTGCATGCAACAGTGCAGGCATTGAGAGGGCAGCTGCAGTATGTACTGAAGGTAAAAAAAAAATTCAAAAATGCAGCCCCTGCAACGCTCTACGGAAGGGCAGAATTTCAAAGTTTTTAAAATGCTAACATGCAAAGATGACTTCCATCTACAGCTAATGGCAGTTTTCTACCTTTCCTGTCATCTAGACACATGTTTAATTCCAACAATATGCACACTATTCTCACCAAATATCACGAGAGAACCTCAAAAGATGCTTTGAAATTAATTCACACTAATTTTCTGCATCTTGTGTACAAATGTATTATTCTTTAAGTTTGAAAGGAATACTATCTGAAAGAAAACACCCCAAATTCACACTATTTGTCATAGAAAGGATCTAAAAACAGTAAGGATCGACAGTTTTCTGACGGTCTGTGCACTACCTATTTCATCTAAAAATTATCTAAATCTAAGCTTCAATATTTATGATATTTATTTCTGATCTGATAACTTTCTCCACTATGCTGACCGCTGTTGTGTCTGAGACTTTTTAAAGAGGAAAGTCACCACTTAAAGAATCCTGAATAGAAAACTTATGGAAGAATTCCAAAAGATTTTTAGCAGCCAAACTGGGGAAACATGACGCATAAGTATAGTCGGTTGTAGAAGTATAATCTGTGGTGAAAATAGCTTTTTAAACCTTATTTTGAGGGAAAAGCTTGCTGTTTAAATTAATATGATATATATGTATATATATATATATATATATATATATATATATATATATATATATATATATATATGTATATATATTTTTTTTTTTTTTTTTTTTATTCATTTATTTTTTTAATTTTTGAATGATAGAATATTGTAACATTGAAAATAAGACATTTTAGCTGATTTAAATACAATAAAACTGTGTGATTTTACGGTCGCATACTGTACTGCAAAATAACAAAAATACAGATTTTTGATGTGGACATTTTTTAGAGTTTTAAAGTTTTTGTCAACATGTAAATACATTCTTTTACGACGTATTATCTGTGATTTAACAAAACAAGGAAAACTTTAAAGTAGTAGTTTAAAAATTATCCCTAACATACATTTTGTTCAAATAGCAATTATCTTTGAAACAACTATATTTTTGAGATGTAACACAGATAGTGACTTTTCAAGATATTATCTATAATATAATAAAAAAGAAAATGTGGGAAACAGCAATTTAAAATTATTGACAATTTTTCAATCCTTAAAATACTTTTTTGCAAATTAATTATATTTTTGCTGATTTTATGCAGTAAAATAGTGTCATTTGATAGTTAAACCTATAAGAGCAAATCTGTAAAAATACAAATTTTTGATTAAGTAGAGCAACATAACATCATACTCCGTATGTACTCTGAAAATCTTTAAAATAACAGTAAATTCTCGAAAAAAAATACTGTGAAAAACGTCAGGACTGTTTATTTTTACAGTGTAGTGTAAGTGACAGTGAGTATATAATGAACTTATAAGTATTTACCTCCAGGGCTGTAAAGTAGTGCAACTGGTAGCAAAAACAGAAGTCTCATCAGCCCACTTCTTTCAGTGAGTCAACTCTGTGAAGTATCACTGTGGACACTTTAATACACTTTTCAAGAGGGTCTTTTTAGTACTAATTTCACAGCTGCATAGCTACAAGAGGATTTAATTTGTTCAAGCCAAACAGGGCTGCTGTGACTCTTTGACTCGCAGCGTGAGATTGGAGAAAGTCCAGTTTGTTGGCTATGCAGCTAATTGTGTGTGAAATACAGCGTGCCTATTTCAAGCCAAATGATATTTCTCCCTTTTCATCAGATGCAATTTCAAAGCAATGAGGTCGCTGAGTGGCGCTGGAGTCACCCAGGCATCGAGAAGCAATGCATTTTGGTATCGTTAAGCACATGCCCTTATAGTGTCCTATAACAATACATGTACTTATCGTGTCATAAGGCCGGCCAGGCTTTGGCACATCCACAGCAAACATGCTGCATATTAAGGCAACGGCAGGACTTCTTTAAGGACGCAGAGCACGCTCTCTCTCGGGGTTGGCTGGTCTTTTTTTTAAATATCACTCAGTGGAGCCGAACAGGGAGAAAGAGCAATCACCAGGCTGATTAGATTAGCGGACACGGGACAGATAAAGTGTCGGTCGGCTGATTGAGAGAAAACGGAACTCAGGCCAGGACCTGCTACTGCGGATCACATTAATTGTGCTTTAAGTCCACCAGCCTGCGGCTTCGCTAACACTTCTTCCCAGGAATGCCATCAATATGAAATGTCTACTTGTTGCTGCCCACCACATCCCAGTGTGCTCGTGGCTGCACACACATGCTGCAGTGCTGGGGCTGATTAGTGGCTACGTTAGCTGCCTCCCAATGAGTTTCAGCACAGTCCACATCTCCTGCGAGTCCTGAGGGCGCAGCATTAATCACACGCTCATTGCTGATAGCCATCTTGTTAAAGTCTCTTCCATTGTAATTGCACAGGAGCGCGGTAATGCTTGTTGTGGCCGTGCAGTGCAGCTCACCAGCAGTCCTATTAGTAAACTGTTTATGCTGGATTTTGAATTGCTGAACGTCGCCCACAGTGCAGAACATCTTTGCAGATCCGTGCGGCTGCTGCTGAGAGATGTTCTGGAGTTGCAAAATCAAAACAGCAGCTTGGGTGGCAAAAAAATACTGGGAAAAAAACATGAAGGAACTATCTCATAATAATACCGGAATGTTTCATATTGAAAATACGTTTTCTACCTTTGATTTCACATGAGATTGAGTTAATTATTTGTCTTTTGAATGTTTAGTGAAAGGTATTTATGTGTAGAAACACTTAGAAACATTGTAAAACCACGCTATACACTGTAAAAAGTGTATATGTACCGCAGTTGAAGGAAAGTATTGTTTAGTACGAATCTCTGTTTATTTTCGTGGGTTCTATCAACTTGCAGTTGGACTGTCAGTTTAAAATGCTATTCTAGTTTTAGCAAAAAGTGCAAAAATGAGGTTTTCTGCTCCTTTGTGCATTGTACATCTCATATCACAACATTTCTTGCAACGTAACTACTGTTTTTGAGTAGGATTACAGAGTAAAGAAAAGAAAAAACTGCAAGTCTTAAGATCATGTTTTACATTTTAATTTTGGGCAAAACTAGTACATAAGTCGGTGAAAATAGAAAAATGTATTTGCCTCAAATACAAACTGTTCATTTGACAGGAATCTAATCATTTAAGCGCATTTAACGTAAACTACTTGCATTAATATAACTTGTTGACTTAATTTGGATGAACTTAATTGAATGTGTTGTTAGTTGAAACGAACACTTTGAAAAGGTTTGGCCAACAATTCAATTCTTTTTTCAGTGTTACACAAATAATCTGGATAAATACTTCAGAAAAGTGCCGTTATTGGTTGGGTTTAATTATCTCATTTTACATTAAAAAAAACTTTAAAAAATGTCGAAATACTGTTGTAAAATTAGTAATATGGTTTCAAATTGCAAGAATCCACTGTTAATTTTAGACCATGTCAAGTATATTGTAATAAGTCGTGTTAATAAATGCAAATGTATTTTAACAGTGTTGTCACACAAAAAAATAATTTTGCTTAAAAAACATGGAAATTTTATGATTATTTACAGTTACAAGATTCTGATGTTTCACATTACACAGTGTATTTAGCAATTTGTTGTTTCCTGTATTTAAATCACACAGAAAAAAAGTCTGTAAAATTAAACAACATAATTACTTATATTTTTTACTTTTTTTTTTTTTTTTTTTACACTGAAGGCTGTTTTAAAAAAAAGATCTTGTATAGTAGAAATGGATTCAAATTAGAAAACGTGACTCAGAGCAGAGTGCTGTGGAGGATCAGTATCTCCTTGACAGAACTCCCACCTGAGCTGCACAGTGATTGTGGATGATGCTGGACAGTACAGAGAGCAGGAGATGTTCAAATTGGACACCAGGGAGTTTTTATCCAGCTACGGGTGTGGTCGACCCATCAGTCAGGGCTTTAAAGCTTTAAAAAGAACCAGAAAACAATAGATGACGTTGATACTATGGATTTCCGAGTCCTCGTGCTGTTTTCAAAAAGAATTTTTATTTCTATTTTGTCCCAGAATGTTGTTCTTACAAGTAGAATAATATTTGAAAAATGTTTGGTTTTGAGGGTTTTTCCCCATTTTTGTGAGCACCGTATCTCTTGAACACTTTACAGACATTTCTCCAAATATGGTACAAGCCTTCACTTGGATTGAACAATAAACCAAACAGATTCAGTTGGTCAAACGTCACTCTGAACTCATGAAACATGATTTTTGTGCCAACTTCAAGTATCAGTCAGAGTATGACTTTTTAGAATAGAACCATGGCTAGAAGTAGAGAGAACTCAAGTTAGTGCAGCATGCCAGTCATAATGCCATAAATCATCAAAAAGACAAAGTTAAATTATTTATTTAACAAAATTTTTGAAAGCTTAGAATCAACATTTTCCAAATATTCCAGGTGGTTGCCAATACCAGGAAAAAAGACGGCTCTGCATACTACAGATATTTTACTATTTACATCTTGTATTTGTTTCCATCCCTACTTCCTCTCTGCTCTGTGTAAACACAGCCTGCAGTTCAAATGAAAGCTCTGATTATTTGTCACATGACTGTTGGTCACAGCTGAGTTAGTCATGGTTTGTAAGTTGCACAAAGCAGTGCATCATTTTTAGGTTTTTACAGAACTGGATGCAAGCAGGTTAGTTATTTATATTTTTAACTAGACATGTACAATGAAACCATTTTTGATCAGATATCATGATTTTAAGCTGCTGTTTCTTTAAGATAGCCAGTTAGCTTAGCATAAAGGCTGGAAACAGGTGGAAAACAGCGATCTATGGCCAGCACTGCTTGCCAGACAGAAGCAAGGAGGAAGGAGGAATCAAGTCTGTACAGTGTTTTGCTGCTTTTTCAGGCAGCTGTAGCAGAATTGCACATTTTCACCTTCAACAAGCTTTCAGTGTAGCTCCATAATGCCGTTTCAGATCCTTTCTGTCTGCGGCTGTTTGACAGGTTTGAATACAATGTGACAGTTTACATCAGAGCCTCTTTATAGACTTTAAATACCCTCCATGTATGGACACTGACCGGTCGCCCTTTCCGCCCTCGACTTCACCTTCATCTCTCGCTCTTCTCATCCTTGCTCATTAAAACCTTTCCCATCACATCGGTTCCTCCCCATTAGTTCTCACGCTGGCCTCTGGAACTCTCTCAGCTCCAGTTCCAGGTTCTCCAAGCTCCCCCTGTCACTTCATTTTTTTGATCCTCCTTTCCTGCCTGTCTCCCTCCTGCTTTACGCTCCTTTCACAGGAGACTCGCACATCTTCCTGTACCACTTTTAATTCTTCTTGATCTCAGCCCTGTCTGCCTGTAATTCTCTGGCAGACTTCAGTGCCTGCAGGACACATTCACATGGACGTCGCTTCACACTGAAACTGAATCCTGTCAGCTTTTTTGGATCTTGTAATGTAATATTTGTGCTGCAGTGCAGCATGTGTTCTCTGTATCGGCCTCTGGGCACCTCATGATATGGCCTGTAACAAAAGAAAAATGAGAGTTTGACAATATAATGTCACAAAATATTGTGATTGTGTTTGTATAATTTGTTATTTAAAGGAAAAGAAAGTGAACGTCTGCATTATTTCATTCTGAACAACTTTTGATATCAGAGTGAAGTCAGGAACGAGAGCAGCTGTCTCACACTCAGAAATTAAAGGTTTATGATACCAAGTTTAAGCAAAGACTTTTAAAGTGAGGATAGAGAGACTGGTGGTTTTCTCCTGTTTAAAATCGCATTGTGCATTTAAAAATTCAGGGTGGTGATACTGAGAGAAATATTCCATATTCTGTTTCAGAGCTGTGTTCAGTCACAATCTGTCTGCATATGTGCAGATTTCAGTGCACATTCATGGAAGTAATAAGTCCTGATAAAACTATTTAATGAGTAAATGCCCAATGTGGTGAAAATACACTTTTATTGTCAATTTGTATGTCCTGAAAACTTGGAAGTGTAAAATAAAAGCTATGAGAATATGAAGATGCCATTTCTTAACCTCCGTTCAACTACATAATCTCCCACTTTAAGAGGTCGGTCATAGTTTTATCCAGTTTCTAAGTAGAAACTGAAGAATCAATGGTTGTCCAGCTCATAGCTCTGTACAGCCCCGCCCCCTCACTGCTTCCAGGTGAACCATTCAGAAAGAGCAGCTGCCTCACAGTCCACCAGGTTTATTTACATTCTACACCTGCTTCTGCTAACTCTAAAATGTCTGAGCCACAAATAAAAGTCAACAAATGTTCTGCTGTTGCCCATTAAGACTACATGTCACTTCTAAGCTATTCTGCAGCTAAAATACTGATTTTATAGCATCGTCTTTCAAACTCAATAAACACACTGAAGATAACAGCTGGGCTATGAATTTGCCCATATTTCCATGGAAGACTATACTCAGACATGAAGTTAGAAGTGATAGAAAGTCCTTGTTTCACACACTCATTTACATCTCTCAGCTGCTGTGAGGTCAGCTGTTCAACTACTGGTCAATCCCAGATGCAGAGACAGTCTTCTTCCTGAAAGGGGTGGGGACAGCAGCAACTCAGCTGCAGCTGCATTTAATGCTACAGATACTGAAACAGCCTGTTTAGATCAGGACTAAAATCAGGAGTTAAACAGCCAAAGTAAAATGAACCATCTTTGAGCCGATAAGTAGAAGGACACACTGTGGGAGCATGTGAGAGTTATATTCATTTGCTGAAAAGTAAAACAATATGGGACCTTTAACTCTGATAAGCTGCAGCTTTTATCTGCAGCAGGAGGATGCCGTGGATGTGAGCCGCTCTGTCGCTTTCCTTGTGGCTGAACTTCCTTTCGCTGTCCTACACTGGTCACACTGACACAAACAGCAACTGAAAGCTCGCTCACAAGTGCAGAAAGCCCATCAGACAGTCTCAAGTGAGACAATTACAAGTTCCATCCGAAATTTGCCGCCTGTCTGATACCATCCCATGTCAGCCTTCGGATAGCTTATGACTGCGCATCACACCCATAAACACGCCTTGCGTCGCTGAATAACTAACCATCTGATGTGAAATGACATTTTTTTAGTTAGGAGCAAATGGGGTCCTGCCCCCCCTTTTCTGTCTTTCACTAAACTGGTTCAGGAGCTGAGGAGGGGTGAGGGCGGTGTTGGGGGGGTTATTTCCGACTGCAGCCTTTCAGTGGGAGTGGCGAAAAGGTTAATGAATTCACCACTGTAAGCCACGACTCCCCTTACAGTGGGCACAGCGCTGCAGCAGCATGCTGATGAGGGCGCAGCGGTACAGGAGGGCGTCGCTGCCCCCTGAAGGTGGAGATCAGCAGGTGCAAGGCTCATGTGAGGCTCGGGGGGACGTCCAATTTCATTCAACAACGTGTCTCTAATTAGATTACCTCTCCGGGACTCCTGTCACACTATTTTTTTCCCCATGACTAATTACGAACAATTTTCCTTTGAATAACATGCAATATACTTTTCTTTTAAATTAACGGGAACTATTTGTAAAGCTGAACCAGCCTAGATTCAATTTCTGATGTACTTTTTAATAGTTTTTCCTTGCTTGTTGTCAAACAGTGCTGAAAGTGTGATCACTACACAGAAATCTGATCAGGATCTTTTCTCTACAGTAATTCATTCTCTAAAGTGTTCCAGATCATCTGCTTCTTGCATTTTAGATTTTAAAAACTGCATGTTGGGGCTCCAGACACTTGTGATGGACACAGATGTGTTATTTTAACATCAAAAAGATAAATAATTAGTAACGGCAGCCTTTACTTTTGCAACATTTGCAGTGTGGTTGCACTGCAGTGGGATTCGAAACAGGCAGAGTGAACACTACTGCATTGTAAGATCACAGTACACCCTCTGCCTAGTAATCTTGTCAGTAAGCAGCAGCACATGCAAATTCACCAACAAGCAGAGCAAGATAAAGAGGAGAGGCTTAGAGAGAGAGGGGAACAGTTTAAACTTGCCACTGTGATTCTGTATGCACAAATCTGACTGAGTGTGTGTGTGTGTGTGTGTGTGTGTGTGTGTGTGTGTGTGTGTGTGTGTGTGTGTGTGTGTGTGTGTGTGTGTGTGTGTGTGTGTGTGTGTGTGTGCGCGCGAGTTAAAAAAAGAGGCAGGGAGGATTTGTGTTTGCTGTATCTCACACTGCATCTCAACAACTTGACAGAGGGCGTCAGCAGCAAGGGACCTGAACCAGTGACCAGAAACAATCCCCAGGCAGGCTGGCTGTGTATTTCTGCTTTCCCTCCACACATCATCCCTTTCCTTCCCTCTCTTCCTTGTAAATCAAAGCCCCATGCAGCCCTGCGTGCAGCTCCAGAGTGAGCCAGTGGTACATCAGGTGGAAGAAAATCCAATCTATTTGATTGAGATATTATTTGCATAGCGTGCACAGTGGCTATTATGACTATGATTAAAACAATCATTCCAAATCCGCTCTTACGGAAATCCAGCAGAGCAGAAACCACAGTGTATCTGTGATTGGCTGCAGATAACTTTAGCCATGCGTGACACTGGTTAAAAAAATAAATAAACCTTTGGAGATGTGTCTTCGCTGTGCATCCCAGGAGGCCATATCATTCATTTTGCGATGTGGTTCAGCAGCTTTGTGTTTACTCAGTAGTGTGGAAGTGTGTGGAATCGCCGCAGCAGCCGGCTCTGTGTTACCCCCTTCTGCACTTAAAATGACAAGCAGCACTTTCGAGGCCCCGCGACTTCGGGCGTCCAGTCAACACTGAGGGGGGAGGCGGGTGAGGGAGCAGCTGGGGTGGACACGCCATCCTTTATTTATGGAGCTGGAGGCAGCCATGACTGACAACCAGAGAGGACCATCGGCCTCAGCGCCCTCCCTCCACGCCTGCGGCTGTCTCACACCCTGGATGCCGCCACAAACACTGCAGCGGCTTCAGCGAAGAACCTCCTATCGCCTAAACGTCACCTTGTCAGCATCGCTTTTTGCTTGACAAGTTGTCAGAGTTCACCTGGAGGAGGAGAGAGTTCATCCAACCTGCAGACGAGCAGGTAAACGTCAACAGCAACGACACTGAAATCAATCTATCTGGAGATACAAGGTTTTGATATGATCCCTGTGACATGTTGGCCTGAGTGTCGATGATATGGAAAACCAAAAGTGCCATAAATCGCCTCTGATATCACATAATTTAGATTAAAGCATTACTTTTTACAGCATGAAAAGCCAAAAAAGTTCAAATTTTTTCTAGCACTCTGGTAAGTTACAGTAAGCTTTAAAATGAGCTTTTTAGGGCATCAAAAATTCTGCTTTTTGTGGCACTTTAGTGAACTGTATTATACCGTAAAATGACAATTTTTACAGTAGTCTGGTGAATTATGTAAAAATGCTGCTTTTTATGGCACTCTGGGGAGCTACACTAAAACACTGCTTTAAATACTGTCAAAAATGCAGCTTTTTACACTAACAAAAATGTATGTCTTTAAGGTTGCAGGTTTTTAGGATATGCAACTGTAGTCAGTTGTATTACGACAGTACTTTTTACGATGTGTATCATAGTAAAACTGCATTATTGTGGCACTGTAAACGATAAAATTACTGCACTTTAAATGATATTTTAATAAGTTAGAGTAAAATGCAGTTTGTCATGCCATCAAAGTGCCCTTTTTATGGAGCTCTAGTGAAGTATTACAACACCTCTTTCTGTGCTGTCACAGACGCATTTTTTATAGTGTTCCAGTCAACTGTATTAAAACGCTGCTTTATACGCTGTCAAAAATTACACTTTTTTTTCCGCTCTATTGAGTTACAGTAAAAACACTCTCTTAACTCTATCAAAAATGCAATGTTTTATGCCGCTCTAGTTGAACTATATTAAAATGCAGTTTTTAATGCCATCAGAAAATGCACATTTTTTAACAGCACTGGGGTGAGTTGCAGTAAAAATAAGCTGGAAATGGAATAAAACGCAGATTTTTACACTGTTAAAAATTGCACTTTTAACAGCGCACTGATGAGTGGTAGTAAAATGCTGGTTTTTATGGTGTCAAAGCTGCAGTGTTTTATAGTAAATTGTATTGAAATGTTGTTATAGTCTATTGCCATCAGAAACACATTGTTTTATGGATTTTTCACCATTCAGGTGAAATATAGTAAGATTGTAGCGGTTTGTTGCCTTCAAAAACAGCACTTTTTACACATCTGTAGTGAGTTGTAGTGATATTCCACCTTTTACAATAATCTGCTGAGGTCCAGGTGCTTTTCATAGCATCAGAAACAAAACTTCTTACAACGTTATAGTGAGCTATTTTAAAACTCTGCTTTTTTTCTTCACTCCAGCGAGTTACAGATACAGAATGCAAAGTTTGACTGTAATTAACTAGACAGCCATAGAAAGCACCATGTTAAACTGTACATAATATGGTGTTTTGATACAAGGTAGTAAAGCATTGAAAAAGCTGTATCTTTGACGGCATAAATCACTGCGTTTTACTGTAACTCACTAGCATGCTGTAAAAGAGCGCGTTTTTGACAGCTTAAAGGTGTCATTCAAACAGCATTTTTACATGGCATTTTAGTGACTGGTGTTCAAATGGCACTTTTTACAACATTCTGGTGAGTTAGACTAAAACACAGTTATTCATCTTGTATAAAACATTGTCCTTTTTTAGGGCCTCTGGTGAGTTAGAGTAAAATGTTGGATGCTAAGCCATGACATGGCTTAAAAGCGCTTCTTTTTACAGCATTTACAGTAGTTTTGCTGCAAATCTTCCTACAGTGCTCTGATGTAGTTAGTAAAACAGTATTTTATATGAGGCATCTGTGAAAGCACCACTTTCCCTTCTTATGACACCAAAAACAAAAGGGCAGGAGCCATTATCATTTAAGAAAACATCCCTTTTTACATGGTGTTTTCATCCTTCAACAGCGTGAAAACTGGCATTCATTGAACATTGAGAGTGTCTTCTTCACTGCTCGTAAAATGGCACATAGGAGTGCTTTTCAGAACATTTTAAAGATTCTACAACATAAAAATGGCATTGTGACTGTTTTTACACCCTTTTTATCTTAAACAAACACATTTCAGAAGTGATGATTTCACTAAAGCAGCCAGCATGCTCACTGACATAAATACACCCTGAAAAAACTGAAGACTTGATGGAAGAGTGACACCTGAGCAGATGCTCACGTCCTGACATGTTATCATCTCGTTTAAGACGGGTTATTTGGTGCTGCTGTTTTTGGCATACTTCTCTAGTCCTGCTCTGTTGTGCATAGTTTGATTTTTTTAAACGTTCTCTCTGTTGCCCCAGTGTCCACCGCTCACCGCTGCCCATGCTGAAGCTCTGAAAGAGCACATGAAAGCCGCCGCTCCAACCGTGCTCCATAAATATTGTACCACACAAACATGTTTGGCCAATTTACAATTTTTCCTTTGTCTGACAGCTCCATCAACAAGCAACTGGGTGGTTTCCATTCGCATAAATAAAATATCAGGAGGAACAGTGTGTTTTTTTTAAAAAAGTTTCTCTCCATCTGATGCACAGCATGGATGTGTCGGACTACAGAGAAGCAAGTGACAGCTCTCATATAACTTTGATTTCATCTGTTCCAGCGTACAAGGGTGCATTTTATTCCATGGGAGACAGTAGCACTGGTCTTTTTTTCCTCACCCGGCTATATATAAACTTCAAAGCACCAGAGAACGATACATAATATCATGGAAATAAAATGCAGAGTCTCCTTTCAGGACTTGCCGCAGAATGTTTAAAATTTAAACATGCTTCTCGCAGCCTTTACAAAAGCGCCTGACAAATTATTAGTAGCAACTATGAGAACATGAAATGCTTCCCCGGATCGAAAGCTTTTAATGGCGTGGAGACGGTGCACAGGAGAAGTGTTTGCTGGCGAGGGATCACTTCACAGAGCCTCCATCGGCCTGACAGCCAGGGAGAGCCACGTAGTAAGTGCCTGAAACCCCTAGCAACAGGATGACAGCGCTTTTAAACATCATGCTCGCTGATCGATAAAGGAAGAAAGTCGACGCCTTCTTATGAGCGCCGCTTGTCCCGAGACTTGGAGAGGAGTCTGAGGAGGGTGAAGAGTGAGCGGGTCTGAGGTTCAGCAGTAGGATTAAAACTTGATCAGCAGTTTGCTCAGGCCTGCAACATGCTAAAGGATCAGTGTCTTGGGGAGCAATTTGATTCAGAGACGCACCAGAACCAACTTCGCCCAGAGCAAAGATGATTTTTTCTCTTTTTTTTTAGCGCTCAGTAACCCTCCTTTTATCTGCTGGTTTGTGGCTGGTTGTGTGATTTTACTGTGAAGACACTGAGCTGCAGAGAGACAGAGCGAACCCGAGCTCACATGGCAATTACAGTGAAACATGGGGGAGGTGAGCTCCAGCATGACTGCAGCTGACAGGAGTGGTACTGCTGGTAGAGGAGAGTGCAATTTATTTCAATTCACTCGGAATCTGGCAGCAGCTCAAATTAACAGTTTACTTAAGCTGCAACTAACAATTGTTTTCTGCCGATTCATTGTTTAGTTGTTTGGTCTGTAAAATGTGAGAAAATGGTAAGAAATACAGATCAGTGTTCCCCAAAAATTCAATTTACTGTCACAAAATGGGAAGACACCAGAAAATATTAACATTTTAAGTAGCTGAAATCAGAGAATTTAGGCTGTTTTTGTTTAAAAATGAGTCAGACTGATTAATTGAATATCAAAACAGCTGGTGATTGTAGCGATGCAAATCTTAAACAATAACTGATAGTTGGCCACATTAACAATCAATAATGAGTGAAATGTGCAGATACAGACATTTTTAACTATAGACACAAAATTGGCTTGCTTGCGTTAGATATTTATAGATTGGACAAAGTGAATGCCAAGTTTTCTGCATCACTAAAACGGTTATAATTAATAATTGATAGTTTGTACAATAATATTCCAATCAAGACATATCACACAAACAGGTTTTAACTGCTATTAGTGTGGTATACATTCATTAAAATGCTGCCCAGTTCATGCTGATCTTTACTGAAGTTAAGCACTAGTCAGAGGTCATTAACTGCTACAGAAGTCTCTGTCATGGTGGTCCATTGCTAGCTAAACCCCATAAAACTCTCAGGCACACAAAAAGTGAAATCCACCTCACCCACCCACAATAATAAAAACAACACAAATGCAATTACAATCACAAAACTATGCTTTTAACAGTGTAGATTAGAACATTAACATTCCCATGATTCTTTGTATTTGGAAATACAGAACTGCCTTCAGTCACTACAGTGTTAAACACAGCAAATGAGCTACAGTCTTCCATTTCCATTAAACAGTAAGAGGCTCCACCTGGTGGAACAACCAGGTACTACAGTTAATCTACGATACATTTTCTGACATCCATGTCCCTTATCCTCCGCTTTATTGATTAATATGTCGAATCGCTAAAAATACAAATTGACTACCGATCAGTCATAAGCATCCCTAGCCAATTAATGTATTAGTCCACAGCTAAGTGACTCTTTAAATAATCATCAGAGCTCTCCAGGTAACACACATGAAACAATAATAATAAGCTTTATATAAAGATAAAGAGTGCCGTACAATATAATAAAATTGCAAAGACATCAGAGATAATGATCAACCAGGGCCTCATTAACCAAACAAAAATGCATAAAGGTTTGAAAGACATTAATCAACTAGAAACTGTAAGAATGAGAAAGAATTGTTGGATTTTTAACTTTTCAATGGTCACGGAACTAATCATTTTTGAAGTACAGCTTCATCAGGTAAATGAACCAAATCTAAGTGTAAAATTGTGATATTTCCTTAAAATCATTTTATTCTACGTGTCTCATCAAGAGTTTGCCAACAATAAACCAGTTACACCAGATTTATGTAGCTGTGCCATGCTGTTCTCTCTCCTTCTAGTCATGGTTGTGTTGTCGTCACAGAAGTGCAGGCCTTTATACTGCAGTGAAAAATGAGCCGACTGTGATGAAAAATGTGTCAGGAGCACAAGAAATGCCCAGAAACTGTTTCGAGGGTGAAATAAGGTTTACATCAAGATTAACATTGTGTTCCAGTATCATAAAATCACAAAAATATGTCACAAGTCATCAGTCAGGGTCAATGTAAGTCAGTTCTAAGATTCCAAGTCACGTAAAGTATGAATTCATTCAGTGAGATGACCTCTTTAATATTCTGGCAATTTTGCAACTGACTCCAAACAAAGGAGTGCAGCACACTTAAACATTCTTTTCCAAAATTCAGTTCAGGCCCAGGAATAAGAGCTGGGAGTGAAGATGAAAGTTCCATACCACAAACATGTCAATAACTGAGTCTAAAGGTGGATAAAAAAAAAAAATACTTGAGCATATATCATGCAACGGTAAGTAACGAATTTAAGGTTTGTTGTAGACGACATTCAACGCACACACAACACAGGAAGGGGGAAAAGTATTTATATGCCTCTTTTTGGTATTAAAACAAAGGCAAGATTAATACTGAAATAAAAACCAAATCTTTTACCAACTGCTGGATCTGAGGTGTTAAAGAAAGACAGTCATCACTTGTAATTTCAGACGTTTACATCAGGATACAAACTCTATTACAGAGCTCTGAAAAGTGGTGTTACGTGGGTGCTTTAGCGGTTTTGATTGTGCATTTGAAACCACTGTGTGTTTGCATGTGTCAGCATTCAAAACAAGTTTTATTTCACATGCATGATGGTGTATTTCAGTGTTTGCCTGAGGGAGAAAGCTGCAGCACAGCAACTCACTTTAAGTCATTTATAAAGCTCCAAGTCTCTCAAAGAGTTTATAGTGTTTACAAGACATGACATCCTCCATGTTTACACACTCGATCTGGGTAGAGAAGGAAAATCTACACAGAGGAGGGCTCCTTCTTGCAAAACAGATATAATATATGTCATATATGCATCACACAGAGTACACAGAAGTGGTAGGAAAGCTGCACTATGAAGAAAGAGCATTACAATACAAAGTAAATGCAAAAAGCAACTTTGAGGCTAAATCTACCAGCAAGTGCGGCTGTTTAAGTAACATCTAAAGGATTTCTGTGCTTAGAGCTGTTAACACTGATTTAACTCTTCATTATTTCCCACATACAGCATTTCAAATAAAACTAGATGTGCATGTAAGAAACTGCAGACTGTTATGGAATTATAATCAACAAAAAAAGATATGCAAAATGCAAACACACAAAAACAAAAACCATTGAATTGATCCAAGATCTGGGAAACTGTGATTGACTTTTTCAATAACTACTTCACCGTATGATTTCAAGACTCAACAACTGTTTAAGAAATTAAAACTTTATAATTTACCCGTTAACACTCACCAACCTGAAAGCAGAAGAGGCGGAAATTCTGAACGGCAACAGCTCGTTCTGAATCAAATTTGGCAAAGTGTGCATTGATTTTAAAGAACAAGGTTTCAAATTTCAAACTGTGTGAATCATTTTAAGATACCGACGCCACAGTCCAGACTATTTGTAAAAGATATTTCAAAGCAACAAATATTAACCAAAGCGGTGCACAAAATTTAAAGAAAAGAAATATAGAATGGACAAAAACAGGAAGACAAACAATCAGACTACAAAAAGTCGAATAAACAGACAAGATTGAATTGGATAAATGGCTTACATAGCAAGTCAAAGTAGGTTTAAGTCTCCTGTCAAGTCTGTAGCAAGGATTTACAGGAAAAGAGGCCAGTGTTGGGTAGATCTGCGGTGAAAGGATAATCTTTCCAAAGTTTAGGGGCAGCAGCAGCTTAACCTGTATACTGGAGCCACTAAGAGCATGTGCACCAGACCAGCAGGAGTTTTGGTCCAGTTTTCTCACATTTGGAAAAATCTGTTCTCAACCAATTTTATAGATCCAAATTGAAATCTTATGAACTGGTGGAAAAGAAAAGAAAAGAAAGGACAAGATCAACTGTATTGATCCTACACTGATGACCTTTACATGTGACAGCAGCTATATACCAATAAGGCATGATAAGGCTAATGATAAAGCTCTAATAAAGACTATGTACACCTTTTACATGTTCAGATGTGGCAAGATGAATATACATATGGATATGTGCAGGTATGGTATGACTGTTGGAAATACGTGGTCTGTAGGATTATACCAACATATTAGCTCCAGATATAAAAGCAAAAAGTTTAATTCTCACCTCCAGTTCCTGCTGAAGAACAGACAAACCATGTTGAACACATCTCCTCAAACATTTTTTTCAATCCAGACTCATTTAGCCTTCTGATTTTGCTTTTTTTCTTCCCTGCAAAGTATTTTTACACCAAAATATTGCACCACAGTCTCCGTTTTGTTTCCATCTACTTCCCCTAGAGATCACATTAGTTGCTGCTCTGCTCCCTTTAGCATAATAATCTTCATAATATCCTGTATTGTGTGACACACCAATACTTCCCAATCTTGTACTGTGAGCATGATTGGATTGGAGAGAAGAATATCTATGAAGTTCCTCCTGATGCGCATGATGAAACCTGATTCTTAAGTCTGTTTTTAAAGCTCCTGTAGTGTCAGTTTAGCTCATATGAGAGGAGCAGCAACTGAAAGTGTCCCTTTTGATTTTGGGGCATCTAATCAGCTGACCTATGTGATCTAGCCGAGACCTTTCAATGCAGGAGTTGTCAGACCCATTTGAAGACTTATGCACCAACAGTATAACTTTGAATTGAATCCTGAAGCGAAGTCTCAGGCAGTGAAGCGAGGCTGTAACAGCAGCAATGTGATCCCACCACTTAAAAGGTGAGATGAGGCATTTTGGACGAGTAGCAAACATGAGGTTGATGACATGTTAAGGCCCAAACACAGTCTGCATCTGGAGGCCAAGACACTAAACCCTCACAGATGTCACAGCGGTGAGTTCATGAGCACTTAAGTGGTATAAAAAGGAGGACTAAACACATCATCATAACAGCACACTTTGCTCGGAAATGATGCAACAACAATTTTTTAAAACTGCCACTAAACTGTTTATACATTTTAGAAAACTGTAAAATGTTAGGAAAATCATGAACATCTGTAAATCCTAAGTTTGACAGAAAATACAAATAACTCTAGAAGCTTGCAGCAAATAACACTGAAACACTGAAAGAGAAACGTCCAAGATGATTTCTTCTCTAAGCCAACCACACTGGGCTTGTGTATATTTTCTGGCAGGCAAGACAACAACATATGCACCAATGTCACTATGAGCTATGGGCAAGTCCCTCAGGAAAGTCTGCAGATACGTGGGCTCACTGAAAGGGTGCAAAAATATCAGAAACCTTACACATTTGATGATTTGATAGTCAAAATGTCCTGAACTCTTACACACAGCAGGGACACATTTCACAGTCTGTAAATCTGTCAGTGTGGACATTGGGTTGTGGCCTTAAACCTAATCTAGATAAACGAAGAGAATACATCGCTGCCTGCAGATTTCTCAAAGATAGCAATTTAATTTAATCACTCATAGTTGGAAAAAATGGCCTTAACAACTAGGGATGTCCTGATCCAATCTCAAAGATCAGGACTGGAACCAATTAATAAACCTAAGCCTGATTCTTAGTTGACATCTGCTGTTACACAGTTTTTCTATAAAGACGGAGCACAATTTGTTTCAGGACTCAAGAGATGCAAACACTGAATAATTTTCTAATAATACGCTATAATTGTGTAATTGATTATACTAATTAAGTACAATAGACATTCATCTTATATCATCTGGGCTGCAAATACATCTTCAGACTGTTAAATTACTGCCCTGGTTGATTTTAGCTCATCTCAAAGCCAATGAGCTCTGGATGGAGGTCATTAAGCACCACATAAGTCTCTGTCATGGTGCCTGTTGCTACCTAAACCCCCACAATGCTCTCTGTTTGCCAACATGAACTGCCTGAAGTCTGAGTGACACCTCCTCTGGTCTCCATAGTATGAAACAGTAAGAGGCTCCACCTGGTGGAACAACCAGGTACTACAGCTAATCTACAATACATTTCCTGACATACATATAGAGAATGCAGGTTTTTAGTGTCTTTTGGAGCTTACACTCTAATACTATATTTCCTGCCGGAGCTTTACTATAAGTCTCCTGGACTCCGACATAACAAGGAACATCTTGGAGGCAGAAATGCATTTTTTTTAAATGCATTGCTGAGATGTTCAGCACACAAGCATATACATTGGATTGATTTTAATAACTTAAAAAGCTTGTAGTGTAGTGTGTTTCAACACATTGTCTACGTTCACATCAAAGTCTTTTACTGCCGGTGTGTTGAAATATGTCAAGAGGCCAGGATACAGGTCAGTGTCTAGATGACGGAGTAATTTACATTTGGCAGCCATGGTTCCTTGCTGTGTGTAAACAGTATACTGGCAGGTACTGATTCACCTTAGTTTTGTGATCTAGTAGTGAAGGGGGAGGCTTGTGCTAACCTGGGCCTCTGAATTCATTTAGTCACTGTAAACATCAGTGTTTCAGTGTATTTGTAAATACTGAAGAGGAAACTTGAGTTTGTGGGGTAACTCAACACATTGGCGCCTCCAAATGGTTCCAGTTGGTGACTGCAGAAACCCCCAAACTCCTCAGAACTGCATGTTTTTGTCAGTGATGGAAGAATAAGAAGTCAGATACTTTCCTAAAGTAAAAGTGCAGGGAAATAATTTGTGACAAGTTCTTTACAAATCTTGCCTTCAAAATTCTAGTGATGAGAAAACACATATAAAATGAGCATCAATTATCTATTTAAAAGCAGCACAAGTAAAATTAATCAAGTAAAATAACTGTTGGCTTTAGGGTACATTTATCTGATGCTGCAGCTGGCAAAGATGAACCTAATTTTACTACCATATACAACCTAGACATCACAATCCATCAGCTGAACATAAGTGGTATTAATACTTTGAATCTACATGGCAATTAAAATCATCAAATAACAAACAAAAAAGCAAAAAGTACAGAATTTTCTGAGTCCAACATTGCATAAAATGGAAATACTCAGGTAAGTAGTTGTTGTGTGCAACCTTGGAACAAAAAAAAAGAACTCTGTTAGATTTTTCTCTTGAGCTTTCAGCTGCACCTCATGGTCTACCTAAGGAGGTGGGAGTTTTCTCAACTTTTCCAAAAACCCCTGCACTAATTGTTCGAAGTATAGCTGCCATCACCTGTGTTTGAGCTATCTATGTCATGACTAAATAACCTGAGAAGACATTTTCATGACCAGAGAGTAGATTTCAGGGCGGACACAGAGGATACATCCCTGTTTATATTTACATCATGTGCATTTATCCCTCAAAACATCAATTTTCAGATCTTGGATGCAGGAGGCTGAGCAGGTCATTCCTGGCATTCTTCTAACGGGCAACATTTTCCAGCTCCTTCTGGGAATCCCGAAGTGTTCCCAAGCCAGATGAGTTGTGTAATTCCTCCAGAGAGTTCTGGGTCTGCTTCAGGATCACCTCCTGGTTGCCCAGAAAATCTACCAAGAAGAATGAAGGCGAAGGAGCAGTGACTCTACTGTGAGCTCAGTCTGGATATCTGAGATATCTCCTCACCCTGTTTCTAAGCCTGAGATGAGTCACCCCAAGGAGGAAACTTGTTTCTGAGGCTGGTATCTCATTCATTCAGTTGCAAGCCAAACCACAGGTGATTGACTGGTAAATCAGGGGCTTTTGCCTTCACCAAGACAGTCCAGGACAACACTAGCATTAACACTGACAATAATCCTTCTGAACATTTCATGCTCTATTTTCTGGGCACTTGTCCACATACGGGGGC
This sequence comes from Amphiprion ocellaris, assembly GCF_022539595.1. NCBI lineage: Eukaryota > Metazoa > Chordata > Actinopteri > Pomacentridae > Amphiprion > Amphiprion ocellaris. The sequence goes on from NC_072769.1 coordinate 36,461,626, forward strand.
GTGTATTTCTCCCATGAAAGCAGCAAACGCTATGACATTTACTCACAGCATGTTTGCATAATAGATTTTGAAGTATCACACTACAAAAAGACAAAATTCGAAAAATTTTCCTCAACTTATCCAAGCCGTTGTTAAGCAAACTTGTTTTTTTCTGGCTTTTTCTGAAGAGTTAAAGAGCTTCATGGGAGATGAAAACACCTTTTCTAGACAATTTTGGATGCAGAATACATTAAAGTCATGACTGATGGCTGTATCACGAGGCAAGTTCAACATAGCTGAGCTTTCTTTGTGTAGGTCGGCTCAACGAAAGCTAAATCTGCAGTCAGAGTTAACAGGTATCAGAAGGTGGTTATTAACTTTCTTTGTTATTTCAAAGCTTTCTGCTCCAAACTCTGTGTGTGTTCACATAAAGGGGTGTTTAAAGTGTCATGTGACTCTTCTTCTGCACAAAACAAAACAATTGTGTGCAGCTGCTTCAGTTAACAAGTTGTTATAATGGAGAACAACAAGAAATATAAAAATTTTATGACAGTAAAAAGCACTGCTACTGCAAATGATGCAAGACAGGAATGCTGGTAGAAAACTGTTAAACGTGTGTTCATGTGTGTATTTTACCGATCAACATAGCCGCTTATTCCTACCTGACAGCTGCACGTTAGAGCTATTAAACTTTAAACTTGTGATTTCTGCATCACCAGCTGAACACATGCTGGGTTCCCATGACAACATGATGCATACAGTGTGTGATACTGTAACCTTCATTCAGTGGTTTTAGTAACGTACAGCTCAACATGTTTACAGATAGAACATTTTCCCTCAGCTGAGAATCTGTATCGCTCATACAGAATCATCGAGAAACGGTTTGGTTAAAGTGAGACGCTTGTTACAGCTGATTTAAATCAGAAACTCTGAAAATAACCAGATAGGTCCACAGAATGAGTTACCATGATGATCTAGCCAGTGTAAAAAAGAGCAACCTTCGTAACATGAAAACTCTGACATACCTCGCTAACCCGCTAATCTCATACATATTCTAATCTAGTACAGCCCTCAGCTGTTTCTCTCAATCATTTGTCACCAGATAGCATGAAACGTGTACATTTTCTGTCATGGATGTCAAAGCTTTGTTTGTTTCTTCTTCTTTTCTGGGATGTTTTAGCTGTTGGCAAACAACCGTTTTATTTTCTAGCTTCTCTGCTTTTTGTAGCCATGTGTATCTGTGGGACTCTACAGATTCAGAAAGACAAGTCTGTCTGAATGGGTTTTATAATGCTAAAAGGAATATTGTGGAGGTGTTTTTCAGTTGGGTTACTGTGACCCCTTTCCCAGGTGTGAGGCAATAGAAAGGTTATAGGCAGGATGAAGCTGCAAACACATGTTCAGTACTGTATTGTCTGTGCAGCCTGACAGGAAAACTCCCTTTATTGTCTGGTAGCACTAGGAGAAATTGTGGAAAAAACTGCCAAAAATTGTTGCGGTCCGTCAAAAGTGATGGATTGTAATGATGCACACAGTAGCGCCAATATTTGTGTGAAGGAACTGAGTTTAACTTCAGTTGAACTCAACCAACTGGGTTTATTGTAAGCAATAAATCAGCTGTGAACGGAAGGTTGCTCCCTGATAGACAAGTGAGATCATTTAAAAATTCCACTACATAACGTAGCCCCAAGCGCTATCTTCTGACAACGCTATTCAGAATAGTTTATTCACTCCAAAGCAGACAATGGAAACAAATCTAATTTTCTTGGGGGTTTTTTCTTGTTTTTGGATGATTGCAAAAGTTTGCTTTGTACTGACATCTTTATGGAAACACAGCTGATGCCTGGGAAGGTGGCAGATGATTTTTCTCCAGCATGCCAAACACAGATGTGTGTGATATGTCTTGAATTGCAGAAAGTTATAACATGAGCAGTTGTCTACATGCTTCATTTTATCTCATCAGGCGTAGCAAATGGTGATCTACAGGAGAATGAATATTTGAAAACAATACAGAATGAGTTCATATGTTCCTTTACTTTATGAATCTTCATATGGTGTCTGAGTTTGTGTTTTTATTGACATAAAGATTTTTCCCAATAAACAAATGCAGTTTTACATTCAGAATTTCCGGTGAAAAGACATCCAATCCCTCATTTGAAAATGTGAATCATGACATGGTGCTTGTATTTAGTGTTTTTCTTGACAAAAAGACAATTCCAACATAAACTGGTGAAGAAATGGAACAAATGGTGCTTAAAAACGTATCAAAATGCAGGAGTTTAAGTAAACCTGCAAGCAAACTCCGTCTGCTGAAAGAAGTCGCTTTCAATTTTCAGTGGCCACATCTCGCAGTCTTTATTCAGGGAATATCTGGCTCATGTGTGAAGAATCAGGACAACATGCCGCGGTTTGACATGCTACAGTGGATGTAAAGCTCCCTGAGACCACTGTGATCAGCGCTGTATACGTAAATCTGAGTTTACGAGCAGCTGCCTCAGCTCAGGTTTCCAGCCTCAGTCTGCTGCTGAAGGACTTCTGTTTGGTGTCTCGATGCAGAGCAGCGAACTGGCATTGCTGAGTGAACATTCATGCAGTGGCTCAGTGTGGAGGAGGTCCTGCTCTTTGGGCACGGGGGACTTTAGTAGCTTATATTCGAGCGTATGTTTGTTGTGTTTGTATCTGTGTGAGTATCTGTGTGAGACGGAGTGAGCACAGCCTCAGGACCCGATGAAGGAGTGGGCTTATCGAGGATCTATTCTTTCCCACACTCTCGTGCTCTGACCCAGACCAGGCCGCCTCTGATTTCCCTGGAGTGGAGCTGCAGCGGCTCTGATATTCTCCAGCAAACTTTATCTCTCCAGAAAAAAAAAAGTTGAGAGTCAAAAATCAAGACGCCTTGGCCCGGCTGATCACTCAGAGGAAGCCGGCGTTGTTGAGAGGCAGAGCGAGGCCGCCGGCCAATCGATAACCCACTCAGCATGACCACGTTAGCATCATCGACAGACAGGCGGGAGATAAATGCGCTGCCTTTATTTGGGATAAGCACAAAATGTTGGAATCATTCTGTACATTATCTAACGAATCAATGTTTCACCTTTTAGCAGCCTGAGGGATGATTTATACTGTCTGAGAAACACATAACACCTTATATGAGAAAGAGCAAAATAAAATTCATTTCTGCAAATTAAACATATTAGCTGTGCATTCATTCAGTCAAACATAGAGAATAAACTTCGTATAGTTCTGCAGTGACAGCGCCCCTTATGTTAGCTTTCTAAAGAGACACACACCAATAATGCATGAGTTTTGGTACAAACAATTATAAACATAAGAGGGGAGGATTTCATTTCATGTAAAGATATTCCGATAAAGTTTTAACATTTAGCATATATCGAAACCAAGTCCTAATCTGACACCATTTTTTTCCAGATAATTCACACTTCGAGTACATTAAAGTTATAATAATTCATCCAGTATATATGCTTGACAGCTGAATAGCTCTGTAATGTATGAAGAAAAAATTGCATTTCTGCCTCCAGTCTGTTTCTCACTGTTCCGTAGGTGGTCAGGAACTTGTTGTACAGCTCCAATAGGACACTGTCTGAAATGCAGTGCTAGTGTAGGGTGTACTGTGGCTTCACAAGCTCCAAAATATGGAAAAAACCTGAATTCTCTACATGCATGTCAGAAAATGTATTGTAGATTAGATGTAGTACCTGTTTGTTCCACCAGGCGCTTCTTACTGTTTAATGCTGTGAAGACCAGAGGAGGCGTCACTCCGACTACAGGCAGCTCATGTTGGCAAACAGAGAGCATTGTGGGGGTTTAGGTAGCAGTGGGCACCATGACAAAGACTTCATGTGTTTCAGACAAATGGGGATCAACCAGGGCAAAGTTCCGCTGTTCTAGTTGTACATATTACAGGGCTGATTTTACAGCTGACATCATGTTTCTATTAGGTAAACCAGCGATGATTCTAATGACGAATGTATACTATAACAAGGTTATGTTAGTCTATTCGTGATTGATCACGCTGTGGATTGTTGATTTTGAAAACTAGTCAAAATGCGCACTCTGCTGCCAACTGTGGCCATATAGGGCCTTTTAAAATAAGAAGAATTACCGCTGTTTTAGCCACAATTGTTACAAAAGCTAAAAATGGCACTTTTATTTAAATTAAAAACCTCACGTACCATTAAGGGCAAATCATCCGACAGCCGACCTGGAAGATGCACTGAAGTGTTAAATGAGTGAACTTTAAAAATAACTTCACCATATCGACCAAGTTCTGAATTTCAGTCAGAGGGAAGATCCACAGCTATCCAAGGTCTCTGTGGATGCACTGATGAAATTTGGCTCTACCGACTCGTAAAAAGACTTTCTTTGCAGTGATGTACATTACATTCATTACTGGAGAGTGACATTTATCTGACCTGTTCTAGGCTCTTCATCAGTTTATAACAGAAACTGCAGTGCAAAGAAAACAAGGCAGAACTCCATGGTCTGTGTTTGCATCTCTGCCAACTAAACAGTGTCTTTTTCTTTGGAAATGTTGGTGCTGAAATGTCCAAAAAGGCAAGAAAAGCCTGTTTAATTGCTTTTACTTTTAATAAAGGAGGGGTTCTGAAACGTTCTCTTGTTTAGTGTGAGGTTGTTCCGGCAACGTGAGAGCCTGAAAGCAGCTTTCTGGCTTCCTCCTTTAAAGTGGAGCACAAATTTACTGCTGGATGTTGTTGTATGAACTGTGCAAAAACACTTCAGACATTTACATTCTTATCCATCAAGCATTACAAGCAGGGAGGCGTCTGTTTGGTTCAAAATTCATTCTGATGCGTGAAGCAAACATGCCCCAAACCTCCAGTCGGTTCCATAAAAGATTTTTCTCAGCCACAAGAAGAACAAGGCAGCAGATGGTTCGGCCCCCACAGAGCCCTGATCCCAACATCATGGAGTCAATCTGGGGTCACATGAAAAGACAGACGCAGCCTGAATCCACAGAAAAACTATTGCACTGTACTAAATTACTCTTAAAAGCACACTCTCTATTTATTTTTAGAAAATGTGCACAGCAATTTTTGAAAACCCCACATATGATGAAATACATACATGCATGTAAAACATCTGCGGTATTAAACAGCAGGAATATTTTTGCCCCACGTCTTTCTAAAAGCCTCTTGAAGGTGATTTTTATAACCGACCTTCACTTTAGTGCTGCCCCTCAGGTTTAAACCAGACGTGACACAGGATCATGATCTTGTTAAATGGATGATTTACAGACAAACTTGAAGACTTTCATACTACATAGGACAGAATTGTGTAATTAGAATACAAAACAGTGTAAAAATATGGATTATTAGCAGGATTACGAATTCAAAGCACATTTTTTAATATGCTAAAGAACGATCTAATACCATGCCAGGGATACAAACTCTCTCCTCTTTCTCACCAACACTGGTGTGTATTTATGCATATTATGATTAAATGATTTGGAAAAATATGCTATTTCAAGAAATACTGTGATTTGCAATATATTTTATTAAAGCCTTGGTGCAGTATTTGTTGTGTAGTAGATTTAAATATACCGGTAGCTCAACAGGACGCGGTGGTGACCCATAAATATGCAGCAGCCCACGTCCATTTGCTGCATGTCATTCCCTCACTCTTCTCCCCATGTTTCCTGTCTCTCTCTCCACTGTCCTCTATAATAAAGGCTAAAAAGACACCAAAAAATTACTTTAAAAAAAAAAAAAAAAAAAATCCAAATATTAACTATTTAATATTCAAGATGGGAATTTAAAGATATAATTTGCTTCAAATGTGCCTTTATTACATTTTTAACGGGCATAGGAGATAGACCAACCATAAATACTGTGACTGTGTTAAATCAAATCCAAAAACTAATAATAAAAAATGAATTCTAATAATAAGACCTTTCTGGAGACGATCTCTGACATTTAGACAAGCGAGTGATTCATCGCTCAGGAGCGGCATCCAAGTGTTGCATATTCTGCAGTCAGAGGGCTGAACTATGAAGTGAGATCATGTTTGAATATCTGAAGTTTACCAGCTCCAATGTGCAGCTGCGCGTTACAAATAATCAGCTGTAATGATTGCTAAAATAAATATATTACGCTTAACAGGTTTTTTCCAAGCATTCCTGTCTTGCATCATTTCCAGTAGCAGCACTTTTTACCATCATAATTTTTGTATTCCTCATTGTTCTACATTAAAACAACCTGTTGAAGGAAGCAGCTGCACACGATCAGCTGATTTTGTGCAGAAGAAGAGTCATATGGTATTTTAAATGTCCATTTTCCACACTAGTGAATGTGCAGAGTTTGAAGGAGAAAGTTGAAAACTACCTTCTATCCTAAATTGTAGGATGTTTCCCAGAGTGACCTCTAAAATCAATAAAGGAACCACCAAAATATGAAAACAGGGAACTTAGTTATGGTTAAAACACATTTTAAGGTGATGCAAGTTGCTGCAGTTGAATAAATGACCATAATAATGTGAATATTCAATGTTAAATAAACTAATAAAAATAAATAGCTACAGAGTCAGCAGATTTGGGTTGATTTCTGTTGGCTTATTTCAGGGTCGGTTCACTGAAATTACTATTTAATTACATAAATACTAGAAAAATATCCAGATAAGCACATTAATAAATATGTGTTGTTACGCTGAGAAAATTAACCAAATGTCGGCTTAAAATTGTGCTATTTCATCTAATTCACTTTATTCAATATGTCTCACAAAAACATAATAATCCACCCCAAAATTAACCATTTGTACCAAATCCTACAAAAAACAGAAAGAATTCTACACTCCTCAGCACAACTCAGTCACATGGCAAAAAATCAGTTTTCAGTTCAACTGCAGGCAGTGTTTCCACACAGCAGAGAGGAGACGAAAAGAGAGAATGAAAGAAAAATAAAACATACTAGATCAATGAAATAAATGCAGCATGACTCAACAACAGAGGAGCAAGTTGTTGGAGGATGCATTCAGCATGGTGAAACATCTTTCTACATCTGCAAGAGAAAGTCTGTAGAGGCGATAAAAATGTAAGCACTCAATTATCTATAGTATGTGGAGTCTCCATTTTTTCTCTGAAACTGGACAATTGGACATGTTGATTCCAGTTTTTTGGGGTGATTTTTTTTGTTCTCTCTCCTTCTTAATGCTTGTTCTGCTTCCACAGAAGTGCAGGACTTTTTATTGCAGTGAAAAATGAGCCCACAGAGAGTAAAAATGTGACAGGAGTAAAAAAAAAAAAAAAAGCAGAGAAAGTGCTTAGGGGCCTGTGTTTTTATTGGGTGGTTGTGCATTTGGAGGCCTGTGGGGCAGATCAGTTCGCCGGATGTTTTGATGTGTTAATGTCCCAGAGTTTCTTTGCTCTGGGGGTGAGTTTCTCTCAATAATTCAACTTTAAGACTGCTTCCTTGTTGCTCTGTTGACTCGAGTAAAACTCTCCGAGTCGTAACTCATCACTCGAGTCGACAGAGTCACGAGATGCTTCAAGAATTCGTCCCTTGTCTGTCATGCGGCCTGCAGCTGCTGCAAACAGCTGGGGTCAGGCATTCTCATGGGCATCATTTAATTGTTATCATGCTAAGCTGCCGTCTCCCCTGAGGAGCGAGCGGCTTTACCGTGATAACAATTAATTTGTCGCTCCCTGCAACAAAGTCACTTCAGGGTCCTCGAGTGCCAGCTGTGTCTCCTCTGCACAATAATAACTGTTTGTATTTTGTTGCAGACACGCTGGTGGTGAGCCACAGGTTTCATTAAGTGGGTAAAGAAATGCCAGTTGGACACAAAATGGCTCACAGGAGACAGAGGAATTTACATTTTCTTGGCCAGATTGGGATAAAAACAACCAGAGAGCTCAGAGCTGTATCAAAATCCACTTTATTTGCTTGGACATTTGTATAAAAAAACAAAAACATAGAGCAATAGATTTTTTATAATAAATAAATTGACATAAATAGTAGCATCAAGCAAAAAAATAAAGGTGTGTGCATTTCAACAGTGGCCTTCTTACACAGACTTCCTGCTATAGTATTGTACATATATTTTTCTGTCTCCCCAAACTTCTATAACTGTTTCTGTTCAGTGCTGGCTGTTAATCATCCCCCCTCCCAGCTCTCTTGGGCCCTCGCCGTCATTTCCTCGTCCTCTCCAGTGCAGGAGTTGAGTGAAAGCTCTGCTCTCAGCATTCCTGGACTCGTGGGCTTCAGTCCTCCGAGGTTCTGTCCTCAGCCTTTCTCTTTCTGTCGATACATTCCATCTTACGGCTCTCATCTTTGTTTATCCTTGGAAGAGTGAGGGGGAGAATCTGGGATTAGGCCAGAGGACTAATGCAAAACATCTGGAGCTTGGTGAAAGGAGTCACATGTTAGTGTGTCAGGAGATTTGTTGAGCTGAGTTTTGCAATGAAACGCTTTGCATTTGCGGGAAGATTTATGTCTCATTTACTTGCTTTTTTTTGGTTTTGTTTGTAGAGTAAACTGGGAAGTTTTGCCGGGCGGCATTTTGGCTCCACAGAATCCATTCTGGTGCTTCAATTTGGGGCCAAATCAAACATTTTTAAGCAGCATGATGTTCTGTGGAAGAAGTGCAGCTGCTGGAAGACTCAGTCAGAAAATGTAGCACAGATGCAGTTTGTTACATTTCTGGAAAAGGACGAAGATTTATTTTGTACATGGCGTCTCAAAAATGATACTTCAGTTTTCCAACTGAGCAGCAGAAAAGAAGCAGAAAAGTGTTAGTTTTTTAAAAAGATTTCTGAAGTTGTTTGTGTGTAACTTACCTTTCCCAACATTTCAAAAAAGCCTTGGCCATCCTTCCCTCTGTGTTCATGCAGATTTTCTCTGTGGAGTTCTCCGACCTGATTAATGTAATGCTGCAAAAACACAAACAAAACATCAGAGTCAACAAACTGCTGAGATTCTCAATGGTACAAAGCTGCAGAAATTCATCGCTCTTTTAAACTTACACTAATTCAGTTTTATCACAGCCTGGCCGCCGTTCAAGGACCTGGAAATCTGACATGTTGCCTCTGATGAACTTGATCGTGGTGGGACACGAGCAGCGTCCCAGAACGTTTTGAGCTGTAGGGAAAAAAAGTTGATAGACAGCAGTTAGTTGTGCAACTACAGCAAAAGGATCAAGTTACAAACACTTCTGATTCAGAAGCATCTATAAAAGTGGAGTTGCATGCAAAAAACGAGAGGATAATCGCATAATGCATCATAAATTCCAGCATTAATGTATCCCAATCCTGCAGAAATCCTACTTTAACTCACCTTGATAGAGCTCGATGCAAACTGCAGCCATGAAAACCAGCAGGAGAACACAGTTTCTCTGGGACAGGGCCATTTTTCTGCAGAGACAAGCAAGTCCTGAAATCCCTCAGAGGAGAAAGTGAGAGCTCGAGCAGCTTCCAAAATCCACTTGAAGTGAGGGGAGAGGAGTGAAGAGCTGCTGAGCCTCCTCTGCTTTTATAGGCAGGGCAGAGTGGGTTTTCCCAGAGACCATGCTTTTTCCCGTCAGGCCAGGCCTAACAAATACTCTGGAATTTCTACAGTCACACTAGAGGCGCACTTTGGAATGAGCTCAGCGCTGCTTTCAAGGATGGGGAAGATAAAGTGAAAGCAATGCATTCATTAAGTGGATTCCTGACGTGATTAGTTGGGGGGGAGGCAATCATAAACACGGAGACTGGCCTTGCAAACTGGCATGATTAATGCTTTAGAGCACATTTTGCCCTGACATGTCCAGGCAAACCAAACTCTAAATAAACTGTGTTGTATGAGTGAGTCCAACTCTGGCAAAAGTTTCTCTGATATGAAGGGAAGTTTCCAGGTTATCAGGTGAGACGATTTGGGGGGTTTGTTTCCGAGCTTTGGTTTCTCCAGCAATGCAGAGATTTGTGCAACACAAATTAAGCAGTAAAGTTTATTTTAAAAAGGGTTGAAGCAGATAAAGATTCTGCATTCCTGAACACTCCTCGCGTCTGCTTCGAGTTACTGGCACCACAAAACACGATGACACACTGTGGCGTCACAGCAGGAAGACAGAGGAGGAGGGAGGAAAGACTCAGTGACTGGAAGTGGTCCAGCAAGCAGAGCGGCACCTGCTTCACGCAACACACTGAAATGCTTTCACAGCGGATAGCGATTTACCACACATGACAAATGCGCTCCCGTTTCCAGTATTTACAAGTCTGTTTATGTTCTTCTTTATACATGCCGCGGCAAGTACCATCCGATTCATGACCAAACAGCTTAGAGTGTGTGAAAAGTTCACTTTCCCATCGCCCACACGGTCAATTAATTCCACAAAAGGTAAGTGTCTGTTGGGCAGGTATCTCAGGATTCTGCACGTTCACAGGGAGCGTCGTGGAGGAAGCACCGAAATCTACACTTATTTCAATTGCAAACACGGTTCACTGATCAGTTTCACAGCTTTTAAAGCCTTTAACACACTAAGGGATATTACATGACATTAAGACATTATACAATACAGATTCTTCTTTTTCCTTTAGTTTGTTTGCACTTGTTTAAAATGGAACTAATAATTACAAAAACATCATCATACCTTTGTAACAAGCTACATAAATGACAGGAGACATGAAAAACTGCTTTATCCATGCTGGAATTTGTCTTTTTTTATATAATGTTTTTGAAACACATGAAAATATCAGTAAAATTACAAATCTAGACTGAATTTGCACATCTAATGTAACACAGTATCAACTCATGTAACTGTGAATAACAATAAAAGTCCAATTTAATTTCACAAATAGTTCTTTTTATTCAACAGATTGAACTCATTCTAGTTTAATATGTCTTGTAAATATGTTTCTAAAATTGGATACAATTAATGAAAACTGTCAAACTGACAAACGACAATTTTCTGACATATTTCGATTTGATTTGCGCAGAAGGACTTCAAGTCAAGTTTCAGTGCAATACTAAAAGTATATTAGGTTTGCACATGTAAACAAGGTTTATTTTACGAGTACAAATGTTTCTCAAATGTCCACTCGAGTCTCCAAATGTGAGTCAATCCCCTCAGATTCTCACATTATAATGTCCAGGTTTACAGCAGAAATAAACATGTTTTGGTCTGGATCGTGAAATTCCCCATTCATGACAACTGCATTGGGGTTCATTTTTTTAAAAAGTTATCTGTTTAAATTGCATTGTAGCCGATAGACCGGATGAAAGCTGTGTACCGACATTGTTCAACTGAGACCGGGTTTGTAGCTGCTTGAAAGTTGCTATTTAGGACAGCATTAGTGGTGCAAGACTAAAAGTGAGTGCAGTTCAAACTCACTTGTGACATTAAAGCATCCTTTTACTAGCAATTAAGACAAAACACAATAACAGAAGTCTTTTATTTTTTAGCAGCAACACACTGTTGTGGAGAACGCAGGTTTGAAATAGAAAGACTACGTTTCAGCCAGCAAGTAACATCAGTAAAGAAGCAGTATGAACCGTAGAAAGATACAGCCAAGAGGAATAGAGAAAAAAGAAGCAGTTTCTGTTTCGTATTTGCTGTTTTAACTGTTTTAACATATCGTGGCCCTGACAAGGGCACCTATATAGTCATTGGTCCCATCTGTGTGTCTGTAAACAGTCTCTAGCTCAAGTGCTAAGGTCCAACAAGTTGATATTTTAGGAGGAGGAGTTGAGCTAGGAATGGTGCCTACAGTTTTAAAATGCTTGATGAAACTGTTTGGCGATAGAGTAAGAAAACATGATACACATCAGTCTAAAAAATAAAAATAAGACAATATGATATAGCACAGGATTGTTCGATATAAAGAAGAATACTGATCTAGCACTGACTCTTACTGTACAGAGATGTTTTTAAATGTTCAAAATATTCACATTGAACAAGTTTAAATGCAACTGACTTCAGGTCAGAAGAAAACATAATAAATAGCTGAACAGAGGATATTGCGTCCATTGTTGATGTTACTTGTCTGCAGATTTACAGATTATGGGCTGTGGATGAGGCTATGCAACGATGCAGAGTCTAAATCTTCAAAGGTCGATGCAGCTACACGCCGTCTGGACAATACAACCAACGTGGTGATTTAGTTTTGGAAATATAAAAATAGTGTCAGCAGGCAACACTGTAACATCGCAAGTTACTTTTGATGGGCTTTAATCTTGTATCATGTGACAAGTTACTTTTAAAAATAATGTTACCCAACAGCAGGGACAACCTGTCCTGCAGCAGCTTTTATATGGAACTGAGCTCAAAATCTGTCCGTGTTCAGGTTTTTAATTGCAAACAGAAAGAAATGGCTTAGCAAGGAAACCAAGAGACTCACCTGACAGCAAATCTCCAGGTTTAACAACAATGTTTTTATTCATATAACCTTTGGGGCACCGCAGCAGCCACTGAGGCCAAAGTTTGATTCCTTTGCTGCATGTCGTCCCATCTTTCTTGGCTCTCTTCAACTGTACATTAATATGAAAAGACCAAAAAATAAACTCAAAAAATCAAAAAGACCCTGGAGCCTTTTTGTAGCCTGAACTCTACCCAAAGAAACTCTCAGAGCAAAATTGAAGGTCTCCGTCGTGACAAAAGCTCTGCAGCTCCAACTGAGCTGAAGCCACAATGATTCAGAAGAAGTCAGGAGCTCAATACGTTCTCACAGCTGCATCCTTCAGTCCAGCAGAGTTTTTGATTGCAGCAAAACAAAGAAAATACACAAATGACAAAGCTGTTATTCTGCGCTGACATCACTCATTATGTGTTTCTGCTTTAATTATTTGCCTTTCTTTTGTTTGCAGTTTCTTGGTCGATTTCAGAATACAATGAAGTGTAATTTACTCGAGGACAACTTCATTTCAAATCCAATATGAGTGTGGAGCAGAGAACAGGCCAGCAGCTTCGCAGAGCATCACATTTCAATTTTATGTGTCCATTGTAAATATCACGAGCTCCCCGTGGGAGGAAGCGAAGAGCCGCTGTGGGTCTGTAAAGACTACGAGCTTGTAAACCTGAACTCACGGATGAAACAGATGTGATTCTGGCTTTTATTAATTATATTCAAACTGCTCGTTTTGATGAGGCATTTTATCTCTTTAATGAGGAAAATGAAATGAAGAGCTGGACACAGAGCCGCCTCGCTGATTTATAGCGTCTTCGGTGTTATTTATGAAAAGAAAGTGGTGCAACTTTCAACAAATTGTCTGACACTGGCTGTGTTTATTTACCCAGTAAACAAAGAGAGGAAAGCCTGAAGGCAAGTAAGCCTGTGCTGCATCAGAAATGAGGCAACTTTAACTGCAGAAAAACTGAAGTTAAATGTTGCCAAGTGGAGGCAACGATCCACACAACGATCCACCACACAGCCAGCGCAGCAGGTCTAATAAAGATGCACTGAGGATAAACACGACTGACACAACCAAACACACAGCAGCCCACATAAACACCTTTCTCACGAATGTGCACCACAGATTAGTCTCCGTATTTCTTCAGGTGGTTCTGCTGCAACAGCGCTTCCAGATAAAACTGAAATGTTAAACATGCAAAAGTTTTCAGCTGAATCCTGTTAAAACTGAGACAATGAGGAAGGTTCATGCAGCTCCTTTAAACAGGCACATTCTAAAAAGAGCGCAGCCTGTATATTAAGTATGAATGTATGATCCTTTAAGGCACCACTGGAGGAAGGAGGAGAAGCTCTAGACCAAGTTAGGTCTCCTTCACTAACCCTGTTTTTGTTGCAGTGATGCTTCATGCACAAACAACACAAAACTGGACGGTCTGAACCTGATAAAAGCCTCTTTCAGGGCTGCAGGGAAGTTTCCATCTACTGCCAGTACTGCAGCTAATAGAACACAGATCAGTCTGCTGGTATTTATCACAGAGAATATTTAATCAATAACATTATTTCAGCATGATTTGATGAAAACTAAATGTTTCTTTCATTACGGGACAGTGTCAGACCTTAATGTTGATGTTTGAATGAATTAAGTTTCAGAGCTCTAATGTGCAGCAGAGTGTTAGAATAAATAGAATAACGTTTCGCTTTTGCACCATTTTCAGTACCTGCTTTGTTTTTTACTGTGCTGTGAGCCTAAGAGTCGCATGTTTCCTTTAGGAGTTGGTGGAGACCAAAGCAAGAACTACAAGTGGTGAATCAGTAAAGAAATTTGCTTTAAATTAAAAGAAAAAAAATGCTGACATATTGGCAAGACAAAATAGGTAACATGGACAACACGGACAACAGAATAATAACTGCAGAACCGGATGGATATTGCAGTTTGATTTTTATTTTTGTTGAAACCATACTTCAGCATTCAATGTACATCCGAGATAAAACGTGTTGAAGCATTACTACAAAAGTTTAACTGTCACACAACAGTTTAAAGTGTTTCAGACGTGCTGGGACATGCACATCCTAAATTGCAACCTCTGCCATTTGCTAACTGCACTGTCTGAAGCTGTGATTTCAAATCGATTGATTGCTGAGCTCTGCATCAAACATACCAAACTGCAATTAAACCCCCAAAAAAAACCTCAGCACCGTCAGCTCGGCGGTCATGCTGAGACGAAGCCGAACAGTGCAGCTCTGTATCCTGTGAAATGACAACATCATGCAAAGCAAACGTAGCATGACTGTTTTTCAGGGGTTATGACAATCCATCCGCTCTAAAAGCTGACATTTCCAGTTATTCCTCTGTGGCTGCAGCTCATGTCTCGACCGGAGGCTGGCAGCTCACAGCCGTAATCCCAAAATTGTCTTTATGTTCCGTTATTGTTGTATTTCAGGATGACGATTTAAGATCCTCCTGATGGCCTCACCTCCACTCAGAGCTCCTGCAGTGACACACAGCTCTACTTTTCCACGGCTTTCTTCAACTGTATTTCATATTTAAAGCCACACTTCAGTGTGTTTACACATCAGGCGGGGATATTTTGGGATATTACAGCCGAACTCTGCAGAAAATCAGGGTTATGACAGTCCTCTGACACACTGCGGTGTATCATACCACTCACAGTAACTCACTCCTGCTTTCATTTAATGAGCTTTGGAGAAGAGATGATGTCTGCACCTCGGCATCGCGTTGGATTTAAAAGGAATCCCACATTACGTGCATAAATGTTGCAATATATGATAAGTTATAGCTCAAAAGTCTTTTGTTATCTGCATATCATTAACTTCCTAATAGTTCCAGTTATTGCTGTGGAACATTATGACATGCAGCCACCTTCCTGAGGGATCCTGCATGTTCCTGCTCGATGTGCTCAACATATGCAGTGTTGCACAATGTGTAAGGGGTCAGAATAAAACTCTGGCTTGTTCTGTGGAAATGTCTCCGGGGGGGTCTGCTCTCCGACTCTTTCACCACATGTTTGTTGGACGTAAGTCAGGCGATTCCTGCCAAGACCCAGCTGGAGACACTTTTCTCATGGTCGCAGAACTTGAGAGAAAAAGAAACTAAAAGTAGGCAGTTGAACGTGAATCGCAGCTTCATAGGATCAGGAAGGACGGCGGCGTCGGACGGGATGTTCACATGCAAACTGGAGACGTTTTATCTTCATATTCTCACAATAGTTTTATTCAAAATTCAGTAAAAGATCTTTGAAATACACAAAACAACTGTGGACACTAAACCGTATCAACAAGAATGCAGTGCAAAAACATTTAAAGTGCTTTTTATTGTCATAACAAACTCGTTTTTATGCTAGATTTATAATAAAACAAAGACATCAAGTATCAATGAATGTTTAGTCCAAAGTGAGTTCACATTATCTGTTCACGTCAAAGGGGCCCGAGGTGTTTACTTCGTTATTAATTTGCCATTTTAAAACTCCTACAGAAGAGCTTAAAACACACGTCTTGAAGGAAAACTTGCTAAAATTAGAATCTAAATAGAGCTCACATTTTCACTTCTTTTCAGTGGGCCCCTGGCAGCTGAGGGGCCCATAACAAACTAGTTTTGACTTGTTTTTATTTGGGCATTTTAAATTATTCTTTGTTTGAAGTCCTAAGAAGAGTCTGATGACAAAAATCTGGGAGTTTATGTTTGAGAATTTATTCCAGAAACCAGAAATAAAAGTCTTGGGTTGTGTCTTTGGATATTTATATTAGAACCCAGAACTTAAAGAGATTTCACATTTTCAGTTCATGTCAGTGGGCCCCTGGAGGCCGAGGCCCCTGGACAACTACTTATTTTTTGTTTGTTTTATTTAGGCATTGAAATCATCCTTAGTTTGGGGCCCTCATAGGAGTCTGATAGCAAAAATAAGGGACTGTATCTTTAAGTATTTAAATTATGATATATAGTTGAAGGAGAGTTTATGTTTTGAATTAATGTCCGGGGGCCCAAATATTTAGTCATTATTTATTGGATTTAAGAATTTAATCGAGATTTTAATCCCAGAGAAATCCAGTTTGTTTCTTCGAGGGCCCCCTGGTGGCCGAGGGGCCCTTTGCAGCCGCATAGCTCGCTCACTCCTCAGGCGGTCTCGGCTCATTTGTTTGTTCTGCCCTTGATATTCTTCTCTTTTCATCTTTTGTTTCATGTGTTGCCTTCATTTAGCACTTCAAAGGGAACCGCATCACTTGCGCAGAGCTCCGTTTCTTCTCACATAAATGAGCCATGAAACGTTGAGCTGTAGGGACGACCAGGCCGGGAGCAGACCCTCGCCGAGGCTCACACCAGGCCTGCAAACGGAGACTGGGCCACCAGCATGTCCAGCAGGTTTTGCCTAAACCGTGATGGCGTGTCACAGTTCGCATGCTCAGTTAATGTCAGCGACACATCCGATAGGTCCACAGAGGTCCGCGGGGAATTTAAAAATCCAGGTGTGACGGTGGTGCACGAGCGCAGCGTCCAGCGGCGGTGACCCCTGAGGGGCCCGTGCAGCGGGTAGAGGGCCGGCTGGGAGAGCTCCTTGATGGAGTCCACGTACTCCTCCATGGTATGTGAGGAGCAGTCGGGCTCTCCGTCCTCCACGTCGCTCTCCTGCAGCTCACTGATGGTGGGAAGTCTGTCCACGCTGGAGAGGAGGCATCTGGGCTTCATCCTGCAAAGGAACACAGCTGCTTTAATTCCATCGCCTGAACACTGAAGGGGAAAACCTGCATTTTTATTCCAACAGTCAAATTTAAACAATCTGTAATGTAACTTTCATCTTAAATTCTGACGAGGAGTTTGAATATTTTTCCTCACTGTGGCTCATTTTTCACTGCACGTCTATGGAAACAGACCAACCATGAAGATGGAGAGAGAACTCAAAAATGTCTTCTGTGCAGAATGACACAGTTAGAATGGCATTAATCATAAAAAGGAAAAAGTGGAATTTCTTAGATTTTTGGTTTTTAATTTTCTAAAGCTGGCAACTCTACGTACTATTGATAATTAACTATAGCTCATTAACATTTTTAAAACCTCTACAAACTCTACATTTGAGCTGTGGAAAGATGCTCCACCATGCTGAATGTATCTTCCAACAACTTGCTCCTCTGTTTACTCTTTTTTTGATCCATGCTGCATTTATTTTATTAATCCAGTATGTTTGTAACTCTGAACCCCTCAACAGCTTAGTGGGTTTGAATGACATGTATATCTTTCTAAATCCTCTATAGTATGCATTTATCAACTGGAAAGTGAAACTACAGAAAGAATTCTCAAATTTTTTACTTTCCAACAGTCCTTGAATTATTCACGTGATGTCTTTCCGTCAAAAGTTAATCTCTAAGCTTAAAATCATGACATTTCATCAAAACCACTTCGTTTTACATGTCTTGTTTAAAAGTTCGGCAAATAAAAGAGTTCATTATTCTGTGACAAAAATAAAATCTGCATTTCTCAGCATAGCCGGGAAACGATGACTAACTCAGCGGTAACTAGCAGCTCGGTTACGAAAATTCAGAAAACTTTGGGCTGAGAAAATTACTTGGAAGTAAGGAAAGACAAAATGTCTACAGATAAAATGTCATTTCATGTCATATTCCTGAATGAAAATCATACACACACTTGTCAGGAAATGTAATTATTGGATGTGAATTTCATTCCAGAAACTACTTGTTGGGGTTGCACATGTGAATGCTTAAAAAAAAAAAAAAAATTAAAAAAAAAAATAAAAAAAAATATATATATATATATATTATATATATATATTTTATATATATATATATATATATATATATATATATATATATATATATATATATATATATATATAAAAATAAGCAGCAGGAGAAAAGTTCTTCAAAATAGTTTAAAATAATTTTAAACTGGTAAGCAGAGCTACAAATCAACACCCTTCAACAGATTTGTTCATCTCCAGATCTGTCTACTTGTAATGGAGACATGTAACAGGCAGCAACAGGTAAGATTTTTTTGTTCTGTTTTGATTTGATTTTTAATTCAGCAGTTGTAGTAATAAATCCTGACAAATTATATAACTTACTTCATGTCTTTGGAACCTTCTCAAAAACACTCCACCCTCGATCCATGACAAAACACTCCTTATTGTCTCTGTTATATTTTCTGCAAGCTCTGTTTAGAGGAGCAGGATTTTCTGTTATAAACTTGAATTAAAATCACTTTTTTTTTTCTGGGACTGCTGCAACGTTATGTAACTAACTTTCCCAGAAACAGCCTGATAAATACTTGGACATTACACAACAATGGTGGAGAAAATCTAACAGTGCCTTTGTTCTGCTCTTTAATAGTGTCACACAGTGTCTAGCAATCTAATATTTATAACATATAAGAAAGCAATAAAAAAAACTACAATATCATGAGTCAATATGCAATTAAAATGTGATTTAGTAGAGTATAAAATTGCATAAATTGTGTGTAATGTGAAGAAATAAGATGCTTCCAGACTGTGTGCAGCTTTAGTTTTAGTTTCAGAGTGAGTCTAAACTCAGGAAGTTGCACGTTGACAAAAAAAGCAAAGATCCGTATCAGCAAAGGAGTTCTGGAATAGTTCTAAAAAAGGAACGAAAACCTGTAAAACAACAATTAAATGTTGTCTTTAAGGGAAAAAAAATCACTAAAATCACATCACTTACCAGAACTATGAACAGTAAAAACAGAAAGAAGGTAGAAGATGTGTTTAATAAAATGGACCAATCCTGTGCAGCTGCTTCAATCAACAGGTTCTTAATGGACAGAATGAGGAAGGGGCTGCTACTGCAAATGATGCAAAACAGGAATGCTGGTGGAAAATTATTTATTTTATCGATCAATGCAGCTGCTTATTTCTAACAGACAGCCGCACAATAAAGTATTAAACTTCAAATATTTAAACACGATATTGTATAAAAGTGCATTTAGGTCTGTCCCATACTGCAGGATAACACTTTAACTTTTGGCCAAATCAGAATGAAATTAATGTTACTAATTGAATATTCTCTTTAAAATATACTAATAAAATAATCAATTTTCTAAACTCTCTTCTATCAGCTGCTGCATGTAAATGGACCAAACATAAAAACAGATTTATATGATTTCTGCTTCACCAGCCAAATACATGTTGGGTTCCCATGGCAACATGTTGCATACAGTGTACAGTAACTACACGGTTTCATTCAGGTTTTAGTAACGTACAGGTCACCGTTTGTACAGATAAAACATACAAACATACATTCTCTACTTACCTATCAAATAAAGCCAACAAGAGGCCAAATAATGACTTTAAAAAGAAAATCTGTATCGCTCATAAATAATGGTTTGGAAACCATTTGTTTAAAGAGGGACGTTTGTTACCATCGTTTTAAATTCGAAACTGAACAGAACCTGCTCTGGACCACGTTAGCTCCAAATCATCAGTTACCATGGCGATCTAGCAGGTTAAAAGAGAGTCATCTTTGTGATAATGAAGTAGAATCTAAGTCACAGATCATGGGCCAGACTCTAAGACTTGACCGTGTTCGAATGTTAAAGATCTCCAAAAAAAAAAAAAATCACCAAGAGAAGTCAGCAATCGGAGGCAGCAGGATTTATTATCAACAAAAATCCAGGAGTAGCTCATAGCGGTGACTAACACCCTAAGAAAAACCAGAGATACTGAGCTGTGCGTCATCTTTCAGTAATTCGGTTATGGCCAGCCGTTAAGTAGCAAAAACTGAGGGACTTTTTGGCTGTTTCAACAACAAATTAAAGATGTATGTAATAATAGATCCATGGTATGTGGAGCTGCCATTTTACCCCAGTGTTCTCCATCTGTGAACACTTGGCAAAGTGTTACACAAGGTAATTCTAGTTTTTCCCCATTTTTGCAACATAAATGATAAAAGCATTCTAACCATTTTAAATTTTTGTTAGTTTTTTTCAATGATTCCTGTCATAACTGTCATTCTGAACAGAAGACATTTCTGAGTTCTCCTTCTTCATTGTTGTTCTGTTCCCATTTAAATGCAGTTCTCATAAAAGAAACACTCACAAACCTTGTTGATTAGCAGGTTAACAAATAGAAAACTAAGCTGTGTACATGGATGTGTTGTTGTTTGGGACTTTTGACTACAAATATATACACTCGGTATAAATCCAACAGGATCTCCAAAAGAAATGTACAAACTGGAGGTGTAGTGAGCTTCAGCCTACACCTTTTCAGTCCATTGCATAAGCTTGCTTTGTTTTCTTTTTGATTTGTCAATGTTTAAGAGTATTTATTTCTATGTCACGAGTTGAACAGAGATGAAATGTGAGCCTGGATGCAAAAAAACAACCAATAAATTACAATTAACAACATGGAAACATGTCGTCACTGTCACAAACACTCACCTGTGACTCTTCCCGGTGAAGTTTCCTCCTTTCTGGAGCGCTTCCTTCTTCTTCCTCCTCCTCCTCTCCGTTTTCATGCAGGATGCCAGCAGTCTGTGGGCGTCAGCTGAGCTCTGCTAAGGCTCTCAGCATGTACTGAACATGTTGCAAAGACATGGAGGTGTGATTCTGTAAGCGCTGTCAGAGGATAAGCCGGGCCGGGAGCTTTTATAATGCATTATCCAGCTCGGCCAACAGAGCCAATTATAGCCACGAGGGCGTCGGGAGACAGTGGAAGTGGGTTTAGATGTACTGTACTGTACATCAAGAGGGAAACGAGGCGGTCAAGGGTCGACGAGGTGATCAATGAGTGGGTTATTGATAAGGAGACACCATTATCTCACCTCCACGTCGCTAACGGCCGCACAGTTTACAGCTATTGATCGGTCTAAGCTGTGGTAAAGTGTGTCAGTCTTTGAATTCTCTCTGTTGAGACAAACTATTCCGTCTCAAACAGAATTCACGGCTCTGCGACGTGCTGAATTAGGCCTCTTTCATCACCGCAGGTAACTTATTATTCAGAGCAGAGCGGGCGTATGTTTGGTCCAGGAGACGAGATGAGCAGCATTAACCCTCGTGTCGTCCTGCGAGTCAAATTGACCCGTTTTAAAGTTTGAAAACGTGGAGAAAAAAAATTTTTCACAGTGAAACTTCTGATGTCCACATTTTCGGGAAATCTTTGAACATTTTTTGGTGGAAAAAAAGAAATGTTAAAAATCAACCAAAATCCAGCAAAATTCTCTGGATTTTGGTTGATTTTTATGTGAATGTTCTAAAAGAAAATATTAGGAGTTTTACTGATATATATGGAATCACTTTAGATATTTTTTGGATTTTTTTGGAAGATTTTTATTCATTTTTTGAAAATATTTACAAAAATTTTCTAGCCAAATTTAGGGGATTGTTTTTAAATAAAATTTTTTAAAGAATTATTGGAATTTTCTTTTGGGTTTTGCAAATTTTCAGAAATTTGAGGAATTTTTTTGCTGAATTTTTTGATTTTTTTTTCAGACGAGGAAATAATATTTTTTGGTACCCATAAATGAGGAGGGTTAAATAAGAGAGCAGCTGGATTAAACCGCTTGTTTTCATGTTCACATTAACTGCTTATCAGTTGGGTAATATTGCTTCTGATCAGCTTACAGGGAAATTGTGGGAATCTCGGCTTTGTTTTGGAAAATGGATTTCCAGGATGGGTATTTACGGGATTTATTGTTGTTACAAGTGACAACATTGAACCTAAATCTCTCCAGTTAATTACACAAGCATTTAAAAACTACTCCAAATATCCACTTTGTGAATTAATGTGCATTACCAAAGAGCCAGAAAGCTCAACGTGATTTAAAAAACAAAAAACAAAAAGGCAAATAAAGAATTAATAAGAGCAGAAAAACATAATTAACATCAGTTTTTGGTTTGTGGAGCAAAATTTTGAAGGGTCCAGTTTGGCTTTTGGTCATTTTCATCTTTTTTTTGGCCAACTGAGAACTAAAATATTTATTCTGATAAAATATTCTATTGCAGTCAATAAATATTGAAAATTTTCATGATTTTAATGATGTATTTTTAGCAAATGTTGAATTAAAGGTTTTATAAAAAGGTTTAATATGGATGTAACCGCTTTAATGTTAACACAAAAATGAAAAACGAATAAATTGGCACACTAATAATAAAAAAAAAGCAATCAGGACAAAGAAATAATCTTGCATTGATACACATTAAATAAAGAAGGCAAGAAAACCTGGAGGATGATGAGGGTGAAGATGCTGCACAGTGCTGAGGTTCAGTCCGAAACAGGGCCAATTAAATATATATAATAAATAACAAATGCAGAACGGATATGATGAGCATTCTTTGGGTTCGTTTAACTGAACCTCAGGTTTTTGTTCTGAGCTTTCACGGCAGTTTGCATCTGATGCATATAAGAGAAAAAACAAGCCATTTTCGTGTTGCTATTATTTATCGCCCAGACTCACTAAGAACTGAAGGACACGACACACACTCAAACAGCAGCGACTTGTCACTCACAATACAGCCCCAAGCTAAAACCTAACCTACTTTACCGTCTATTTTCCTCTAAATGAGACCATAGTTTACAAAATAAAACTGTGCTTATACTGCCTTTATCTCATCCCATATCCACTGTGGTCATGTTGTTCATCCTGTGCATGTACTGCATATATGAAACCACAGTAATGCCAGTTACAGTGTTTACTATTTATGCTGCCCACTATATCAGTCCCTACCTGTATATTTAGATTACCTATTTCATATTGTATCCACAGCTATATATTCATATACTTACGGTTTATACTACTCTGTCCATACTGTTTACACGGTAACTTACTGTATATCATGCGCTGTACTGCTGTTTTTGAGCCTCTAGTTAGATGCTAAACTGCATTTTGTGTCCTTAGTACTTGTTCTTTGTGAAATACCAATAAAGTTGAATCAAATCTAATTTAAATTACCATCATACTGAAAGAGACTTAAAAATAGCAAATGAAACCATAAGCTTGTTAGAAAAATGTTCACTGAGGGAACACATCAAATGACAAGTCAACTTATTTTGTCATCTACATGAATATTATCTGCAGCTTGAGGAGTCGCCCCCTGTTGGCTGTCAGACAGAATGCAGGCTTAAGGTTTCACTGTTCAGACTAGTTGGCTATAGTTGCTATATACTAGCTCTAAAAATACCTTGTTGAAAATTTTTATCGTACACCTAAAAGAATAACTGGTGAATAAAAGGCTCACTGGCTTTTATGTGTGTGAATTTAATGTTGAACATATCATTTAACCGGATGTGCACACTTTATATAATTGCTTTTCAGATAGTTTGTCACGTTATCAATAAATAATCACTTAACTGTTGAAGTAATAAAAACAATGGACACTTTTTCGATATGGCGATAAAACCATTTTTACTGTCAGTGATGTTTAATGTTAGTCAAGTTGCTTTATTTAAACAGCAGCAGCGTCAAAGAGTTTTCTGACAAAAATAATAAGACAGAATTAACCTAACAAGCTTAAATATTGATGTTAAGACACTATATTGTTATTTAATGTGTGAATTTACTTGAGTAATTTTAATAATAAGAATTAAAACCTTATGATACATGACAGAAAACACAACTTTATCCGACTATTCTAAATATTAAGGTTAAGACAATAGAGATGGACAACTGGTGGAATAACCAGATACGACAGCAAACCTACAGTTTTTAAATAATTAAATTATTAATCTCTATTAATCGATGAACAATTAATCATTAACTACCCTAACTTTGACTTTCACAGTCACTCTGTGGATACATATGAGAGATTTTAGTGTTTGGCGTCGCCATACAAACATTAAATACGTTTTGGAAGGATTCAGGTTCTCCACACTGAACCAGTGAGTTACTTTGCTGGTTTTTACTTTGTCGTTCATCTGTAACTCGGCCACCGATGATGATGCTCTGTGAAATTGATGATGTGTTTGAAGTGGTGACTGCTGTAGAACATAGCGAGACATTTCTGAGGTGGGATGTTGGCAGAGAACAACAGCTGTTACAGTAAATATGATAATCCGTGCTTCCTGATGTTCTAGTGAAACTCACTATTCCTCGCTGACAAACTACATCACATTCACAAGAACTCTCTTGAGTAATCAGTTGGAGGAATACATTTTTATCGGACAAAGAAAAAAATCAATGAATACAAAAAAAAACAAATTGAAAGTGATGAAATGGAAAAATAAAATCACAGTGGATCTGAAATGTAATGAATATGATAAATGTGAATAAACTATTAATGAGTGTGATTATTCAGCAAGCAAATAGAGAATGTTCCTGTTTGAATGATTTTTGTTCTGAGCTTCAGTAAAAAGAGTCAAATCTCAGTCTCTTGGATGAAGGTGAGAATCTACATAGACTTACTGTTTAAATAATAGTGTTTTTTTAAATGAAATTAAATGTACTGCAATGAGGTTAAAAAAAAGAAAATTAAAGTTGACTAATTAAAATTAAATTAAATTAGATGTAACTTCATATAATGAAGCAAATAAAAAGAACAATTAAATTAATTTAATTCAATCAAAAATACATTTAATTATGACAGCATTACTATAAAAGTAAAAATCTCTTAGTTAAGAATTAAACAGATCAATTAATCTAGTCTAAACAGACAACATTTAGTCTGATCTAAATGTGCAAAAAATTATAAACAGATGCTTTTACTTTGTATGAGTTACTGATGGGAGATTGATTGAGGGAAAATGGTCATTTTATCCATTTAAAGTCAAAATCAATTATATCCAACAATAAAGTGTAAACAAAAAGAAACAAAACAAAAAAGAAAAAAGCACTGAAACCCTGCTTAAATAAAGATCTTAGGTCTAATAGTTCAATTTTCTTTTTTGTTTCAGTTAT
The DNA here is from genome assembly GCF_022539595.1 of Amphiprion ocellaris. NCBI lineage: Eukaryota > Metazoa > Chordata > Actinopteri > Pomacentridae > Amphiprion > Amphiprion ocellaris. The sequence goes on from NC_072769.1 coordinate 36,486,830, forward strand.
TTTATTTTTTACCTCATTTTTTCCAGTTTATGTATCTAAATCATATTACTTGGTAGAACTAACAGAGCTGAAAAAGTTGATCATCTGAAAAAAAAAAACATCCACAATATCTGAGTTTCATATTTGTCCAGCGTACAGTCACACTTCCAGGAATGTTCAGCCGCCATTATCTGAATTTCAGGAACATGAGTCATTCTTCCTGTGACAGAACACCATCTAGGAAGAATCCGGTCTCGGTTTTAATGCTAAAATTCCGTCAGCAGCTCAGGACTTTCAGTGAAGTCTGAGTTTCAACATACTGACATACTTCTGTTGGCTGGACAACGGCCTGTTTTACATTTCACAGACTGACTGAAGCACCTGAAGCTTCACTGCTTACACAATCCTCACTGTAATGTAAAATGTAAAATAGCAGCTCAGACATCAACGCAGGAACGGTAATATGGTAATATGACAATTCATCCTCATTAAAAATCTGATTTTAATGGAAATAAATGGCAGGAATTTGCATCAACACTGGTCTTTATGTCTGGAAACAGCACAGCAGTAAGACGGTTACCTCAGACAGTCTTAGCTCCGCTGAGAGTTGACCTCAGGGACACTCAGCCAAATATAAAGAGGAGTGCACTAAGCTCGCATGCTAATGTGCTATTTGAGGCACATTTCTTTGTCAACACAGCCCAAGTTAAACCCTGAGATTAAGGCCACGGCTGGAAATAGATGCTGGTGTGATTAAGAATAGACAGCCAGGCTCAGGTGCAAATAGAAACTAACGGAGGACTGAGCTAATTTCAGCAGGTCACCTAGTCTGATGGCAGACCACCTTAAGACCTGGTTAGGTAGTTAGTAAGTTAGTTAGAAAGGTACATTTTGCTGTTACTGATTAGATTTAAGGTCCCGTTGGCACAAAAACTGAGCAGTGACAAGCAAATAAAAGGCACAGATATTAAAATTTGAAGACAATACTTCATTTTAGAAATACAGTTTGAGAAATGTGCTTTGTTGCTTTATATACACTTGTTCAAGGAGCAAACACACAACTCTAACATGTAAATATAAAGCCACAGTCAGCAGCTGGTTTCCATTGCAGACTGATTTTACCTGTTGTTGTTTTTTTTTTTTTTTTTTAACACTATATTGTTTTGTATGACTCAAACAAATAATCAAGCCCTGTTCTTCATTACAGTTTTGAGTTGCGTACTTTACATGAGCTGCTCTGTTTTGAATTCAGAGGGAACCTGTACCATTTTCTTCACCATAGTTGCAAGATGGTTTTATTTATTTTGCAGATTTAGTTTAATAATGCTGAACATAATCAACAAATAAATTATGATGTGATATAGATTAAGATTTGTTGATCCCTGAGGGAAAAATGACAGACTACCAAGCTGATATAAAGTCATTAAATCGCCTTAAACAGCTACAATATTAAAGCGACAAACACATTAAGGCATCAATTTGATAGCATTAAAACACATTTTTCTAAAATATTGCTGAGTCTTAACATACACTTAACTTGAATGTTACCTTAGTAGCCGCTAAAACAAGTATTTCTGGCTATACTTGACCTTGTCATGTATCGTGGCAAAGCTTAGCATTAATTAGCTTCTTAGAGATCAAATGTAAAAACATTTGTCTGTTGGGTTTTAAGATAACCTAATGTAGAAATGGTAAAAATCAATGGATAGCTTTCCCGCTGTTTGATACGTTTTCACTGTGTTTTTTCTGCCTTATTGCATTACATTTTTCTTGACTGTGGGTTTATTTTTCACTGTAAAATTAAAGTCCTGCCCCTCTATTAAAAAGAGCAGCAACAGCAATGACGCAAAAATATGCTGTATAAAAAGTTAGAAAGCCGAAAATCCTAACAAAAAGAACAAATGTTGAATTTATTATTTCCAATAGTTAAAAAACAACATTTTTCACGTGTTACCAAAACTAGAAAAACGTGGTGGCTCTACATACTATACATTTTTATTTTGCTTCCAAACTCATCTCCTCGCTGCTCTGTGGAAACACTGCCTGCAGCTCAGCCAGGAAACCCTCTGAACATCACTGTTGGTCGCCGCTGAGTCACTCATGGATTTGAAACCGGAGTAAAATGTTTGTTTTAGACATTTTTTTGTAAATGAGACATTAAATACCATAATCTCATTCTTAAATGTGGTTGATTTCTTCAGATGAAACAACACGCCAAAGATGAATAATTGAAGAGCTCTTCAAAGTGAAAATTAGACGATTCTTTCAGTTTTTACAGTTTCTGGCTGTAATAAATGGTGTCATTTTGGTGTTTTGTTTTAAGATAATATCCCTTTTAAACCCACTGGTGGGTTTTAAAGTACGAAAGGTTAAAATGTCTTTTAAAAACACCACATGAGAGGTAAATTAAAGGCATTTTAGGGTCTACCCAGTGTAGTTGTTAAATTAAAGAGGGAAACACAAGCTCAGTCTTCTGGCAAGAAAAATGGTTTGGCCATAAAATGACCCAAACTGGACGGGAGAGAAGATATAATTCTGCTCATGAAGTCCATAAATCGTCCAAATAGACCAGCCTGCTACTGGGATCTGACACTGAACCAGGTCTTTGTTTTGGCCAAATTCGGGCCACCACACAGGATCCACAGCAGCCTGAATCCACCCAACGCTGAAGAAATCTGGAAACCATCACTGGTCCAGAGCATGTAAAAACTCAGTCAGGATGAATCAGCTAACTACACGAAGGGAAAACTCTCATGTACAACTGTGTTTTGTGTGGAGGCAGATCAATTTAACTACCGGTGAGCAACTTAAAGTGCTCTAAATATCTCCAAAAATAGCACGCGTTGAAAGCAAAGTGTTGAGCGGAGAAACAGAAGTAAAAGTCTGTTGCAAATAGGCGAATGAAGGGAACCACTGTTGCCTTGATTGTGACACTGCAGCGCAGTTAAAGGTCATGCAGACTAACTGAAGCATTGATAACACACACACACCTGCCTGTTTTACTGCTCAAAGCTCCTGAGAGCAAACAAGATGTACTTTTCTACCTGAGGGAAGGAAGAAACAGAAGATGGTAAAGAAGAAAAAGTAGAAGAGATATAACTGAGGAAAAGAAAAACAGCTCTTCTTACTTTCTTTACCTAGAAGTAAAATTACTTTAGAACTATATAAACTGTATATTCGTATTGAAATATGCATATTATTAAAACATAAGTCCAAGCTGCAGTGGCTGTGCAGTGCCCCCAGCTGGTCAGAAGGTACTACTGCATGTTATTTTACCTCAGTTTCAGTGAACTGAAGAACTGAAGGGGGTTGAGAAAACGAATCACACAAACTATCACTCAACCCCATAATATACACAACAAAATGTGTATATTATACACTTAAAGGAAAGCAGTTAGTCATCCAGAAATAGTTTCAAATATCTTTAAGTTAATCTTAACCCTCTAAACCCAAAGCAGTTTATGGGTGTTTTTCTCATTCTGGTCTCATTTTTACTCACTGTGGAATCATTTTTTCTCTGCAACATGAAGTCCTGCACCTCTATGGAAACACAACAACCATAATGTAGAAATGTCTAATATTGTGTGCAGTGAGACTTAGTTAATCTGACAGAAATCATAAAGTACAAAAAATACATTTCTTTGATTATTTATTTTACAAAAATGAAAAAAATAATAAATCAACATCTTTCAACAAAAGGTGGCACAGTGGCTTGGTGGTTAACACTGTTGCCTTGTAGTTAGAAGATCCACAGTTTGCATCCTGGCCTTCCCAGGATCTTTCTATATGGAGTGTGCATGTTCTCTCTGTGCATGTGTGGCTTCCTTCCACAGTCCAAAAACATGCTGAGGTTAATTGGTAACAATAAATTGTCCGTAGGTGTGAATGTGAGTGATTGTTTGTCTCTATGTGTAGTCCTGTGATAGACTGGTGATCTGTCCAGGTGTCCCCTGCCTTCACCATAAATCAGCTGGGATAGACTCCAGACCCCCATGACCCTAACAAGGATTAAGCGGTGTATAGATAATGGACAGATGGATCTTTCAACAATCAATCAATATTTTTCCAGGTGTCAACTAGTGTTACCGACACAGTAAAAGAATAATCATGGCTCCACATACCATTCATAGGTGTTACAATACTTCTACTTCAATTTTAGTTTGTTTTTATATACTTGTTTCCCATCTGCTCTGAGGAAACACTGCCTGCAGATCAGCCGAGAAGTTGCTAAATTTCTTTGTCACATTAATGTTGGTTGCAGTTGAATAAAAAACTACTTCATGTTAGTTCCAAGGAGCACAGAGCTTTCAGTTTTTCACAAAATCTGGTTTAAGCAAATGGTTTATTTTTTGGCAATTTTTTTAAATGTGACACTCAGAATGAAGCGATTTTTTGTGACTGAATAGTACGTCACATGTAGGTAGTTCAAGGACTGTGAAAAAAAATCACATGGTTCTCTGTTTTACAGCCTCTAGGTGATAAATGGTGTCATGTTGTTTAAGACAACATGCCTTTGAAACCACACTAACGGGTTTTGGAGTTTAAAAGATTTCTGATCAAAATAAATGTGCGGCTATTTAGTCATTTGTTGCAGCAAAATTCACTTTAAGTGTCATGACCAAGTTTAGAAAAAACTGCTTGTTTTTCCCTCGAACCTTGACCTACTTGAATTAAACCAAAGACAGATGACATGATGCAGCTTCCTCTCTCACATCCAGCACATTCCCCTGCTTGTGTCTTACGCTGGAATGTCTCTGGCTGCGTCTGAGACATGTCATGGAAAATAAAGTGAACTCGTTTTTTTATGCTGTTGCGCAACGCCGACGTCGATTTCTTGATGCTGGTTAGATCAGATCCAGCAGGAGCTGCACAAATCCTGCAGAAGATCCTGGATCGGTGTGAAAGGTCGTCCTGCAGTCCAGTGCAGTGACTCAGTTAATGAAAAGCCTCACAGTGCAGGACAGAACTGGGAAGGAGCTACTAAAACACGACAGGAAAAAGCGTGTCGTCAAATTATCAAAGTCACTGCGACCAGAAGGAGAGCAAACATTACACCCGATTTCCTGCACTGGTTGTCTGTCTCTATCATGGGTTTATAAAGCTCTTAATAGTCTTGGTCTAACATATCAAGCAGATTTGCTTTTATTTTATGAACCTTTCTTTAATTATTAAGCCTAAAATCCAAACAAAATCTCACAATAAGTTTGATTATTATGGTCCACAACTCAAGAAGAAATGAGGGCAGCAAAGAGTTTTGAGGTTTTTAAAGGCAAACTGAAGAGCTACCTTTTTAGTCAGGCTTTTGACTCATTTTATTTATTTATTACTACATTTAGAGCTTAAGTTATTGATTTCTGTATTTATTCACCTAAATATCATTTATTACTTCATTATTTTATTTTTCTGTTTTTATACATTTCTGCATTTTCTTTTTTCCTCCATCCATCCAGCTTTTATCTATCAATATTATATTTTGGTGTTTCCTCATTGCATACATTATTTGTAAAAAAAAATCCTCCGTTCCGAACAATCCTTGAGTTTTCAGTCCTTCATATATAACAGGATTTAGAAGTATTGCTTGTCTTGTTTTATTGCATTTTTATTCCACTCATCTGTAAAGCATTTTGTGTTAAATTCCATTTGTATGAAAAGTAATTGATCGATGACATTATGCACCAGTGTTCTGATTGGCCAGTCAAATTCCTGGCTTCTGATTCTGGGGTTAAATCCTGCAGCCAAAACTGCTGATTTAAGCTCATAAACTACAAGCCATCAGTCAGAACTGCTTTTTGCCACAGAAAGGCATGTAGGTTGCCACCATATTATATTTCTTCTTGAACATAAATGTCCAGTTTAGCAGATAAAGGCCCTCAGAACTGTCACAGGGCAGAAGAAGCAACAAAAGGAAAAGTTAACAATTTCAAAAAGTAGAAAGAAAAAGACAAAACTGAAAATAAAAAGTTACGGTGCAGTTTAAGATAATTTGATCTGATTAAAGGCAGAGGCAAACAGAAGTCTTTAGCCTTGATTTAAGTAAACTGACAGTTTCAGACGAGGCATCAGCCTCATTGTGTCACTTATAATTGTCTGTCAGACATAATATTTTAGAGGTTGTAATCAACCAAAGAAGGTCTTAGTGGACTGAATTTGCAGCTGCTCTTCAACCCATCAATTGGTCGCTGAGAAAAAAAGCATCCTTCTTATCGGTAGATGAACTAAATGTTCCAAACAGCACTAAGTTCCCTCTACCTGTGGCCTTATGAGCCTGAATGAATCCCAAACTGTCTGAAATCCAAGTATTTGCTCTACATTTTTGACTCCTGTCATATTTTTTTCTCACTGTGGGCTCATTTTTCACTGCAACATAAAGTCCTACGCCTCTATGGAAACAGAACAACCATGAAGGCGAGAGAACTCAGAAATGTCTGTGCAGAATGACACAGTTGCAATGCCAAAGAAATTGGAAAACAAAAACGGAAAATATCTGGAAACAAATTATACGACATCTTTCCAAGTGGCACTCATTTTTTGTGTTTCTTACCAAATCTGGTTAGGGCCAACTGTTTATTTGTTGCAAATTTTGCAATGTCACATGTAGAATAAAGTGATTTTGGTTAAATTTCACAATTTAAGGCTTAGATTTGGTTATTTTTCCCAATCAAGCCACAGTGCGAGTAGTTCAAGGAGCATTTGAAAGTTTAATACATGATGATTCATTCTGTCGTCACAGCTTCTGGCTAATAAACGGTGTCATTTAGTTAGAACACGTCTTTCAAATCCGCTGGTGACTTTTGGGGTTCGGCAGGTTAAAACATGTTAACTGGTTATTTTCTACTGAAAGGAAAAGAATAGACAAGGGGCAGAGCAGCTGCACGTATTCATATGATTTCCAGAACACAAACTATTCAGTAGTAAAACACAGACAAGTTAGCTGCTGTTTTTCAATGATCTGGCATGTTAGTTGTTGAGCTGTGATACACAAAACTGCTGTTACACTTCATTTTATAAACAAAACAACGTCTTTGGCGTCAGCTTGTTTGAAGCCGACTCTAAGTAAATGTTCAGCAAACATTAAACAAATTACAGTCTACATCCGGTTGGACCACTTCAAAGGGTGTAGTGCTGGAAGGCTGTCTCCAATGAGATTTTGGCTTGATGAGAACCCGAGGACCGACCAGTCCACCTGGATACTACAGCTCTTGGAATTTACTAGCTTCTATTGCATCATTTGCATGCTTGCTGTGTTTATGATGTTAAAAAAGCAGATTGTTGAGGGAACAAACAAAGCATCGGGCCACCAACAAGCTAGAAACAGCCAACACCAACCTCGATGAAGGTACAATTAGCAGCACAGCCTGTTGGAAGCTCTTCTGACGTTTTATTTGCATTAATTATATCACCTCCACTGCAGGAGTCCGCTGATAGAAGTCAGTTTAACATTACACATGCTCCTCAAGCAGCAGTGTCACAACATTTACTGTCATTTTCCAAACCCAGCTCCTGTCTTCACCTCTGTTCTCCATCCTCAAAACACATATTTCTGTCACTTCTCTCTGAATACCCAAAAACAGCACGATGAAGGAGGAAACACTGAATGGATGTGCGTTTTTACACTTTAAAGGCCTCCATAAACCGGCAAGTAAACTGAGTTCAATCACCTCATCCTGACACTACAGGCCTGTAGGCACATTCACAGTGACAGCAGCCTTTACACACTGATTCCACACCTGTGAGAGTTACATCACGCAAAATGCAGAAACATGAACACACGATGACTGAAGCATTAAAAGCATTATCCAGCAGGAAGGAGGCGGCATCACGACGAGGCATTGCACAACTCAAGAACAGTGTCATTACCGAAGAAACAACCAGCCACGTTTACTCATGTGCCAATCAAGCACACAAGAATGCACTAAAACACTAATAAAACCATCAGGACTCAAGAGACCACAGAATCAAGCTGCTGCCACACACACTAGAACCTCGTAAAGACACACAAAAATCCATCAAACTCACCGAAGCGGCTTCTTATTCCAAGTCCATTGTCCTTTGTTTCCTTGTACAGAGTTCAGCGGCCCAGCTGCAGATAAAAAAGTCCTTCTTGGCAGCCACGAAGAGCTGAAGATGTCCACACAGTCCACAGATTCCGTGCGTAAAAAATGCGTAAAGTTGACGCATCCAAAGCGAGCGGGTCAGCAGGGTTTATGTTTCCTACACAATAGTCATAGCGAACATCACAGTTCAGTTGGAAGCTTTCAGGTTCCTGTGTGAAGCCAGAGAAGGCCGCCGTTTGTTTTTCTCTGAATAAGTCTTTCAACTTCTCCACAACTTTCTTGAGGTCGGTAAACTGGTTCTGGACGCGGATGTTGTCCAAAAAGTCACCGTGGAGTTTCTGAATGTTCCCCCTGCGTTTGACCTCTTCACGTGATTGACGCACCTGTTTCACGCACAATCAGCGTCACCACCACTCATCACCCTCTGCTCCCAACCTTACAGGATGATTAAAACATGATTAATATATAGAATAAAGTGGTTCCTTCGGGGCAACTCTAGTTTCAGAGACTGGGCTGACCATTATCGGTTCCTCGCTGCTGGCAGGTATCACGCCTGGAGATCCGGAAATTAAAACGCAGCTTGGTCATTTTTTAGACCAAACTTTAGGCTGCACCGTCGTTAATTAGCACTGCTGGAGTCAATCTCCCGGCTCTTGAGCAAAATTTGAATGATGATTTGAAGATACTGGACCTGATATCCCAAAATCAGCATTCTTTTTATTTCCAGGAACTTCAATATATTCATGAAGTTGCAAAGTTTTAACTTCATATGATGGATGTTTTCAGAGTTACAGGCCCTTGACGTACATAGAGGTTTGTCCAAATTTGGCATTTTTAATTCAAATAATTTTTTCATAGCTTCATAAGTACAGGACACAGGAAGCAGCTGGGATCTGTTAACAAAAAACTGTTTAATATTCACTCCAAGTGTTGCAGTCTGAAGCCAAAAAGCCTGAAAACCACCAGTTTCACCTAAACTTTTAAAGGTAGGATTAAAATTGCTGACAAAATGATGCACCGCAAGAGGTTGTAGCTTCTTGTACTACAAATGGATGAAAACACTGTAGGCTTGCAGATGTGAGCAGGATTATTACTGCCAGTCAAACAGGAGACCAGATCTGACAACGGAGTGCTTCTTCCAAAACAGCTGCGAGAGCAGAGAGACCTGCTGCAGATAGGATGGATGTAATGTTTCAGTGTTGTAATGGTATCAGTACACATGAAAGAATAGCAGAATAATGTCAGAAACACTCACCCAATAAGCCAGTAGGGTGGACAAACGGCGCATGTTTGCACTGCAGTTGTTTCATGTTTCTGGTTACAGTGTTCTCACTATTGTGAAACACTTGCAAACATTTTTGTTCCTTTTTTTTTTTTTTTAACAACCAACAATATGGGAAGCAGCAGAGTCAGTTCTTTAAGAAATCTAATTGCTTGGAAACTGAATTTTGATATGGGATACACTGCAGTTCCAGTTATGGCATCAGTTTCAGGTCAGACATTCATAGTTGTTGTAATAACAGTGATGCTGGAATCCATCCAACCTTCAGGACAAACACTCTTGATACTATGATCATAAAAAAACCCACCAAATTTCCAGCAAACTTCTGGATCCCAAACCACAGCTTCGCCTCTTCACCTGATGCAGCCTGACGCTCTTCTCGCTGCTTTGTGGTGGATTTGTTATACAACAATAACACAAAGATCCAGCTAACCACAGGAGAACTCAAATACTTCCAGCCATTTAATTTGTGTGATTCAGAACAAACCTCCCTGAGAGGGAAACCAGATGTTCTTAATGTCTCCACAAACCTCAAGCAGAATTCTTTCAGGGTGAACGTTGAAAGTGCTTCTAAAATTGGTTTGATTTACTTAACGTTTCATCAGTAAACTAACAGGACTCTTAGGCTCATGTCAGCATCATGATTCAAATAAGATCCCAATGGAGATGAATGTCTCAGTCCATATGGAAACAAAACAGTGTGATATAAAGATATGATGTAAGTCTATTTCTCTTTCCCTTAACTTGTTTTTATGTCACACTAAGCAGAAAGACATACAGATGGTGGAGTTCTTCACTCAGATGGAGGTGAAGCCACCAGCTTTGCACAGGGAATTGTTCCTCGGTTCTGTTGAAGAGAAGATTAGTAAAAGGCCATGAGAGAGTGTTTCGTAACTGTGCAGAAAATAAATACCCGAAACTCACACAAGTGTCTTAAAGCTTTGATTTTTTCCAATTCTGAAATGAAATCCATGTGTGTGACGAGCTAAAACGCTCCCACACAGTCACTATTGTTTTCTCTTTTCTCCTGACCACAGGACACTGCTGTGAAAGCCATTTATAAAATGTATCATTAGTGTACCTGGACCTTCACATGCAGAGGTTGCTGCTGTCTGGCAACTCGACGCTCCAGCTGTTCAAGTAAAACCAGGAACCTTCAACTTCTCCTGGAGGAAAAGCACAGAATAAGTGTCACTGTTTTGTTGTACAGTTTGTTCAAACAGAAAACATACAAAAATATGTTATGCAAACATGGTAATAATTTTTAACATTATCTGTAAAAATAGTGTATTATGTTCGCTAGGCTAACTCTATCAGCAGTCATAACACTGAGCTTGAGAGTCAGCTGGGAAATCTGCAGCGCTTACTTTCTGATTTAGGCTTCGCCTCAGTGGACACATCTTCGTTTCCTGTGTTAGCAGATACCCAAAACCCCAACGGTGTGAGCTGAATGCAGCCAACAACGCTAACTGAGCCAAGTCAGTCTCTTTGCAGGGGGTTTAACCTTCGACAGCTTATTTTTGTCTGACTCTGTTCTAGATGAAACACAGAGGGAGTTCTGAATGGATGCTACAAAAAACAACTGACGAAAAGCCAAAGCCCTCGGCAGTTAATTAAAATAGCACGGTCAACCACGGCAAAGGCCAGACTGAGGTCTCACAGCACGATATATTAACCATGTCTATGAGCTGTGGTCCTGATGTAAAGCTCCATGACTTCCAACCTGAGTGTTTCATCACTCTGATAGATGAACCCAGTGAAACCTCAAACCCTAGCAGCATGACACGCATGACATCTTTTTTTTTAAATTGCAAAATTTACACCATTTATCAGGCAGAAAGTAAAAAAATGAACAAAAACAACTGAATTGTCAACTTTTCAGTAATCCTTGAACTAATCATCTGTGACATGCAGTTCTATAGGAAAAATGAACCATATCTAACTTAAAATGATTTGCCATAACCAAATTCTGTAAAAAAAAATTTAAAAAAAAAAAAAAAAAAGGAAAAGAAAAAGTCTGCATTTTTTGGCACAACTGTGAAGTCACGACAGCTGTTACCAACAGTCAGGTGACAACAATTCAGAGACTTGTCGACTGAACTGCAGGAAGTGTTTCCACAGAACAGAGAGGAGACAAGTATGGAGACAAATTAAAAATGTGAGAAGTCCAATTTCTGTAGTCTGTAGAAACACATTTTTTTCAGTAATACTAACACTACAACTTGGAAAAACAAATACAAATTATAATCAACTTTTGCTATTTCTTTTTTACGAGTTATGGCATCATAACTAATTAAAAATAAATGGAATTATAACTACTATACTGCACAACAAACAGTTTTAAGTTCTCGCTGCTTCTAGCGATGGTTAAAAACATACAGCATACTGCATCAATAACATAAATGCAGCATGGCTCAAAATTGGTATACATAAGAGCAAATATTGGAAGATACATTCATTATACTGATTCCATGTTTCTCAATTTTTATAAAACAAACATTTCTGAGTTCTCTCTCCTTCTTCATGGTTGTGCTGTTTCCACAGAGGTGCAGGACTTTATATTATAGTCAAAAATGAGCCCACAGTGAGGAAAAACAGGAGCGAAGAATTGCTCGGCATTCAGAGACTTAAAAGCTTAAAATGAGTTTTTTTTTTAAAGACATGCACTAAAATAGCAAACGTCTCTGCATAAACGATCTCTGAGTTATAACACAAGGAAATCTGTTTTAATTGTTAGACATATTCATGCAGCAAGTTGTTTCAAATGCTCAGAAAGAAACTAGAGGTCAAAAAAAGAAACCACAACAGAAATTTCTGCGCAAAAGTCCATTAAAAAGAATCGTTTGATATACTCTGCTATCGTATATCACTGTATCCATCTGCAAAAAGCATCTCACAATTGCTGTTACAGAAATTGCTTTAGCAATTCAGATTTTCTTTTTCATGGTCTTTCCAGCTGCTGCGGATTTGAAGTGCTGTGGCTGATAATCTGACATCAGGTGAAGGCTTGTGACCGCAGGTAGAAACTGTCCAGCTGAGCGTCCTGATTGCCGTATTGTTGGTGAGCTGCTGGAAACCAGCGTGGACTCGACTGGTGGAGGACAAACAGACACGAAGGGAAGACGTCAGAGTGCAGCTTTATCAAGACAGATGAAATCAACTCGTAATTAGCTGTGAGAATAAAACAAAATGTTAGGACGTGCTTCTCATTAAACTCAAATCTGACTTTAAAAGGTTGCACACCACAGAGGAAATCAAAAAATTAAGAATGCTTCAACACAACAATGATCTTCATCCTCCTCACCTCCTTAAAAGAATCACATATATAGTATCTCACAAAAGTGAGTACACCCCATCACATTTCTGCAAATATTTAGTTATGTCTTTTCATGGGGACAACACTGTAGAAATGACACTTTGATACAATGTTAAATAGTCAGTGTACAGCTTGTATAACAGTGTAAATTTACTGTCCCCACAAAATAACTCAACACACTGCCATTAATGTCTAACCCGTTGGCAACAAAAATGAGTACACCCGTAAGTGAAAATGTCCAAAGTGTCAATATTGTGTGTGGAATCCTCTTCCAGTCCTCCATGACGACAACACAGGGCTGGTGGATGTTAGAGACCTTGCAGTCCCCCACCTTCCATTTGAGGATGCCACACAGATGCTCAATGGGTTTAGGTCTGGAGACATGCTTGGCCACTCCATCACCTTCACCCTCAGCTTCTTTGGCAGGGCAGTGGTCGTCTTGGAGGTGTGTTAGTTTCAGCAAGTAGCCTGCCAGGAGTATACGAGGTAGACTCAGCAAAACTATGACTCGTTTTTCAGTCAAATTTACCAGACTTTAACGTGCATTTTGAGTTATAATTTGGAACTAGGACTAGAAACCTGTTTAGATGTGCTGGGAAAAAAATCTAATTTTTAAATTTTCCTCTATATTTACAGATTTTCCTCTGAATTTTTAAAATAAACAAAAATATCAATAGAATTACAGAAATAGACTGAATTTATGTGTCAGATGTAAAATACCATTAAAAACTCGGAACTTGGAAAATTTTTGCTGAAATCACAGGGTTTTTTTACATCGACTTAAAATACTGTCACAAATTTATTGCAATTTTCAAATACTTAATTTTTATTCAATAGCTAAAACTGTTGAATTCAAGTTTCTCACTGTAAAGATATTTCAGAAACTATCTTTATTTATTGGTAATTTAATTGTTTTCACACACTTGCAAATATCCTGTATTAAACACAAAAAAAAAAGAAAAAATATCATGTAAACTTAACGCTACAAAATGTAGTTTGATATGGAAAAATTGTTGTTTTTTTAAAATTATCTTACAGTATTTTTTGCTGTCCCAGCTGCCGGAATATGAGCTTTTTAAAATAAATAAAGTCTTACAGTACAATGCATTGTCCTCGTTTAACTACATCACCATGCTGCGTGCAGATAAAGAACAAATTTGGTTTTCTATATGTTGCAGAAATCGTTCCTCTTCTACACTGGCTGTCGAATGCATGATTGTTCATGATGCATGATCGTACTTTCCTTGTTTTAATATGGGGATACAGCTTATAGAGCACGTTAAGGAACACTAGAAAAGCTTGACACAATGATTTATCCTTCTGCTGAGTTTTTTCTGAAGGTCCTTCAAAAAAAAACACCTCCAAATGTCTGAAAGAGACCTCAGATGTTGTGTCTCTGCTCAGAGTGTCCGTTGCTTCACCAGTAAAGTGGAGGTCACTATGGATAGCCACTGCTCATAAATATCAAAAAAAATCTGCTGCCATTCTGATTTTGTCAACAACATGCACAGAAAAATTGAAGGGGCTTATATTTAATTAAATGATTGTCATTAATTAATTGAAACCAGCTGATCTGGTTCAGTCTGATTTAGAAGATGAGGCTTAATTTAGCTGAAATAGTCTGCATGTACACCGATCAGGCATAACATTCTGACCACCTGCCTAATATTGTGTTGGTCATCCTTGTGTGGTCAAAAATGGTCTGAACCATTGGGTCTGGACCAGAGGACCTCTCAGGGTGTCCTATGGGGTCTGGACCAGGACATTGGCAGTGGATCCTTTGGGTGCTGTGGGTTGTGCAGTGGGGCCTCTAGGAATCAAACTTGTTCCACTGCATCCTGTTGATGCTTGATCAGAATGGGGTCTAGGAAGTTTCAAGGTCAGATCAACATCTTGGGCGATTGTCATGTTCCCAAGATGTTCATGATATTTGATGTTTTTGTGATGTGGTGGGGTGCATTTTGTCCAGTGACATTTGGGATTGCCATTTGCATAAAGGAGTGTGCTTGTTCTGGGACAATGTTTATTCTGGTGTCTAAGTCTCACCAGCACTGATGACAGAGTCCAAGGTTTTCCTGCAGAACACCACATAAAACCAATATGGTCAATGTTGTTCACTTCACCTGTCAGTGGTCATAATGTTGTGGCTGATCCGTGTTTGTACAACCTGTTACCGCTGATTCTTGGAGTATCTACATGACAAGCTTCTTCGGTTCATTAAACGCATGCAGCCATCCCAAAACATGTGCTGATAAATCTGCAGTTTGTGATTTGAGAAGCGCAGGAGTTCAGAGTCATGAAGCACAACCGTCTACTGTCTTTACCTTCATTCATTCACGTTAATGAGCTCAGCCGCTGCAAAGTCACCGCACACCTACGTTATAATGAGGTGTTCTGAGATATCTGAACACCAGAGATCATTAATCACTGCTTTAATTAGCATCTTTACTTGTATTCCTTTTGTCATTGTACTAATTAACCGCTGAAAAACAACATGGGTGACACAACAACAACAACAACTGAGCTGTATCAGAGCGCAGTGACGTGATGTGAATGGAGTATTTAATAACCATCACATCTTCTGATTTAGATTCACCTTCTGTCCTTTTGACTGAGCAGTGAGCTTCACTGAGCGGCAAAATAATTAACTGTTGACAGTTTTCTACCAGCGTTCAGCTCTTGCATCATTTGTAGTAGCATGACATGTCAAACATTTCAAATTTATTGGAGCCTCATGAACATACAAAACATGTATAACCATTACTGTGATTGATTCTGATTGGGGTTTTAGGTTTTCTTGAGCTGGCCAACACAAAGAAAGCCTGACTATGCTGAACTCCTACAGTTGAGAAATACTGAGTTTTCATGCCAGAAATCATGACAAGAAGCCAACAGAGGCTAAATAAATCCGATATCCTAAAACTGATTATTTTTGCCTTGAGATGAATTTACTGTATATAAAGATTTGTCAAACAGAGCAAGAAAAGTACAGTTAGTGGATTAGTTAGTGGACAAGAGATGACTTCATGTGTTACTTTATTCTCTATTTAAAATGTACTTGGACCCTCATTGTTCTTCTGATGAAGAAGAATGTAGAATAAACTCTACCTGGTTCTAGTGAAAGAGAAATATTCGTCCACAGGGAGATTCCAAACTGCTCTAGGCTTGAATTCTGATGTGATAAACTAATCAGTTTATCTCCATTCAAATATCTGTTTATCAGTGTTTATTCAAGCAGTTTGCAGATGCAGTTGGAAGCAAAATACATCTGAGCGTCGCTGTGGCCCAGTTTGCTGGATGTTTCCCAGGACGGTCTGGGAAGAAACCCAACCCTTCACTCAAATGTATTCATGTGCGTAAATTTCAGTGAGCAGTTCGTGTGTGAGTATGAGGTGGAATCTAGTGAAGATTAGAGGATTTTTTGTTCTGATGTGTGACCTCAAGTAGCTCCGACTGACTTATTCATGTCTTGTCTTGGAAAAAAGAAAAAAAATGCCAAATATTTCATGAAGGCCGATTTATTGTCTGCACATCTACATGACAACCAGAGGCAGCATCTGTGCAGATGTCAGACTGCATCACAACATTTTGAGTTAAATTAAGCCTTCATGTTTAACTCTTTGAACTTAGTTTATAGGCTTTTTATGCTCCTGTCTCATTTTTATTCACTGTGGGCTCATTTTTCACTGCAATATAAAGTCCTGCACCTCTATGGAAACAGATAGACCATGAAGAAGGAGTGAGAACTCAGAATGGTCTTCTCTGCAGTACGGTACAGTTAAAATGACAAGAAATAGCAAAACAAAAAAAAAAAGAGTTTGAAAAAAATGGAATAAACATTTTTCAGGTGCCCACAGGTGTGACCAATACTGGAACCGAATGGCACGCCACAGATGAGTAGTTCAGGGACTGTCAGAAAGTTCTGAAATACATTTTTTCCCCGTTTTTATAGTTTTTGGCTAGTAACGGTGTAATTTTGGTGGGTTTTTCTCAAAGGTAACAAGTCTTTTAAAGCCACCTGCAGGTTTTGAGGTTCACAGTGTTAATCAAATTAGTTGTGTCTCAAGTTACAACTGAGAGAGCCTTTCAGATGGAGGTAAAACATCTTCATGAACCTAAAAAAGTAGTTGAGTTGCCATCTGCAGAGGCACTCAGGATTACTATGACCTGGCTGAATAAAAACCTCTGCAGACACAACATACTGCTCGGCAATCGCTAACTTTGTCTGTTGTTTGGTGTTAAAGTTGTGGACCAGTGATGCTAAGATGCTGTCGTCCTGATCATGCATTAGAACCCTCGAAAATAACATGTTGTCACTGTTAGAAAGCAAAAGTAGCCCGTGTTGTTGGTCCTCTGTGTGTCTTTCAAGCAGCAGATGTTGGCATCCAGCAAAAAGAAAAAGAATGAAGGCAACAAGGTGAAGGTGAAGCAGGAGGAAGTGAAGGAGGACTTATCTCCTGTTGCTGTGATTAGGTAAGGTGTCACTGAGCTAAACATGGACAGAATTTTCTGTGCTTTTTTTAAGGACTACAGACAGCAGATTTACTCTGATTAATCATGGTTTATTCATGTTGGTTTACTGATTCATGGAACTTTATGTGTGAACTGTTTCCCCTCACCAAATTACAGATTATTAATAAACTATAAAACATACTGATCTCATATCAGCTGGTTACTGAAACTCATATAATTATAGCTACATAAATGATCAAAAATAGGACTGAAACCAAAGCACACAGTTTGAGAACCAAAAGCCGAGCTGCCTGCAGTCATTGTGATGTTAATGTAAAGGCACAAAAAAAAAAAAAAAGAATGACCTTATTTTGCTTTGAGCACAGTGCCTCCTATTTTAGTTTTTTTTCTAAAATAACGATTATGGTGCAAATATCGGGTGAAAATATCAGTATTTCTGGACTGCACTGAAAACCTCAGCTTATCTTTTATGGTTCACACAATGTAAATATACAGTATTTTTTTTCAAATTTCCAAACAAATGGCCTTAAAATGCCTTTTAACATATATATATTTTCAGGCTGCTTTAGCACACTTTATAACCTGCGCCATTTGGACCTAAAATGATGAATTAAATGAATTAACAGCTGAGAGTTCACTCAGTTCTTTTCCTAAGTTGTGTTTTTATGTCCCCAATGTTCAGAGTTCCCAAAAACTACTGTTTTTGACCATTATCCTAGATAATGAGCTATTTCCTCTATTTTCATCTAAATCTACTCATTCCATTTTTGTTAACGATGCTGCCTGATGGCATGCTGTTTAATTAGCGTTAGCTTTCTTTTAAATCACCAACCTGACACAGACTCTGTAAATGTTCCTGCTGATTGCTGCCACACTGTCACACGCACCAGATTTTCTTCTACATTTCAATAAAGATCTCCTGTGTCAACAGACAAGCAAATCCAAGATGGTACTCAGCATGTTGTGCAGCAAAACAACTGCCAAAGATGTGGCATTTCTACCATTTTTTGATATAATGGTTTCTTCACAGGTTTGGGAACATATGGACAAACATCTATTGGAGTTTAATTTCATAAATCAGAACGTTTGGTGTTTTTAGACTTAATGAGCATGCTTAAAGAGTTTTCAAAAAATAAAAACAAATCTTGAAGCTATCCTGAACCAAAAAATGTCCAAAAAATACATTTAAACTATTATATTAACAGCCTATTTTCATGATCAATTTATCACTTTGATTAATTTTTAGAAAAGGCCCATTCTAAATTCTGGAAATGCAGCTTGTTGAATGTGAATATTTTTCTTTTTTTTTTCTCCTCTGTGACAGCAAACTGAACATCTTTAGGATAAAACAAGACATTTGTCATCTTGGGCTTTGCAAAACCCATTTTGCAACATTTCATAGATCAAACATCGAGTCAATTAATCAAAAAGATTCTAAAAAAATAATCATTATTTGCAGATTACCTGCAGCTCTGATGAAGCATCGCACCTCACAGTGAGTTATATTCCTGCTTCCACCCTGCATAAATTAACACAAGTCAGCAATTAACTCCTTTTTATTCTTAACACATTCATCAGAAGAAGAAATACATGACAAAAAAAAGCAATGATCACAAAAATAAGCAACGCAATCCTATTTTTCTGAATTCAAATGGAGAATCCTTTTCACGGCAATCTTATATATATACATCACTCTATAATTAGTAGTAATCATGTAAATAAATATACACAACAGAACCTCGTTTCTGCTGTCCAACTACATATTTCACGAGTTAGTGAGTTTACAATTCATGATGTTCCACAGTTCAAACTTCACCACTGTACTCTTACAGTGGCATTACAATGTAAAGAGTTACCAGCAACAGTGGACACACAGGCTGTTTGTGCATCCAGGATATACAGAATGTGTAAATGACAGAATGCTGGTGGAGGAAAGTAGGAAGACTTTCTGTGTTGGACCTGTTTCTAGCTGCTGTGAGCTGGACTGACCTGCAAACAGGAGCAGGACAACAGGTATCTTCCTTTATTTAAAAAAACAAAACAAACAAAAAAAACATAAATAAAGCAGGTGACTCGTTTGTTTGGAGATCCAAAAAATCTAATCATATGAATAAATTACATTATATAACCATGAAATTGTGAATTGTGCTCATTTTCACTGAATTTTGGCAGTTTTTGTGTCAAAATCTTTTTATTCCACAGCACTAATTTCAGGCTGACTGCCCATGAACACTGAGGTGAGCTTTAACAAGCCCATGTTAGCCTCATTTACAGCTTCAAAACTGTATTTTTAGGTTTTTTTTAGGGTCAACTAGAATATGTTCACATGCCCTTCTGTTCAAAAACACATTATTTTTCTACAACTGTATATTCCTGCAGCGTCTTGCTCTCTCTCTTATTTTCTGTCTGAAATTTTAAGTCCTGTCTCTGTAAGGACCAGAAAAGTTCAGTGTGCTTTGATTGGTCAGATAGAAACCAGGTAATGTTGGTTAGTATCCACAGATCTCTAAGTACACAGATGTAGGTATTGAAGGAGCAGCTCTAGTGAGGAAAGTATGTTAGAATGGGAGGCAGCTGAACATTCTTTGCTTCAGTTTGTGCTAAATTATCTGCTAGTCAGGAGTTATGCAAATCAGTCACAAGGTGATATAGATAGAACAAAAATCTTGATTTAAAACGAGGCGTGTCAGGAAAGTAAGAAGGAGAATTTTGTGTAAGAAAGAAGAACTTTTGGTGTGGACTTTGGGCTTTGTAAGTTTGTAGAAGACACATTGCAGGAAAAGAGGAACCCACATAACTAAATACGGCCTCCTTAAAAAGACCAGAAATTAGATAAATTAGCAGCTTTGAGCTAAATGCTAATAGGGAATATTTCCCTGAAAGCTGCTCATTAGCAGTCTTGCTAAGGATGATGGGAATTGTTTTAGGTTTACAGGGATACGAGGGGTGATCAAACATTTCTGATACTGTTTCGTTTGTGTGAACAGTAACTGTCACAAGTCAACAGACAACAAGACAGGACCTGTTACAGATGTTTCTGTGACCACTGGCAGCTGCACATTAGTGATTTCACCATGGAGCTCAAAGTTTCCCAGAGAACAAGCATCACATTCTGTGTCAGTCAGCAGCTGGATGATTCAGCCTTCACATGGAAGATCATCATGGTGACCAGAGGAGGGTCTGCAGTTACCATCCAGAGACCAAACTGAAGTTTTCACAGTGGAAAAGCCATAGTCTCCAAAACTGGAGAAGGAGCACCAGGAACATATTTTGTGTTCTTCATGGTTGTGCACTGTGAATTTGTCCCCCAGGGGTCGACTGTCAGGCCACATTTCTGACACTTCTGTAACATCCTGAAGTGTCTGAAGAGTCACAAATGGTGCTTGAAATGTTTACATGACAGGACTTACAAGGGAGTGTTTCAAAAGTTGCAGGAGCACTGGAAGCAGTGGCACAAGAAGACGACATCAACAGGGATGGCAGCCAGACATAAATCAACTCTGAACTTTTTGATCACCCCTCATGTGGTCATAAATTAAAAGTCTGACCTGATATGGCTCTACAAGAACGAATGGAGTCATTAAAGACTGACCAATTCATCTATAGAGTGCCATGCATGTTTTTACTACAACCTCCTGACAATCCCTCCACCAACAGTTGAGATATTTCACTGCAAAAAAACTCAAATGTGAACTTCATGGTGGCACCAGAGAAGAAATCAGTCAGCAGGATTCATCCCATGAAAACAACAAATGTCTGTTCAGAATTTTGAGACAGTGGACGAGGTTTCTCCTCTGAACAGCATGAATGTCAGTGCAGAAAGTGGACTGACTGGCATTGTCGTGTCTAGAACCGTACTTAGTCAAAACTTTGTTGGCTGATTTCACAATTTCATGGTTCTATTACATGTTTTATCTGCATTTATTCATGTGACTGCCATTTAAATTCTGAATGACTGAGTACTTTAGAACTGCACACAATGTAAAGGATAGTTTACACCGATACAACACATTCTTTACTCCCCAGCAAACCATGAGCGACAGGCAACATGATGAGCATGAAAGCAAATGGATGATTTACACAAGTTAGCTTCATCCGGCAAGTATTTCAAATCTGTGGTGTGTTTCCACCTACAATTGTTAATGTGTCACTGTAGTGGAAGAAGTGATTTAAAGCTGTATAGTTGACACAATTTCTGTTTAATGTTTATCTAATCCCTGCTGAAGAAGATTTTGTCCCTTGAACAGCTGCACGTGGTTTTAGTGCCAGAAGACAAGCTGTTTTCTGCTGTAATTATACCAGTCAGAGAGATGTGGGTTAGCATTTGGTATAATTATCTTAATTTATCATTTGTTTTCCAAAAAAAACAAATCAAACAGCGAAAGAATTCTGGCACCAAATGAACATTATAGTAGCCCTCTGAGATGCATCCAAGCGCTGAATTAGTGTGTGACTCAGATTTCCTGCAGTGATTTTACACCTTACAGGTGCGTCAGGCAGTGACAACCAAGCATTTTTATGTTTTTTATTAACACTATTTGTCCGAGGTTTCATGTGTAAAAATAAGTTTTGTTCTGTAACCAAAAATATTCTTTACTTTAATTTTTTTATACAAGATTTTTGTTTTTGAAAGCACCACTTTTAACAGACTGTTTCGAGTATAGACTGTACTGATTGCACATGTGTTTATGGAAACACTGTAATATTTTGATTACTAAACAGCAGCTAATTTGATGACAGATGATTAGAACCAGCTTACTGATCCAAATAATTCATCACAGTATTGTAAACTGTGATTGGTCCATCTGTACAATCTAAGGATAGCATGTGTGAACACCTTTGGCAGCAGACATGAGAATTCTCTGTTAAGAAAGTTCAGAGAAACAATGACGAATGTCACAATTTTCAGAAATAAAAATAATCTGACATTCATGATTATCTTATGTGCGATGCAGCATTTCATTCAGTAGATATGTACAGGATATAACCTCAACATATGACCTAAACGTCCTACTTTGATGTTCAAAACTGTGTGTCAACCCTAATGAAAATGAATCAGGACTTCAATCCAGTTCTCTAATTAAAACATCAGTCTGTGACAGGAACTCTTTAGCACAAACTCTGATGAACTAATTAAAAGCTTGATGAACTAATTAAATCTCCAAAACTTTACATCACAGCTTCCCTTTCCCTAATTATACTAGCATGTATATACAAGATGAAACACTGTTACAATTCAATCCATCATTTACCTGACCTTCACTGCTCATAGTACATTTAGGTAGGATACTGGAGAGAAATAAATGGTGCTGTTGACCTTATTCTAGAGCTTTCTGGAGGAAATATGGGTTGGGTTGTTTCTCATGTCTAGCACGACAGTGTGACAGAACTAAAAGTGCAGATATAACCCAATCAGCCATAACATTAAACCACTGAAAGGTGAAGTGATTAACATTCATCATTTGGGTGGGATTTTTCAGGCAACAGGTGAACAGTTAGTTCTTGAAGTTGATGTCGGAAGCAGGGAAAATGTGCAGCATGAAGATCTAAGAGACTTTAACAAACTGATGATGGACGACTGGCTCAAAGTGTCACCAAAACAGCAGGAGTTCTGCGGCAGTTACCAAAAGCATCCAACACTAGACAATCGGGGAACCGGAGACAGAGACATGGACGCCGAAAGATCACTGATGTGTGTGGGGAGAGAAGGCTAACGGCTGGTGGTTTCAAACTATAGTACAAACTGCTGAAAAATAGAAAGCTGTCAGAGCACCTATCTATGCTGACTCCTGTCCAGCACTGAAAACTCCTAAGAACTGGACCATGGAGAAATAGAAGAAGGTAGGCTGGTATGATTAATCGTGTTTTCTGTTTTCATTTACTTTGAAAAAACATTGCAGCAGAACGACGAGAAGGCGAGCCAGTGTGATGCTCTTGACGATGTTCTGCTGCTAAACCTTGAGTCCTGACTTAATGTGGACATTATTTTCACATTTAAACGTTCCTTCCGACCACATCCACCCCTTCATAGCAGCGATATCGTCCAATGGCCTCTTTCAGCTGCATGATGCTTCCTGTCACACTGCAGACACTGTTCAGGGATGGTGTGAGGAACATGACAAAGAGCTGAGGTGTTTGATGTTCTGGTAAACCAAGATTAATCATAAAGGCTCTACGTCGCAACATCCAGAATTTAAAGGATCTGCTGCTGATGACATGATGCCTGATGGAACATCCAGAGGTCTATGCACTCCAGGCTTCGGTCATTCAAAAGGGGGAGACTGACACAATATTTGTCAGGTGGTTTTAATATTGTGGCTGATTGGTTCACGTGTGTGAAGCTGTAAATTAAAGCTGTAAACTCAGGTTCTTCTGCAAATGTGTAAAAATTCTGCTTTAATCCAGTGAGCTCCTGGAGAGTCACAATAATGAACAAAAAGTGCTGGACAGTAGCCGGCAGCAGCTGTATCTATTTTCCATTTCTACGTTGTGATGTAAGATATGAAAGAAAAAACAGACTGACAGCTTCAAGCTGGTGGTTTCGACTTCTCTAACTTAAACCATTTCAAAAAGTATGATTCTAGCAAAAAACCCTTCACCCTCTCTGTCTCAACACTTACTGTATGCTATAGAAAATGTTACTGTGACCAAGATTTCCCCTTCATCTCCGATGTCCCTTCTGCTTCTTGTTCCTCGAAGGGGTCTTGATCGGCTGACTGGCAGTTCCATTTTCCAGTGGCACTGGGAACGGAGCTGCTGGTGGAGAGGTGGGGGAGAACAGGTCCGGCTCTCCGTCAATGCTGGACTTGAAGGGTCCAGCGGAGCAAAATTTTAGAGGACTGGAGGAAACAGACAAAGAAAAGAAACAGTGACGCTGTAAGAAGTGGCTGAAAAGGAGAAAGTCAACGAATATTTTTCATGTTTTGTATATCTTGTACATCTTTAAAGGACACTACATGTGACTGGCCTCTAGTTTGGAATCAGGGTTTTGGTTTGGGAACATGTAAAAGATTGTAAACAAGAATGAATGAAGAATGATGTGGTGCTTTCAGCCAAACTTTTTACTGTGTTGTGTTACAGAAACAGTCCTGTTGCTAGAAACATTTATATGTTGGTGAAGGTTTATCTTAACCCTCGGAATTCCAAAATCTGCTGGAAGTTTTGAAAGGCATGTTATTCGCTGCCACACTCCAGTGACTCAACTGTGCAATAAACTCCAATAATCCTGGGTTCATCACAACAGAAGCACCCCTCCTATATGCTTATTGTTGTTTTCATTTTGTATATACTATTTAGATATTTTTAACACTCTTTCTTTATTGGTAATGCCAGCACAATTTTAGACTTTATTTATTCTACCAGCACAATTTGCACATTATCTATCCATCCATCCATGAAAAAAAATTACCAAAACACCATTTTGAATGCATCCTCACCCTCACATCCCACACTCATTCCATGATCCAATACCAATCCAATCCAATAAATTTACAAACAGCTGTTGTTATTGTTGTGTGGTCCTTGCCAGTGAATTGGTAAAACTGTCTGTAAAATAGTCTTTGTAGCTCTTCTGCTGCATCTCATTTCCTCAGGTGACACACCAGTTGATTTGATCGCTACATAAACTCACAGAATGTCGATCCAAACTGGTGTTTCTTGTGCGTGCGTTACCTGATGGGTGTGCGTGGGCTGCTGTTGTGTCGGCGTACAGTTCGTGTTCGGGGCTCAAATGAGAAACCTTCTTTAAGACTCTCGAGGACCGATGGAGCCACGTAGGTGAAACCCTGATGAGAAATATAATTCAGTCGCAGTTGGATACTGTCACTATGATACTTTAAAAAAAAAGCTTTGTTTCCATTAAAGTGTTAAAACAGAGGACCTGAAACTAAACAGAAGTTTCATTTTGAGTATACTGGTGTTTGTATAGTCCCTAAATATTGTACGAAATAAGGAAGAATGTCTCACAGCAAAGGCGAGCTCTGCACTGTGGCTGAGTGAGGTATCGTCTGGACTGTCAACCGGCGTCTGTCTGGTAAATCTGGTGTCAAACTGACTCACGTCCTCGTCCGACTGCTACAGAGAGACAAAAAATAAAAAGGGGAGAGAAAAAATGACTAAGAGGGAAAATGATTGATAAAGGTGGAAGAAAAGAGTGTCAAAATATAACACAAATACAATGAGAGGCTTAGAATAAATCAAATACAGTAGGTGGAATTTAAAAATGCAAAATTAACCAGCAGAGAGTAAAAAGAACATTATTTTAACAAGCTCTTTGATAACATAATGTGGCACCTACCAGCTGTGGCTTATACGGTGGCTCCACTCTCTTGTTCAGCAGGTCGTCCCAGTTAATGTGCTTGAAGAATGGATGTTTCTGCAGAGGAATTAAAGTGCTAATTTATACATATTCTCTGCACTATAATAAATTACTTTAAAAATGTAGTCAGATTCTTACAGGAGTGTACTGCTTTTTTGAAAATTTTGTTAAATAGCGTAAAATCTAGGGCTGGACCCGAATATCTATATAATATATAAAGAGCAACCTCGACAAGTCACAAATGAACAGCTACAGACCAATCTCTAATCTCCCATTTTTAAGTAAGATCATTGAAAAAGCAGTTTTTCAACAGCTAAACAATTACCTAACAAAAAGTAACAGTTTCAATGTTTTTCAGTCAGGTTTTCGGCAGCATCACAGCACTGAGACAGCCCTTATTAAGGTGATTAATGACATCCGCTTAAGTACAGACAGCGGCAGGATGACAGTCTTAGTGCTGCTGGATCTAAGCGCTGCATTTGACACAGTCGACCACAATATACTACTCAACCGACTGGAGAACTGGGTGGGACTGTCCGGCACAGTACTCAACTGGTTCAAATCTTACCTAAAAGACAGGAATTACTTTGCGTCTATAGGTAACTTTATGTCTGAGCAGACAGCAATTACATGTGGAGTTCCCCAAGGTTCCATCCTGGGGCCTCTTCTGTTTAACATCTACATGCTCCCACTGGCCCAGACTATTGAAAACAATAACGTAAGTTACCATAGCTATGCAGATGACACGCAGATTTACATTACAATGTCCCCAGGAGACCATGGCCCTATACAGGTGCTGGGAAAGTGTATTGAACAGATAAATGAGTGGCTGTGTCAGAACTTTCTTCAGCTAAATAAAGACAAAACTGAGGTAATGGTTTTTGGAGCCAAGGAGGGGCGATTAAAAGTGAACTTAGAGCTTCAGTCTCTACAGCTAAAAACCACAGACCAGGCCAGAAATCTGGGTGTGGTGATGGACTCAGAACTCAGCTTTGAAAAACACATCAAAGCAATTACAAAGTCGGCTTATTATCACTTAAAAAATATCTCAAGAATTAAAGGACTGATGTCTCAGCAGGACCTGGAAAAGCTCGTCCATGCGTTCATCTTCAGTCGGCTTGATTACTGTAACAGTATCTTTACAGGTTTACCTAAAAAAAACACTCAGACAACTGCAGCTGATTCAAAACTCTGCTGCTTGAGTCCTCACTAAGACCAAGAAAGTAGATCACATCACTCCAGTTCTGAAGTCTTTACACTGGCTTCCTGTCACTCAGAGGGTAGATTTTAAAGTCCTGCTGCTGGTCTACAAAGCTTTAAATGGTTTAGGACCAAAATACATCAGAGACCTCCTGACTCAGTATATACCATCCAGACCACTCAGGTCATCTGGATCAGGTCTTTTATGAGTTCCCAGAGTGAAAACCAAACATGGAGAAGCTGCATTCAGCCTCTATGCTCCGTATATTTGGAACAAACTCCCAGAAAACTGTAGATCAGCTGAAACTCAGCACATTTAAGTCCATTCTGAAGACTTACCTGTTCTCAGCTGCTTTTGACCAAGTTCTTCTAACAGTTATTTTAAATCTTATTTTATGACAAACTCTGCAGTGTAACCTTTAAAATGTCCTTGCTTCCCAACTTCTGTTTTTGATTCTTTTACTCTTCTGCATCCTTAAATTTTAATGACCTTTTTAATGATTTTATAAATGTGTTTTCTTTCTTTTTATAATTGTGTTTTCATCTGCTGTTTTAATGTCCTTGTGAAGCACTTTGAATCGCCTTGTTGTTGAAATGTGCTATATAAATAAACTAACTTTTAACTTTATCTGAATATTCGGTCATGACGGTGGTACCCGAATTTTTGAGATCCGAATATTCGGATTCCAGCAGATTTCCAGAAGACGTAATAACTCTGAAAGAACAAAAACGCATACATCAGCATGGGCTGAGAGGCTACCAGGCAAGAAGGAAGCTCTTCCTCTAAAAGCAGCACCTTATGTATTTGGCCACAATGAGCACAAATATGTCTGGAGGAGAGAAGGTGAGGCCTTAACACCACAACTACTGTCAAGCATGGTGGTGGCAGTATTATGCTCTGGTGCTGTTCTGTTGCCAGTGGAACTGATGCTTTATATAAAATAAATGGAATAAAGAAGGAGGATTGCCTCCACATTCTTCAGAAAAACCTAAAATCATGAGCCAGAAGGCTGGATCTCGCATGCAGTTTAGGGTTCCAACAAGACAATAAATCCAAACATACAACGGTGGTAAAGAAATGACTAAATCAGGGTGAAATTAAGGTTTTTGACTGGTTTCCCCAAAGTACTTCCTTAAACCACATCAAGAACCTGTGGACTGTGATGAAGAAATAAGTTTGTGTCAGAAAGACAGCAAATTTAGTTGAACTGCACCGATTCTATGAAAGAAGCTTTCATAATCAGAAGCTCATAGACGGCTACCAAAAGCACTTAGTTAAGGTAAAAATGGAAACGGGACCAAATAGTAGCATTGCTGTATGTATATTTTTGACCCAGATGTTGTCATATTCTGAGAAGACCTATTAAAAAAAAAATCTATGAACAAACATAATGCATGATTTTTTTTTTTTTTTTTTTTACAATAAAGAATTTTATAACAGAATATTAACAGTTGTAGGAGTCTCTGGAAACTCAAGACTGCCATGATACACATACCCTTAAAAAAGACCTTTCACCCTTAATCTGCACTGTTTCCTCAACTGAAAGCAGACCATTACATCCTATAAATGACAGGTAACACCTTGTAAGTCTTTCTCCACATCCATTGATAATGGAACAGAACATGTGTTACTGTCTGGCCTGCCAGCTGCCGCTATAATTGGTGTGTCATATTTATACTTAATGATGTCCAGTGGAGACTGTTTAACATGACTGGGTATTAACACTTGGATTTGATATATTTTTAGCTTGTTGAATAATAAGGAAAGCAGGTACAAAGGTTACATGGTCAGAAAATGTGTGAAAACAGGCACTTACCTGGATATCAGCACAGTCTGCTTTACTGGAGCCAAGTCTTTGGGCTGGA
Organism: Amphiprion ocellaris; assembly: GCF_022539595.1. Classification (NCBI taxonomy): domain Eukaryota; kingdom Metazoa; phylum Chordata; class Actinopteri; family Pomacentridae; genus Amphiprion; species Amphiprion ocellaris. Next base: position 36,515,317 of record NC_072769.1, read on the forward strand.
TTCTTCTTCAGCAGCTGAAAAAAGAAAAAAGTGGTCACTATGGAGATATATGATTATGTGCTTTTGTTGCCACTTTGTATTCATTACTTACGATTATTCATCACTAGCTTATGTTTGGAGAATGAATCTGCGTTCCAATACAGATATTTGGGACAGATTCATTTAACATATTCTGAGCCAGAAATCTCCACTTCAGTCGTGTGTACAGGCAACAAATCTTGCACTTTTATTACCTCTTATATTCTAAAGGCTTTCACAGTGGGGTTTGTTCATACATCAGCCATAGTCGGATTTTCATAACATTTGTTTCTAAACACATGATGAAAAACAGATGGTTTCAGCTGTTGACAGGATTTTCTGATTTATAGAGTGGTAAAACAGATATGAAAAATACTGGCTCTAAAATTTCAGCATAATAAAACAAGAAATTTGAAGCTTACTTGATCCAGTAGTCAGATTTCTGCTCTGGAATTCATGCAAAATATAATTATCACCTTTTCATATTTAAACCTAAAATTTCAGAAAACTTGTCACGCAAAAAAAAAGAGAGAAAAGAAATTCTTAATGTGAGTAATGAACTAGTGAAGTTTCAGGGCGATATGTCATAGTTAAAATATTACCTGTGGATCATCCCATTAAAAACTTGACATTGACCTCCCTCCTGACCACCTCAGAATCAGCTGATATTTCATGTGAAATAACATTGATATCTTTAATGAAGCCATGCAAAGTTGCACCTTCATACTATGAATAACAGTCACAGGGCCGTGAAGTACATAGGGGTAATCTGCATTATTTTTTTCAGCATTTCTGAGCCCTCATAATTTCACCAGTACAGCAGAGGCATGTAAATTTTCAGGGCTGAGAAACATATTTGAGCTCTGATAAAAACAGCAACCAAAACAATTTTACATCCACTTTAGGTGTGACAATTTCAAGCCAAAAGCTAAAACATTTTTTTTCTTTTAAATATACAGCAGTTTAGTGTACAAACAAGGGTTAGGTCTTACCACCATTCATCTTCTAGCTAAATTCTTTCTATATTAAAACTATTTTCTAATATAGTCAAGCAATTCTTGTTTCTAATATTCTATGTCATAGACATTTAACTGGTTTACTATTAAAACTATGATTTATCCTGTGATATTCATGCTTAAAATTAGCTACCGAAAAAAAACTTGCTATACAAAAATTAGATTTTGTTTTTATACTATGACATCTGAAATAGATGTAAAATATATTTGGCTGCTGTTATTAACAGAGCTCATGTACTTATGAAGTTATGAGGGTTTAAAACAACTGAAAAAAGTAACACAAGTCAAAAAGCGCAAACTCTCCACCCACCTCTATGTGATTCAAAGGCCTTTAACTTGAAAATATTCATAGTATGAAGGTTAGACTTGCCACGGCTTCATTAAATCTACTAAAGATTCTGTACTTAAAAAGATCAGCTGATTCTGAGGATCAGGTGGAATTTTTTCACATTTTAAGACGCTGCAGAAAACAGTGTTTACAGACCATGCAAATATGTGTGTAAAACCCAGCTGAACTAAAATGACTGAGACCAACTGATCAGACTAGAGAATGCACACCTGAACACATGATTTTTAGATGTGATTATTTACAAAGCTTAAAATATCCAGAATAATGAAATGTACCCTGTTCAATGCTCATTTATTTCAATCAACAGCATGCCTCCATGCAATGAATCCTTCCTACATTACAGGTTAAAGTAGGTCAGACTGTGGTGACTCACTGCTGGCTCATCATCGCATACCAGAACTGAAAACACATTCATAGCTTCAGTATTTTTCATGATGTTTTTGAGTTTTGTGGTCACAGAAAAAATGCTTATTTTTAGCTCCACAAACAAGAAACTCATTGATGGTAAATGTTAAGAAGAAAACACTGTCAGTGTGGTTTAATCGCGGGCAGAATGTGGTGCTACATACAAACAACATCTGTTTATAAAAGTTAAAAGGTAAGTTTATACCACGGGCTGATCTGAACTTGATACATCTATAACAAAAATATATAAAACCAAGAGAAACAAAGAGAAAAGATCAGAAATCTGGGCAGGAGGTGAGCCACAGTAACCAACACTACTACACAGACTCATTGTTAAGAATCGCTGATCTGACAGTGAATCCACAATAAAATTACTCACAGGCGTAGAAATCATAGAAATCAGCCCTTGAGCCGTGATATACACAAAAAAAAAACTGCACATACCCCGAGTTCTTCATGTTAGATGCAATATTGCAAGAAGCCACCCACGCTCATGACTGCAAACCTACACACACGCATTCATTGAATTTTATGTTTTTTCCTTCTGCAATCAATAATATAAGACACATCCACTCAGAACTGTCTGTAGGGGTTAAGATAACTTAGTGCCTGCCAATCACGTAAAACAAAAGAACAACAAATATTGTATATCAGCACATGTACATCATCTGTGCCAGTATTATGAGGTGTGATCAAACACTTATGAGTGTGTGCTTAAAAAGAAAAATTTAAAAAAATGGATTTAAATTTGGCCATCAGCCCGGTCAGTCTAGTCTTCTTGTGCAGCAATACAGCAGTCAGCTGTGTAAAAACGGCTGCCCTCCAATTTGAATTTCATTTCGGTTAAAGGAAGAACAGGTAGTACAATCTGATGAATACTGAAGGATCAGAGCACTAACTGTGCTGGTGTGGCCAAAAAAAAAGTATTTTATGCACTGGAACAACGGTAAGCAGCGAATGTTGTCCCTCAGTTTAGAACCCAGTGAATGTTGAAGAGAACAAGTGTCCTTACAGACTGTGAACACCCCCGTGTTTTCACAGCTTAAATGGCCCAAATTAATGGACAAAATTATTTAACTTTTTACTGAACATTTATTCAAAATCGGCTACAAAATTATTGAAGTTGGCACTGGTGTGGCTAAATTTTGTTCAAACAGATGCTCAAAAAGTGTAGTGTAAACTTTGGAAACAGCAGTTTGTGTATCGCAGCTCAACAACCAACATGTCATATCATCTAAAAACAGTAGCTAACCTGTCTGTGTTATATTCCTCAATAGTTCCTGTCTGGATCAAAACTGGATCCCCAGTTGATATATTTTCAGAATCATATGAAAACATGCAGCTGCTCTGCTCCCAATCTGTTCTTATTATTTCTGAAGAAAATAACCAGGTTCAAATGATATAAGCTGCAAATAGTAGCATTTTATGTTGATTTAGAATTCATTTAGGCTGATAATCTAGCTAGTAGAGTCAATCAGTGCATAGTGGAACATTGATTTAGCTCATCTACAGATGATGTACAGATTTCTTTTTATCCAGAAATGGATTTGATTAATTGAAGAGTAGGTGCAAGATTTTCTTTAGTCGTCCACAGGCCTAAAGGCTGCGCTGCTTCTGAAAGTTCATGGAGAAATCGCAAATGCAGACCTGCACAGTCTCAGCGTTGATCACACAACGTCACACAGAGTCCTGACTCAAGAAAACTACCACTCCCACATGTTGCATGTGTACTGCACTTCATTTGAGCACACCTAGAACAGACTCAACTTTTTGATCGGACCTGTGAATGAGTTACAGACCTTTTTGATGAGGTCCCTAGCATCGATCGTCAGGTAGGGGGGTAGATTGAGTTTACACTTCAAGATCTTATCAATGGTCTTCTTTCTGTTTTCAGCTGTGAACGGAGGCTGGGGGAAAAATCACAGTCAACATGTAATAAAAGAAAATCAAAACTACTAGTTCTCTAATGATTAAAAAGAGGTTAATCCATCACAGTTTGGGTAAACAGCATCACTATAAGAATGAACATTTTTCAATAACATTATGCTTTGAAACAGCAACATGTAATCACAGTTAGCTGCTTCAAAATCAAAAGAAACAAACACTTGCATCTTGGATAAGTATAGCTGCACATGGTGTTGGTCTGAATCTGTCACTTGTACAAATCCATTACTTTTTATTTCACTTGGAGAGAGTATAAACCTTTTTTTCTTTTTTTTTTTTCTCGTCAGTAAATAAATGCTCACCCTCGTGGCACTCTATGACTCTCTTTTTCTTCTCTAACAAAATACCTCGGCTACGAACTGCCCGTGCTTGTGAACCGTTCCGCATATTCATAAAGTAAAACTCCGAGAAATAACCTGAGGGTTCCAAAGAAACAATTCGAAGATACAGAAAAATTCAGGAGGTCAAGGTACAACCTGCCTGAGGCTGTCGTCGCAGGTCAATCTTATTTCTAAACGTCTTCTATCATCCTGAGCTTGAGGTACACATCAAAAGAATGAGATGGCTAATACAAGCTGCTGCATCAAGACCTTCAGACCTCTGCACCCACTTCTCCATCAAAACAACAGTAAATTGGGGTGGTCTGGGCTCATGCTAAAGCCACCACTGTGCAGGCTGCAGGAGGGTGATCATCTCTCCACTTTTACATGTAACACTGCTGAAGAAAAGGGCCAATTTAAGCAGAAATAAGTGCATGAGTGCTTCAGTGGACATTTTAATCCCCCACTTTCTTTCTGCAGGAATTCAGGTGATCATGTATAACTGCTGTTGTTGATCTACAGATTGTGAACACCTGGCTTTTAGCAGCTTGGAGGAACATGAGATAATATTACCAGGGTGAAGGCTGTGTTTGCATAGAGAGATGTTTGGTGAGTTGGCTAAGAGGATAAAGCCAAACTGAACAGTTATCAATGCCCCTTATTGTCTCATCAAAGTCTGATGTTGAAAAATCTTTTTTTTAAAATTCATTTAAGCCCCCAAAATTGGGGATATAGTTCCCTGGTTAAAGACAGGATGTACTCTTTAAGAGAAAAAAAAATGAAAACTACTACAGCCCAACACTGTCTCTTGACAGTTTCCTCACAATTATAGCTTACCGATCCAGTCATCATATCGTACATCAGGGCGCCGAGGCTCCACCAGTCGACTGCTCTGTTGTGACCTGACCTGGTCAGGATCTCTGGAGCCCTGAAAGGGAAGAAGACACACACAGAGTAAGGGAGTTATGAGCAATAAATAAAGTGAGAAAAGCTTGCATTTTTTTTTCTAAGACTAGCAGCAGCATCGGTATGAGGATAAGCAGAAAACAGCAGCTAACAAATGGCTAATGAAGCTACAGACAAAGCAGTGTGTGTGTGTATGAACTCTAGATTAAAGCGTTACCCACATGTACTCTATGGTGCCACAGAAGGTGTGTGTGACAGTTCCATCGTGAATTGATTCCTTACAGAGTCCAAAGTCAGTCAGTTTGATGTGTCCTTAAAATACAAAAGTTCTATTAAATATCAGTGTAAGTCTGCATTTATGTGATAAACACTTTGAACCATTATGCAATTAATACAATTATGCACAAAATGTTATCATCACCTTGTATTCATTATACATATTTACATACAGTGAATATGCAGTTCTTAGAAAAAAAATGTTTAAAAAAAAAAAAAAAAAAAAAAAGTGGTGTGTTACCTCGATGACTGAGCATGATGTTTTCAGGTTTCAGGTCTCGATAAATAATCCCGTTAGAGTGGAGGTGACCGAGGGCCAGTGTGATCTCTCCTAGATAAAAACTATGGACACACAGACTTTGTTTGAGTCCAAAACCTAAATCAGACTATTAAGTGCCATTATGATGCTAAAGCTGTGCAAACTCAAAATCAAACTCATCCTTTGTGCAAACCTTTCACCGAGGTAATCCTTACCAGGCAGTGTCCTCCATGAAGATGCCTTCCTTCTCCAGCTGCATGAACAACTCTCCTCCTGGTGATAAACAACAGTAAAAATGGAGAAAACAATGACTGTTTACATGCAAACTAATATTCTATTGTTATTATGATGAAGACAAAATTAAAGCTTTGATAAACATTATATAAACAGTAGATTTGTGTTTGGATATTCCTAACTAGGCGTAATTCCAAATGCTTTTTTTTTTAATAATGCACCTTTCACACCTGGCAGCCTCTTTTGAAATTGAGAGGGTTAAGACATGTGGGATATGCTCCTAAAACCCAAATAGTATCGACACATTATTTGGATTTTCAACTAACGGCCTGTTTGTTTGTTCGCAGTCTTCTCTGTGTTGACTGCAAATAAACGTACACCAACACTCTGCAAGGATGGGGTAAGGAACAATTAATCGACATATTCATCCAATATGGCAGTGCAATATCCTAATCATAGGAGCAACAATTGTTTTATAAAGGTAAAGTGTGTCACAAAATATTTTAAATGAAACTTTACAGTGCTACAAGAGTGGCCCAGGCTTGCTTATCGTATTCTCCAGATGTAAGCGAACATGGCCGTTTGATACATAAATCCCATAATCATTTTTATTAGCCAATGTTTGAAATCCCGCACGCATAAAATGACTTGCTTGTAGTTTTTCCATGTTCACACATGGAACATTTTACAGCAAACATGAAAACTTAACACAACTGTGAATGTAAAAAAATGTAAAACCATATTTAGAAGCTACTCGACTCTTGAATGTGACCGTTTTTAATTTTGTTCGGTTGACAAAATTGTTCTGTTGCTATTTTTGTCAATCACTGCCCCATTTATGCTGTTTTGATTGTACTTTGTCATCAGTGAAAATAAGGGCTTGCCTCAAAATTTAAATAAAGGTTGAATGAATACCATTCACTCAATTATTAATATTCATAGATGAATTGTATTATCTGTATATTATCTGTATATATATATATATATATATATATATATAAAAACTATATATATATATATATATATATATATATATATATATATATATATATATATATATATATATATATATATATATATATATATAGTTTAATATATTTTTTACATATCGTTCATCCCTCGTCAAGATGCATGTCCAAAAGCAAAGTCCACATTTCTGGTTGAAAGCAGAAGCACACTTGCTTTTACACATTATGAAATACTTAGATATCAACAGGTTTTTGGAAAACTGCGACCTTTTAAGGAGGTGTTTGAACTCGTACAGCTGAATAGCAGTGGAAAATATGAATGACTTCATTTAAACACAAAATTTAGGGGAAAATTCATCTTCATTAGCCATGTACATAGCTTAGTAGGAATAATCAGAAGGGTAAAAAATGAATATATTGTGCATGTAAACGTAGTGATTGTTCCTTCTATCATTTCTTTCATTGCTCTCCCCTGCTGTCTCTTCACACAATATTAATCTGAATATAATCAGACAAGGTGGTCCAAAAGTGGTTCATGCCATCCATCTGTCTCCACCTTACCGCTTAGACACTCCAGTATGAGGTAGAGTTTTCCTCCAGTCTGGAAGGCGTAGAGCAGATCCACGATGAATGGGTGTCTCACCGTCTCCAGGATCTCCCGCTCTGCTCGTGTGTGGGCTGTGTCTTTAGCATTACACACTATCTTAGCCTACGTGAGACAAACAGTGGCAAAGAGTGGGCAAAGCGCAACGTTGAGGTGGAGGAGAATAAAGAAAGGAACGGAAAAGGAGGACTAAACAGTGTGGAGGCCATGTGTCAAAATACCTTTTTCAGGACCTTCATGGCAAATATTTTCCCAGTCTGGGCACCTTGAACCTTCCTCACCTGAAAAACCTGAGAGAGACAGAGTGGTAGTAGTACAATGTAAAAAGGTGAAAGAAAGTGGAACTTATTGAGTCACTTATGTGGTGCGATCAGAAAAAGTTCAGAGATGGTTGCACGTGCACGGATCATGTTCAGGGTCAGAGTGTGCAACACGTGCAAGCGGTAACTGTCACGAGTCAGGAGACCATGTGACATTGCACTATCAACATCTGTATCTGAGTGAAGCGTGGTTTTGTGACCTCTGGTAGGTGCACATTTGTAATTTCTCAATGGAGTTGAAATTTTCTCAGAAAGCAAACATCACATTATGTGTCGGTCAGCAGATGGGTGATCCAACCATCATGGTGAAAAGAGCTGGGTCTAACTTCTTGATCATGTATTAAGCAAAAATATGAACCAAAGGATGGTTCGAGCTTCTAAAATATGATGACTGCCACATTTCTGTGGCTATTACTATTACTCGCATTGTTGGCAGTAAATGATGATTATCAAGTCTATATCCAAGGACAATCCGGCACTGTAAATTTTAAGAGTGGTTACAGTAGGAATGAGTAAGAACACCTTGTTAAAATTACTTTTTCTCTTCAGGTCAACCAACAAAGGATTTTTTTTCTGCACAGATGAACTTTAGGCCCCTCCTAAAGAGGTTTTAGCCAGCACCAAAGGAAAATTCACAGTGCCGAAATGATACAAATTGAGAATAAATACAGTCATTCAGTTTTTAGCTAATTTTGTTAATTGGGGATTCATTTACTCCAACATAATAGCCATTTTTTATATTATATTTCAAAAACAACAAGAAACTGCATAGATTTCTGTCAAATAAAGTAACACAAACTTACTTGCACTTTCTGCTCTAATCTCTAATCTCACAGCACATCTGTGAGATTAGAGCACATTTAGTATAAAATAAGTATTATTTCATACTGTTAAGGGATCACTTCTGAGTAGTTAAAAATAAAAACGTAGTCTGTGAAATGGAGTGATTGTACAAATTTAACCCTATATAACCATTTGTATCATATTTGCTACATGAGTTTCTCAGACTTCTATCTCATCAACATAATAAATAGCTAAATAAATAGGACAAAACTACTTTTTGGTTCTAAAATCAACATTGTTGTGAGCAAAAAGTTGCTAGAACTTCCCAATATATCAGATGTGATACAAAAAATATATCAAAAACAAAATGATATTGCATTTTTTTTGTTCATTTCTTTTTTGTGGATTTTGTTACAAGGGTTAATAAACATCCCGGCTCCAAACAATTTGAATTTTCTGGCAGTTTTTTAAGGGTCAGACTTCACAGGGGTAATATGTGGATGTCACTTAAAAAGAATACATGTATGTATTGACCAGAGTGCATGCCATACTGCTCAATCCCATACCTTTCCATAGGCTCCTTTTCCCAACACAGTTAGGAGCTCAAAGCAGTCAGGTCCAACTCTTTCACTGTCTCTGTTGACACTTTCACTGGTCAACTCCACCTCCTCGGTCTGAACACTGGGATGAGAATCACACAGAAGAGCACCAGTGATACAATAAGTGATTTTTTTGTATTACATCAGCATCTATTTTTATTTATCTAATAGTACATTTAACATACTTTTCAGGTTCTGTCACAGTGAAGTCACAGACATCGTCCTACAAGCAGAAAACAAAGGGCCAAAGAGGTCAAACACAGTCCTAATAGTAAGTCATTCTGTAATCACAATGTGTCTAAACTGGAAATGAAGTATTGTTTTCGAGGGGTTGACTAAAATGGTTTTTTTAGGTTCAAAAACTACTACTGATCAGGAGTAACCAAGGACGCTGATAACTGATATTTGAAACTGACATATATTTGCTGTAAAAATGAAAATCTTGGTGTCAAAATTTTGATTTACACAAACTCCAACACAAAAATTTACTAAAATCCATTTGCATAATTATGTCTTACATATGCTCAATTAGGAAATAACTTTTCAACCTTTAACCTTCAGTGCTGATTGGCTATTACTTGTGGCATGTAACCAATCAGATAGTGCTGTGGGCGGGACATGATAACAGACAGAGAGATGGCTGCATCAGAGGTAAAGTCATCACTTGATTCACTCACTGTTGTTTCCTTATTAGGTAATAACTGATCAGTTGTAGCCTAATCAATAACAACAGCATACAGACCTCTGTGTCACTGATGTCCTCAGTCTCCAAGTCAATGTCGAACACTCCTGCCATCCTGAAACAGAAGCTTTACAGTCAAACAGGGTTGATGTTCAGCTTTGTAAAAGATTCTGCTGCTGAGCAACAGGTAAAGAACACATCTGTCACTATCTGTACTGATAGTTACAACAGAGAAAAGACATCACAGGAACACGATAACAGGTCTGTACTGGGTTATGTGATCTGACAAAACTGAGAAGATAGAAATGTGTCGATCCTGCTGTGACCTGCTCTGTTGTCTTATTAAGCTGCAAACAAATGAGTTTGACTGCTTTATACATTAACTTTACAAGAGTTTTGGTATTTGGCAAAACAAGACTCTAACATGTTACATTATTGATAACACTTTTCCAATTTTATTTCCTGAAAACGATATTACAATATATAGTCATATCATGATGTAAACTAGAAGGGCACACAGTCCTCAGCCAGAGTTGATGTCCTATATCATAGTTTAATTTATCAGTCAACCTTAATTTGAAGGCTGCATTGCAGTAGAGGTCTTATTAACAAAAAGGTCAAGCAAAGACACAAATAAATAAAAGATGCAGGCATTCAAATTTTAATGTATTAAGATGGAATCAGTAATAAAACTGTTTACCAGACAAATAAGGAAAATAATGAAACCACTGACAATGAACACAGCAATTAGGACTTAAAACAAGAGGAAATAATCAAAACAAGAACAGATGGTGAGATAGGATTAAATTAAAGACCTGAATTGTCCTAAGGATAAAAATTAGTCCAGCTTTAGTTGGTCCTGCAGGTTGTTCAAGGTTGCATGTGCAAAGTAAAACTGGATTTTCAGGGGTCAGTAAAACCAACCTGCACCTGCAACATAATCCTATCAGTGAAGTAATGTAAGGAGGTTTAAAAAAACAAAAAACAAATGTAATGGGCCTTATAAATAAATGAAACCCAGAGTTTATTGCACCTTACACAGAGGGAGGGCCACTGCGACTTAGCATTTAGCTCAAAGTGATGGGTATTTATTAACAACAGTGAAAAATCTTGGAGCAAAGTGATAAACGGTGGCTTGTCTAAGAGTTGCAGCTGATGCATGCCTGTATAAAACATCACCATAATCCAAGACTTGTAGGAGAGTTGTTTGTTTTTCTATGCTGCAGTGGGAATTTGCTTGAATGATATTTAAATGCTACCTTCTCATCAGTCTTCCTTTGCCCATGCTCTAACTCTCCATCACCTATCATGAAAGTCAGACATGTAGTTTTTGCTGACAGAAAGGCAAACGGCAGACTGAGGATTTCCAACCTCTGTATTTCATACAGCCTGAATTTTGTGGTTGTTATTGATCTGTAAATGCATTGGACATACAGAAAATTGTTTTTTTGTGTGTAAAATCTGACTGGTAAGTTCTACTGTTGTTCAAATGAATGCTAACCAATGTCTTTTAAACTCTGATCTACCACAACTAACATCCAGTGATTTAGGAAATGTTGATGCATTAAAAACACAATGTGCCAAACCCATGAAGTGACAATGGGTTTGGCATTTTCTAACAATGTGTCACAGTTTCTATCCACTTCAGCAGCTGAGAGGAAGTTGAAAGACAGCCAAAATACTAAAAGACAGATTTTCTTTGTTTTGTGCCACTTATTGTTGTTTAACTGTGTTACGTGTTTAACCTTTTGAACCCTACACCTGTCAGCAGATTTGAATGACATTTATCTTCAGAAAAAAGTGCCAAAATAACAATATTTATCAGTCATAAAAACAGGAAGAATCATCTTCAACTTTCCGATTGTTTACATGTAACATCTGGTTATGTCAGGAAAATTTACCAAATCTAAGCTTGTAATTGTAATATTTCAATAAAACCACTTCATTCAACGCGTCTTAAACAGAAATTGGTCACTTTGACATTTGTTAAATATTTATTGTATTCATAAAAGTTTTTTTTAAAGAAAAAAGAGAGCAATTACACTGTGTTTGTCCATTCAGACAACAATACACTGGGTCCAGAACTTAAATTTATCAAACCTGATTAACATGTAGACTCCATTTACTGCCTCAATAGTTTCAGATTTTAACTGTTCCAGGTTTGCGGAAAGAAAAAACACCTCACAGTTAATTTTTCTCATCCAAATCACACTGAACCAGACCTTTATGTCAAATCTGGAATAGTTTAAGCAGGGGAAGCTGTTGAAAATACATTTTCAGATTATGAAAACACGCAAAATGGCAATTTCACCATCTAGACCACAACAGATCAGGTTTAGTTTAAAAAAAAAAAAAAAACACAACATCTGTAGATATGTCAAATCTGGACTGGCTTAATTAGGAAAAGCTGTTTAAAACACATTTTTAGATTCTGAAAACACACAAAACAGCTATTTCAACCATCTGGACTATGGCAGATCAGGTCTAGATATAAAATGCCACTCTTAGATATGACAAAGCCGAACTAGATTAACGAGGAGAAGCTGTTTATAAGGCATTCTCAGATGTTGAAACACAAAAAAAGCACAATCTGGACCAAAACAGACCAGGTTTTGATCAAACAAACGCTACATTTTTGCACGTCAGATCTGATTTAGTTCAACAAGGAGACGGGGAGGTAAACTTCAGGGTTGTCCTCCTCTGCTGTAGCTGGCTGAGTGTTGAAAACCACGGAGTTAATTATAAAGGTGTGGGAAACCCTCCAAATATCCAGCCTAGCCAACCCTTGCATTAGCCTAGCCTCCACCAAAACACCTTGGTGAAACGCAGCACCGCTATACCATAAAGGCGACAGACCAAAACAAACCGTCTCTGAGCTCCTGTCGGAAGCTATGTGGCTTCAGGTATAGGATACTAACTCCTTATTTCGTTATATTAAGAGTCAAGTTCTGTTAGACGGCTAGCTGAGTTTCTAACGTTAGCATGCTACTTAGCTAAGTCAGATGGCAACCAAAACAACATGTGAGTAAACATGACAGCAAATACTGCGGCTCCACTGAGATAATCATGTCCACAGTTTATCTGTAACTTATTGGACAGGCAGTTTTTGCTAAAAACGGATTTAAAGTAGCTGACGGTGTTAAATGTTTGCTAACGTCACGCTGACAGCTGGTTTGACAAGTAGCGAGCAGAATGAAATCATGCTAATGCTAACTGGCGTCTCACCTGTGATCGCTCCTTCATTCAGCGGTTCCTTTAACTCAGTCTGGTAGTTTTAAAGGGTTTTCATACACAACAAGCTCAGGTTGTCATTGTTACAGTTTCGTCAACTAAGCAGCAACAGCACAGAGGAGTGTCCAGGCTCACTTCATGCTCCTGTGGACAGCATGAAGCTCCGAGCTGCTGGTTAACCTTTAACCTGCTGCGTCATCAGCCAGGCGGACCTGGAAAAAAAAACAACAGACCAGATGAAATAAAGCAAAGATTAAAATGATGCGCCTGATTCCAATACTATAGATCAATATTAATAGTAACAATAAAAATACATAAATACAATGTAGATAATTATTATTAATAATAATCATAATGTGTGTATTATTATTACCACCATGAATACCAATATAATAATAATAATAATAATAATAATAATAATAATAATAATAATAATAATAATAATAATAATAATAATAATAATAATAATAATAATAATAATAATAATAATAGTGGGACATCAGATGGCAGGGAGGTTGTGGAGGGGAACAGCATCTGCCATGTATGATGACAATAAAGCCATTCTAATTCTAATTCTAATCTGCTGAGTTTTAGATGCCAAAACTGAGCAATAAATTAGACTAAAATGCAGTGAATTCAGTTGTCAGAGCATTTCCTTTTTTGCACACTTTACTGCATTATAGATTTAATCTTAATTTGCTAAAACTGCATATTTATATTTAACAAGGTACGATAAATGACACTGAGAGCTCAGTTTTCAATTATAAGTCAGACAATTTCCTGTGGGTTTAATTATCCTTGAAATGTTATTAGAACTTAACTGGGATCCATCTGTGAGAAATTCAGTCATTCGTAATTTAGAAAGGGAGTCACCTGTGAGGACACAAAATGGGCCACGATGTTCAGGAACTCTGTGTGATCAAACTGTGTTGAGGCAATAAAGCCATTTCTAAACATCTGAGTGTTTCATCAGAACAAGAGCCTCAATAACTGTAAAATGGAAAAAGCTTGGAACCATCAGGCAGACCAAACTGAGTAACTGAGCAGTAAGGACCTCGGTCAGGGAGGAGACTAAGAATCCAACAGTCTCTCTAACAGAGCTTCAGACATCCTCTGCAGAGATGGTCTCAGAAGCTTGCTTTTGGTCAAGACTGTGATGGAGCATCTGGACCAGACTGAGTAAAAGACGCTTAAAAAACACCCAGTAAATCTGCATCAAAAGTTTATTTTGTTTCAGACTAGACTAATGTTCTAGGTTTGTCACTATGACTTGGTTTTGGGTGTGGTTTGTTCCTGCTGCTCAGGTCCAACAACTCCAGCTTTGCTCAGCAGCCACTCTGGGCTGTAATGTCTTCTACGTTTATGATACAGTGTGGCCTAAACACTACCTAGATGTTGCCTCCACTGTGGTCCTCCCTGCTGGCCTCAGAGTAGAACGACCAAAGGTATGAGTTAAAATGCTGATTTAAGCAAAAGTGAAACCATGAAAAGCTGAGCTCTCAGTGACAAAAGCTGACACAGACAAGACATGGTAGAGATGCAGAGGCTGAAGCTGAGGACATTTGTTGTTGTCTTCAGGAGTCATGTGCAAAGTTCATAACTTTGTAAGCTGTAATGACATGACAGTATGTATTAACTGCTTACTAATGACAGCATATTTATGTTTGAGCTGATGCCTGATTATTCAGTTAGCGTGGTGAACCACTGAGAAAGTGAGACAGATCTGGAGATGTGCTGATGTGAACTCACTTTTGATGGTAGAGAGACAAGCCAAGCTTTGGGGTGAGTGTATATGTGGACTTTTTGTGGAGCACAGTAAGAACATCCTGTTACAGGATGTTCAGATCCCTAGTTTTACTTTGACACAAGTTATTTAGACAAGTTTACAAGCCAATCACAACCACAGCTGTCTTATTTAATGCGATTAAGCCTGGAAGGGAGGCTTCGTTCTTTCTACAATTTGTCATGCTCAATTGCTTGTAGGAAATATAATGGCCTTCCCTTAAAGGTACAGATTTCGCTGCATGTTCCTCCATCATACGGCAGAGCTGTACTCCGTACTACCCACACAACCTCCTTCTGCAAGGCTGGCAATGATACTTGCCATCTGGCCAGTAGGAATCCTTGGGCTTTGGCCAGCTCACTCTTCTTTTGATGCATGTTTTATGTGCACAAGCATGAATGGCAAAGATCCCAAATTGCTACAAAGACCACAACAACAAATTAAAAGTCACCACAGACATATAATTGCTACCAGGCTCATCATCAGATCCTCCATAATCAGAAAGGCAGCTCAGTCGATGTAGAATACCGAAGAAGTCTCTGCCCACCACGCCGAAAGATAAACAGAGGGGCTGCTCTCTGAAAATATGTGATTATATGCTGACACGTGACAGTGTGAATTCATTAAATGCAGTTTTTAAAGTCAGCTCTGAACAAATTATTCTGCCTCAGCTCCATTTTGCCTCTGTGAAAGTCTGCAGTTACAGCTTCAGAATTGTCTTGGTTTCCCTCTCAGCACCAGTGCCGTGTGGTCGTGGATTTTGTGCTGCTGACTACGGCACTGATGGAAGAAGACTGACTGCTAAAATTATCCACAAAGAACAGACCACTATCACCAGCATATCAACACCTCCAACAGAAGCCAGTGGAACAGCAGACTTTATTCACAACCATAGCTGTGTACATTTTCAAAAACATAATCAAAGACTCTACGTGTGTATCAGTACTTGCATTTTGTATCTGCAAAGCTTTACATTTATGAACTTACAAGCTAATAAATTCAATTCTGTAAGTTTGCAAAACCACACATACAAATTTCTAAATTAGCATTTTGTTAAATAAAATCTAAAATGTATTGTATCGTTTTCACTGCCGTAAAAGATGTCAGTTTCTCAATATTAACAGTAGTTTGAATTAAGCATGATTCACTGATAGATAGATAGTTAGATAGATAGATAGATAGATAGATAGATAGATAGATAGATAGATAGATAGATAGATAGATAGATAGATAGATAGATAGATAGATAGATAGATAGATAGATAGATAGATAGATAGATGGATAGATAGATAGAAATTGAGCAAACACATCAGAGGATTTTTTAAAAAAATAATATACGGCCAAAACAATGCATCTATATATATTTTTTATTTATTGTATTTTAAATATACATTTGCTCATTTGTTTATTTCCCGAGATGCATTTTGGTGTCCCACATCCAGCCCTGCGGTCTGCACGTAGCGAAGGAGGCAGACATTAGACGGCGCGGAGGAAAAAAGTACTACCGCCCGAACAGGGACTTGAACCCTGGACCCTCAGATTAAAAGTCTGATGCTCTACCGACTGAGCTATCCGGGCTCTGAGAGTTACCCTATAGCTACTGTAATTATGAGTATACTGTTACTGTACTATACGGTTTGTGTTAGCTGTGTATTAGCTTACCTTCGCAGCTACATGGATCAATCCACCTGACTCGTACTGCGCCCCCTCTGGCCGGACAGAAACCACTGATCAGGGTACGTTCATGTGTCACGGGGGACATGTATATCATTTCAGTTTAAGTCAGTAAATTACCAGTAGGAAAGTGCTTAAAACTTCTTTGGCAGTGAAATTGAAAATACCAGTTAGCTATCTAGCATAACCTAGCTAGCTAGCTGAGCCAGTTAGCTACCTGTTACACACAGTGGCTAACGTGCTAGCTGCCGTTAGCGCTAGCTCTACAGCGCTGAAGTTAGCCTCACATTCACGGCTTCTGATTCAGTTAAGCTAAGAGAAACCTGACTTAAACCGAATCTCAGATTTTTCCACTTTTTATGATGTAAAACATTGTTAGGCATTTTAGATAGATCCTTAATGGTGTGGTCTAATGCCCACTTTCACGCGTGGGAAGCACGCAATAAAGGGAGATTTCACTGCTGTTTTCACATCTGAACCACGATACACCAAGTCCAAAATCAACGATATATATAGAGAGAGATTATTTTAAACACCGTGAAACACGAAAAAACAAGTAAAATTAGGTCTAGATTGTGGCAGAAAGGCTATAGATTCCATTAAAGCAACGATTTTAATTTGTTAAACTTTTATTTGTAAACATGTTTAAAAAGAGAGAGATGCAGCAGTTTTCATTAGTTTACTTCTCTGAGATATTTGACCCATTTATATAAGGGTGATCTAATATGTTCCTGATCGGGAAAAAAGCAGTGAAATGTCCATTGTTTTTACACTTTAACAACTAGGGGGGGAAAGGGTACACAAATGTGAAAGCAAGTTTTGGACAGCATTAAATGATTCACACGGGTTTGGAAGAAACTGATGCAGAAGCTAATTTAGGCATCGTGCTGTCTTTCACAGAGTGTATCCTGCTGCCACAGGTATTCCTGACAATAAATTACAGCTTCATTCCCTTAAGAGTTTCTCAGTAACAAGCTACTAAACCATAATAATGACGTAAAGGGAAAAAGAGAATCACAGGCCCCAGCGAGATTTGAACTCGCGACCCCTGGTTTACAAGACCAGTGCTCTAACCCCTGAGCTATGGAGCCTGGGATGAACACAAGTGACGTCACAATAGCCCAAATATTTGAAATTCCTTCAACTGATATTGACTGTATTCCTTCAATTGTTTGCGTCTTTGAATTTTCATAATAATTCCACTTATTTGAAAAACTGGTACGCTGCCGCGCAGTGCACGCTGGGACACGCCGCCGCAGCCTCTGTGAGTCGACGTAAACAGGGACCATAGAGAGACTTTAGAAGCCTCTAATGAAATGACGAAAGAAACAAAACATCAACTGAAGACGTTAAATGTTTATAAGCCTTCAAAATACACCCGAGCTGCATTGAACTTTCATTAATTTAATTCGCTCAGAGAAACTAGCGTCGGTTCCTGTTTATCCAGCAGGCGGCAGCATGTTACCACCTTCACTGAGACAAAAACATCTGTAGCACACCGTGGGCAAGTTTTTTTTTTTTTGTAACATAAATGAAAATATTTTACGACTAGATCCACTTTGAACCACCAGAAATAACGAATTAACGCACTCGGTTAATTCAAACTTAAACTTGACAAAGGCAGAGTAGGCTTTGAGTTGTTTTTTAAGGCTTGTTATTGTTTTTTGTGCACCCATTTTGTAGTCGGTAATAAAGATTAGAAAGGTCAGAAATGCCACTCGTCACGACTCGAACCGAGAGAGAAAGTTTAATTTCACCGCCACATGCAGCAGGTGGCAGGATAACAACGTGCATTTTCTTATATTTCACACACACAGGTGTGTAATGCAAGACAGCAAGCCCCGTTAAAGTATGTCAAATAAGGTCAAACCTCGGTGCAATAAATAGCAGCGCTGTGCGCACAGTCCTGCCATGCATGAAGTGATTTGTGGGGTTGTCCACCCGCGATCACCACGGGTGGGTTTCTGGGCGTGGACAGGGGGCAGGAGCTGGAGGGGGTGGCTGGGTTTGCTGTCTTTCCCCGGCCGCTCCATAGAGTGAAGCTTTCCTCCAACAAGGTGGAGATGGACGCGTTAGGATAGGTTGGATAAACATGGCATTTCATGGCATCATGGACGCGCCGTTTTTGTACTCTTAACCCATGAGGGGATCTTTTTCCTCTCAGTTTGGATTGTGCATCTTATTACAAACAAGGACAAAAGCAGGACTTTGCCTTTTTGCGGGAGTAAGAGGAGAGACAGAAGGAGCCATGGTGGAGCCGAAAGGGTAGATTTAATTCATGAAGAGGTGCGTTGCGCTCCTGGATTTTGTTCCAAAAGTCCTGGACTAGGAGGGTGGACGCAGATCATATCAACAGGTGAGTGTTGTATTTATTTAAGTGCCAGTTAAAGTCTGAGAAAGCTGCAAACCTGATGAGATAAATACTCAGCAGCTTAGAATAACAGCATTGCAGGTATTAAATTCACATTTAGACCGGAATATGCAAGCTCGATCGTAATAAAATCACATAAAAGCGTCACCCTGGGGCCAAAAGCATGTGCGTTTATCAGGCTCCGGGTTCTGTTGATCGTTCCCCGGATGCAGACCAGTCGAACCGGTTCTCGTCGGACTCTCCGGGTGAGGTTGGGGAGTCGTTACTACTGAGGTTGCGCTGTTGGAAGCCACTACTTTCTTTCTGCTACGCCCCAAACTACGGGGGAAAAACAACCACTAGCTGTAGCTGTGTACACCCTGCCCGGACTGGATTTAAAAGCAGACACATCCAGCTGCAGCTCCGCAACGAGGAACCACAGAAGCGTAATCTTTTTTTTTTCTTTTTTTCCACCGAGAAGGAGCAGATTTCCTCACGCAAAAGGCAGAAGGCAGGAGGCCGCCGCTGGAGAAGCCAACCGTGCGTCTGGAGCAGGACTAGCTAAACAGAAACCACGACATCCAGGCCGCCTTGGTGTTTGCTCACTTCACGGCTGTTTTGACATCATATTACGGTGTTACAACCGCCACAGCCGTGATTTCAGTGTCCCCTCGGCCATGCGAGGAGCTCGGATCTCCGCAGAGGAATGCGCCGCCTGCTCCCGGCGTTAGCTCAGCCGCGGCTCCATGTAAGACATCAGACCTGCTTTGTTTTAGCTCTGGGATACAGTCGGCCTGTATCGGTTTATCACGAGGGTTTACACTCTCTGAACGGGCTCGATTGCAGCTGATCGCGACATAAAAGCCTGCTGTGTGTAAATGGCACCTGGTTTGCGGTGTGGCTGGCCTCTGTCTCCAGCAGCCAGTCTTTATTTTGGCTCGTCTCCGAGAGGCTTAGCGGCACTTCCAGCTCGCAACTGAGTGTTTTCCTGTCATTTCATGTTTTAATTTGCTCTCTAGGGCCAACAGTAACAACATGCTCCTGGCCTCTGCCGTGGTGGTGTGGGAATGGCTGAACGAACACGGCCGGTGGCGGCCCTACAGCCCCGCCGTCTCCCACCAGATAGAGGCGGCCATCCGGAGCAGCGACCCCCGCGGAGGGAGCGTGGTCCTCGGCCAGGTGGACAGCCGGCTCTCGCCATACATCATAGACCTCCAGTCCATGCACCAGTTCAGACAGGACACTGGTAAGACGGGAGGGGAGATGATGCACTGTGAAAGCTTGTACTGCTTGGGTTTTTATTGTAGGTTCATGGTCATAAAACTTCCATTGCATGACAGCAGTGAGTATAACTGGCTTTACAACCGTATCACAGCAGCTTTTGGCACCTGGATGTTGTTTATCTCTCACTGTAGTCACACCTTCACCCCTGAACACACCACTGCACTATACTAAATGAAGGTGTTCGCACTTCTTTCCACACATCTTACCAGAAAACCTGGATATGATTTGACACACAGATTTAGTTGATTTGCTTTGTGATCCTGCTGTTGTCCAACAGTCTGCCAGATGTTGGCATGAGACTTATTTGGGTCAATATGGGGGAAATATGCAATATGTGGAATCAAGTGATGCCATCTGTGTGTTTTCATAGTGTAGCACGTTGCATTTCAAGGTCTGAGTGGAAAATATTAGGCCAAATGTGCACTGCCAAGTACTAATCCTGCGTATTTTAACTTATACACTACAGGTAGCTATAACTGGGGACATATGTAGAGAGTTTGGCTAAAATGTGGACTAGAAGGCTGAAACAGTTTGAGTATTCTGAGCAGATCCAGTGGCTTCTGAAGGCTGAGGCTCCAGCCGATGACTATTTTCACTGTTGAATAATGTGTGAGTTGTTTTCTCAAGAAGTTGTTTGGTCTATAAAGTGACAGAAAATGGTGACAATGTCAATTAATGTTTCCCAAAACCCAAGATGACAAGTGTTGTTTTTTTGTACACAACCCAAAGATGTTCAGTTTACTGTCATAGAGGAGGAAAGAAACCAGAATATATTCACATTTAAGAAGCTGCGATCAAAGGGTGTGGAGGTAGTATTATAAATGAAACTGCTGCGATTATTAGCAGACTTTGCTTTGCTAAAGAGATGAATCCAAAAATGATTTTTTGTCCATCTGTTTGAACAAAATGCAGTCACAACAATGAATTCTTTGAGTTAACTTCAAGTAAACGTTCAGTAAACACTAAAGTTAGAAATCCGTCTCCATGAAGTTGGGACATTTTAAAGTGTGTTCACAGGTAGTCTGTTACTCCTGCTCCAAAAAATAATGGGTTAATCCTGGAAGGCTGTTGATGCAGCTATTTTCTCTTTATGAAAGTAACACCAGAGCTTGTCAGCCAATGAGAATTTGCTCAGATGAGAGCAGATCAACCAATATTTTGCCCAGTCATTCTGGACCTAAAGTTCTAATAATTGCTCATGAGATAATCAGTTCCAGTTCTGTTGTAACTGTCAGGAATTAGGCTTTTTGTGCTCACATTTGGATCGCAGTATTAAGACTTAAACAATAGCACTCGAGAGAAAAGTCACCACAGCAAACCCCAAATGCTGTTTGTGACTTGGAGTAAATCTCTGATGCAGAACAGATGTTCTTGTGCAGTCATAAACTGTGTTTGCTTGGTGGCACAGTGTTGGGTTGAGATCCAACAGTATGATGGTCTGGAGCAGCTGTAGCTGACCATCACAACACTGAGTTAGCTGCATACTTTAGCCCTTATCCGCTGGCACTCCACACTCACAGGCACACGGCAGCTGCAGCCCCCCAGCATGGAGAAAAGAAACAGAGACCTTGATTCTGTGGAGAGAATTGAATATTTCAAGGCCTAATGAGCAGAGAGTTCACTTCAGTCGTCCTCCCTCTGGAGCTCCCCTCACTCCCCCTCCTCCTCCTGGGGTCTCTCACCCTCTCCCCCGTCCTCTCTCTTGTACGAGTGTTTAGTTTCGTCAATAGGCAAAAGTCCCAGGGGCCTTTTGGGTTTCACTTCGACATGGGAGAGCTAGAAAGTGTGTGTGCTGTAGAAGGAGTGAGATAATTGGGGAGAGCGTGTTCTCTCTCCTCTCACGCTCTCTTGTCTTTCGCTTCTCCGCCATTGTTGCATTTTCCCAAACAGATGTGAGTTCCTCCATTGTGGCTTTGAGACATGAGGTGAAAGTCTGAGGAGACGCAGAGCAGATCTCAGAGTCGGAGAGTTGTTACAAGTTCAGCAAAGTGGAGCATGAAGGGAAGAAAGAGCAGTGGAAGATAAAGCAGGCTTCTTATGGTCATTTCCACGGAGCATCCAGTTATGAGTTGGCAAAATACCAGGATGTGCCGAGCTCCGGTCATGCAATTTATACTGAATGTTATATTTCTCCTAGTACTGCTCATTTTTATGCACAAGGAATGATGTAGCAAACGTCGATGTAGCAGGATTTAGCTCGCACGGGTGGTTATTTTCATTAGTGATGCTTTATCGTGGGCTGTTTTTAGATGGTCTGCCATGTTGGTTGCTGAGCAGCCATACACAAACTGCTGTTTGTAGAATTTACGCTCGACTTTTTGAGCAAAATGCAGCCACACAGACGACTTCTTTGACATGGTGGTAAATAAAATCAGCCTAGCAGTCTCCATTAGGTTGGGCCAGTTCAAGGGATGTTCACAGGTAGTCTCTCCTGCTGCCAAAAATAATGCATTAATCCTGGAAGGCTGCTAATTTGGCGCACTTCTCTTCGTGCACATCATATCAAATTTTGTATTTCTCCTGCTGTAGCGCCTTAAATTGTGCAAGGAACGTTGTACCAAGCATCAACGTGGCAGGGTATAGCTAGCTGCTTTTGTTGCTCTACTGCATGTACTCTGGGTGCGCTTTTGAATGCATGTTTTTATGCATTAAATTACTTTGTTGGGTAATTTGACTGCAGTGAATCAGTTAATGTGCAAATAGAAAACACGTACAGGTGTATGCAGTTGTTAAACAAGAACTCACGTCACGTACTTAAGTAAAAGTAACTATATCACACTGTAAGAATACTCTGTTACAAGTGAAAGTCATGCATTTTCATTCTTTCTTAAGTAAAAGTGCAAAAATAATATTATTAGAATTATTGATGCATTCATGTGTTCATCACTTTAATATTGCAGCTGGTTACATCATAATGTTTTTGTTTGTTATGTTTTGTATTGTTAAACTGAATCTGCAATGTATGTAAAGTTATCAAGTAAATATAGTGAAGTCGAAAGTAAAATATTTGCATCTGCATTCCAGTGGAGTAGAAATATGAATTAGTGAAAAATGTAAATATTCAAGTAAAGTTAAAAGCTAAAAATGATTAAGAGACATTCTAAGAAAAACACAAAAATCATTTTTTTTAAAAAATTAAACTGCTCTTTGTGGGTTGGTGTTTTTGACTCGCTACATTTGCAAACTGCTTCTTTGACATGCTGTCAGTTCGTGTGGAGCTGTCTGTCCCTCTGTGCTTGATTTGCTTCACTTTCTGGCCTTTTATGTGTCTTCATAATAGTTTGTCTCTGTTGCTTTTTTGTGGCTCTTGGCATTTGTTTTGAGTAATTTTATGTGTCTTTGCTGTTGTTCATTTGCTTTAGCTGTTTGAAGTGTTTGTGTTCATTTTCCATCTCTTTAAATCAGTTTTGGTCTCATTCTGGTCATTTTGTGAGTCTTTGTAGTAAATTTGCATTCCTTCTTTTTACTAGGTTTGGTCTCTTTGTGGTTGTTCTAAATGTCTTTGCCATTTTACAATTAGTTTTACTTTTTTGTGTCGAAGAGGTTATTCTATCTCTTTCTCTCTGCATTTCTCTGCGGAAACATTCAGTAAACATTAAATAAGTTAAACATGGCAGTCTCCATTAGGTTGGGCCCATTCAAAGTTATAAAAACATGGGGGTGTTCACAGTTAGTCTGTCTCTCTTGCTGCCAAAAATATTGGTTTCACCCTGGAAAGCCATTGATATCATGAAATGATCTCAACCAATGAGAATTTGTGAAGTAACTATTGGTTTAGTCGTAGCAAAAACTCAGTGACATTTCGGCTGAACTGCAGGCTGTGTTTACACATAGCAGAGGTGCAGGACTTTATGTTGTAGAGAAAGATGAGCCACCAGTGAGGAAAAATGCAACAAACGATGGCCAGAATCTGCTTGAAATTCAGAGGATTAAATATAAAAAATTAAAAAGAACCAAAGGATACGATACAAACTCACATACACCGATTAGATTAAGATTTGATATAATGCTCAGCTTGACAGATTTTTCTAAATGTAGAACAGTACAGTACCTACTAAGTTTCTCCTGCATGGACAATAAGAGACACATGAGGCTTTTGGGATTTTACATGTAGATGAAGCTACTTGGACACAGCAACAAGATGCGCAAACCTGCCTTTATCGTCGTATATGGAAAGATTCCCTCCCAGCCCTGTCAGTTGTGGTTGCAGGAGAGCAGGATTCCTCCTCATGTTGGGCCTCACATCAGAATTGAGGTTAAAATGCCTCGCAGACGCACTCTGTACTGTCACCACAGATAACACAGCGTTTAGGAAAACACATGAGCTCATGTTCCTTCACATCTTCACTACCAACAGTAGTTATCTATGTAGTGTTGCTGATCTGCATCTTCTAGAGCTTACTTGTCAGATATGGTGGACATTACTGTGGTGGCGGTGGTGGTCGTTCTTCTGTTCGGCTGTTCGGAGGTTTTTCATTTTTCATGCTTGCATCTCACTTCATTTTCTTCCCAAACGAAAAAAACCTTAACACACAGCGATGCTTGTACCAGGTTGTAGGAGAGCGTAGGAAAATCTATATTTATATAAAATGTCAGACCATGCACTTACGACTTTTCAGCTAGTTATGGCCATATGGGCTCTTTGTAATCATGTTCATGCTTCCACGCAGTTGTTTATGTCTGAGAGTAACAAACAAGACTTCCTGAAGATAACAAAGATCTGACAGTAGATCAGCGTCCTCTTCCTTTCAAGTTTACAACTTAATTCAGTTTAGATTCCTTTCATTTGCAACTACAGAAAGGTGACTGACTGATATATATATATATAATGCCAGTTGTCTCGGATGAAAATTTGTAAAATTAGCAGGTGTACAATGGTTACTGCGGAGGTGGGTGTTGGTGTTGATCCTCAGTTTTCCATCAGTGTGGCTCTACACAAAATCAATCCACCTCTGCTTCATCTCATTATCCTGAGGAAATTTGAATCAGGAGACTGAGGTGCTCTGCAAATTCTGGCCTCCAGGTACGCTGCAGGAGAACCACTCATATTAATACGTTCTAGTTTTTATATAATCCAGTTTAAACCCTCTGAAACCCAAAACCTGTCAGCAGGTTTGAAAGATGTGTTATCTTTTTGAAAAATTGCCTCAATTATACCATTTATTAGAGCCAGAAACTACACAAGACACCAGATAAAAATTCAGTGATTGTTCAGTTGAACTGCAGACAGTGTTTACACAAACTGGAGATCAGACAAGTATGGAACCACATAAAAAAAAACGTAAGTAGTAGAATATCAGACTTTTTTCCAGTGCTGGCTGCACCTGTAGACACTTGGGGAAAAAACTGTACATGTTGATTTTTTTTTCTCAATATTTGTAATATAAATAATCAAGTTCAACTTTAAAATGTTTTCTTTTCTTATGATTGATGACATTCTAATGGTGTCATGCTACACAGGAGATATTTCAGAATTTTTTCTACTACTAACCGTGGTTGTTCTGTTTCCACAGAGGTGCAGGACTTTATATTGCAGTAAAAAATGAGTCCACAGTGAAGAAAAATGTGACAGGAGCACAAAAAAATACCCAGAAACTACATGGAGTTCAGAAGGTTAATGATCTAGCACCACAGTTCAGTGCTCTGTAGTTCACAGTCTTTTCATGCATTTTAATTTTCAGTCGGTGTTGAATTTCCTTCACACAGTGTTTAAGGATGTTGTGCTGAAGCAATAGGTGCTCTGGTCGCAACATTTCCGATTGAAATAAAACTTCTGTGATTAAACCTGTGTTGATTATGATGACAGATGTATGAATTAGCTGTGAGGCTGCATTTTTTTTGTTCAGTTGAGAATAAAACAGAAGTTTGGAAGACTAAAGCTCGGAGCAGCCCAACAGAAAAATGTCACACTGTCAGAACGTTGAAATTGCGTTGCATTCAAGCTCCTCAGACTGCTGTAACCAGGGGTGTGGTTTGAAAACAGAGGTTTGTGTAAATGCATTTTTTATGTCATGTTTCATCAACATGACATTTAAAAAAGTGTTTTTATGTCATGTTGATGAAAGTCTGATGTCTTTATTTCACTGGGCTTTTAAAGACTGACTCGTCATCAGTTTCTTTGAGGGCATCTTTTTTTTCTTGCTCCTGCAGCATGTTGCTCCTCTCGTTCCAGCTGGTCCTGCTGAAGGAGACACATTCCCAGACCCCCACAAAGCCCCGGGGCGTGAGGGTCACGGTGGAGGGAGGGCAGGGGGTGGATGGAGGCGGGGGCGCTCCCTAGAGACGAAGGGGAGTGGGGGTGGATTATGGTGACGAGAAAAGGGGGAAGGAATGGCACCAAACATTGACACGGACTTTGTTTACAGGCACAACAAACCGGGTTACTGGAACAAACAAGGTTATGACAGGAAATAAACACACACTGCAGTAAACCTCCACCTACATTGCGATGTGTCAGGGTTTTGTCATGCTGGTTCAGTTGAAGAGCACTTACATACTTCAGACAGTGCCAGTGTGTTTGAATTGTAGTCTGCTATCTGCCTACATGTCATCCTGCTGCACTGCTGTCAATATGAGGTGCTGAACCTCAACACTTTGTTGGGACAGATTGATATGTGTCCATTGAAGAAGCTGCCAAATTCTTTAAAAAGCTGGCACTCAAAAAGGACCTTTTTGTCAAAAATAAATTATTTCCACCAGATCCTGTTAAAAAAATAAATAAATAAATAAAACACAGCTGATTCTCTATGACAGCAAGAACCAACAGTGGAAAAAAATCAGAAAGACTTCAGGTTGAATGGCAGGCAGTGTTTTCACAGAGCGAAGAGACAATGACAAGAGTGACTGAAAGGAAAATAAAAGCATACTGGATCAATAAGATGAATGCAGAATGGCTCAGCGCAGTATACAGAGCAGCAAGTTGTTGAAAGATACATTTAGCATGGTGAAATGTCTTTTTAGATTTGATGTGAATAGTGATCAGCTGCAGTCACTGCTCCAGTCTTAAAAAATGTTGCGTAGTTGGACTCAATTCAGTTTGAAAGATTCAGGTGAGGCCTTCAATGCCTGGTTGTACTTCAGATTATTAAGCAACAGTAATGATTCACATTTAGATTAATCGACTCATCTGTAAAATAGTTAATAGATGAATAAATAGAAAAACAGCAATAATAATGTAGAAGCGGCCCTGATCTGAACTATTTAGATTCTTATTAAAACTTCTTGCTCATGAAAATTGAGTTTCTTGTCTACATTGTGTTTAAGAAATCAACTTCCAGAGCAGACATTAACCTGAAGTGCATAGAAATGTGCTGCCTGTGGGAATGCTTGCTGACATATCAGTTGTATTAATTTGTCACCATTTTACACATTTATACTGTCATCGTCTTTGGCTTCATCCATTACATTCAGCATCTCTTCTTCTTCTTTTGTCCCCAAATCTTCGCTTTATGTTGCGCTTCCTCTGGTTCACCTGATCTACAGTATCTCTCACTCTGTGTTTCTTTTTTCTCGGTCATCGCCCTCTTTCTCTGCTTTTTTCTCTCGCACTCTCTGAAGCTGAAAATTGACTCTGAACCCAATACTCAAGGGACGGGACTCTTTCAAGGTGAGACAAAGTAGAGACAAAGACGAGAGAGAGCTGAAGGGAGTAGGCGGCACGACAAAGCCGGGGGGGAAGAAGGGTGAAAAAAAGTGCGGAGAGGGCAACGGAAAGTTAAACAGTGAGAAAGAATATTACTGGAGGGAAATTGAATGAGAAATGATGGAGAGGGAATAAAACAACTTTAAAACCAAGGCGTAGAAAGGAGCTGTGTGACATTATGAAAGAATAAAAGCTTGTGGGACATTGATGGTGGATAATTTGGCCTCAAACGCTGTCCACTGAGCTGTGTTTTACCATGACAAACATTTATGTGTGTGGTTGTGTGAGAGCCATTTTTCCATCCAGTTGCGTGTTTTGATCTTTGCATGTAAATCACAATCTTCCTCAATTTCCAAAACAAACCAAAGCCAAGTTAACGTGCTGGATTCTGTCTGTCTCCCTGTTTTCTCTGTGGACACGTCATAAATCACAAGAAGGAAGCCCAGAGAGAGTCAGATGAAGGAGCTGGAGGTCAGAGCACAGCTTTTTCTCTCCAAGTTGTTGTTGTGAAACTCTGCGTGTCGGGTTACTGTTACTGGGAGCCCTCTGGGGGGGCCATCACTGCTCTGCAACACACACAAGCAGAGGATGTATATGAAAGCATGGGAAGAGATCAGTAAATATTTATATCTCTGCTGACTTATCGTGGATCCCACTGCAGCTACAGGCAAAGATGCCCTCGGAGAGAGTTAAAATGCACAAACCCAAACCTGAAGTTAACCACCTCTAACTAATGCCTCACCACGAGCTGCAGTTTCACACTCACTGCTTTTCTGCCAGGTCATAGCTGTGAAACACTGACTCGATGTCAGCACGCTCATACACAGGATTGCCTGTGGCTGATGACTCTCATGTGACGGGGTTTAGAGCGGCTCACGGGGAGTCAAAGAAAAGAAACGCATAAAGCAGAAATGGAAATGGAGAAAAGGCAGTTGGTTTAAATTAAATTTCAAGGACAGAGACCAGACTGAGTAAAAATATGAGACCTCAGAATGTGACCTCAAGGCGGTGACTGATCCTGAGCACTGCAACGCTGTTAGTAACTGTTGAATCTGTCCTTTGTCAGTCGACTTTGAAGCTTGTTAGTGGTTCTGAGTATTAATCGTTGAAATATGGAGTTTTAAAGGGGATTTCCACCAATTCTGCCTGTTAAATTGAGTTCATGGGTCTTGATGAAAATACAGGGACTGTGTGCTCTGTGGCTCAGGAGGGAATTTTGCCAGGCAAGACAATTTATCCTTATATCCGGTACGTAGTTGAATATGGTTGAAAATCCATGATGACGTTCCCACAAAATGACTTCATGTTAATCTGTGTCTTTTTTTCCCATGAGCATTGCCTTCTGTTTTTGTTGTTATTTATATATAATTCATGTATTAAGCTAACTGCCTATGTAAAATGATCGTGTACACATTTTTATTCTTGTTTGCTGTGGTCTAATTGGTGCTGATTGCTGCTGATTTTTTATTTTTTTTTTCAATGTCCTGAAATTAAATGTTATTTTTCCTGCTGTCTTAAATCACAGAATCTGGTGTAAAATTGTAGGTTGGATGTAAAAAAAGAAGTGAAGGTAAAATCCCATTTGTGGAATCTATTCACATTGGGAGAAATGAAAGAAGCAGAGTGGCAGAAAACATCAAAATAAATGGACGCAGCGTTACGAGAAAGCAACAGGAAAAGGGAAGAACACGCAGGAGCAGGAGGGTGCGATGTCAAGATAAACTAATCAAAAAGGGGAAACGAGAACAGAAAGTGTGAAAGTGACTAAGAAACCTCAGGTCTGGGTCAGCTTGACCTTCTTGATAATTTGTTAACTCAGTCCCTCTTGTGTTTCTACTTCATCTTTCGGCTCTCTCTTCCCCTTCATTCACATAATTTTGAGAAAACGATTCCATTTGATTCTGCTTCCTCTCCACCTTTTTGTCTTCCCGTTTTCTGTTTCAGTATCAGTTCTTATTCTGTCATTGTTGCTGCGACCAGTCGGTCTTCTTACAACCTTTTCGGGGGTGCCAATTTGATTTGAGATTTTTAGCCTTTACAGAGAGGCTCATACTGTCCATCACTTCAGTCATGTCCTCAGCTCTCGGCTGCTCCAGGGCTCTCATGGCTGTTTGAGGATGATGAATGGAGAAGTGGAGCTAGAGGTCAAGGAATATTTTTGAGAAGTGCTTTAAGTTATCGTTTGTAAAATTGCTGCAGTTTCAGCTTATGTGCCTCTGGCCGGGTTCAGGTTAGGACAGGAGTCATTCTGGGTTCAGCTGGGGACACATCATGTTTAAGGAAGAGAAACAGGACAGAGATGGTGCAGAAAATATTCCCCTAATGGGTGGATGCGATGTCGTAAAGCCATGAGGTCACAGTGTTTTGGTGTGGAGTTGTGGCTGATTTAAGAGAATTAGAAGGGCAGGGAAAGCCCCAGATGATTGTGGGTGTGCCTCTTCCTAGCCTAATGCTGTTGTTGTCGCTTGGTTATTTGACATCAGCAGCTTCAGAAATAGAAATATTACTTGATAGTATTAAAGCACTGTGTTGGAAACTCTCTAGACTCCACTGACAAGACTCTTTATTGAGATGTTCAAGTAAAATGTGCCAGAAACCAAATCAAAGTTTTAAGTATACAGGCCCAGTTAGCAGGGGGTGCAAAACTCCACACATTTGTCCCTACAGATTTATGATAATAGCAAAAACAGGCATTGTGATATTCTGTTTTTCTTCAGTATGAAAAACAGCTTAGTAAATATGACTTTGATGTAATTTACCAACTGCAAGATTGTCTCTAGCCACTTGTTCATCATGTTCATCTGTTGTTAAAAGATTTGACGTCTCTTATCGAGGCCATTAAGAAGCCAAAGTTTCTCACATCCCCACTGGTATTATCTCGCTCTATGATCATCCTGGAAAAGTGTTTG
The DNA here is from genome assembly GCF_022539595.1 of Amphiprion ocellaris. Taxonomy (NCBI): domain Eukaryota; kingdom Metazoa; phylum Chordata; class Actinopteri; family Pomacentridae; genus Amphiprion; species Amphiprion ocellaris. The sequence continues at coordinate 36,545,874 of NC_072769.1, forward strand.
CAAACAGTGACTTCAGTTGTTGGTCCTCATTAATAAAGTGGATATTCAGACTCGTCTCGACTGGACCACGAGTTCCTTGTAGCTGCAGAATAGTCCAATTTTGACACCTCTGTGTCAACTTTTCGTGCAGCTCTTGGATGACTGCTTTGGAAAAATAGTGACTCAATGGTGTTACAAACTGCTTGTCAAGCGACCTGATAGTTTTTTTAAACCGTCCTTTGGTAACTGTGTTAGTTGCATCGTGTCTGCCGGGTATCAGCTAGTGTTTGCTAACTGTCTAGGTAGTGTTATGTAGATGTTGGAAAATGGTTGAAGAGGCTGGACTGAAGAATAAAATACAGTCTCTATAGCTGCAGACAGCAGTAACTCATAGGCCCATTTTCAACGGTCTGCAACCCACTGACATTGGGTTTACTGTTGTATATGACAAAGAAAAACACCAAAACACCAGTCTTCCATCTTGAGCCTTTCAGAGTGGTTCTGTTACTTCTAGTGTGGATTTCATTCCTGCGTCAGCAATGTAGTATCAAGTAAATGTCTGCATTAACCCTCTGAAAGGTATCAGCCAGAAACTGTAAAAGTAGAAAAATAATTTCATTTTCAACTATGTGGAAAAAAAATCACTATATTCTACATGTCTCTTTTAAACATTTGCCAAAAGTAAATGGTGAGCAATGACCCATTTCTGTTTGGGAAAAAAAAATGTACATTCTTTAGTGCAACCTGGAGGCCATTTGTGACTTAAAATGTGACACAAATTCTCTAACTTTTCAGCTTAATTGTGCTGATTTTATGCTGAGGAGACAAACATGAAAACAAATTTAAAAAATGTAAGTAGCTAAACTTTCCCTCGATGTTGGTAACACCTGTGGCCTCAAAAACGTTGGAGATGTTGATTTCATCTTTTTCTTTTTGTAAAATAAACAAAGCAACTCTCCAAATGAGAAATGCTCAAGCTTTATAAATATACACAGTAATGAGATAAAATTGCATAATTGCATCTTGTGTGAGACTGACTGAATAAATTATTATAGTATTTGTAGAAGTGACTGAACAAAGAAGAAGAGGAAGTGCTGGCTCATCCCAGATGCTGAGTTTTCCCACAGAGTCACTGATGTTGAGGCTTTCACGGGAAGTGAAAGAACACCTTCCTTCCATGCATGAAGCATGACCCGACCCTAACATGTGCTCGCCTGCTGGTCAGTCTGCAGCCATGTGTGTGTTAGTATGTGTTACTATGTGTGTGTGTGTGTGTGTGTGTGTGTGTGTGTGTGTGTGTGCAGGGAGGGGTCAGTGGTAGAACAATAAAGACCAGATGGCCACTCTCTTTCTCCACCTGCTTCAGGCCTCTTTGTGCTTGCTCTCATACACTTCACACTCTTTAATTCCCCTGACTGCTCCTTAATATTCACACATATTCACCATGTTTACTTCTGCCTTTGCCACACGCATATCAGCAACATCTCATTCACCTTGGATTGAGTATTTTCTTGGCCCTGTTTGACTCACTACTCTCTTTTTGATAGACAAATTGAAATAGAACTTGAATGCAGTACCTTACAGAATAGCAATAAGATATAGGTGTGATGCATTACTAATAATAGGTACGTTAAAATAAAACTAGAATAGAAAAGTAAGAAGTAATATTGGCAATGATCCTGAAGTAAGAAAGTAATGTTGCACATGATAATTAAATATTGCACATGAAAATTGAATTATTGCACCCAATACTTTAAATGAATATTGTATATACTATTGAAAAAGTAATATTGCAAATAAAACTTTTGTTATTGTTCAGTGGCCGATAATTCAGCTCTTCTTCCCACTGAAGGGGGAGGAGTTCTACACTTTGAAAAGACATCCTTTAGGATATGGTGCTTTTTTTTTTTTTAACTGTGCGCTCAAACACATACAGTCAGAAATCCAGAGAGACCACACCCAGACATGTTGCACTTGATTCCAACTGTGACTGACAAGTGAAAGCAGCGGCAGGCCATGTGTTGATCCGAAAAAATTCAGGAGGGGTGCGGTGCTGTGAGAGAGCAGCGGGATTAAGGCTTTATTGCTGTGTACAACACATGGACAGACACATGCACGCTCATTCCTGCTGCTGCAACTGTCAGAGCCAATAACACCTGCTTTTATCTGATAAGCGTTGGTTAATTTGTAGACACTGGACACACCCTGGCATACCCACCTTCACGGAAACATACGATTACACAAACACTCACATCCACTCTGTTGTGCTCGCTGAAGAGTAGAGTTTAAAGACAAGAGCCGCCAGCAGAGCTCATCCTGCAGCTCGTGGTATCTTCCTTTACTGATCTGATGTAGATAATCTCATTTTCTCAAATGTAAAATCTGTGTCACAGCCTCGCTGCACCGAGCTCATTGGCTTCATTTTCATGCAGGTAACCTCAGGCCAGGAGCTGATTTGGCACTCAAAACAGAGTTGGCGGTTTGCCACGGCTGAAAGAACGCAACGGTTGTAAACGGAGTATTAAAACTAATAGAAGAAGAAGGCTTTTATGCAGGAGCTGTACAAAATAGGTTCATATGGATCAGTCAGGTTAAGACAGTTTAGAGCCTGATTGATAAATTGGGGAAGCTGTTACAGCTGGTGATAAGCCATTGCAAATGTATGTGCACTTGTGTATATGTAGGCCAATAAATGACAACAAACTAAAGTGCAGAAATGCTGTTGGCAACACTGTAACAGCAGAACCAGTACTAACAAGGCAACATGAAGTGCAACAAGTGGCTCTATATTCCATAGATATATAACTATTTACATTGTTAATTTATTTTCATACAGTACTTGTCTCCTCTGTTCTGTGGAAGCACAGCTTGCAATTCAGCCAAATAATTCCCAGATTTTAGTCACATGGTTGTTGGTCCCAGCTGAGTCACTAGTGACTGCTTTGTAGCACAGACAAGCACAGAATTTTATTTATTTATTTTTTTTTTTACAGGAACTGACACAAATGGTTTATTTTTAAATTATACTTCTAGACATGAAAAACAAAATGATTTTGATGAAATGTCACAATTTAAAGGTTAGATTTAATATGGTAAAGCTGCCGAACTGCACTTCATATTTGGTTAATTGAAGGAAAGTTGCTTCTTTTTACAGTTTATGGCTCTGATAAAGGCTGTAATTTATCAGAAGATAAAAGCTAATGTGCCTTTTAAACCAGCTATCACGTTTTGGGGTTCAGAGGGTTAAAGAAGTTTTAATAACTGCGTATATGAGCAAATTAATGAACTCTCAAATGTCATTTTCAGTAAACCAGTCTACAATATGTGCATTAGCCTCTATTCTGCGTTTAACCATTGCCTTGCTGTCCTAACATCCAAAACTAATCCTAAACTAGCTTACATGTTAACTAGTGTCACAAGCCTTTGTTAACTTTTATCTTCTAGTCATTACCTTAAATTTTACTTAACTTGTCTGTTTCTTGCGAATAAACAATAGAAATATGAGTAACACTGAGAGCAAGACTGAAATAGGAGCTTTTAATTTAGTTTGTTGAGCTAATTAGCCAGCTGGCCAAGTATCCTTTTACTTTTTTTTCTGCTAAGTGATAAAAGTTGCTAAACTGAGCAGGCTATGTCATCAGTAAACTTTCTCAACCGCATCTTTTTGCACTCCTCTTTCAGTTTAACCTATTTAACCATCAGATTGTCTTTTTCTAAGCCTGCATTCTCTATGCTAGTCTACCATGTTCTGCAGCAGTAACTGTCTGGAAATTACCTAACCAGGCCTTAAAATATACATTAAAGAAACCTTATAAAACACTTATTTGCACATACCAAGTGTTCAGGTGTTGATGCTTTGTTCGGAGACAAAGGCGGCTTGTCCTCGCTGTGAAAAGACCTTGGCCTGATTTGGAGAATTCCAGTGCAGATAAAGCTTCAGCTGCACACAAAATACACAGACGCTGTTTGACAGTCGTTCTGGAACGCGCAACTCCCTTTTCCCATAATGGCTCCTGCTGTATTCATATATGCACTAAGAGAAAATCCCTTCGGGGATCAATAAAGCAGCACATTATTCCTTTTATTATTAGCACAATGGAGAGGACATGAAAGAGCACTCGTGTGGTTTTGCCCTCTTGGAGTGGTCACCTTTATAGCAGTAGATGTTTTTTGACGACAGCAGGTCCATCAAAGCTGGTTTTGATTAATTAAGTCAAAGTTTATATTTTATCCACTTGTAGCAAAGGCAATTTAAGTGACATTGCACAATTATGTTTTCCTGTGATTTAAAAAACGGCTCAGTAAACGTAGCTTGTATGGTATCATGGAACAATGTTGTTTGCAAACAGTGAATTTTGAGTTGTTTGGCATTATTAATAAATTGGATGGTCACATTTATGTAGGGATCCATTGTCTGGTTGGACCATGAGCCCGATGTAGTTGCACAATATTCCTCTTGTGACCCCTCTGTTTGTGCCTTGTATTTTCATACAGCTGTGGGATGAACGATGGTGGTGTTCCATCCAGTTTGTCGAGTGACTGGATCATATGTTTAAAAATGTCCATGATATGAATGTATAAATTAGTGTCATGTATTTGGAGAGGTAAAAAGTTATCACAGCAGGGATTTCTATCTACCATTTAGAACCTTTCTCATATGTAACATTGGCGAAAGCCTCCAAATAGTTTCTGCTTTGGATGTCATTCATGTCTGGTTTTATGCTCATCGTACAGAAACCTGTGCTGCTGAATTTAACTCATGTTGCCTCGTTTGGTGGCAACAATTGCAAGAAACTCAAACAGAGCACTTGTTTTTGGTCAGTATCATCTTTTCTGTCGCTACATTTCATTTTACGACCAAATCCAGCTTTTTGCTCATTTTTCTGTGCACAACAAACTGCGGCTTTCAACATTTAAAAAACTCAGTAAATGATGTTCTGTCAGATAGACTTCTCTTGCAGATTAGTCGGGGTAAATGAGAACTGTAATTTTCTTTTGGTGTCAAGCAGCTAAAAAGCTGTTGCTTGATGTGTTGCAGTTAATTTGCCTCACATCACACTCCTACATTGTGACTATTGTGCACATTGCAACGTCAGTCCTGAAATGATACATCAGGCAGCCCTAACTTGGTCACAATGTAATGCTTTACCTCTCCATTTTCAGTGTGCATGTCCTGATAATGTTGGAATTCACTCTGAAGAACTTTTTCTGTTACCATAATGAGATAAGACACAGTCGTTGTGCCATGAGCAAACTTTGAAACAATAAAATTCTGACATCTTGCAAGCTCTGTGGCTTTAAGTGTGGAAGATGTCTAAACACATGATTTGATTAACATTGTGGTCGTGGTTGGAACTGTGTGCCGAACTGTTCTCTTCCCTCTGTCTGGCCTCAGTCTGTCTGACACTCAATGGACTCGCTGCAGTTTGAGAGAGAAATTACATTTCACATGGTAATCAGCAGGTCGAGTGGTCCCTGCTGAGCAGAGGGGGGTTGTATACGTTCACACTGCGTTTGTCCTTTCTCTCACACGCTTTAAAGCCTCTCTGTAGACCTCTGCGTCGCTTCATGTGTCTGTCGGCTTGTTAGGATCCTCCTGTTGTCGGAAAATGAACTAGTGTACAGCTTTAAACACAATACAGCGGTTGATATCTTGGTTCAGTTATTCACTGTCTCTCCCAAACAAATGCAGCCCCCCATTTATTCAACCTTTTGATGTGCGTGCACTCATGCCACACTGCCAGTATCACCTCTTTGTAGTATTCACTTTCAACCACACACACACACACACACACACACACACACACACACACACACACACACACACACACACACACACACACACACACACACACACACACACACACACACACACACACACACACACACATGCCCTCCTCTCCTCGTCCTGGCACTGACTGAATAGCCTGTTACCCCTGGAGACAGAGGTAGTTTCTGGTTGGTTGGTTTAGGGACCCTCCTGCCACCCTGCTGCCCCGCTGGGAGACAGAGAGACATTGTTGTGCTTATATATCAGTATTTTTTAACTATTTATCATTCTGTTGCGCTTCCATTTTGTTTGTCAGTGTAGTTTGGGCTCCGCGATTCAGCCAAAAGATCATATGACGACCTTTTGGGGACAGAATTACAGTCAGAATCACAATTCTCCTCCATTTAGTCAGACTCATGGGACCTCATGATTTGTTGTGCTTGGGTAATCTCACAAATCTCCCCATCCTGTTTACACTCTTGTTTTATTTTTAAAGTTCTAAATGCGACATATACGTATAAAGTGGTTATAGTGAAATGCCACGATTTAACGTAAAATTTGGTTAATTTTCCAGATGATACAAAAAGTCACGTATGATAAGTTCACAGACCATAAGATGGATGAAAATTCTTTCTTTTTGCCGTTTTCTGGATAATAAGTATTTTTTACAAAACACTTCCAAGATCCGTTCAAAGCACCTTGTCCTACCAATCGGTAAAAAAAAATCCAATCATGACTTTGCTGAGTTCAGGTGCAGTAGGAAATTTTGGAGAACACTCTTGTTTATATGTTTATCATCACAATCTGTACCGTTCCTCTAAAAATCATGTGCCAAACTAAGATTGCCCCTGATGTAAGATTGTCAGATCTGTGGACAAAGTGCTCGTTAAACTGTTTAACTCACCACCCTGCAGGGCTCCCTTTGTGACTGTTTATGGAAGATTTGAAAGGTTTATCTACTCATGCAAGCATTTTAATGAAAATCATGCATGCAGCTAGAAAAGGCCACATCATACTGCTATGATCATTAGCTGTTGCATAAGTTCCTTTCTCAGACTCTGTCAGCGTTTCTGCTCTTTTTGCAGCATGGCTTTCAATTCATAGGAAATTACACTGTCAGTCTTTGAAAGCTGTCTTACCACATCAGCTTGGAACCTCATTTTATTCCATTTAGAGTGTTACATATGTTTCATATACAACAAGAAGGCACTGGTTTACCTGTTTAGACACATTTTACAGCTCAGTGCTCTGCGTATTCTTTACCAGGTGGCCACAGAGTGTTAGCAGTGAACAGGAGGCATGTTTATTCCTTTAATTTTTGCAACGGTCTGCTCTGACTGTGCATGTGGCTTCTGTGACCTGCAGGCTGCTGCTGCACGTGACGACATTCAGTTTGTCCAGAGCCTCTGGCCTGTGATCTCTGAGCACTGACCCAGCCATTCCTAATCATAATCCAATCTTTTTTCATGTTTTTTTTCATTATTTCACTGGCATTTTTGTAATTGGTATGATGAAACTGCAACTGTAGTTGCTCTGACACAAAATGTGAGGAAGATATATACAAATATCATTTTATTACTCTTCAAGTGACCCTGCTTTACTAGCTTAGTTTGGCTTCTATAATATGCTGTGCTTTTTTTTCTGCTGAGGGACATTTTTCTAGTGTCGCTGACATTTGATATACAGTCAACCATAACTAGTGTGCTATTAGGAAAAATTAACACAACGTATTGTCATTAATAACATGTGACTGAAAGCAGCATATTGCATAACTTGGGGACACTGTATAACACAGCCATCCACCTGAACGAGTCAAGGCTCCATTATTTACACAGCACATTTAAAAACAGACATTAAGGCAAACTGTTTTTCAATACAGAAATGAGACAAATTTATCTAACTTAACCAGAGCACATTCTGTTTGTTGTGTGGTTCACTTTCAGGAACCATCCGTCCGGTGCGGAGGAGTTTTTATGATCCAGCCTCGGCCCCGGGTCAGGGCTGGCAGTGGGAGTGGGAAAACGATGCAGGCACGTGGACACCGTATGACATGGAGGTGGCCATCGCCATCGAGAGCGCCCACAACCGCCAGCAGCCCTTCCTCGACCTGACACCGCTCGGCTTCTGCTACCTCATTGATTTCCAGAACATGACACAGGTGTGTTTCAGTTATTTACTTAGACGTCAGTCATTTATTTTACCAAAAGGGTTGTTCCTAACTTTTGGAATAAATCGTTTTTTGTCTGTCTGCAGGTGAACAGACAGAGCCAAAGGTGTCGGAGGATCCAGAGGCGTGCTGACATGGCCTATCCTTTAGTGTCCGGTCCTCTCCCGGTCCCCAAAGGAGGAGGTGTAGGCGGGAGTGGAGGCCTGACAGGAGCTTTGCTGGGCGTTGGGGTGTCTGGGGCCAGCATGGGGATCTCAGGCTCTGTCTACTCCAACGGAGGCTTACCGGCTGCCGGACTGGGCCAGCCATGCTCCTGCCAGCAATGCATGCTGGTCCTCAGTGTGAAGACCAACACCGGGGGGACAGTGGGAGGAGGAGCAGGGATACAGACTCTGAGCAGGCGCTCGCTGACCATACAGCGGCCCAAGACCTCAGCACTCACCGCCTCCAAACCTCTCAGTCCCTCTAAATCGGCCACTCTGGGACGAGGACAGCAGCAGAACTCCAACTCCAACTCCAACTACTACCAGACGCTGCCGCACGGCCTCGCCATCTCCAAAAACATCGCCTCTCCGAGAAGGAACGCCCAGCTCTTCGCTCAGTCGCTGGCCGCCCTCACCGCCGGCACCTCCTCTATGGGCATCTCTGTGTCTTCCAACAGGCCGCCTCCCCCGTCCCTCCCTCCCCCTCAGCCACCGTCATCCAACCCGAGTCTGAACCCTCCGTCCGTTCCGCCCAAACATTCCTCATCCTCAGCCAACGAATCAGTGCCAACCGCCATGTTGATTACCCCTGCCAGCAGCGTGACCACGCCCCCTTCTCCCGTGCCATCTCCGTCGCCGGTGGTGATGAAGCCGCAGCGCACACCGTCGTCCGCAGCAACAGTTTGCCATGCCCCGTTACCACAGCGATCGAGCCTAGCCGGGCTTAGCAGACCAGCGTTACAGAGGATTGCTATGGCTCAGTCCAGAGCGCTCATAGCATCAGGGTGAGTGGATAGAACACACACAGTAACATACACACTCTACAGTTGCTTACATGATCACAGGATGATGAGGGTAGTGATTGTAAACTCTCAGTTTGCATAAGATGCCATAACTCTTATCTTCACTGAAATATGACTTTCAACTATGGATATTAGCTGCAGTATCAGAATAACAGACATTCATAGAACGGATTTTGACAGTTCAACAGTTGATCTAAATCTAAAACAAGAAGAACACTTTCAAATGGCTGGATTTGGAGTTCAGAGGGTTAATTACACAGTGCTCACAACATTGTGTAATAAACTGAACATTTATACGCCTCTTATATTGTCATCACAATAGCTTCCCACATCCTGCAATCACAAACAGTTTGTACAGACAGGCACTGAGAAATGCTCTCGATATTTGCACGTACCCACTCGCATGTTCAAACATGCAAAAACACTGCACAGGCCTGGGCAAGAGGCGCTAAATGTATACTCATACTGTATACCGCTGATTCCCTCTGGGAGTTATCTTGTAGTGAATCATATCTGACTGTGAGTGACTCATTTCAGAAGTGTGGTTCTTCAGATTTACATCCATTCTGTCTTTGTTCTCTGTTCATTGTTCGGTTCTATCTTGAGATGTTTGATCTGTTTGGCTTGATTTTAGTTCATGTGTTTGTGCTTTTAGGACTTGATGCAAGATATGTGTGAAGCTGCTCATGTTTTTAGAGGGCGACTAAGGTCATGACGCACTGTTAACACAGGATAATTTATTCCTCCTTAAGGTGACAGACAAGTTAACAGGCAGAAGCCAGCGAGGAAGAATTTTACATTAATGAAACCTTCTTGTGTGAATGTGAACACAGGTGATGTAAAAATGTGAAACACTGATTTACTGAATCCTCATGAAAAGTGGAAGCTGGAGGTAGAAAAAGTCAACGTGACCTCGTTGGTTTTCACTTGGAGTCCTGTGAACAGTGTTTGTATGTTGAAGTGTGCGTGTGAAAAATCAGCTGGGCCTTCTGAGAGTTGTCCATCTGTGAAGTGGCATCTGTAGAGCAGAGGGGGATTATGGGAGAGGACGGAGAGGGAGCGTGAAGGCCATGGGTCAGCAGTGTCTCCTTTTCCCTGAAGCTATTTTATGCATGCAGCCTACAGGCTCCTGTTCTCTCCAAACATGAGGATCTTACTCAGAGGCTGTAGCTGCAGTGAACTAAAAATCTAAAACCGTACCAACTCTTCAACCAATCACCAGCACATTATCAGTAGATGAACTAAACAGACACAACAAACATGGCAGATCTTCTAAAAACAGCAGCTAACTTGTCTGTGTTATATTCCTCATCAGTTCTTGTGCTGGATCAGCGGCTGATACATTTTCAGGAATATTATGAATGAGTGCTGCTGGTCTGTTCACAGTCTGTTATTATTGTTTCAAAATAAAACAACAGTTTCAAATGATTCAATCCTCTGATCTCCAAGCTGTTTCTGAGCTTTATGTTTTCGCCTCTGTCACATTTTTCCTCAATACAGGGTCATTTGTCACTGCAATATAAAGTCCTACACCTCTATGGAAACAGTTAAATCATGACTCGAAGGAGAGAGAACTCAGCATTATATGGGTTGTGATGCCGGAAGTCATTTAGAAAAGGGGAACACAAATGTTGCCTTTTTTTTGGTAAATTAACTGGCAGAACTGAAGGAATCAATGTGTCTAACATTTTTGAAAGTGTCCACAGGTGTTACCATCCCTGGAAAATTGGTGACTCTACATGCTATAGATATTTTACTCGTTGCATTTTTAGTTTGTTTCCATACTTGTCTTCTCTTCAAGTATGCAGTTCAGCCATGAGGTCCAAAAATATTTTCCTGCGACTGTTGATGGTTGCTGAGACAAGTCATGTCTTCTTGGTTTCACTGAGACGCGTTGAATAATTTATTTTTTTGCAGATTGTTGTTATTGCAGATTTTTTTTTTCTTTTTTTAATGAGACATGTAGGATGAAGTGGCATCAAAGAAATATTCAGATTTTTAGCAGAGAGGCGATGACAAAAGAGACCCAGAGGAATATAAAACTTCCTGAATCAACAAAATTAATGTGACATGGTTTTAAAAATTCTATACAGAGGAGGAAGTTGTTGGAAGATACATTCAGCATGGTGAAACATCTTCCTGGAAATGTCTGTCTTTTTTGGTAACACATGTGGGCACTTGGAAAAAAGCTGTTCACGATTCCATTTTTTTTCTGCAATTTCTGCAAAACCCATAATCAGATATTCAACTTTTGTTTTCACTCTTTTTATGACTAATGTCATTCTAACTGTCATATTCCAGAGAAGACATTTCTGAGTCCTTCCTCCTTCTAGCCATGTTTGTTCTGTTTCCACAGGATTTTATATTGCAGTAAAAAAAAAATGGAAAATGTGCCAGAGCAAAAATCACCCAAAGACTGCTTGAAGTTCAGGGGGTTAAAGAGAATTACATTTTGAATCAGAGCCTGAAAGCGTGCAGATCTTTGTCTGACCTGAACTTGCAGCTGGTTCAGTCATGTAGGGGAAAGTGTTGCTCATTCACCCACATGGGTTGATTTTAGTCAGCTTCCAGTCACAGCTTCCTCTAACAGATTCCTCAGCTACTGCATTTGGAAAGAAAAAAAAACTGCATTCCAACTAACAGTGACACAACATTTCATTTCAAACAGCAGGTATCAGTTTCTTGTGAAACGCCGTCCTCTGCACAGGAAGTGATGCATTTTCAGTTTGAGTTCAACACACCAGCTAATGGGATTCCTGCACATGATCACTTTCTAACTGAAAGCGAGGTCAGATGGTTTTGAGATGTAGATTTTCTGGTAGCGCCTCCCCCTCCTCCACTTCCCTGGCTCCTCTCCTCCCTCCTCTCCCGTCGCGTCTCAGCAGTCTGGGCCCCTCAGAGCCTCATTGTTGGTCTCCACAGTAACCTTTGTTGGATTAGCCAAGCCTGGGCTGCATTAGCAGCACAATGCTGAGCCTCTGCTAGTCTTTCCTTCTTTCTGCACTCTTCTCCTTCCCCCTCTCCGCCGGTTTTATACTCTTTCCTCTTGTATGTATCTGAGCTATTTTAAAAATATCCCAGTTAATAAACTTTATACAACAAGCTCAGCCTCAGACAGAAGGTGAGTACACCGTTAAAGAAAAAATCTGTAAAACATAAAAAACTGGAAAAATCTTGCAGTGAGGGAGCCATAAAAATACATTACAAGACAATGGAATACTTTGACATTTAAACACTATAAAAACTGTCTAAATAGCAGCAGATACCTGTGCATAAACAGTGAAACAGTGGGTTTTTATGGTTACACATTGTAAAAGAACAATGCATATTAAAAATACAGATTTTTGACTTTATGTACAGTTTTGGTCTGTTTTTTCATGTGTAATAATGCAGTTTTTGTGAGACTGTGCTCAGTATTATCTGTATTTTAACGGTTAATATAACAGTTTTTACCACTTTTCAAACCTTAATATACTCCCAAATAACAGCAAATATCTGTAAAATAGCAATAGTTTTGCTGATTTAAATACAGTAAAAAAAAATCAGGGTAATTTAAGGTCAAACGTGAAAGAAGGAATTATGATTCGAAAAAACAGATTTTTTTATATTAACATGTGCAATTTGGCATGTTTTTTCCCAAAAACTTGTAAAAATTTTTTTTCTGTGATATATATACTAGATAGTATATGTAAAATGTATTGACCATTTTTCAGTCCTTAATAGCAGATTTTTTATCTTTGAATTAACAATATCAATATTTGTAGCAGTAGGACTAGTTTGATATACATTGTCAGTGAGTGAACTGCCATGATATAAAATGCAGATATTATTTACAATTTTTGCCTGATTTTTAACCTGTATTTTAATATTTTGTCTCTATGATTTTACTAGTTATGATATTCAACCTAATAAATCCAAGAAAAGTTGTAAAATGACAGCAAATTGTTCAAAAAAGTCCTAGTTAAAAGCTGTTCAAGAGCATTTATTTTTTCCCTTTTTTTGTGGATGTGGTGGAATGACTCCCTCATATGCAACATATTCATAATGGTAATGTTGATCATGAATATTTTTGAGGTGGGGGGAGCAGACAATGGTTCTCTTCCAGTCAGCGTTGTCGGCCCTGACAATCACAGTCCTGACGGGAGGAGGGGTGTAGATGTAAGTGTGTGTGTTTGTGTGTGTGTGTGTGTGTGTGTGTGTGTGTGTGTGTGTGTGTGTGTGTGTGTGTGTGTGTGTGTGTGCGTGCGTGTGCAGACAGTCTCAGACAGCGGCTGAGAGATGGGGGAGTGCAAGACAAAGAAACGAGTCAGCAAACTGTCAAAGATTGATCACACTGTGGTGCAAGAAATCAGGCCAGAGAGAGAGGGAGGCGACACACACACACGCACACACACACACGCACACACACACACGTGCACACTCATGCACATCGCTGCCTGGGTGTGAAGGCATTTATTTACCACACACACACACACACACACACACATTGTCCTTCCCTCTCACACAGTAAAAGTAAATATTGACGATCCTAACAGGAGATGCAGTGAAGAATGTGTAGTCTCTCTCTCCAGTGGGGGATTATGGGAAAGGAGACAAAGGGAATGAATGAGTGGGGTATGTGGGTGGGGTGGGGGGTGGGGGGGGTGCATGGCCCACTTACTGGGGAAAAGCAAATTCAAACAGGATTGATAAGAGAGAAATCTGTGAGATCTGCCTTGATTTTTTTGGAGAGGAGGAGAATGAGTCGACACCTGTTTGTTCACCAACAGGTTGCAGGTTTTACCGCCTGTAGGGGGAGCTGTGACCACAGATTAGCCTTAGCTGTTGCTGTTTCATGCACGTTGGAACTGGACTGATATCCTTGAATGCACGAGACAAATGAAAATAATACATTTATGGGCTTACGGTTGTGACACATGCTTCAACAGTCAAATAGTTTTGAGAGCAACAGTTTCTACCGTGTGGTGTTAATGGCAGCCGTTTGTGCTCGTCATCGCACTTTTCAATGACGTGGAATAAAACTCTCCAGCCAGACTCGAACTAAGGGCCTGTGTGATGGCTGTTTTCACCTTGAATGGAAGAAAATCAAGTAGAAATGGTTGCAATTTTTAAAAAAAAAACCACACACAATAAACTGTTTAATTTCATTCCATATTGCTCATTTTTAATGGCCAGTTTTGAATCAAGACTAGGAGATAAAAGGGTTATATTGAATTTAATCACACAAGGTGCCCAAGTAATATTTCTAAGGTTAACACAACCATGAAAAAGACACAAATAAACACATTTACACAAATAAATAAAGCAACACACGTCTACTTTGTCAGTGTTACTGGACTTTGTGTTTTTGTTGTGCTTTGAAAGAGGTTTACATCTGTTGTTTTCAAGTGAAATTTTCAGACCTTCTTCTTTTGCTATTGCTGATATGTCCATTGCTGTTACACATTGTGACAGTTTTATAAAAAAAATCATAAAACACAGACAAGTTAGCTGCTGTTTTTAGATGATCTGAAAGTTGGTTGTTCAGCTGCAAACTGCTGTTTTAAAAATTTGCATTCCACTTTTTGGCACAAAATGTAGCCAAAAAAGCCACTAAACTTATTTGCATGGTGTCAGTTAGGAGGGAGCCAACTTTAAGTAAATGTTTAGAAAAATAAGTCCTTCTTCCTCCTTCCAAAAGTAATGGAATAATCCTGGAAGGCTGCTGTTGTAGAGCTTTTCTTTGTATGAAAGTAACACCGCCAGTTGTCCAAACACTAAAAATGTTATTGATTGAGAGCATATCAACCCACCAACTGAGAAGTCAACCTCAACACTACAAACCTACATTGACACTTAGGTGAATATAAAAATAATGAAGGAAAAAAGGTATGTTAAAAGTTGTATGAATGAATCGTACAGCATCCACATGAAATAAATTAGATTGTGTTGCTCTTTACGCTTGATATCCGTCAATTTTAGAAGATAACCATAAGGAGCAATGACTTTACAGATCTGGTGTCAGCCTGTCTGGCTGTAGGTCAGTTATTGTCATCCTCCAAACATCCACATAACCTCATAAGTAACTTTTTGCAACCTACAAATTCTGCTAATGAAGTGTGCCCTTGTTTATTCACCAGATGCAGCTGGGATTTAAAATGCGGTGTGATTTTGTGACACCAGTTCGAACATGTCTGTCACTTTATGTCACGCCAGCCTATTTTTTCCTCGAGCTAAGGAAGTCTGCTTGTGTGTGAGAAACGTAAGAGTGTGTTAGGCTGTGGGTGTGTGTGACAATATGTGTGTGAGAATGTGTGGGAGTGTGTTATTGTCTGGTGTCTAAATCAGTCCAGCTGATGTCCATCTGTGCCTGGGGGAATAGGAGGAGCCGAGGCTGGGAGGGATGGAGGTGGTGTGTGAGACAAAGCTGGGGGGGGAGTGTGTGATGTGGTGGGAAGCAGGCGGAGGGGAGGAGGGCGGGTTTGGGGTCGCACGGGGTCAAGAGACTGGGGTTTCATTCAGGCACCCCCCCACCCTCCAGACAGGGACGGGATCTTTGTTTTTTAAAATGTCTCAGGCCTTTCTCCTTCATCGCTGCTCCAGTTTCTGTCTAGTATATCCTCTAATACATCCACCTCTTCTGATTTAAGGTTTTGAAGGATTGAAGACCCTTAAAAGTAATTCTAGATAATATAGATATGTGGCCTTAGTACACTATTAAGAATGTGTATTTCTTATTAGTTGTGGAAGTTGCTGCCACTTCAGAAAACATGGGAATCTATTATACTCATTTCAAGCTCTGTGTTTTTATTCTGGAACAAATTATTTCAGATTTTATTCTTATTAATTATTGTATTCAATTTGAGTAGCTTTGCATGACACACAGTTATAAAAGATACTTATTCAACTCATACTGAACCGTTTTGCAGCTCCTCCACCATCATGGAGGATCTCCCAGTTACTCTAATGCACCTCCAGGAGAGAGGAGGCTTTAAGAGAAGCATAGAGGGAAGAAATACAGGTGAATCCTATGTGGAAGTCTTATCAGGTGGTGTGACATATAAATACTGCATCGTTGTTGGTTGATTTGACAGGACTTCTCCATCCACCTCTTTCTCACAAAGAAGGGAGCTGTGACTTGAAGGGAGAAAATATGTAACCATAATGAAAAGTACAGTAGTTTTGGCCTAAAGTTAAGATAGAAATTAGCTGCCTGGAACACACATTTAGCTAACTGTGTAAGCTTTAACTGAAAGCTGAGAGCTGAGTTTGCAGCAACAGTTTCGTTCCTCATTCGGCAGCAGAGCAACGAGCGCAAGAACACCACCAGATTAGAGAGGTCAGAGACCCTGTCTTTCAAGATGTTTTGCCGTCTTTTTACTTTCATCTTCAGTCTTTCATTTGATTCAGCTCCTCATCTGTGGACTCTTAATAAATACAATCGTCCATCAAGACCATCATGACCTGCGACTGTCCTCATAATGTTTGATCTGCTGAGTTTCAGAAAGTTAGACATCAAAACAAACCGGTGAATGAGTATGTCTGGATTTAGATTTCTGCTGCAGTTAAACACCAGTTCCAAGCAGTTAAGTTTCCTTTCGGTCAGACTGAAAGCAAAAAATGACTTATGTAAAAATCCACGTGTTTTTTTTTTTAGACGTCAGGGAGATCACACTTACTGCTCAGATATATGGGGGTCCTTGGTTTACGACGTCCTCGACCTACGGTGTTTTATCGTACGACTTTATCTGGTTCTCTGCTGGTTTATTGAACCTTCACTCAGGCTGCTGTGGGCCGTAGCCAATGCCAAAATAACTAGAAAAACCCCATAACTTAGCTCCAGAATTAGCCGCCGTTCCCTGCTCTCTCTGCTGCTGACTATCAGCCAATCAGAGGTGAGCTAACTAAACATGACACATTCACTGACATTAGGTAAATCTCAAAGCATTAAACATTGAAACCTCAACATCAACAACAATATCAGTCCGTTACAATATTCTCTTATCTTCTTGTAAAATAACTCATACATGCATGAAAGTCGTTGGTATTCACAATTTTTCAGAAGAACTGATCAATATCGTGATGCACGTAACGGCTTTGTTTATATTTTCGCAAGTGTTCTGACTTATGGCAAAAATCAACTTACATCGATCCATGGGAACGGAACTCCAACGTAAGTAGAGGACCCCCTGTACGCTGTTTTGTCCTCTATTTCCCATAATCTCTATTATGTGGATGCAGAGTGCAAAGTAGCTATGGCCCACAGAAACACAACAGATACATTATTAGAAGATACAGCAGGAAGAACAGGACCAGTTCAGTGCCATTTTTCTTATGGGTTCATTTTTGAAAAGTAAATTTGCCGTCTTTAAACCGCCTGACATTGTGAAGAAACATCCTCAGCGCTCAAAGTCACTCCTCTGACTTTTCAGCTGCATATTTGCACTGTGTGTGATGGAAACTACATTATCTGTATGCTAATACTGCCTTTACGCTACATTGAAAAGTAAATATTTCCCTCAGAAATCAAAAGTCACTGCGATAACTGACACACTGAGGCTAATGAAGGAGTGTGAAACGCTGTGTGTGTGTGCGTCGTCAGCGCATCAGTTGGGCAGCTGGAAAGTGTGTTAATATGAGCTCCACGAGGCTTATCCAGGATCAGACCTGACTCAACACTCCCCTGTCGCTTCCTTACCTCAAACCGTAAAGCCCTCCATGCTAACACAGCAGCCTATTAAATATTAATAGAGCGGTGACAGGCAGTGAGCGATTAGTGTGTGTGTGTTTGTGTGTGTGTTTGTATGATCGGTGTCATCGTCACTCATTGACTCGATCTAAAAGAGGTGTTTCCCCTCCGTCATCAGCAGGCCGGTTATTTCTACCAGCGCATCGCTTGTTGTCATAAATAAATGTTGGTGACAAGTTTAAGATCTTAAACTACTTTGAGTGCATGTGACAGCAGAGCTCTCTTATCACGAAGCGAGGCTGATCTGATCAACGTCGATGGAAATTTGACATGATTAAGACGAGATAGTAGACGTGGGTTCATTGTACTTGGTTGTTAGATCGCTGGGAGCTCCAGTCCCGTCTGATGAAACCAGAAAAAGTGTTGCTCATTAGGGTTTAGTGATTGAAATAGTGTGATATTGATCTGTACAAATGCCTCATTTAAGAGGCAGTGATGTCTTTTCAGAACAAATTTATAACACACATATTTAGAGAGGCGAAACCCTCCCCCTTCCAGTCAACAGAGGCATTTCTTCTTTTGGTCACATTTTTATTCACTGTCGACTCATTTTTCGCTGCATTATGAAGTCCTCCTCCTCTACAGAAACATCACAACCATGACTAGAAGGAGAGAGAACTCAGAAATGTGTTCTGCTTAGTATGGTAAAGCTATAATGCCAGAATTAAGAAAAATGAAAAAGGGAATTTATTTATTTATTTTAGAAACACTAGAAGAACCTGGACTCAACATGTAAAGGGTTTTGCCAATAATGCAACACAGTGGGAGGTGCCACATTTCATAGATATAGATTCAAACTTTTTCACCTTGCTGAATCGATCTTCATTTATTTTATTGATCCAGTATGTTTTATTTTCCTGTCGATCTCTCTAGTTGCCTCCTCTCTACTCTGTGAAAACACTGCCTGCAGTTCAACCTGGAAACTCAGAATTTTTGTCTGTTGGTCACAGCTGACTCGGTCATAGTTGTGCCGTGTAGCTCAGAATTTTTGGGTTTCTTTGCAGTATCTGGTGTGGACTGTTTATTTTTGGAGAGCATATGAATCAGACATGTAGAATAAATTGATTTCAATGGGAGTATCATGTTTTTATGCTTAGATTTGGGTAATTTTCCTGACAGAATCACATATTCATGATTAGTTAACACCATCCAGGGAAAAAAATCTGATCCATCTTTCAGTTTTTGTAGTTTCTATCTATCTATCTATCTATCTATCTATCTATCTATCTATCTATCTATCTATCTATCTATCTATCTATCTATCTATCTATCTATCTATCTGAGTGTGTTGGAAGTTCACAGCGTTCTTTTATCTATGATTCTACCTCATCATTATGTACGTTTACAGTTCTTCTCTTCACATTTTTCGTCCTGTTTTTCACATGGAACGTGTGAGCTAACGCTTAATTCCACACCCTCTTCCCCTCATTCATAAATCCCAGTGACTCATCTACTCATGTGTTGTCGTGTGTCGCTGAACGGCTGTAAGTAAAAGCTGCTTACTGCGCTGACAGAAAGCAGCGGCAACAGGAAACAGCAAATCACGCCTGCCCTCCTGTCAGCCCTCCGTGCGTTTGTTTTGGTGATAAGAGAAGCTCAGTGCCGTCCCTTCGATAGCTCAGTTGGTAGAGCGGAGGACTGTAGTGGGAAGTTCAGGCATCCTTAGGTCGCTGGTTCGAATCCGGCTCGAAGGAGGTGCTGTTTTGTTTGCTCTGTAGGTTAATAATTCACCTACAAGGCAGCACCCATGCATTCCTTTTGAGGCTCCTCTCAGGTTTTAGTTAATAAGAGCTTGAATGCTGCCTCCAGGCGTCCTCAGCATTTATTTGCTCCCCCACACAGTAAAGACTCCACACATATCTCAGCTCGTGTGTGCCTCTAAGTGTAGTTTGTAATGGACTAACCTGCCACTGACCCCCAGCTGAATGGCTGTTTGCTGTCACCTGACCTCAATAAAAGCACATATAGAAGCTCTCACACAGACCACCTTATTGCTGTTTTTTTCTCAGTACCAACATCCACATTTTTACCTCTGAGAATAAAACCCAGATTTATTAACAGATGAGAAAATCTGCATTCTGTACCATTCATGAAAACCACCTTTCTGAGTCAGTCCGTGTGATCCGTGAGCTTCAGCCAGTTAGAGATGATGATGATGATGATGATGATGATGATGGGCTTTGTGACGAGGCAGGTAATCCCCAGCAAGCAGCTGTGTGACGTCCATCTCTCTGAGCTCACTGAGCAGATGGAAACTCCGTGGATTAGTTCACATAAACACAGACACGGCACGGCAGAGTCATTCATTCACTCCTCAGCCCTCAAACAAAGTTGTGAGACAAGGAAGGAAGCAGGAGAAGCAAAGTTTTGCCTCTTTTTTGCACTGAAATTCATCGTTTTCATTCCAGTTTTGTCCCTTTTGGAAGTTTCTGTAAAAACTAGATAAACAATCGAGAAGATCCTGAATTGGTCAACTACTTTTCTTATTGCTGTGTGAATTTGGGTGCTTTTAACTGTGTGAAAATGACTGTCATCAGGTTTTCTGAGTGAGTATTTGTGCTGGTGTTCTCCAACATTTTATATCCGAGCAGCATTGATGTTTGAGTAGTTTTTTTTTCTAAATCTAAATTCTCTGATACCGGCTTCAAGAACATTTTCTGATTACTCTTTATGACAGTAAACTTATTATCTAACATTTGTGAATAAAACACAACATTTGTCATCTTGGGCTTTAGAAAACACTGACATTTCCATCATTTTCTGGCATTCTTGTGACCAAACTGCTAATGAATTAATTGAGAAAGTAATTTGTGGCAGCCCTACTGTGGAATAATCAGTGTGTGTCTTCTCCTGCAGTGTGCCCACCGTCCCAGTGAAGAACCTCAATGGATCCAGCCCTGTTCACCCTGCACTGGCCGGTAAGAACTCACTAATTGAAAGCTAACACCAATCACAGACAGGACAAAGGCAGATGGTTTGAAACCAGAGACCATTTTCTTGCCAACTCAGTCTCTCTCTCTGCTGCGTTTCAGGGATCACGGGAATCCTGATGAGTGCCGCCGCTCTGCCCGTCTGCCTGACCAGGCCCCCGAAGCTCGTGCTGCATCCTCCACCTGTCAGCAAGAGCGACATCAAACCGGTGCCAGGCTTCGGCCACTGCTGCAGAAAGACCACCAAGAAGCAGGCTCGCAAGGGTAACGTTGAGATCACTGACATCAAACTTTTCGCTGCCCCAGGAAGTTAGTCAGTTAAAGAAGTCATATTCTGCTCTTTGGTTTCTCCCTTTCCTTTAGTGTGTTATTAGGCTGATTTTGGGCTCATTTTTCACTACAATATAAAGTCCTGCACTTCTTTGGACATAGCACAACCATGAAGAAGGAGAGAGAACTCAAAAATGTGTAAACCAGCTTTCTAAAAAACAAAACAAAACAAAAAAAAACCAAAGAAACAAAACTCAATTTAACATATCCAACATTTTCCAAGTTCCCACAGCTGTTACCAGCACTGGGAAAACGGAAGCTGTACAAGACAAAATTTAACTATTTACATTTTTACAACCACTACCAACTTTTTAGCACTAAAAAGGTGTTTCACCATGCTTAATGTATCTTCCAACGACTTGTTCCTCCTGTTTTTGAGCCATGCTGCATTTATTTTATTGGTCCAGTATGTTTTATTTTTCTTTTGTCGTCTCCTCTCTGCTCGGTGTAAACGCGGCCTGCAGTTCATCTGGGAGAATCTGGCTGTTGGTTTACAGTCAGTCATGGCTGCTCAGTTGTGCTGAAGAACAAAGTGGTGCCTTGAATATGTTTTTCTTAAATATTTTTTTACAGTTCCTGAGTCTAAAAATTGTGTCTTTTTTTTTTTTTTTTTTTTTTTAAAAGAAAACATACTTTTTAAACCTACCACCAGGTTTAGGGGTTTAGAGGGTTAAAGCATGTAAATATTAGGGCTGGTCTGAATAGCAATTTCTGGGCTCCAGATATTCGGGCCCAATAAATGGTGAATATCCGAATATTAACAATATTAATGTTTGTGTAAAAAATCTCTCTCTCTCTCTCTCTCTCTCTCTCTCTCTCTCTCTCTCTCTCTCTATATATATATATATATATATATATATATATATATATATATATATATAGAGAGAGAGAGAGAGAGAGAGAGAGATTTTTTACACAAACATTAATATTGTTAATATTCGGATATATATATATATATATATATATATATATATATATATATATAGAGAGAGAGAGAGAGAGAGAGAGAGAGAGAGAGAGAGAGAGAGAGAGAGAGAGAGAGAGAGAGAGAGAGAGCGAGAGAGAGAGATTATAAATAAAACAGGTAGTGCAAAACAGTGGCATATATTTACAAGAACGGACATTTCAGTAGCCTACCTACACTCTCTTCATGTTTTGTGCCAGGAAGATGAGCATATCTACATTTTCGGGCAAGAGTGAACTCCCAGTTTTGTTCACAATGTAGCCAGCCTTCGAGAAAATGCACTCTGACGGGGTGGAAGTGGCCGCAATGCACAGGCAGTATTTGGCTCGAATCTCAAAATTAATATTTTAATACCACCACAACGATCGAATATTCGGATATTTGGGTCCAACCCTAGTAAATATATTCTAATTGACTCCCAAAACAAAATAATAAACCTGTAGATTTGCAGAATATGGGCTCTTTCAGCACCCTTGGCTTTCATTCTTTCATCCTTATATCTTTTCTCTGTGTTCAGGTAAAACTCCAGAGGAGGTGGTAAAGAAGTATCTACAGAAAGTAAAAAGTCCACCAGAGGAGGTACGACCAGTCTGTGTGTCTTTAGCACAATAATAGCAAAGATTAAGCAGAATACGTTTTTCATATTCCATTTCTATGTGTTTCTCAGGACTGTACCATCTGTATGGAGCCACTGGGGGGTCCGTCTGGATACAAGGGCCCAGGGGTGGGGCCTGTTTCCAGGGCGGAGTCCGTCGGTCGACTAGCACAGTGTGGACACCAGTACCATTTCCAGTGTCTGGTGGCCATGTACAATAACGGCAACAAGGATGGCAGGTGAGTCAGAAACAGGCTCTTCTTCTTCCTCTTCTTCTTTGTCTCATAAGCTTGAAGAACATCAGCTCCATCTTCCTCCTCTGCTCTCAGTCTTCAGTGTCCCACCTGTAAAACCATCTACGGCGTAAAGACGGGCAACCAGCCGGCGGGGAAGATGGAGTACCACGTCATCCCCCACTCTCTACCAGGACACCCTGACTGCAAAACCATACGCATCATCTACAACATCCCACCAGGCATTCAGGTATCCCATCTCAGTATTATTCTGTTTGTTTTTTTTAGGGTTAGAAAACAGGGCCAAAAACACATCGATGCTCGAGTCAGTCAACAGCCACAACATGATTGTCTTTGTCCAGAAGAACAACTGCAACGACTACTTGAATAACTGATTAACTGTCAAAACCTGTCATTGATTGCAGTTTCTTAAAGGTGAATATTTATTGCTTTCTTTTTGACTAGATGACAATAAGCTGAATATCGCTGGGTTTTAGACAAAACAAGACATTTGTGGAAATGCTGATATTTACCATTTTGTAGACAAAACAGCTCATTGATTATTGGAGAATATAATCAACAGTGCCCACCAGCAGTAGTGTTTCATTCCTACAAGGAGTGTCCCAATCAAGTTTTTTTTTCAGTTATTTAATATTTAATATCTGCAACTACCGAGTCCCAATCCCAGTCTCTTCATGACAGTTTAGCTAGCAACAGGCCACCATGACAAAGACTTCAGTGACGCCTAATAACCTCCAGCCAGAGTTTGTGTATTTAGGACAAGCTGTGAACAATTACAGTCAATATTTCTGGATTCAGCATCATGTAACAGGGCTGCTTTTTTAGTACATTACTGTTGACTAAAACAGCAAAATCAGCACAGACGTGTGCTCAACTTCTGTTATGAATTAACTATGAAGGTTATTTAAAATTAGGATCCATAACATCCTACCAAAAATCGTGCTCTCCCTTTATGACACCTGTGGGACAGCAGATGTAAACAAAGGATTGGACTAAGGTCCAGATACCAATCTTTGAGACTGGAGCAGAGCATCCCTACTTGTGAATAATTTCTTCATTTATTCAATTTTTTGTGTTTTTTTTCCTCTGACAGTAAACTGAGTATCATTGGGTTGTGGGCAAAACAAGATATTTGTCGTCTTGAGCTTTATTAAATGCTGATAAGCATTTTTTCACCATTTTATAGGACAAACAACAACAAATCCAATAATCAGTCATGAAAATAATCGTTAGCTGCAGCCCATCTATTCTAACGTGTTGTGAACGCCCACTAATCCTTATCCTGTCATTTCAGGGACCAGAGCATCCGAACCCAGGGAAGCCCTTCACTGCCAGAGGCTTTCCCCGACACTGCTACCTCCCAGACAGCGAGAAAGGACGCAAGGTGAACACAAGCTGCCTTCCTGTTACACGCATCTCCTTTGTAAGACACATTTCTTTGTAAGCTAACCTGCTTTTCTTACCAACCTGGCTGTCAGGTACTCAGACTGCTCCTGGTAGCGTGGGACCGTCGGTTGATCTTCTCAGTTGGTACTTCGAGCACTACAGGAGAGTCCGACACCGTCATCTGGAACGAGGTAACTTTAGACTGACTACTGCGTTTCCATCTTTGCATTTGAAGTGTCGCTTTAGAAAAGACTGATGAAAACAGCAAAATTCAAAGAAGCTTTTTGCGCTCGCCTCAGGTGGTTTGAGAAAAAGACTTGAGTTTCATGGGAGATGGAATCTTCTTTTTGTGAATAAGTTGTGGAATGTTTTAGTCACGAGATTGTTCAGCTTCTTCTGCTTCTACAGACTCTGAACCATGACAGAAGCCAGCTGACATGAAATAGTCATTATAAAGTGCTCAATTAAAAAGAAGTCCTCATGAGCTTTGTTTTGTTTACAGCTTATTTTTTGGGTTTTTTTAACGAGAGGCAAACAATTGCTTCAGTTTTGTCTTGTCTTGTCTGTTTATTACAGCCATGCAGCTGATAGCGCCACCTTCTAATGCAGCCTAGTTTATTTGTTTGAAATCAGTCCATTCTCAAGCAGTTTCTGAAGGTTTTTTTCATCCTGTCACATTTTTCCTCACTTTGTACTCATTTTTCATTGTAATATAAAGTCCTGCACCTCTATGGAAACAGAACAGTCATGAAAAGGCCTCCCATTAGTGCCAAGGAGCTCAGAATTTGGTTTGTTTTTACAGGATCTGGTTTGATTAAACAGTTTATTTTGGAGACATTTTTAATGAGACATGTCGATTAAAGACATTTTGATTAAATATCACAATTTGAAGCTTACATGTGGTTTCTTTATCAAATTGCAAGTCACAGATGAGTAGTTCAAGGCCACAGGAATGTAGAAAATCTGACTATTCTTTCTGTTTTTACTGTTTCTGGCTCCGATAAATGGTGTAATTTTAGCAATTTATAAAAGGTTGACATGACTTATAAACCGGAGTTTCATGGTCTTAGCGCTAATGGACACTAACCTCATTTGCATTTGAAATGTGTGCTTTAAATTTGCTTTTTTCAGTTGCTTATAAACTGAAGACTGAAATTCTTTCGGCTTCTCTCTCAGGTCCATCATAAGACAGAGTTTGGCTCCAACCTGACGGGCCACGGCTTCCCCGACCCCGGACACCTCGACAACGTCCTGGAAGAGCTCCGAGCTCAGGGCATCACGGAGGACGACGGACTGATGGAAAAGTGAAAGCTACGACCAGCGGAGACGGAGGAGACGCCAGCGAGAGAGCAGCAAAGAGTGGAAGCAGAGGAGGAGGAAAAAGAGGAGGTCCTGGACTGAGAAAGACTCTCTGCCAGCACTTAGAGGGACGTTTAGAAGATTCTGTTTTGCAGAGGCAACCACTTGCTGAGATGTCATTGCCGGGGTCGCCTGTCAGTGCGAGTCTGTCCACAGTCTTACAAGCATCAACAGGAGTGGGTGGAAGTTGGAGGAAGCAGCAACAGCAGCAGCTCAGAAAGGAAAAGCGAGGAAAAAAACAAGGTTTTAGCTAGGTACTAAATGACAACTGTGAGAGTGAATCGGTACTAATACTTAGGACAAAAACAAGTTTACTTTACTGGGAGTCAGAAAGATTTAAAAAGATGGAATAATGTTAGAGCAGTTCATTAAAAACAGGGAGAGAAAGGACAAAGAGAAGAAGTTGGAGTGATTGAGGGAGGAAACTGGAGAGAGAAGAGCAGAAAGAGAGGAAGATGGTGTACGAATGTAGTGTAGGATAGGAGTAGAGTAAAACTAACCTGTATGGTGCTTTCCAGGTACTTGAGCTACCAATAAAAACACAAAGAGTGATGAAAGGACAGACAGAGACTGAGAGCTCGCTTTGTTCAAACCACCTGCTTGTTTGTGGTTGCTGCGCCCTCTTGTGGGTTTTCTGATGAACAACATCAGCCTGCAAGCTGCTGGAAAAAACACAGTTATCCTTTTGAGTTATCCACCTGTGTTACTTTTTTATCATCGTTATTATAACCCTCATTTAACGTCATTCCATACTTTACCTCTCGTTGGGTTTTATATGAGCTCTGTGTTTATGATTGTGCGTGAAATGACAAAAGACCAAACCGAGGCCTCGTCTTTCGGGGCCCATTTGGAGTCTTACTGTTGAGCCACTGTGGTACTAGTTAACCTTAGATGCACAGGTACCAGTGTTCTTTATTTGATTTTGTAGGTTTTGATGAAGCCGTTTTCCACTGCAAGAACTTTCTAGAGCGGCGCGAACCTTTGAGTTTGTTACAACAGCAGGAACCGCCATGTAGAGGCTGTTTTCATGGGAGAAGAAACATACCTCCTCCAGGTACCTCTGAGCAGCCCTGACAGAACTGTTGTGTGGGGCTCGATGCTGATTGGTTGAACTCTGAGAGGACAACGAATGCCAATTTTATGCCTTCTCAGTGTCCTCGTCGAGTAGCAGTTTTCTTTTCATTAACGTCATTGTCAGCATAAGATTCAGACCTCCGTTGCTCTGTTTCCTACATAGAACTGGAGTTATTATTTGTCACTGTTTGGGCAAACTCAAAGTCACCGTCGAATGTTTCAGCGGATGGAGGTGCTGTTGGTGTTGGTCTCACTGCCAGAAAGCCCCTCAGGCTGGGCAGAGGGTGAGACAGTTTGGTGGTAAGAGGATGGAGAGGACAAATCCAGAGCAGGAGATAACACAGACAGAGAAACTCACACAAAAAAACTACAAAACATTGGGATTGATCCAACTTTAAAGGATTATTCTGGTTTATTTTATAATAATGCGTCTGTTGTGTCTTCCATCATTATTGTGGAAATTCAATGCAATTGGGACACAACGTTGTATATAATGGCAAAAATCTCCCTGCAACATTTGTTTAAAATGACTTCAAATTTGTTTACAACTACACAAACCTGTCCTAAATTACTTTAACCTTGTCTAAAATGACAATAAATGATCTAAAATGAGTCAAATGTTTTATTAAAATGACAAAAACTTGACCTAAGTGACTCGAAACATGTCTAACATAGCAGGAATTATCCAAAATGAGTCTAAATTTGTTTTGAGTTACTTAAAATTTCTGACAAAAACCTGATCTGAGTGGCTCAAAAGTTGTCTAAAATTTAAAAAAAGACTCAGAATTTGTTTGAAATGACAAATATCTGTCCTACATTACTTAAACCTTGTCTAAAATGATAATAAATTATCCAAAATGACTCAAACATTGTATAAAATAACTCAAAATTCAGTTGAAATTACACAAGTTTGCCCCAAATTACTTGAAACTTGTCTAAAAGGACAAAATGAGTCAAAATTGGTTTAAAATGACAAACGTCTGTCCTAAATTACTTGGAACTTGTCTAAAATTACAAAAATCAATCCAACACGAGTCAAAATTGTGTTTAAAATAACTCAAATTTTGTTGGAAAACTTTGAAATTACTAGAAAGTGTCTCCAAATTAGTCTAAAATAACATTTTTTTCTCTTTTTTGTTAGAGCAAAACGTTACAGCAGTGGTGCATTCCATAGCAGCTGGAAAAATCGGATCTTCTGATATCTGACAAGGAAAAAAAGTTGAATGTGAATACAGCTTTCTGTATTTTTAATGCGTCTGAAACATCTGACAATGCAGCTTTTGAGCCTTTGTCATTCTTCTGTTCTGATGAAGTGCATGTCAGCTAATGAGAATTTAGGAGATTCACATTATGAGGTCTTTAATTTATCACCAGTCAATGTTCTTAAGTCATCCGCTCTCCTGCTCTTACCTCTGCTCCCACCGACTGAAAACCCGCCGCCCAGCCTCTCAGTCGGGTCAGTAAACGGTATTTTATCACCGTGTTACGAGCAGAATCTGTGGACTGTGTTTACTACCAACAAGCTCCCAGTCTAGGCTTTACTTTGGTACTCATCCCTCCACTGATGATGATAATGATGGTACTCCCTTCTTTATTATGTTCTTCTTTATGAAATGTAGTCACACATTTGCTTTTTATTAGCATCTTTTTTGACACTATCATAGAATAAATTGCCTTTTTTCATTTTGTACATTTATGTCTTAATAATTCTGCCCTTTTTCATTTGTTACAGTTTGTTTGCAAAGACAGTATTATTAAATACCGTGTCTTTTATTTTCTCTGTGTACAGACGTTAAGCTGATTTGCATCTTCTTTTCTTTGGAAAAGGAATTTGATGGTAGACTTTTATCTGAGTGTGACATATAATGAACGTTAGTAGGAAGCCAAACCCTGATACACTTGCTGTTCTGTTAATCTTTTCTGCACGGAGCCTTTGCAACCCTGGAAGGTTCCACAGAAGTTTTGTAGATGGATATTTTACATCCAGCAAATAAAAAAAAACAAAAGATTATTTCACACCTTGTAAAATGTTTTTTAAAATCACAACTTCCTCTTGTGTTGTTGCAGTTTTCTTGCAAAAACTGCCCAAAGAGAAAGTGGAAAAACACTGATTTTGTATGATCAGTTAGT
Source organism: Amphiprion ocellaris (assembly GCF_022539595.1). Lineage (NCBI taxonomy): Eukaryota > Metazoa > Chordata > Actinopteri > Pomacentridae > Amphiprion > Amphiprion ocellaris. The sequence continues at coordinate 36,574,546 of NC_072769.1, forward strand.
CCAATTGATCCTAATTTGTTGTTTTGCTATTAAATGAATGGCTTTGAATAAAATATCACTAGTTTTATCGCTGTTTCTCTTAAACTGGGTCTCGACTAAGCTACGATTCAACATTTCTGTTTAAAATGTGCATTTGTTTTTGCCGTCACCGTTTCCCATCCTGGCTGGAGGCTCCAAACGTCCGTGGACACCGGCCCTCCATGGCATCATGCCTGTGAGGAGAGGGTGGGAGTAATGTGACCATGGGTGATGGTACAGGAGAAACAGAGCATCAGAACATGATAAGCAAAGTGTAAATACTGCAAAAATAATTGCTGGAGTATGAATGATTAATACATGACAATTAAAAAAAATAAAGAATGGATGAAACTTATTTTCTGTGTGGAATTTTTAGTCACCTTTACTGGTGGGACACTTAAGTTTTGAGATACAGTGATACACAGGTTTGTCTCCAAGAAAAAAATATGAAATTTACAGATAAATGTGAACACACCCCTTCAAAAGCTCAGTTGGTAGAGCAGAGGACTGTAGGCGCATATTGCAGAGATTCTTAGGTCGCCGGCTTGAAAGAGGCTATTTTCACCTCCCCGCAAGCATCTACAGATTAAAAGTTTCCAATTAGTTTAATACAGTATCTACTCTATAAGAACACATATATGCTTCTTTTACCATTTCACAGTGATCACTTGTGTATATGTCTTATAAGAACCCATGAATAATGCATGACAACAACAACCAAAAAAAAAAAACCCCAATGAAAGTCAGTTGCCGTTACTGGTATGAGTTCCTCAATCAAATACAACATACAGACGACTAGAACTTTGTACGTATCTTTTCCATAACAATAGGTCTACTGACAGCCTTGAACGCACCCCTTCGATCGTAGGCCCATATTGCAGAGATCCTCAGGTCGCTGGTTCGACTCCGGCTTGAGTGACGTTGTTATTGTCACCTCCCTGCAAGCTTCTAAAGATTAAGTATCATGTTTCAGGATTATTTTGATACAGTACTCGCTCTAAATAAACACATGTTTCTTTTAACATTTCACAGTGATTACTTGTGTATATGTCCGCTCGGCAGCCATGAATAATGCATGACAACAACAAAAAAGGAACGAATGAAAGTCAGTTGCCGTTAGTGGTATGATTTTCTCAATAAAATACAACATACAGATCACTAAAACTGCACACATCTTTTACATTAAAAAAAGTGTACTGATTTTTTTGAACGCACCCCTTCGATAGCTCAGTTGGTAGAGCGGAGGACTGTAGGCGCATATTGCAGCGATCCTTAGGTCGCTGGTTCGAATCCGGCTCGAAGGAGGTTCTCGTTTTCACACATTTCCTCACCCCTTATAAAACATGGTGATAATTTTAATACAGCATCTACTCTAAATAAACACATACATACTTCTTTTAACGTTTCACAGCTATTACTTGTATGTGTGTTTGTGTATATATGTGTGTGTGTGTGTGTGTGTGTGTGTGTGTGTGTGTGTGTGTGTGTGTGTGTGTGTGTGTGTGTGTGTGTGTGTGTGTGTGTGTGTGTGTGTGTGTGTCTTCTAGGCATCAATGAATAATGCATGACAAAAATCAAGAAAAAACGAATGAAACCAGTCGCCGTTGTTACTGGTATAAGTGTCTGACTAAAATACAACATACAGGGCGTGTATGTTTCCTTTCCTTCGAAAAAAAAGTCTACTGAGGACTGTGAACGCATCCCTTCGATAGCTCAGTTGGTAGAGCGGAGGACTGTAGGCGTCTAATGCAGAGATCCTTAGGTCGCTGGTTCAAATCCGGCTCGAAGGAATGCTTTTTTTCGTGCTGGTCGAATTTTTAGTGGCCCTTACTGGTACAAGACTTCATTTTTTGAATAAATATGACTCACAGGCACCTGGAACTCGTCACTCGCTCAATTGACTTTTTTCCTTGAAAAAATAAAGACCATGAACGTACCCTTCTCCGTACCTGTCAGCCGCTCGTCCGCACAGAGGAGGCCAATCACATCAGCCAAATCATCTTTTCAGAACCTCTCACAGCCATAACTTCTGTATTTGCCCACTGTGACTGAATACGGTCCAGAAAATAGAATTTTAATTAAGTCCGTAATACGTTACGAAAGACATATCCGTTTCGCTAGCCGCGTGTATTGCTTGACTGTTCACAAAAGCAACAACTTAGAGATCAAGAAAAGACTAGTTCCCTGACCGGGAATCGAACCCGGGCCGCGGCGGTGAGAGCGCCGAATCCTAACCACTAGACCACCAGGGAAAGATGAATACTTCTGACGTGTACACTTTGAAATCCTTATAAGGTACCTTGTTTGAATGATGACGAGTAGTTATGATCACGATTTAGAATAAATTTTCATAGATATAAAACACTATGCAATGCTTTGTGTAGGCAGTTAAAGTCTCGAGATTTTGCTCATGTTTGTTCTTACAACCTCTGTATTTAATAAGCATTTCTCACATCAGACTCTGCAGACTGCTTGAAGACTCTTTCTTGAAAAATTTTTGAAGACTCCAATTTTGATCCAGAATTGATTTTTTACTACATGCTGGACAAAGCTGCCTGATCATCACTGGCCCTTAGCGGGCGGACTGAGTCACAACAACTGTCTGAAATTTTAAGGAATCCCCACTGAGCGGTCACTCTTAATGGACACACTGCAGGGTCCAGGTCCAGTGATGCTGCTCTGGGCTTCAACACACACAAAGCTGTGAATGATGAAGCAGTGATGTGAGCCTGAGCTTCAGACCAGTTTGCTTTGTTCTGGATAAAAATGTGTTTTCCTTTATCTCCTTCAACAGCAGCACAAAGGCAAACCAAGAAGATGATTCTCTCCATGGTCACTGCTCTGTAGCTGAAGCTGAGAATGTTTTCTGTGGCTGTCTCTTCACTAAGTGCCATTTAAATCACTTCAGGACATGACTTTGCATGGCTCTATCTTGTCTGCACAAACAAAACATTCATGGTCGACTGACAGGTTGAGAAATCAGACTTTGAAGTGTACGCCACATTTGTTGAAAGTGTTCAGGATAAAATGTGTTTTCCTTTTTCTCCCTCAACAGCAATGTAAAGAAAATGAAGATGTTTCTTTTCATAGTCATAATTCTGTAGCTGAAGCTGACTCTTTTTTCTGTGACTGTTTCTACACTAAGTGTCATTTAAATCACTTGAGGATGTCACTTTGCATGAAGATGTCCTGTTTATACAAACAAGAGTAATTCATTGTAACTTTAAACCAAATACTAAAACAAATGACTCTTTCAAGCCATTGATAGCTCTGGTTGGTGTGTGTCTGTGCTACAGTGTACTAAACAAAGGGTCAATGCACTTCCATCATTGTAGTGTACTGGACAAATCCCATCTACTGAGCTTGGAACATTTTAAGTCATATTGTGCCTTGTTTAAAACATTTTTAAAAAGCTTGGCGCATGATTTTGTGAATACTTGCTCTGTATTTTCATTTAAAATCCTAAGAATGTTCTACTTATGTACTATTCGCACGGGATTAGTATTACCTGGGGATCTCTGGTAATTTGTGAATTACCCCAGGACGTCTGTGTTTCTTTAAGTGCATTCGCACGGGATAAGCGAAGTCTGTGTTTACTCAAATTTACTGACATTACAGCCCGGATATGATGTCAAATCTGTGCAGGTCGCAACATCCGCTGTTATCACGTCCATGTGCGGAAGTGGCAGCTATGGCCGCTACTCGAAAAAAACAAATACAGACACCGGTAGCGCGAATAAACATTAAAAACATTAAAAGCCTATGTTGTAGCAACGTTTAAGCACAAAAAACACTAGGTTATGGAAAGCTTGTGGTTCGGGTAAAATGACCACTTCTAACGTGGTATGTAGTTGTCATAGCAACAGTAAATATGTCAAAGCAGCAGCATGACTTGAGAACAGCGGGCAGTGTTGTCTGGATAACGGGCCGTCAGGGCTTTGGGTTCAGCCTGTTGAAAGATATGTTTACCGCATGCTGCTACGCATGTCATCCGTCTCTATGTCCTCACAGATCTCCCTCTTCTTGTTGATCTGATTTTGGGCTGTTGTGTATCGGCCGACTCCTGCATTTGCTCCTAAAATGCTGTCAATAATTTCCACCACAGCCTCCATAATTTAACCGAGAAAGCTTTAGAAAAAGACGCGCAAAAATACAACAACAAACAACTAAAATACCCCCCAGTCACCGAGATGCAGATTGCATGGGACTAGTATTATCCCAGGTGCACTGTAAATAGTCCTTCAGTGATGTAGTTCATATTATTTTATTTTACAAAGCATATGTGCTCCAATAAATCAATTTCAATTTTGTTTTGCGTTTCTGAAAGTTACAGATAAGTAATAAGTGTGAATATTTAACTAACTTAAAATTTTCTATCCTAAAGTTGATTTTACTGAAGTTCTCACAAAATTGATTTAACAAACTCAATTTTAGAGCGTTTACCAAATCTACAGCTTTCGGACACGCCCACATCCTGCAGGACGAACTTTTCCGGGCATTATTCAAACACTGGCGCCTTCCTTCTGTTGACTTGGCCTTCAGGGAGAACCTATACATCACGCGGACTTGTAAGTAACCGTTTTCATTGCTCATAATTAGGTTTTAGCCGAATGGACATGAGCCTGCTGCAATATTTAATCCCGACTTTAATGCAGAAGCATGGCTTGTCTTGTTTTCCCACTATGTTTGCCAGTATTGTAGGCCACAAAGTCCTTAGCATTGCTTTATGTGGTGTAGTGAAAAACGGCTAACCTTACAAAGTTTATTTCGTAGACAAATGCGGTTTCTACTTCATATCGTCTACAAATGTTGTCTCCATAATCGTTTTCTAGTAGGATTATAATTATTTTTATTTTGCTACTGCTATTTATTTTTTTACTGCTACTTTCGAAATTCCAGCTAGCAGCTAGCTGTGCGCGGGGCTAATGCTAACATGCAAGCTAATCATTAGCAGCGCTGTTGTAGTTCCTGTTCGATTTTGTACGGATGGCCATACAGAATCGATTTCTGGGGCTCTGTTAAACACCGTTTTTGGAGCTCCGGATAGTGCAGCTAATGCTAGCAGTGCGTGGTGACTGGTGGAATCAACCAGGATCATTTCTCCTAAATTGCTGCGGCTGCAGAACAGCTGGTGTCTGAGCACTGCCTGCACACTCACACACTTACTGCTTGTTGCTGTTATGGCAAAGACAATTACTGCACAACAGATAAAAGCCGCTCTCCCATGGATAGGGAACGACAGACATGGGTAGTGTGGTCTGTGTAAAGCTTTTTTGGAAAATATTTTAATATTTATATATAGATACTGGATGTCAGATTTGCATGGCCTGTAATCTTTAAAATGCACACAAAAACAGGCTTGAAATATTTTACTTTCCTTCTAATGAAAATAGAATATATAAAAGTGTATATTTTTTAAATTAAATTAGTAAACTAGTGAACTTTTCACAATATTTATATATTTATTGACATGAACTTGTAGATTGTTAATCCACTTGTTCACTTGAGATATAATTTTTTTTTTGATCAGTTGGTTCTTTACATTGAAATCCCTTTTCATGTTTTTGTTGCTTTTTCAGAAGACCTTCGGATGAGAGAAAATCAACCCAGAAGCTCTGTGTCAACATCAGGTACAGCAATTTAAATCCTAAAGTAAATCCACCAGGCTAGCGGTTATTGCAGTACATGGTTTTTGTGTCATACTGTAATTTACACACAATTTTAATGTGTTCAGTCATTTCCTCACCCCCATACGCTTGATGGATAGTCAGGTGAAGTTCAATAATCAACAATTAAACGTTTCTAAAGCTTCACAGGGAAACATAGATCAAATAATTCTAAACATTATCTTAAACTATTGCTATAGAGTGGGGCTTGACAAAAGGATTGACAATGCCTGCCTGAAAGATTGGGTTTAATTATTCACTTATAACTCTAGGATCCAGTGGCTTCAGTTCTTAAGAAGAGAGATGTGACCCTGAGATGTCTCACTGACTACATGGGAAAGAGTGTTGAGGAGCTCATCTCTGACTTCAAAGTAAGTATTGTTTCAGGCCAGGACTGAGGTCAGTCACTCAGTCTGGTCAGACACTCAGTCAGAGTGAGAGAAATGGACATGTGACTGTCCTGCCAGTAATTTAAATCTTGGTTGGAATAGAGTCAGTGCCATTCTCATGCAGATATGTAGGTGTTCATTGGTGAGCAGAGAACGGTACTTGCTTTTGATAATCTTCATAGTGGAAAAAGCTGACTCACGGCTTTCAGTTCATCCAAACATAGTCAAGGTGTGCAGTGCTACGTTGGTTAGACCAGGGAACACTCTCAGACACAGTCTGTAGCCAGAAAGTAGCAGGGTCAGTTCCCTCAAAATGCTCTTTTAATGCAAGATTTTCTTGCAGGTCAGTGAGCTCAAGCTGTAGAGATCCTGCATGTGCCCACTTGAATGTCTGTGTCACCTCCTTCGAAAATCCTCCGAGTTGCCTGATGAGGAAAGGATTCCGGATTAGCAGGAGGAGCTGCTGCCCAAAGCAGAAGCTGTTGAACCTTTTACTGAAGTTTCCCATCAGATTGTTTATGAACTCAACATAGGGAGAAACATGTCCCTGTGTTGAGCTGGTGATGCCTGCTCTACATTATAATCAACAGAAATCAAAGATTTCATTCTGGAGAAATGAATGAATAAATGTTCCCACTAGATGGAGCTATTGCACAGTAAAATAATTTGTATGTCAGTGTTTTAGCAGGTGGGAGTCAGTTCAGAATGATTATGGATGTTCAGAGCACACCTGCAGCTCTGTTTTCACATTGTGGACTTTTATTTATCACTTAAAATGTACATTTTCAGTTTCTGTTTGTTACAGGTGATAATTTGGACGAATGAGCTGAACAGACTGGTAATAAGGTGTCTCATTTAAAAAGCTAAATAAGCTTCTGCTACTTACATCATCAGCAGAGACATCCAAACTTCCTTCAGGTGTGTGTAAATGCAGCTCTCCCTCCTCACTTGCTGTCTCCAACACAACTCTACATGTAATACAAACATAACAGTCCTGGCTGACATTAAATCAGTGTTTTCCTGTTCAAATATACCTACTTTGAATCTGATGAGCTGTATACACAAAATGAAGCATTGTTAGTTCAAGTTCAGACACTGAATCAGGGCGTCACAAGGTCCTTCTCTGTCCAATCATCTATTTAAGTCCATCCCACCTACTTAGTGTGCTTTATAACCGAAGCAGCATTCATTCATTCTGCCTGATCAGCACATGGCTGCTCCACCTGTCTAAAGATCTGCAAATTGTTGCTGCCATGGTTATAAAACTCAATATTTGGAGATTTGTTCTTGCCTTCTGACTAGTGATGGCGAGATGAAGCTTCATGAGGCATCGAACCACTTGAGCCAATTGGTTTGAGAAAGGGTTCATTTCTTGAAGCTTCATGTGCCTTTTTAATTGCACCCTGGGGACAAATTAAGTTTTCTGAATCTGACACAAATCTGCCTACTGGCTGAGTGTTTAAACACAGGCAGCTGTATCTGAACCACATGCCTGATGCACTGAACTTTTGTCTGTTATGGCTGTTTGGAATGACTATGAAATACAAGAAAATGTATGACCAAATAATTTCTGTACATAAATTATCACACGTGTATAATAAAATATATTTTCATGTATTCTGTGTGTGTAAATTTTTCCCAAATGGTGGTATCATACTTTAGTTTCTAATTCTTTTGTTCAGACATTAGGTGAATGGATAGATGTTATTTACCTGCTTGACAGTTTCGGCGAACACTCGCCTTCCTCAGAAGCGTCTCACTGACAGCCTGTGACGTGTCAGCCAGCAGATTTTGACAGCCGGCATTTGCGGCCCAGTAGAGTCACCAGATGCACCGGACCAACCACGCCCACACCGTAATGGCATGTCGTGGTGAGCCCAACGGACCCGACCATCTCACCAGGCATGCTGCATCCCCCGCTGTCCTATTTCCTCTGGAGTATGGTGTCCCAGGTGTGGGAGAGCATGAAGCCTCCTTCATCCCTGTTCATGGCTTTCTCCGCCCGCCTCCTGATCTCCATTGCCTCCTTAATCCAGCGTTTCAGTTTGTTTTCTTCTTTTGCCCCGTCCCAGTCCGTAAAATGATTGTTCCTTTTGCAGTGGTCAAATATTGCAGATTTGAGATTTTCCTGTAGTGCCTTTTCTTTCTGTGATCTTGTGAGTCGTGTTGCTGTTTCCTTTTTGCATTCCTTCTGATGTTCTTTTTTCCTTGTGTGAAATGTTCTCCCTGATGTATGTGTTATTGCAAGAGTTGCATGGTATCTCGTAAATGACATTGCACTTATTGTTCTGCTCGATATTATCTTTTGGGTGCAGTAGAAGTTGTCTAAGTTTTATGTGTGGTTTTACGGCGGTGCCTATGTTGTGTTTTTTCATGGTTCATTGGATGGGTTCTGTGATCCCCCGGATATACGGTAATGTGACTATGGTTTTATTGTTGTCGTGTGTCTCGTGAATGTTTTGTTTTTTGCTGTTTCTTTGCTTTCTGTTTGGTTTTTACCTGTTGGATTCCTTTATTGATGGCCCACCTGGGGTACTGGCAGTGTGTGAGTGCTTGTTGAATGTGTTGCTCCTCCTGTTCTTCTGTGATGATGGTGGTCCGTTCAGATAATGTTCTGACTACTGAGAGTTTGTGTGTTGTTGGATTTTCTGAAGTCCAAAGCAGGTATTGGTTTGTGTGGGTGGGTTTTCTGTAAACTGATTTTTATGCTGCCGTCGTCCTTGTGGTGGATGTTTATGTTCAGAAATGCCAGTGTTTTATTGTGCTCCTCCTCATGTGTAAATTTGATGTTGCCTGTGGTGTCGATGGTGTTGAGGTGGTCTGCAAGGGGTTGTGTGTATCCAGTTTTAACTTTTTCCAATATGTCGTCCACGTAACGTTTCCAGAGGGTGGGTTTGAGAGGTGGTGGTGCTGTGGTTATGGCTCTTTGTTCCAGGTCCTCCATAAAACAGCTGCTCATTATGGCAGAGAGAGGGTCTCCCATGGTGAATCCCTCTTTTTGGCTGTAGATGATGTTGAACTGGAAATAAGTGGACTTGGCAGTGAACTGTAATAAGTTGTAAATGTCATGAACTGTGAGATTTGTGCGTTTGTGGAGTGTTTTGTCCTTGTGTAGACGTTCCTGGACTATGTGCAGGGTGACGTCTACCGGGGTTTTGGTGAATAGGGATACTACATCGTGAGAAATGAGGATCTTGTCTGTTTCTGTTGTTAGGTTGCTGAGTTCTTTGGCCAGTTCTTTAGAATTTTTGCAGTGGTGTTCTGTAAGTCCAATAAGGGGTTTGATTATTTCTGCCAGTGCTTTGGATAGGTTGTATGTGACGGAGCCTATGCTCTCTACTATGGGTCATAGAGGGGAGTCTTTCTTGTGGATTTTTGTACTGTATATTCGGGGGGTGATCGTATGCTTCCTGTGTTATTTTCTTGCTCTCCAGAAGTGGTTTTAGCAGGTCTTTCAGTATTTTCTTCTTTTTTTTCTGTGGGATTATTCTTTAATATTTCATCTGTGTGTTAGCTAGCATTGTTTCCATTTGTGATGTGCATTTTTTGGTGTCCATAACGACTATTGTTCTTCCTTTATCTGCAGGTAAAATGGTGATGGTTTTGTCCTTTTTTAATGAGTCTATGGCTGCTCTTTCTTGTTTAGTGATGTTGTTTTGTGGGAGTTTTGCTGTCTTGAGTATGCCTGCTACAGCATTGCGTAGTTTGGCCTTTTGGCCTTGGTCCTGGATTTTTTGACACGCCAGCTCTGTGGCCAGGATGTATTCTTCATATGGAATAATTTTTTGGTGTGATGGCATAATTTAAACCCTGGGATAACACTTTCTTTTCTATTCCTGTAAGAGTTCGTTGTGATGAATTATGTACCCATTTTTGGTTTATTTCCTGGTTTGCGCGTTTGCTCCTGTCTCTTTGTTGGATTAGGTGCTCCAGTTTTTTCCTCTGCTGGTTTTTAGTTATTGTGAATTCTTGTTCGTGTGCGTGTTTAAGGTGCTCTGTTATTTTTTGTTGTGTGTCTTTATCCGTTGGAAATTGTTTGATGAGATCATCCATACCCTCACTGATTTGTGCCTTCAGTCTGTCGATTTTGTTTACTGTTCCTCTTATCCGTTCTTTGAGTAAGTTCTTTTTGGCTCTGATGATTATCTTTTCTGCAAAAGTGCAAAAACGGTACAAAAACGTGTTATTTAAAAGTAAGTAAATTCCCATTCAGGTTGTATTGTTGAATTTGATTTTCTGCAATGTAATTAATAGCTCGAGTAGTGTATGAAATGTTGCTTTGTAGAGGTGCTCCCTACATAGTTGACTGTATAGTTTACTAATGGACCCTAGATGAGGAGTAGGGAGTGAGTGGATAATTTAAATTATTGCATTGGCAGGTCTTTTTCCCAATACAATCCCAGTCATCTTCATGAGCACAGCCACATTACCTGAAGGTACTGAGAAGAACTGATGCAGTTTCAGAAGGTATAAATTACAATTTTAAATGCCAAAATAGTTGCTCCGATACACTGACATTATTTGAAAAATCTGTGCAAAGATGTGCAGGATATAAATAACCAAAATGTAGATCTGTCTTTCTAATGAAATCAGGCTACAGTATGTTGTCTCATAAATCCAAACCTACTCATTTGGCACTCTGGGTAGGATGACAGCTCTTAAAATCAGTGATATTGAAACTCATCTGGACTGCGGTATCTGTACATTAATAAGCTACAATGCTACACAAAAGACAATACAGAGAAGATTGTTCATTACAGTTCAGACTATATATATACAGCAGGAATTTGACAAGATAAACTCTGTGAAGCTGTTCAGTTATGAACGGATTTGTTAGTAATGTTTTCTTCATTTGTGAAAGTGACATTAGCGATAACCTTTGGACAGATAATATTAGTATGATCAGTTTTTCAGGATCCTCTGATATCAAAGTCTAGGTACTGTGTGGTCTTTATTGAGGGAAAATGCCCGCTGCTTTCTAGCTCCTAGTTTGGTGAAACTGTCCTGCTTCTCAGAAATTAATTTCCTCTGTAAAGTGGCTGGACTCAGCCTTAGAGATAGGTTGAGAAGCTTGGACATCTAGAAGGAGCTCGGAGTAAAGTCGCTGGTTCTGCATGTAGAAAGGAGCCAGTTGAGATGGATCAGACATCTGATTCAGATACCTGCTGGGAGACTTCCTTTGGAGGTTTTCCGAACACGTCCACCTGGGAGGAGACCATGGAGTAGACCCAGAACCCACTGGAGAGATTATATATCTCACCTGATCTGGCAAAGCCTCGGGATCCCCCTGAAAGAAGTGGAAAGTTTTGCTGTCATGGACGACCTGCTTCACCTGCAGCCTCCACGACCTGACCCTAGATAAGTAAATCACTGAATGGTTATTACAGATGTATCATTTAAAAGTTGTTCTGGCCAAAACAGTTTGTAGTTTTATTAAACCTGTCTGCAAGTTTACAGACTCAATCTTTTTTATTTATTTTTTTTTTTATGGCATACTTTAAATTTTACATATTTATATATTTCTAGCAGTTAATGTTTTTCTGCTGTTGTAGTCAATCATTTTGAAGTATTCTATAATTTGTGTGTACTTTAACTTGCCAGTACTGTTTTTGATTGATTTAATTTAATAATTGTAGCTTTTTTTCTGTTGCATTTTGTATGTAGTCTTTTCCATGTTTAATTTTTACCTTTGCCTGCACACACTGCATAAAAAACCCTGCTTGCTATATAATTGGTCCCTTTGCATAACTGTATCATTCAGTGCTCTGCCCATCAAAACCACAAAAGAGGTGCTATCTTTCAGAAGAACACTGTTTATCCCTCCAGTGATTAATCTTTTCCATCAATTAATTTCGCATTAGTGCTTTATTAGCCATGATAGAAAGCATCAGAGACACTCACGTGACATTAAACTTCAAGAGTTGCACAGCCAGACTCTCACAAAAGCCCTCCATGGCAAACTTGGAAGCTGCGTACACATCATTAAACACCACCCCTAGAAAAACAGCACATATTTAACTTCCACTTGTTCACAGCATGAAGAGTTTCACAGATCTGCTTGTTTGTCCCTGTTAGCCAAGACATACACTTGTATTTAAACTACATTACCTCTTCATCCATCCACACCTCCATCTGTCCATCATCCACCCACCCACCCACCCACCCATCCATGAGACTGAAGCTGACAAACCTGTTATTTACTCCCTGTATCATTTAACAATGCCTCCCTCCACCTCCTCTCTCCTCACTCAGCCCTCCTCTGTCCCTGCTCACCTTGTAGTCCCATCACACTGCTGACCACGATGATGTGTCCTCCTTTCCTTTTCTTCATATCAGGCATCACCTCCTTGATCATGCGGATCACCCCAAAGAAATTGGTCTCAAAAACTTTCTTCATCTCCTCAATGGGGATGCTCTCCACTGGACCCACCAGGCCGATACCTGCATTATTGACTGCACAGGAGAAGAAGAAGGAAACGAGGACAGAAGAGTCATCAACATTAGACACTGGAACAATCTAAGGTACAGCATGTTGAAGAGGCGTTCACTTTACTTACTTAAGACGTCCACATGTCGGTCTTTAATGCCGTTAATACACTGTTTGACCGACTCGTCACTGCAGACGTCCAGTACAGCCAGAGACAGAGTTTTTCCATATGCATCCCCAGCAGCTTCCACCAGCTTATCTTTGCGTTTCAGATCACGCATTGTGGCGATTACTGCAGACAGGAGGGTGACGAGGAGAAACAATTAACATCTGAGGAATCATATTAATATGTAAGTGCTGTTTGTATGAATTTGGCAACACATGTTGTGTCTGTTATGTGTGCGTACTAATCATCATTATTTAGATAAAAGCCAGAAACAGTCACAGCTACTGTTTTCTTCCCTGTTGAGAGTCTAGAACCAAATTCCTGTTCCACTAGGTAACATTTACATTCACTGAATGAATAATAACACTTGCAGCTACTGTCAGTGTTACCTTATGCAACACACTGAACCACAAAGGGGAGTTTTAATGAAAAGATCTGACTTGAACCTGCAATTTTAAATCTTTTAATCCCAACCAAACCTTCATCAGGCCATTTTCATCTGTGTACAGGTGTTACTCTTTTGATCAGTGTAGTTTGCCAAAGTAGCCCCACACATAATTATGCTTCTTTTTGTCATGGACAGCTTCCAAATGTGAGTTTGTGAATTAATTTAACACTCCCTTCTCACAACTACCCCTTCAGGCGGCTGCTGTAAATAGAACGATCAGGCAGCCTGCCCAGGTATATGAGGTTAGATACAGACAAAACATGCAGTGCCAAGCTAAGTTCACTGGCTGAAGTTCTACATGGGCAGACACAAGATACACACAGTACGAGCCAGGCAATAATTAGCCCAAACAAGCGGCGCTGCGGGTTTTACCCTTTGTCTGATGTCTTATGAGCAACGAAGGGTCAAGTTGAGATCAGAGGTATATTACTATGTGTAGGGCTGCAGGGAGGTGATCCTGGAATTCAGTGAAAGCAAAAAAAACACCCAGTAATCTCAACATAGCCTGGCATGACCTCTACTGAGGGTAACAAATGTTTCACTTTCAAATACATGCTGTAGATATTTTTTTATTTATTCTTCAACTTCTTAGGATGCCAGTAATTACTATTAATTTACATAAAGTGTAAACATCACTTAGCAGATGTGTAAGTTGCTTTAGTTTTAGTCAGTAGTAAGTGCAAAGTAATAAGTTAGTGGAGGAACAGCAGAAGAAATGCCTTCAGGTCAACAGATTAACAGCAAGGTTCACAGTGATGTAAAGTTTATATTTACAAGTGAAAAAACAGATGTTATCCTTCAGGTGGGACGATGGTTGACGCTCAGTATGAATAAAATGAGCTCACATTCACTTCCCTCTCGTCACCACCTTTATTTCTTGTCTGTTTTCTAACATAAATGACATTATGCAGGTGGAATACAGTTTGTATAAAACAGTGAAGTGTTTTTATACCAAAGACAGACGGTGTGTGTCTGAGATCTGCTGTTGAGGAGGTTTTGGATGGAACAGACAGGCAGTGGGAGGCAGCTAGTAGAGGCGTGAACACAGCCTCAGTTTGGATTAGATATGGTCTGATACCACATTGACTTCATTTCTCTGTGGCAAAACTTGAGTTTTGCTCTGTTTGTACTGGGAAAAGCTGCTTCTTGGCATCTTGGCACACACATCTGTTAAATTGTTGAGGTCTCACAGATCTGTTTTCCAGAACTTGGATATTTTTGTTCAAGTGACACAACCTGATTAACTGATTACAGTCTTCTATAACATTTGTGACTTCATTAAGACTGAGACTAATTCTCTGAACCTGGTCTCACTTTATACACTGGAAAAAAATGTTCCTCTCAAAACAAGAAAAAACATTTCAGGGAAGTTTTACCTTGAAATAAGTGAAAAAAATCTGCGATCAGAACAAGTGCAAAACGGCTTGGTAATGTTGAAATCTTAAAATTAGCTGGGAAAACTTATTTTAAGCTATATTTTACCAGGATTGTCATGCTTAGGTGTCTTAAAATAAGCCAGACATGCTAAAAAATAGCAGTTCGTCGCTCAAAAATAGATTTTTGCTTTCATGTAACCATGTTTGAGATGTATTAAACTTATTTTGAGTTTTCTTGTAAAATTCAACTCAAAACAAGATAATTTCAAGATTGTTTGACTTAACGAGATATTTAAGATGCGTTGTCTTAAAACAAGTCCCTCTGTCTTGCTGAAATGTCACTTGTTAAGTGAATTGATCTTAAATCAAGTGGGATTGTTCATATTACTTTTTCAAAATAAGGCTTGTTGGAGGTTTAAACTGCAAACGGGACCTCAGCTTTAATTCACTGCTTTGCTGTGCAGTCAGATAGATAGATAGATAGACAGATAGATAGATAGATAGATAGATAGATAGATAGATAGATAGATAGATAGATAGATAGATAGATAGATAGATAGATAGACAGACAGATAGATAGACAGACAGATAGACAGACAGATAGATAGATAGATAGATAGACAGATAGATAGATAGATAGATAGATAGACAGATAGATAGATAGATAGATAGACAGATAGACAGACAGACAGACAGACAGACAGACAGACAGACAGACAGACAGACAGATAGATAGACAGATAGATAGATAGATAGATAGATAGATAGATAGATAGATAGATAGATAGATAGATAGATAGATAGATAGATAGATAGATAGATACTTTATTAATCCTGAGGGAAACTGAAGTGCTCAGCAGCTTACATACAACATAAAATAACAAAAAGACAAGTTAGTAACATTAACAATCAAGGTTAGTATATACTCTGAAAATCTTGCTGTACAATACTATACTATAAAAAACACTTTTCATTTTAAAATCTATAAAATACTGAATGTCCTTAAAATTCAATATACAGTATTTACACATTTCAAGGCATGGTGATTTAAAGTGAATTTGACAGGTAGTAGGAAAACAGTTATATTGAACTACCTAAGGTGTATGGACATTTTACAATCACATCGGTCCTAATGTGATCATGACTGAGAGCTGGAGGATGAGTGGAGATCTGAGGAGACTGTTAGAGGATAAAACCCACTGACACAGATGCACTGAAAAAAATCCAACTTCAGGCCTCATATTTCCATCTCTCACAGCTATGCCTGGTGCAGATTTGTTTTTTCTGTGATATTATTTTACCACCACTGAGCCTCAGATAATCCTGTTGTGTTGCTGCAACACTTGTCCATGTGACTGACCGTGTAGAAACAGACTGATAAACAATAGAAAAGTTGGAGGAGATGTGGCGCCGCCTGGTGGTCAACAAGATTATCCTTCAAATGAGTCGATATTTCTATGAAGGGATTACTTTATCTATCCATCCATTATCTATACATCACTTAGTCCTCATCAGGGTCACAGGGAGCTGGAGTTTATCCCAGCTGACTGAGAGTGAAGGCAGGACACACCTGGACAGGTCGCCAGTCTATCACAGGTCCACACATAGACAAACAATCACTCACACTCACACCTAGAGACAACTTAGAATCACCGATTAACCTCTGCATTTTTTAGGACTGTGTTAGGAAGCCGGAGAAAACCCACACATGCACAGGGAGAACATGCAAACTCCATGCAGAAAGATCCAAGGCCAAGGCCGGGACATGAACCAGGGCTCTTCTAGCCGCAAGGTGACAGTGCTAACCACAGAGCCACTGTGCAGCTCCTACTTTATCTACTAATCTAAATTAAATAAATATGACTAGATTAAACACAAGGATATCACTAAATTCCCTGTATACTGCTGAATATTTAGGCTCTAGTGCTCTTTTTTTTTTTCAAAATTATGCTGGAAATGTCTTTATTATGTAAAGCAAAACACTAAATTCAGGCACTAAGTGTAACTCAGTATTATGACAGCAGTAAGACTTGCAGGAATTCTGCATTTCTTTCAAATATTTGCTCTATTGTACATCAGCTTTCTCATTTTCATCATCCCTGCTGAATAAACACACATGTAAGCTGGATTCAGTCTTCTGTCCGCTTGAGTTTGATGCAGTAACCTCTTTAAATGTGCATGTTGCAGGTATATAATTACATCAGACATAAATGAATTCATTTTTATTCATTTATATACCTCTACAATACTATGATAAGTTTGTATTTCAGCAAAATTTCAGCTCATGTTAAGATTTTCTTCACATTCTGAACATATCAAATCATTAATTTACGTAGATGGCACTTTTATAACAACTCGCATTGACCAACATGCTGAGCAGTTTGACAGCAACAAAAATGTGTGGAAAAAAGCAATACAGGATGAAGGCTTGTAAAATCAATTAGCAAAAAAATGTAAAATAAACTGAGAACACAAAATAATAATAGTAATATAAGACCATTAAGAGGAACCAGAAGTCACCGAAAACATACATGTCATGCGATGTAAATGAAAATAACATATCAATGGAGAGAGAGAACACTTCATCATGGAACAGTTCATAGCTGTTGCTCTGAAGGTGCACGATGCTTCAAGAGTAGAGTCAGAGAACCCAGCTGCCCACCCATGCATGGCTTTACAGACAATCACATTTGTGTTTGATAAGCTGAAGAATAAAAAAAACTTTTCTTTCATCAACACATGGTTGCATCTATGAGTAACAGTTTTTCCAAATAAATGTGATTCTTTCATGTTTCTAGTTGGGGGAGACAAATACATGTGTTCTAAATATTGAAGGCGACGTATCTCCGGTGGACCCCCTGAGCTCTACACTTATGCTTTTGGCAGAATCACAGTCAGAAATTTCTAATTATCAGCGTTTTTTCCTGCACCGAGGAGTTTTTGGTGCCCCCACCAATGAGTTTTAAGTGAGGATTGTTTTAGCAAGTTCCAAAGGAATTACCACCAACAAGCTAGAACTGAAAGTCTGTATTTTTAAAGAAGTTTTGTTAATTGGGGGTTCATTTACTCAAGTATAATAGACATTTTTGTTCATCCTATCTTCATGAATACCAGAAAAATGCAGATTTCTGTCAAATAAGCTCAGGCTCACTGCTTTTACATGGAACAATCATGCTTAATTCCTTGTCACCCCCAAAAGGCCCAATATGAGCCAGAAAAAACCTTGATCATGACATGCTGAACAGGTGAAACAATAGACACAAATAAAAGCTAAATCTGTCTTTCTGTCTGTCGTTCATACACACAGACATAGGACTGCAGCTGCCAGGCATACATATACGACAACCTGCAGCAGCAGAAGGTAGGGACTTAGGAAATATGCCTGGAATCTACTTTCTTCTTCTTCAAACAGTCCGTATATATGTGTGCCTGAATCCAATTTACTTTTGTTTCCAAACCACTTCTGTTATCAAAACACAGACTTCTAGTAATCACTGTACATCATATTAAATCTTATTTCTCCTGTCATTTAACCCGTGTTTAAGCACCTAAAGAGTGTCCTAAAAGTGTCCAAATGAAGCCGTTTCTCTCCATTCCCAAAAACCAAAACTAGTTTATGCATCTGTGTATAAGATGAGGGCTAGAAAGTACTCGCTGTTTTATTCCAAACATCATCACAAAGAGAGAATATATGATATGACATTTTTGACATTTCTTCTGAGCAAAATGCCGCTGCAAGATCAGATCACACCGGGAGCAGTCATTCCTAATAGTCACATTTAATTATCCTGTCAAGTGGAGTAAAGGCCCACATATCTAACCTAACCCATGCAGACATATATATATATATATATATATCTCCTTTTAAATATATATACATATATACATATATATATATATATATATATCTCCTTTTAAATATAGGTCAGATTTGGCCCAGCATGCACGTGATCTCAATAAAAAAACAGCAAAGAAACATCCTCTTTAACAATAGAGACTAATGTAAATGTATGAGGCAGGACAAGGACGTGGGTGCATGTATGTGCATGCACTGACTTCATCCATGAATTTCTCCTGAAAACTCTACAGGAGTTTAAAAACTTTCAGTGAGCTGCTGCTGTCTTTTGATTTCTCCACATTATAGAATTAAAAAAAAAATAAAAAGGTAAAACCTAAAAGAGAGGTCAAGAAGCAAGTTCAGTTTTTTTATTGTGCATATATGAAGAGTGTGGTGTGTGTATATGTTTGAAGAGAGAGTTGGGTGGGCAAAGACAGACAGGCACTGGAATTTGGAATCTGCAGCAGCATAGTTTTATTAGTTGGGCAGCACCGTTGTCCTGTCCTAGCATGCTGCATGTGTGAGTGTGTCAGTGTGGGTGTGAGATGGTGTGTGTGTGTGTGTGTGCGCGTGCTGCTTTGGAGTGCTGCAGATGTAAGGTGGCACAAGCCTCCACCCTTCATGTTGGATGTTTTCTATTAAGTCTTATAGAGACAAGCATTAGCAGGCAGGTTTGTATCCAAAGCACTGAAACAAAACGCAGATGTGCTCTGGCGCATGTGCGTCGCAGCCAGTATTGGAACTTTACGCGTGTGCGCGACGGATAAAGGCATCACACAGTCCCTTAAATCACTCAGACAGTAATGATGCTAATAATGACACGCGCAGTCATTATGTTTCAGCCTAACCCCAGCAGTCTGAGGAGGCGGGAGGGGAGGGAGGGCTCGCCCCGGACAGGGGAGGAGAGGGGAGGAGAGGGGAGAGAAAGTGAGGAAAGTTCTGTGCGAGTGCAGCAGAAAACACCTTCCCAGATTAAGTTTTTTTTTTCCCTCCCCCGCAGGTTTGTCGTCTTCATCCGTCCATGCAGCGGTGAAACAGCAGAGAGCAGGACGCACAGAATCACCATCACTCCAATCTGCCTTCATGCCTGCGCGCTCTTAATTGCCAGCTATCGGAGTGCGCGCAAAGACGCACGGAGGTGACGCGCTTGTAGACTGATAAATCTCTGTGGTGCGGAGCAGAAGGTCCTTTTCATTGCACGTGGAGCGCACAGGACCCACGAAGGAATTACCGGCTGCCTTATCAATACCAGTATCAATATCAATAGCCGCCGATGAGATATGATGGCTCGATGGAGTCCAGTGCGGGAGACGTGGCTGCTGCTGCTGGTGGCCACATTGGTTTACGCGTCAAGAGCAGGTAGGCTGGAATATCCAGGAATGTTTCTGTGTTTTTATGTAAACCCTCTAAATTCTCTTTCCTTTTGTAAACTGATAGAACGTTTAATTGGTCCCTCCTCCTCTTCCTGCTCTAACTGTCACATCATTTGTCACCACCTTCCTCCAGGCCCTCCTAAACCAAGAATGCCACCTTTAACCCATCCGCACCTTTATCTTACTCGTTTCCACTAAATGCACTCACTGTCAGGCACTTGTGCATGTAGCCAGAGTTGGGTTTGTTCATTGGTCACTTCCTAAGACTCCCCACTCTCTCTTCCCCCTACATACAAAACTTCTCACTATTATCTCCTGAGGTTCCAAAAAGCTGTTTTGGGCTCCATTTGACAGATGATGTTGTCTTGTCAGGTCCTGCTGGCCTAAAGCTTACTGAACTGAACTACCCCATTCTCCAGGCTCCTGGAGCCCACTGCACATTTGCTAGACAGTCGAAAGACATCGGCCTATATGTCTAGACTTGTTCCTCCATACCTGCTGCATCAGTGTGCTCTCTCATACAGCAGCTTACAGGATATTTAACCTCGGCAGCTGGGTAATGGAGAACAGACTGAGGAAAATTAAAGTGAGCTGGGACTCTTGGTTACATTCAGCAGCCCCTGGAGCTGCACTTGAGCCATGTGAGGAGGACTTTAATATCCAGGGCCTGGAGAGCCAGGTGTCACTGATTCTTATCGGCAGAAATTCATGTGGTCCTCAGTGCTAATTTCAGAAAATGCTAAAAGCGGCACAGTACTCCTCATGTGGTCACTATAGTAGTTCAGCTTCCCTGAGGGACATGGTGACCAACAAAGAGCTTTAAGTTTTATTCTGCTTGGTCCAGATGGACTGAACCCTAAACATAAAGACAGACCAGATGAGTCAGGTTATATTTTAATACTGAATATTAAATTAGAAGTTGTTCGGAAACTATCATTTATGTTACGTGATGTGTAATAAAGATAGTCACTAGTTGTCATGAGATTGATAAATTTTGCTTGTTTTTTCTCTGTAAGACAACTTGTCCATATTGGCTTAAAAGAACAGGAACAAAAATGGGCCATATGTTTATTTTCTTTCTGTATGAAAATAACAAAACCACTCTTACGTCTGCTTGATAAGTAATCGCTGGAACAATCAGCTGATTAGCTTAGCTTAGCTTAGCATACATAGCGGAAACAGCTAGCCCTGTTCAATCCAAAGGTACCAAAATCTGCCTACCAGCACCTGCAAAGCTCAGTAATTATCACACATTTAGTATATCGTTTAGTTTATTTATCAAAATATTGTGGTTTGTCCTTTAAAAGTTGAGATTTAAAATTCACTCATGAATCTGGGAACTGCTCCAGACAAAACAAGCTTTACTCAAGGAGGGATATTGATGAATATCATATGAAATGAGGGGAAGCCTCAGACCAGCTACTAAACAGACCCTGAGTTGAGCTTGTACAGTCCGATAATTACACACATAATGTCTTATTGGGCTTTTAAGGTCCACATCATCAGCAGTTCTCATCTGAAGCGCTCAGAAAATCCAAGGAAAAAGTCCCTCCCCCCCAAAAAAAACCTCCAGCTGAGCATTGCATCTTTTGTTGTCCTCATTTAATGGCTGTTTTATTTACAAGGCAAAAAATCCACTGGCTTGTTTCAAGACTACATCAGCAGTCCAGCGATCAGGTGACTTGGCAAACCGTCCACCATGTTGTCTCCACCTGCTTTCACTGAGAAGATGCTGAGAAAGCATGAAACCGTTTATGTTGTGTCTCAGCAACCTTTCAGCAAGAAATAGCTGTCTGCCTTTATCCTGGACATTAAGAAAAACCTGAACATTATGATTTAAAAGTTTTAAAGTGTTTCTAAAGCCGTCTGTGTGTTACGGTACTATTATCCAAACACACACACATACTCAAACCTCATTCTGTCTGTGAAGTTCATTACTGAAGTGATGAATGCGACCTCTGGACCTTTGAGGTCATCTGAGGTCAAACTAGTCCAGAGAGTGAGTCCTGCGGCATCTCTCAAGGTGTCCTTGTAGACAAGAATTTATTAGAAAATACCCCCGCTGGTAAGGAGAAACACAGATTCACAAATATTGAAAACAACACACACATACACACACAGCATTCTTTCATTTTCCTCTTAGTGAAGTTAGCGGACAAACTCTTGCCTAACACCTGTTATTAAAGTGTCTTCAGCTACGCGTCCCTGTTAATATTGTGCTCACTGTAAAATGTGGTCACACACCTGGCTGTCAGCAGGTTGGGTTAGGTCTGAATTATGATTGTAGACATCTGAGCAATGTGGTCAAGTTACGGTCAAGCTTGTCGTGCTCTGGCCTAAGGTGTTTCAGACACTTACCTGCCTCGCTGTCTTTGTCTAACAGGTAGCTTTCAGCCTCAGCCCAGCTATTTATTGCTCCCAAAATATTTAAAGTGTTCAGGATTCAAAAAGCTAATTTGTTTAGTTAATGTTTAGTTTAGTGCCAGTGTGTGGGTCAGTCTGACCCTTTAGGTGCAGACTGAAATATTTCAATGAAGAGTGGATGGATTGCTGAACATTTTTTGTCCATTTCATGATAAATTGTACTCTGCAGTGATCCCTTAACTTTTCATCCAGCACCTAGTCAGAATTTAAATTTGTCAAATATTTGTTTGAGGAATGCTCATGAAACTAACAGCGTTCTCATCTGTGGCAGCTGTATTTTGCATTTAGTGCTTACTAGAAAATGGTAGCATGCTAACCAACCCATTCTCATTCCTGTGGTGTCAGATACCACCGTCTCAGAGATATACGCAAGTTTCCTTTAGCATTGGTGCCACCTGCATTAATATTCAACACCGGTAGATGTATGGGAGATTTTTCAGGTTAAACTAACTTCAGGAAGAGGTTTGGGGGTCAAGGCAACAACTGAGGTTGGTGACCTTTTTTGTTTTTTTCACTTGTCTTGCTTTATCTATTCTACTTTCATTTTCACTCACTGGAATAATAGACTGAATAGACTGTTTGTTAGAATAGAATAGAAGATTTTTATTGTCAATTTCTCTATATATCCAGGACATACAGAGGAACTGAAAAGACATTTCTCTCACATCTTTGTATGAGCGCCATATATTTAAAGAAGGATCAAAATACAATGTAAATACAATAAAGTAAAATACATAAAATACACTACCAGTCCAAATTTTGGACGCACCTTCTCATTTAATGTTTTTTCTTTAGTTGACTGCCCTATTTGACAACTGTTAGAATCCATATTATGGCAAGAACCAATCAGCTAAGTAAAGACAAAAGACAGTCCATCATTACTTTAAGAACTGAAGGTCAGTCAGTCCAGAAAATTGAACAAAACTTTGAATGTATCCCCAAGATCAGTCACAAAAACCATCAAGCGCTATGATGAAACTGGCTCACATGAGGACCTCCCCAGGAAAAGAAGACCAAGAGTCTCCTCTGCTACTGAGGAGAAGTTCATCTGAGTCTCCAGCCTCAGAAATCACAAGTTAACAGCAGCTCAGATTAGAGCCTAGATAAATGCCACACAGAGTTCTAGTAGCAGACACATCTCTACAGCAACTGTTCAGAGGAGACCAATCAGGCCTTTATGGTCAAACAGCTGCTAAGAATCCACTACTAAGGAAAAGCAACAAGCAGAAGAGATTAGTTTGGGCAAAGAAACACAAGGAATAGACATTAGACCAGTGGAAATCTGTGCTTTGGTCTGATGAGTCCAAATTTGAGATCACTGGTTCCACCCACCGTGTCTTTGTATCCTGCAGCGACATGCCATCCCATCCAGTTTGTGTTTAGTGGGACCATCATTTATTTTTCAACAGGACAAAGACCCCAAACACACCTCCAGGCTGTGTGAGGGATATTTGACCAAGAAGGAGAGTGATGGAGTGCTGCTTAGGTCAGATGACCTGGCCTCCACAGTCACCTGACCTAAACCCAATCCAGATGGTTTGGGATGAGATGGACCACAGAGTGAAGGTAAAAGGACCAACAAGTGCTCAGCATCTTTGGGAACTCCTTCAAGACTGTTGGAAAACCATTTCAGGAAACTACCTCATGAAGCTCATGGAGAGAAGGCCAAGAGTGTTCAAAGCAGTAATCAAAGCAAAGGGTGGCTAATGCAAATATTGAGATTTGAGATGTACAGTAGCGCAAACTCAAAATACATCTTGTTAGAACACTGAGCAGATGCTACAAGACAACATTCTCATGACCTAAAAGGGAATGACTGTAGCAACACTGACAGAGAACATTTGTTATGGACTCATAATGTTTATTTGTGAGGCTTACAGGTTTTTTAGGTGTATTGAACTACTAGTACATGTTGAAAAATGACACCAACGGTGTGTTTTAATGTGACGCCAAGGGGTCCTGATAAAGCAACACTATATGGCAAATTGGGAGTGAAACTGACACTGCTGATTCACTAAACTAAGATAACGTTAAAAAATAAGCATAAAAAATAGGCATTTCTACCTGTAATGGGAAAACCTTCACTGATAGTGAAGGGGCTACCATGCGACTCATTGACCACTGGGAGTGTCTGGAGCATCTGAAATGGGGGTTCTAGATTTGGAGGATTTTGTGCAGTGGTTGATGAGAGCAATCCTTTAAAGTGTCACTTCAAGCAGATTTGTTTTAAATGAGGTTTTTAGATCAGTTGGAGCAGAATGAAACACATGAAAGCATTCCTCACAACAGAGATTCACAAGAAAAATAAAAGAAGTACTCGCCAATTAAGCTTTTTTTTTTTTTACCAGCAACACAGCCTTTATACATTTCACTTCATTCATATGAGAAGTAAGTGATGATTTGCTCAATTTCTTTAAAATGAAGATAATGTTAAAGCTTTTCTGTAATAGACGTGACACTCTTTAAAGAGTACACAGAAGTCTAAAGTGGATTTAAGGAAGGATTGAAGTCTACATTCATACATTCTTCATAATTTGTACCTTTTTTATTAGCAAATCACATCACACACAAATTGTCTTTTCAAAACATCTTTAAACATGCATATAGTGGGTCTTTAAAAGTCCCTCTCTCTCATATCTGTGTATCCAAATTATGTATCTAGAAGGTTTTTTTTCTTTTTCCTTTCTGCTTTAAATTACTTTGAAACGCTTTCTCCAGACTGCACAGATCTATGAAATATTTGCCTCCCTCTTCGTCTACATCTCAGCCCCTCACTGCAGATCGAGCACACCAGCTCACCTGGTGCTCAGACTGTAAAAATACTCTATGCAGTTGCAAAGTTAGCAATTCAGCCGCTTGTGCTCGAGCTGTAAATTGGGTCAGAAGAAGAAGAAGAATAATATAGAGAGCCTGTAAGTTGACAGAAGTGGTTCGTCAGGTTTGTCATGTCTAAAATCCTGGCTGTCTAAATTGTTGTTTTTGACAGTCATTGGTACTGTAGTTTCAAGGTGTGTCTTACAGCATTAAAAATCAAATACCTGAGGGTCACGAGAAGGTGTCTTTAATATAGACAGTACTTTGGTTTCTGATTGAATAGCTGCCAAATAAGGGACATTTCAACCTGCCTCAGCTGTACTTAAGTTGTAATTAACATGTAAACATGAATGTATTATTTAATTTAATTTATTATGATTTTATTTAATTTATTTTTAAAAATGTAAACAGAAGTTGCACTGAATTCCAAAATTAAGATGATTTTTTTTACATCATTTTGCACATCTCAGGTTTTTCTTCTCTTGTTTCACCTCTGGTTAAATAGCACTCAACTGGGTGATCCTATTACTGACCTGCCAGAAATTGTTTCTAAATTTGAGCTATATTTGGATGGAAACCCAGCTACACATGAACATTACACAGTACCTGCTGCACATCTGCGAGCCATTAGATGTCAGAATTAGTGCTGTTTGTCGAAGTGTTCCTTCTCCGTGCCATGCTGTAATTGAAATCAGATTACTGCAAATTCACTTGTAATGTATCTGTACAGAGTAGTTTTCTTGCCCAATCAGACAGTCAGCAAAAACAGATCCGCCAGAATTGAATGATTAAGCTCTATAAAAAGTCTGAAAAACTGTTAAATCATTGTTGATCAGTTTGTGAAACAGTTCAAAGTGACTTATAGTTGGGTGTTTCTTTAACTTCTAAAGCAGTAGCAGCCACTGACCAGAAGTAGTAATAATTTAATTTATGGAGCAAAGAATTCTTCTTTAATAACAAGTGGTTGCGTAAAAGGTTCTTTGGACTTTTCTACAAGAACCGTCTGGTTTGTTTAGGAATAAGTCTTTGGTACTGCTTAGGCTCAGTGTTTCCGTTGATCATTAAGCATTCTGTTCTGCACCGTCATTGTTTTATTGTATAGAAACATGTGACCAGGAAATAGTGCACATAGATGATTAACATTATAGCCAACTGCGAAATGCACCTAAGTAATTCAATAACAATTAATAAGAGCATTTGCTTAATACTTAGCTTACAGTCACACAAAGTGATGTTGTTGATGTTAAAATATCGATTATAACACGTCCTGCACATCCAAATTAAAAAACACCCTGCATATATCGCTGATGGTCGTCTTGAGTGTGATTTTTTTTTCATCCACTCTGCCTATAAATCATTCTTCTGCTCAGTCTTTGTTCTCCGAAAAATCAAAGCCGCCATATGATGCAACATCCAACAATAATAGAACGCAGAGTCACATAAAGCAACGTGTAACTGTCCGAGAAGAGCTGGAAGCCTTCGACTGACAAATATTGATGCAGCCTTTGATGGGTGTTTGAGCGGAAGATTAGTCTCTGTTGGAATGAATGTGCAGCCTGTGAGGGAAACCTTTTGGACAAAGACGGGAGAAGACGACGACTGAAATGTTGAGACGAGAGATGAGCTGTGATTTCAAGACAGATTCCTAGAAGGAGTTAAGGAGCACATATCTGTCTGTCTGCGAGCACTGATATTAAGAATTCATCTATTCATATAAGCGTGTGTGTGTGTGTGTGTGTGTGTGTGTGTGTGTGTGTGTGTGAGACAGCAGGAGAGACAATCCAGTGTGTTTCTTTGATCAGAGCCAGCTGAACTGTGAGGAAGGAAAACATGTGCCGCCTCTCTCCCATTCTTCTTCCCTGTTTCTCTCCTTCTGTCTGGTTTTAATCTCTCTCTTTTTATCATTGGTTTGGTTTTGTCTCTGTGGACAGAAATGTCAAGTGCTTCAGGGACGTTTGAGAGAAGTCAGCAGGGAGAAAGAGAGAGACAGAGTTAGCACAAGAAAGAGGAAAAGTTAAATGACTGTAATGACAGGCTCCTGGGGCAAATCCTCTGTGGGGGATTTGAACCCCGGTGTGTTTTTGTGTGTTTTTGGTACAGCGTTGGAGGCTTGGCTAAACCTTCGTTCTTGTTTCTGCAAAAGGCGTGTTATTGCATTCTTTGCCATTACTGAGATAATGACAGGCTAATCGCAAACACACACATACAGCCACACATGTACACAAAAAGAAGAAAAAAAAACCTTGTCTTCACTCGTACACACACAAACACAGACACACATCTGGTTTCCAGAAATTCTGCAGTCTTTCCAATATGGTGCCAGTTACGCTGTCAGTGTGTTGTTTGTCTGTCTGCTCCACTGTGCCCTACTTGCAGAAAAGTGAACTTTAAACAGAGAGGGATCCCTGAGAAAAGACAGCGGCTCCACTTGCACTCCACTGTCTCGTCAAACAGCATTTTCAAACAGAACCGCTCAGTTCAAGTCTTGCATTGTCCATCCAACCTTCCATTCATTCATTCACAGTTCAAGCTGTAGTTGGTCGGTGCAGTTTCTTTGTTCAAGTCTTCATAGAATTCAATGTTTCAGCTCTGAGTTATAGCTTACATAAGAGTGTGATATATAGTCTTCACATGTGGAAACAGCCCACTGGTATTGGATGTGGATTATCAGATGAGGTAACTGAACTGATATCAGTAGATGAAAAGTGGGATTGGTGCCCCTCTGACTGCAGTCCAGCCAAAAAGTACTAGAAAGAGGCACATTTTTCATTTTCTCCTCTACTAGTGGTGAGTTTTAGGTGGTGCATTTCATACAGTGGTAGGATAAATTAGAGAAATTAGCATAAACTTAAGTAAATCCTTGTATCTAGTATTTGTAATATATATTGCATTCAGTGGCTATAACCCAGCAGACACTAGGATTCCTGTTGATGCCCTTTCAGACCTGATCTGCAGCCATCTTTGTTGGTCGTTCTGCGAGATTTTTGACTTCTGTCTGGTCTCGTGCAGGTGAAGCACATGATTAGTCAGATTTAGGTCAGTTGAGTGACTTGGACAATCAAGAACATTCCATCTTTTGGATCTTTCTGTTCAACTACAGTCGTTGTGCTTTATGTAGAAGCTTACGTTTGACATACTCTGCATGTGCATGCATGTTGATCATGGTGCCCCTCACACCAGAGTTTAGAGCCTCGGGATAACAGCAGCAACTGATGGAGACCCGCACACACTGTTATGTATATACAGCACACTAAATGTTCAGTGTGTGTGTGTGTGTGTGTCTGTCTCAGAGAGGGAGTGTGTGTGTGTGCGTACATGCACATGTGGATGTAGTTTTGAACATTCATCAACATCACAGGGCAATATTAGCTGATGCTTTTAAGTGCACACTGAGTAAAAGGAAAGTTTCCATGTCTCGTCTTGTCCTCTGCATTCAGATGTCAGTGCTGCCGATCATTTCTTGGTATGTATGGCTGAAACCCTTCTTCCTCTGCACACTGTTGTTGAGCATCAGAAGCAGTGTCACCCTCATGCTCTAGTGTTTGGGCACCTGAATCTACCTTCTGGTATCTTTTTAGCTGTAAGAAAAGCATGTGAACAGCTAGTCATCCTATTATTGTACCAGAAAAAAATGACTTTATACCTCCTGTACATTTTGTGTTGTAATCATGTGGCAGCACAGGGTCACTGAGAAAAAAGAACATAAAGACATGCATGCATATAGTTTAAAAGGCAAAATATTTTTATGTGCACACAAGAACAATCTAGACTACATATCTTGTGATGGCATGACACCAACCCTGACACCTGGAAACCTGGATGTTCTGGCCCAAGAGTCCTCAGTAGTCATTGCTGGATTAAATGAGTACTCAGTACCCATTAATGGCAACTATTAACCCCCTTAAACCTCTCATAAAGACAAGATACAGTGCACTGCTGCTGCTCCAAAGTGGGCCTCTTTTATCTTTTAGCATTTGGAAGGGGCCCCTCACAGGGGGCTGTGCAAAGAGCACCAGCTTTTTGAGAACGTGAGAGTGTTAGGAAGCACTAATGAGCATTACTGAGTTGACATTAATTCAAATGCTCTTTTGTTTAGTAACTGAATGTGATGTTTGATCAAGCCCAACTGATTGAAAGCAGTTTGTGGATTGACTGAATGTATAAAGTGGTGCAGAGACAGTGCAGCTGAGGAGAACCATGCAAGTGTCTCTTCACTAATTATGGCCTTATGTCGACATCTGTCACTGAAAATGATCAAGCTTTTAATTGTGCATACAATTAAGCATTCATACAATTTAAACAGGTGAATCTTATGAACATTCACTTACTGTACAATTGTGGTTAATGTGCAAATTAGACTGGTACATTATTTTTTTCTACCAGGCTGTAAACATGTATATTTCTGACAGAAAATCGCAAATTTTATCCTGGAGGTCGATGAAGACAGACCTGCTTTTAAAATCTGCTTCAAGTGGACATTCCAGGAACTACATTTTTTGGTAATTCTGCACCGACTTCATTTTCAGCCCCTGAGGCTATCGCCTTGACAAAATCTGTCCACAGTAAGACACATATGTAAACACCTGCCAAAGCACCCTAATCTACCAACAGAAGGTGTCTTCATGACCACATGTTGCCATGATGACACGTATACAGAGACTCCATAGACACGGTGAAAACAATACCAGCCACACTGCTGCAGCTGTTAATCACAACCTGTCGTCTTACTCTTCGGTTTTTAACAAACAGAACAGCTTCAGTGAGCTTTAGAGGTGCTGCTAGGTGCACTTTGCTACCTTTGAAGAAAGCATGAGACTGGTACAGATGTTTTTGTCTAATTCTCAGCAATTTTTTAGAGTGTTGAAGTATTTCTTAAGTTCAGTATTTCCTAAATTTTGAACTATGCCATTAAAGACTGCACAGTTGCTTATACGTTGTCACCTGAGTATCCGTTATAGAATTTATCAGTTATGAGTGAGTGTTATCATCGAATTGTTATGGCGATAAAATTCTGTACTCCATACTGTACTTAAAAAATATAAAGATATAGTTCTAAACTTTTATTTGGGTTGTGTTGCTTTAGAATTTCCCTAAACAAGAGACACTACTTTTTGCTTTATTTCAGGTTAGCTGAAAGGAATTTACTTTGGTGAATTCACCTTAAACAAAAAGAAAACAGCAACTCCAGGACACATAACCACACAAACACAATGCAAACTGTGCACAGTCTATAGGACCAGATTTACAATCATCGTATACTGTTTTTCACCAAGAGTTGAATCAAATCTGGATGTTTTTGAGGCTGCAGTGAGTCGTGTCATATTGCACTGCATTATATCCTAAGGTTTGTATAATGTTTTTGCTATGTTGCGTAATTAGATTTGGAAAAATATAAACTTTTTAATGTAATGAGGGCCATTGTGCTGTCTTTACAAGGTTCTAACTGTACTACAGAATTGATTCAAAGTTAGTGGTGGTAAAAAATGAACCTTTTAGTGCACATGTGGTAAACACACTGCAGGACTCTACATTACATCACGTTGAACAAGTGTGCTTGTTTTTCTGGTCTCTCCCTGAACTGAACATCTCTGAGGCTGCAGTAAGCAGTCAGAGCACAAAACACAAAACAAATAATGTAAATGGTAACTTTTTATAGCTGTTTCTCAGCCCATAAAGGGATGAAAGAATCACCGGCAAGTTTTAATAGAATGAGTTATATCTGCAAGTAACATGATGCCAAGCACATTAAAGACAAGATTACAAGCTAACAGAATGCCAGCAGGCAGACAGGCAGACCTGCATACAGATGGACAAACAGACGGAGAAACTGGAAAAAAACATGCAACAAATACATCTGGCATTCATACACTGACATTATGCCAGCCTCATGTGCATACCCGTGCACGTGTGTGAGTGAGTGTGTGTTTGTGTGTGAGTGTGTGTAAAGGTGCAAGGCAGATGGAGGCTTACGTAAGTCTCAGAAATACGTGTGAAAAGGAGCCACACCAGTAGAGGCATGCCCTCCTCTCCCCTACCATTTATTATTTCTCCTATTTTCCCTCTTTATCCCCTTCTCTACCTACTACCAATAAGTTGCACCTTTCTATGGCGTCTCTCCCCCAACTCTCGTCTTTTATATCCCATCTTTTTCTGCTTAGGCCTTCCTCCCAGAGCTCTGTGACCATTATGTCCACAGTGTTCAAAAGAATATGTGCATATATAATGAATTCCTGCTGAAACTACAACTCTTCCTTAAAATTCACATTGCCTCTTGTATGTTTTGTGCTTGTTTTGTGTGTATGCGTGTTGTGTGACATTGAGCCAGATCATTACCAGAACACGTGCTCTTTATTGCCCTCTTGGTATTAGATTAGTCTCCTGTGATACAGACTTTTGAATGTGTGTGTCAAGATGGGTGTTATTGTGTGATTACACCAAGCTTCTGTAACAGTTACGTTTCTTACAGAGAGATTCAGAATGACAGACTGAAAGACAGAGAGCACAGAATCTGACTGATGAAGTATTTCATTAGTTTTTTTTTCTTTACAATATAGCTTAATTATAGGGGTAACACTGCTCACATATCTCAGAGTAACGTCACACACAAACTGCTGTGTACATTTATAGAATGTTGTCAGCTTGTCTGTGTATTTATACCTTTGCTAGAGAAAATCTTTTTTCTTTTCATGTTCATTTAGTGAGTCGCTTTCTCTGTGGGTTGGTAGGAAATGTCTACTAGGTTAATCAGAGGTTGTTTGGTGAAAATGGCTGCCTGCTCAGCAGAAGATTTGGAGACAGAGAAGTAACAGGATGCATACTTTACCGGTACTTTTGAATTAACTATTTATTTTTTAGATTTCAGCGAACACTACAAGATTAGTCTGTGGTTAGTGGGCATGGCCATCATAGCTGTTAATGCAGTGGTCAAATCCAATTTTAATCAACTCTAAATTGAAGAAAGGTGTTTTTTGTCATGTCTTAACTGCTGCAGCTTTTATTCAATGTATCTCATTAATTATTTACATGCTGTAAGAAGAAGAAGATGCTATGACTAGAGTCTCATATTGGTTAATATTTGTGACATATATACATATAATATGTAAGGGTTGTTTCAAAAATTAAAAATGTTGGGCATCTCCTTTATTAACTTCCGTATATTGCAATGTATTCCATAAACTAATTGTCAACTTACCATGAACACACCACTTGACTCTGCACCACCATCTGTTCACCTGTGATACGTACTCTGCTACATGTGCTGCAGTCAGTGCTGAGAGGATTTCTATATTTCACATATACGTTACCCCGAAGCATTTTTATCCGCCTTTCATTCTACAAAAAAAAGCTTTCAAATTGGTGCATATTGAACAACACATTACTATCTGTGGTCAGGCTCCAGCTGTGACAGAGGATAACTACTCCAGCAGTACCTTCGACGTCATAAAATGAAGGTGGATGTTGTTGCAAAACATAAATATTCTCATTTTTCGCTGCTGCAGCTGAAGTTTGTGTCAGACTTCTGTCTGTTGGTGTGGAGAGCAGAGCAAACCACTATGCTTGCCATATTGGTTGAAACACGTGCAGAAACAGATAATCAGTTTTCTTTCTGTAGCTTCAACCGTGCATGAAGTGCTCCGTGCACACAAAGACACCCTCGCAATATGAAATAAACTCTCAAGTCAAACACCTTGATGAATAGCTTAAAAATCAGCTCATCGTCCAACACACACACCCTCTCAGTCACAGAGCTCTGTTTTTCTCTTTGCAGCCAAACCCATTGATGTCCTGAAGGTCCTGGAGCTGTCGGAGAACATGGAGGGTGTGTCGCTGGAGGCAGGACTGTGCACCAGCAGGAAGGGACGGGAGGAGACAGACCTCTCCTTTAAAATCAACAAGAAGATTCAACTGAGCGTGCCCACCAGGCAGCTCTTCCCAGGTTGGTTTTAATGGAATTCTGTGAGCTGGTTTGGCACAACAATAACTGCGTGTCGATGAGAGTGCATTTTAATGAGTGTATTTGCTGTAATGTGTATGTGTGGTCTCCCTCCAGATTTGCCATTTCCTGTGGATTTCTCAGTGATGACAACAGTGAGGGCTGTAAAAGGCTCACAGGTGTTTCTTCTCTCCCTGTATGACTCACAGGTACGTATCATTCATGCTGCATAACATTGTTAAAAACTAAATCTCCCCTTAGCTTGCATCAAGCCAAAAGTTTTTCTGCTTTTTGTCCCTCACCATGTTCTGTCTTTGGATTGTGTTCACCATGTGTTTTATAGTAAAATTCGGATCTGATGATTTTGCGACAGACTTTGATCAAAACTCTGAACCCCTACCAACCATGAGCTCTGCAGGATGCCTCTTACGTTGTGGTCTGGGTGTCTGTTCCTCTCTCAGGGCACACAGCAGCTGGGTGTAGAGATCGGCCGCTCTCCTGTATTCCTGTATGAGGACCACGAGGGTCATCCGTCCCCAGAGCTTTACCCCACCTTCAGAAAGATCAACCTGGCTGATGGCAAGTGGGTAACTGCACATGCACATGCACACTCTTTTGTATTTCTTTGTTTATTCATTTATTTAACAGGGACAGTGCACATTAATAAGCTAAAAATATTCCAAAAGTAACTCAGAGGGTATTTTTCATGTGTAGTCCCAAAACAAAAGAATATAAAACTAGAAAAGCACTCAGAGAATGCAGTACTCTGGCAAGGCTACTCAGTCGTTTTATCATATTTGATGACTGAAATCTTGCAAAATCTGTGTGACCAGACTATGAGCGGCATCACTGCCAAAATAAAATGAGTTGGTCCTTGTGTCATTTCTGAAAATCCCTGACAATTTTATCCAAATCCATTAATCCATTTTTGAATAATGTTTCTAACAGACAGACTGACAGACAAACCAACGCCGATCATCACATAACTCCGCTCATTCCAGAGTCACAGAGACCATTCATAAGCCTGCAGCAAAATAAGAAAACCAAGAGAATGTTATTGTTATTAAAAGCATCCTGCAGAACGCGGTAACACTTGTTAGCTACATATAAAAAAACATGCAGCACATGCTACAAATGTTCCTTTTTGTGGTTGCAGCAGAATTACAGGATAACACACCTTCTCAGCAAGGTAGAGCCATAAAAAAGGGATTTTCTTCTTCTCTGCTTGCTTCCAGGTGGCACAGAGTAGCCTACAGCGTGGAGGGGCAGTCAGTGACCCTCTACCTGGACTGTGTGAAGGTGGACACCCTGGACCTGCTCAGAGGTCACGACCCCCAGGTCAGCATCCAGGGTGTGACTGTGTTCGGAACACGCCTGCTGGACGAGGATGTGTTTGAGGTAGGAATGTCTGTGTGCTTATATATGCATGTATGTTTATGATCCTGAATTAAGTGTCACAACCTTAAGCTGGGAAAATGTATCATATTGTTGCACATATTTAATGAAAACATGAACAACAAATCATTCACTTTGTGCAGTATAAACCCATTGGTTTCAGTAAAATCTGCAAAAAACATGCAAAAAGCCTACAAAGGATTAGAACACACAATAAATCCCTTGTCTGTGGTGAGGAAGTGTTGCTGCTTGTTGCTGCTTGTTAGATTTTTCCATGAAAAGGTGAGAAATGAATAAACATAAAGCTCTTCCCTCTGCACCACCCTCTAGTGGCCGGGATAATGAAGTGCAGTTTACATTGAACCCCATAAAGCCTGAGCTCTGCAGCAGCCTGTTATTGTCAATATTTATTGTTTGACCTCATCGGTAATTAGGAATCAGCACAGTAAGCACTGAAACAAAAATCTGTAGCTGCATAAAATATTCATTGACTGAGTTTTGTTTGTGCTGCGGTCTGAGGTCATTGTGACATACCTCAAACGTGAACTGTGACCTTTGTTTTCAGCTCAATGTCAGGTGGTCCGTCTGTTTAACTGAACAACTACCAGCCAAGTTTGGCTTGAGTCCTTTGCATGTGTAAAATAGAGGAAACAGAGAAAGAGTTTGTGTCTGACTGTGGACTTAATGTGCTGGCACCGCTTGAGACCGAAGCTCTGGAGACGATTAGAGCAACGATAAAAACAGCCTCTTTAGTCACTTTGATCTGACTAAATGAACACATACAGTTAAAGACAAAGACATGAGAGACACATGGATTTGCCGTGTCATTCATTGAATTAATAATACACTGGACAGTAATGACATCCTCCCTTCATGTGCATTCCTGGTGACTGATGTATGCCTCACAGACTTTTGTTTTCTTTGTGTTTTTGTGACACAGGGAGACATCCAGCAGCTGCTGCTTATCGACGACCCCAGAGCCGCAGAGACGTACTGTCAAGACTACATCCCAGACTGCGATGCACCTTTACCTTACGACAGCGTATTAACAGAGGCTGAAGAGGTGAGCCCCCTTTGAGCAGCCAATCAGAGCTGAGCGATGAAACACAGATAGGAGTCTTTCAGTCCACCTGGCCTGTTGCACACCCACTGTGAGGTGCTGAATGCTGTAAATCCAGACTGTCGCTTAAAAATTAAAGGAGCCCCCAAGGTTACAAGCAAGAGGGAAACTTTTACAGGTATTTATGAGCAGTTAAGAAACCAGATATGACAAAAAGCTGGATGGTTTAATTATGCCGGCGACATATTCACATTATGAAATCCTCTCGGCATTGTAAATTCAAACATCAGTGTGGGCTGTGGAGAAACAATCCCACTGTAGAGGCTTAGGTAATTGTTCAACACTGTTTAGTTTCCATTCTGCTGTAAACATTTCTCCCTCAGACACGCATACGTGTCTCATCATTTGTTGCAGATTGAAAAGCATCACCGAGATGCCTACAGCTGTTTATTTTCCCTGCTGTATGTGTGATAAAGCCATTCAAACAAAGTTATAAAAGCTCTGAGTGTCCACTGAGCTCTCACCCTGTCATACTTTGTCTCTCTCTTTCTCTGACATCCTCGCTCTTGTACAAAATCGCATTACAAGGCTTTGTGGTTCAGTGTACTGTGCCAGGTTCTGTGTGCCAACGTTCCACTCTCCTGGGAAAAGTTTCAAATCCTCTTCCTCTACTGCTGTTTGATTTATCATCTGGCTTATAGCTCAAAACACTGTGGGATTCCTGTTTCCGTTTCTTTACTGTAGCACCACCAGAAATACAATTGGCAACGAGACACCTATAAAAACTAATGAACTAATGAAGTCGTCACGCTGAAATATGCTGGCTTAGAGAAGACTAGGCCAAATTTAGCTGTGCCATGGGCAGAATATGCCACATTTGTACTGAATTTTTCACGATATTCTTTGTGTAATAGAACACTCAGACAGGCTGGTAGAGAAAATGTTTTTGATAACTCAAGAGTCGTCTTTTATGTCCTGAGAGTTATAAGTCTCACATTTTTTATTCATGCTGTAGGTTCAAAGTTCTGTGTACATAAACAAGAGTTGCTGGGCTTTTTGTGATCTGTTTTGGTTCTTTTGTGGTCTTCAGGTGGAGAGAACCCCGAAGAATCGTGTCCAAGAGTTCGAGGAGTTCGACTACAGCGACCTCTACGAAGATCTTTCCGTTTCCACAGTGACTGCAGGTTCTAATGTCACTGAGTATGAGGTGAGAGTCAGCAGGAAAAACAGCAACATGAGCTTTGAGGTCCATGTGTCTTGTTCTGTCCCTCATAATTTGTCTTCATGTATGTGATGATGGACAGATTGTAGAGTATGAAGACTATGACAACTCAACAAATTACTACCACGTTAACGAGTATGAATATGAGGAAGACTACGATGATCGCTACGGACCAGTGGAGAGAGAACGAGAGACCATTCTGAACACACAGGTATCAAGAGTTTGTTCATTTTAACATGAAGTAATCCTGTTTCATCTCAGTAGTCTACATTAATAGCTTTCGTCTTTCTTCTCTCACCAGAATTTACCAGAGAAAGGAGAGAAAGGAGAGCCAGGCGTTTTGGGACTGGTGAGACAAACCTCGAAATGTGTCCATGAAAGTTGCCTTTTATCAAAAATATTCCATCCGGACATCTTTTGTCTGTTTGTCTTCTGCAGTGTGGTGACAAGATAGTTCCTGATCTAAATCAGAAAATTGATTTTTGGAATAGAGTGAATTCTGTTCAGATGAATGTCTTGTACAGATGTTTGGGATAAGACTGAGATTTTAGCATGCTTTTAAAAGAGGGACTTAGAAGAAAAGCAGAAAATGAGTTTACATTCGTCAGTTATAGATTTGAAAGAGAGGTAAGAGCGCTATGAAATACTAAAGCGATGGTATAATAATATAGTATGTACCTTGGAAAAATATAAATTTGTCATACTGCATGTGATATATAGCATCTCAGGTTGTATTATAAAGTTGTAGGGAATGTTGTAAATTATTAATCAGGATTATTTTATGGCAATATTAGAATTTGATTTCATTTTTGGATTAGTGCGAATAAGTACTTAAAGTGTTTTAATTGCTGAATAAACCACATACAGACTTTTATTCATCCCATAAAGAAATTGTCATTTGACTTCACAGAAAATTTAACTAAGCATTTTATTTAATATATGGGTAAATTGTTTGAATTGAATGTTAAATGTCCTACATTTTGGCAACGTGAAGGGTCCCTTTTCATTTTTTTTAAAATCTTAAAATGTTAACATGAAGCAATATGTAGTTATAATGGTGCTATTGAACTGTCAGATGGCCTCAAACAGTCTGCACTAGTCAGGCTGTAGGTACAGGATTGATGGCAGTATGCACATTCAGGTGTTGCATTGAATTGGTATGACTGGTATGGCTGGTTACATCATAAGTGATGAACCTCAGAGCTTTCCATGTGATTTTTTTGCAGGGAACACAGATAACAGGACCATATGGGCCTCCAGGACCTGAGGTAAGTGAATTTTACTGCATGACATGTAATCTCAAACACATTTTCTTCAGTATTCAGGAAAAAGTAAAAAAGATCTTTGCACATGGAAAATGCAAACACAGCTGCAACAACAATGAAAATGTTGAATAATTCAAATTAGATTCCATCAGTCTCAGCTGACTGACTGACTGTTTGTGTGTGTTTGCAGGGAGAGGCAGGACCTCCTGGAATCACAGGACCAGTGGGACCTCGAGGAGACCCTGGAGAGCTGGTGAGGACTCTGCTCTCTGTTTGCTGAGCGAGTCTACCACACACCGGCATCTCTCTTTAACCTTCCTTATCTCTCTCCTCACAGGGTCCTCCAGGGCGGCCAGGCCTTAATGGAGCTGATGGGATACCAGGTCCCCCGGGAAACATCATGCTCATACCGGTAACTCGAAGATACTGCTGTGTTCCCTGAGGCCCTACAAGCTGCGGTGCTGCTGCTGTAGCAGTTATTTGGTCCTGTGAACCCTTAACAAAGCCCCGGGGCGAGTGTGAATGCATAAATGTCGTTGCTGAGAAATGGGCAGGAGACTGTTGCAGAAATGTATCATTTGTTTGTCTTTGAAACCTTCCAGAAGCCATGTTTCAGCATGTTGCAAAATATATTTGGTGTAATTTATGTGCCGAATCAGTCAACTGTGGTTAGGTGAACCAACATGATTATTTATTTTGCTGAACCCTTTAAATATTAATCTTGAGATATGGTGACTGTAAAGGCCATAGTGTAGGATTTGTGCTTTTTTTATACTCATCGGCCATTCAGCGACCTCTGTGTGAAGGCATTCAGCATTGCATATTTCTCCACATCTTTATTCTGCCTTTTCCCTCAATCTGTCTTCCATGTAAGCTTCACAGTGTTATGTAAAAGCTGAGCAGCAGTGCGGTCAGACGGCCACTGGGTGGGGTGGTGAGTTCGACTTAAGAGCGTCTGTGTTTATGTGTGTGCAGTTCCAGTCAGGTGGTGATCCAAGGACAGGTGCTGTGGTTTCTGCACAGGAGGCTCAAGCTCAGGCCATCCTGCAGCAGACCAAGGTACACAAACATGAATAGTACACACACACCCACAGAGCTGATTTTGAACCGCAGTTTGTGTGTTGCTGACTCCTGCAACCCACTTCTTCCTCCTCCTCCTTCTTCTAGCTGGCTATGAAGGGACCTCCAGGGCCACTTGGCCTCAGGGGCCGACCTGGACCGCTGGTGAGTGAGCTCAGATATGTTGTTGTTTTCTATTTTATTGTGTGCCTACACACATAGGCAGACAGACAATTAATCCCAAGGCAGGCGTTTTTTTTGTGCAGCTGAATGATGCTTTTTTTTCGATTAGATGGGGCGATAGATTCAAACGTGTGTGCATACATGGAAACAATGCTATTGTTAATGCCACCTAATGCACATTGAGTGAACATAATATAATATATACATTATGCAACATATTATAAAATTAGGCACTTTGCATGTACGCTTTCAGTTTGTGTAGGGACATACACACAGCTATATGAGAGTATAGAAGTATTTTAATGCATATGTTGTACATTGTATGAGCATATATGTATCAAATTAAAAAAGCACTTCTTACTCAATGTAATCATCAATGTGTTTACTCAGCTAATGTTACAGATAAATTGCTACTCTCCTTTCTTTTTTTAATAAAAAAATACTTTTAGACGCACCTTTACATACATTAAACATGTATTTGTCTATGTGCATTAGTGGACACTATGTGTATATACACACACACGCACACACTGCAGATGTTTTTGTTTGTTTTTATTAATTATCAGAATATGTATTTTCTGTTTGTAACCTAAGTTGTTGTGACTGTTAAACATGACAGAATAAAATACTACTCTCAAATTTGTCTTTCTCAGGGCTCACCTGGTCCTTCGGGCCTGAAGGGGACCAACGGTGAGATGGGGCCGCCGGTAAGTTAGCTAGTCGTCATGGCAACACTCATCTCCTTCGGATTACGCTGAAATACATCGGAGAACCAGATAGACACTTCTAATATCACCTAACCTTTAACAGCACAGAGAAAATCACGTGTCTTTGCTTGTCTGCTCCTTTTTTCCTCCAACTCTCACCTTTTCTCCTCAGGGCCCTCCAGGACTTCCAGGTATTCCAGGTCAGAACGGACGACCTGGGAAACGGGTGAGACGGTTTTCTTTTTTTTTTTTTTTTTTTTTTTTTTTGGTCAATGAGTAGCACGTTTTGTAATGTCTGTTATTATCTACTCATTCCACAGAATGACCATGAAGTCTGTTCACAGTAACTCAAACATTTGCAGTGTGTCAGTGAGGAATCTGCTATGATGTCTCTCTTTGTGTTTCTGTGTTTATTAGGGTCGAGGGGGTGCAGATGGAGGCCGTGGCGCAATCGGAGAGACTGGAGCAAAGGTGAACCGACGTCACAGTCACACCTTTCACTCACTGACTGTTCTATCTTCTCAAAAATATCACCTTATCACTCCCTTTTTTCTATATTTCTCTTAGGGGGACAGGGGTTTTGACGGCTTGCCTGGTCTCCCTGGAAACAAAGGACATAAAGTAAGTCATCTGGCTGGATGAGTCCCTGGTGTTAAGTAGATTATTCATAATACTGACTGTCAGCTCCCATGTGTGTTATTCCCCAGGGTGACAGGGGGAAGCCAGGTCCTGTAGGTCCTTCAGGAGAGCCGGGAGAAAAGGTGAGAGGTCATGACGATTTTGGTTTTCTGGTTGTTGCTGATATCTCTATATGTAGGTGTTCATGTTTGTTTACGTCACAGGGTTCTGAGGGACCACCTGGGCCAAGAGGACAACCAGGCGACGCTGTAAGTGTTCACACCAACACAGAGACATAAACCAGAAACACTCCACTTATTTTGCGTACAAAGATCAGTTTGCTCGTTATGATTAGTACTACTAAGCCTAGGAAATTCGCTGCACAGTGTCTTTTTTGGCACTGAGGGGGGTCTATAAAGTCTGATTAACACTTGAAATTTGTAATAGAAAGCTTGTTTTAAACTGGAGTTCTTAAATTAAAGAAACACTGGTGACCATTCATGTAAAACTAATAAAAGACGCTATTAGGTTTCATTATCTAAACTGCAGGATTCAGTGCTTTGAGCGCAACACATACTAGAGCCTGAAAGTCAGGACACATCTGCCTCTGCTGCTGAGATTTTGACCACTGCTGTTTAAATTTGTGTGAAAGTTAAGATTTCATTGCTCTCACATCTTTAAACACGCTCAGTTTTCGGTTTGGTTATGGCTGTTATTTGGTCACATGATCGATGAAACGTTCTACTTCTCGCTCTTGGACCTGATCGCTTCCATCACTCTCACACTCATAGCTCAGATTTCATCCCACTCAACACAAGTTGCTCACCGGTCACTCCAATAACAGACAAAAAAGTTGCACCTGCACTGTATTTTCATTTAAGCTGTAACTTTAACCGGCGCAAATGAAACCTGACCTTGGCAGATTCGCCTGCTTCCTTCTCAGATTGCCGTAATCATGATTTCGTTCCATTTTCTTTTTTGTGGTGCGAGCTGTACCAGAGTGAAATTAGAGCAGCCGGAGATAAGGTGACGCTTTAAAAAAAAAAATCTGATCTTCACTCCTTCGCAGACTCTCATCACTCAGCTCCCTCTCAGCGCTCAGCTTTGCTCATGTGCTCTGGGTGTCACCAAATCACAGACAAATATGTACTGACATAATTTACTCATTGCTCTTTACTCCCTGTGTCCTAGCCAAATATAACTATAACCACTAAAACAAATTATAAGCTCTTGAAGTGAAGATTAGCCAAAATCTCCAGATGTCCTCACTTAAGATCTTACAAAGATGAAAGTCCACAGACAGATTGTCTATCTATCTATCTATCTATCTATCTATCTATCTATCTATCTATCTATCTATCTATCTATCTATCTATCTATCTATCTATCTATCTATCTATCTATCTATCTATCTATCTATCTATCTATCTATCTATCTATCTATCTATCTATCTCTGTCTGTCTGTCTGTCTGTCTGTCTGTCTCACTGTCTCACTGAATACGTTCTTTATGATTATTATTTTTTCCATTTAATTTGTCTGAACTTGTATGAATAAAGTCTTATTGATTGATGTGTATTTCAGGGTTCCAGAGGTCTGAACGGCCCCAGAGGTCGCCCTGGTCCTCCAGGCCAACCAGTGAGTGTGAACTTTCCCCACACATGCTAGTGATTATCCTGCTTTTCGCCTCCGTGTTAAAACAAGTCTCTTCTGCCCAGCAGCATAAACACAGCTGCAATAATTCCATATGACAATACGTGATCACAGCGTTACAGTTGTTCTCCCGTTGTTAACATGGTGTTATGTAGTTCTTATCTTATCTGAGAGAGTGACTGTTTTCTTGCCAGATATAGCATCACATTCTCAAACACCTGCATCAGCATCTTTTAATTATGTTTAACATACGTTTGAGCTTGTAGCAGCATGAGTTAGCGCTTGTCGGCGTCTGATAGCACACTTCCCTTTGTTTACATTACATTTTTATGCTTGATGTTGGTTTGCTGAGCATTGAAAGTCTCAGGCGTGGAAGTGGTGCATATAAAATCCAAGGGTGCAGCTGGTGATTTTTAGTTGCATTTAGTTGTAGCCACTGGAGGCTCATGTACCAAGTCTCAGAAAATTTCTGTTAAAAGCAATGGGCAATGTGTCATCTTTATATCTTTTCTCTTTAGTCAGACAGGAAAATGCCTTATAAGGGCTTGTGTGTTGGCAGAATCTACCTCCAGAAAATATTGCTCAGGCAAGGAAATAAAGACATGCATTATAGAGTTGGCAGCTCATGGCCTGCCTATACAAAAAGCACACATCCTCTACCAATGTCACATTATCATGAAATAAAAATCTCTCGTGCTTTATTAAATGAAATAGAGGCCACATTAATGCACTCGAAGATTCAGAAACAAGCGAGTCCCGTTCATTAACTGTCATCCTTTCTCTCCTCACAGGGCATTCGAGGAATCGATGGGGTTCAAGGTTCAAAGGGAAACATAGTGAGTAAAACAAAAGTAGTTCACACTGGAGCTGCAAAATATCTTCCCTCCCATGGCAATCATTTATTTTATGTAACAGGGACAACCAGGAGACACTGGAGCACCAGGACAACAAGGCAACCCTGGAATCCTGGTATGTGAACAGAGAAGGCATACTAACAAAAATAACTCCATTGCTTATCCACAGAAGTGTGAATGTTTCATTTCTCCTGCAGGGTTTTCCTGGTCCTCAGGGGTTAGTCGGGCTGCCAGGAGAGAAGGTAAGAGAGCTTTAGTTAGATTTTCCCTTTGAGGAGAAAGAGTCTCAATTGATCAACTGATCTTTGTCTCACAGGGACCTCAAGGGAAGAAAGGGATGCAAGGTTTACCTGGAAACGACGGACCCCCTGTAAGAACACACACGCCTTCAAGTCTATACCACAGAGGATTTCTCTTGACATAATGGATTCCCTAGACTCTAATCCCAACTTTAACATCACAGCTACATGCCTAACCACAGATGTTAATGTGTCTTTTGGTCAACAGGGTCACCCAGGAAGAGAAGGTACTCCGGGTGAAAAAGGACTGCCGGTAAATCTATTGTGTGTTTTTGTGCAGTGCGTCAATGTTGTGTTGATGTTGTTACAGCTGACAAGAAGGTGTCAATCACTGTAATGTATGTAAATGTTCCTTTTTAGGGTCCTCCAGGAGTGCAGGGGCCTGTTGGATACCCTGGACAGCGAGGAGTTAAGGTAGAAAACGCTAAACAGAAGATTTGGTTTGGCGATGTTTAGGTTAAAAACTTTTTTTAATCCATTCATTTGTTTACTTCAGGATATATTAAAGGGCACAATGAGGTATCCAAGTAGTAGGTTCTTCCTTTTTAAATCTCATGTGATTCAGATGTTTATGCTTAAGCGCAAAGTGCCCTTTAGCATTACAACAATGGCAAAGGAATCTTATTCTGAGATGAATACCAAAAAGATGAGTTCAAGAACTAGTTTACCCAGTGTAGTGAATATGATGCTATATGTCAGCACACTACAGATTTAATATGCTTCCCACCACATGCTGAAATCAGGAACAGCCACTGATATTGTATCTTGTCATTTTTTCTTGTTGACTTCCAGTTTTGTTGTGTATTTTCCTGTTTGACAGGGAGCAGATGGAATCAGAGG
Source organism: Amphiprion ocellaris (assembly GCF_022539595.1). Lineage (NCBI taxonomy): Eukaryota > Metazoa > Chordata > Actinopteri > Pomacentridae > Amphiprion > Amphiprion ocellaris. Next base: position 36,618,572 of record NC_072769.1, read on the forward strand.
ATTAAAGGGAAGCAAAGGCGAGAAGGTAAAAGAGAAAAGTGCTGCAGTCTGTTCTCTTTCAGGATAGTTTGCTGTCTGAAAATATCATATTACCCCTGCAGAGAAAGTACAGTATGCATGCTATTTCATTTCCAGTACCATCTGTGGTTTTATGTCATCATCTAAATTCTCTGGAGTTTCAGTCTATTTTGAGATCTCCTCTCTTTTTTCCCGTCTGCAGGGAGAAGATGGTTTTCCAGGTGCCAAAGGGGAGATGGGAGCAAAGGGGGACGTTGGGGACAGTGGAATTCCAGGAGGCCGAGGCGAAGATGGGCCTGAGGGACCCAAAGGCCAGATGGGTCCACAGGGAGATGCTGGTCCTTCTGGTACTCCTGGAGAGAAGGTACAGAGCTAATAAAACCTGCCAAAAATATCAGCAAATCATCAAATGTACCAGATTTACGAATAGTTAAACCATCTTTCTGTTTTAGGGGAAACTGGGAGTTCCAGGGCTGCCAGGCTATCCGGGACGTCAGGGACCGAAGGTAAAACAAATAACGCAATTAATTACTGACTGAATTAAAGTACATTGAGTAGATGTAATTTATACAAAGTGGATGTGTGTCCCTTCTTCCTCCCCAGGGTGCTGATGGATTCCCTGGTGCAGTGGGAGAGGCGGGAGAGAAAGGCAAGAAAGTGAGTACAGAGTGTGAAATCACAATGATGATATGTCGGGAAAGCAGACTTGTTCCAATAATGTGTTGCTTTTGTGCTGTTACACAGGGTCCTGCAGGACAGCCGGGCAGCGCAGGCCAGAGGGGTTCAAATGTGAGTGCTGCCTCAAAACAGAAACTGTGTTTTTACTAAAGTCGTATCACTTTCATTGTCTGACATTTAGATCCCTTAACGTAGTTGAATAGACGTAGAGTTGACGTCCTGTATTCTTGATACTAGCTACCGGCTCGAGGGTTTCTTGTAGAATATCTCTTTCATGGGTATTACTGAAAAGGTCAAACGTCTTTGCTGCACATTTTATAACTTCAATTGCACTTATACTTAAAATATATGACACATGCAGGGAGCTCTGATAGCTAGGGGGTCAGGGTTTAGACCACAGGGGCATAAATGCCATCAGCAGTCAGACTTAATGTAATTCTCAGCCTGGCGGACCTTTACTCCACGTCGTTCCCCTGCTCTACTCTCATGTTTGCTGTTTCACTTTACTCTCCAACAGAAGCAAGAACAATAAAAAAAATAATGTTAAAGAAATACCTCACATCTTGTAATTTTAACCAAATAAAAATGACACAGTGTTCAGAAGACACTACGTTCTCATTTGGATGAAGATATGAACATACATGAAGAATATGAAGGAGCCTCACTGCACTGCCTGAACCGTACCTTCGTGTTTCTTTCTCAGGGTGCACGAGGTGCCAGGGGGGCAAGAGGGCCAACTGGAAAATCCGGAGAGAAGGTCAGCTGACTTTCCTCTCAGCCAATAGCGACTCCCCATCACTGTCACCTCTGCTTTAATATTCCTATCCATCACCGCCTTCATGTTCTTCTTCCGTCTTATATTTTCGTAGGGAGCCTCAGGACATGATGGGCCCCCAGGATCTCCTGGAGAGAGGGTAACAGGAACACTGCTAATATATAGTATCAGCTGATCAATAGAAGTATTGATTGACCATCTGCTTATTGGCCGTTTATGTTTTTAGGGACCTCAAGGGCCTCAAGGAAGGAATGGAGAGCCAGGACCAAAAGGATCAAGTGTGAGTGACAAAACGCAGATTCACTTAAATTCACAATATTAAACACACCTAGTTATCCTATATAAGACATAGCCATTATTTTTGTTTCAAACTGTGTGTATTAGGATGAAGATTTACGCTACCACGTCACCCACTGCAATTACTCACTTTCTGGGAGGAATAATGGACAAAAAACACCAAATCAAAACAAAAATAAACAAGTCTATAAGTGAATTTAAAGTCTCAATGTTACAGAAATGAAACCCATCATGTTTGTCAAGCTTTTAAAGTCAAAACAGTCTTTGTGAAGGGTTAAACCTTTACAAACAGATGAATTTAGTCTCTACTTCCATTTGATGCTGGCTGCAGGTTTCCTACATTTTGCACTGCAGCAGGAGGGGAGATTGGTTATTTTGTGAGCAAAATCGTTTCATTTTTCTGTCTGAGAATGTACAGGAGGGAAATTCTTGTCGTATACTTGGAACCACACACAGTGATTGCTGAATGGAACAGTTCTTGCATTTGTGTTTCAGTATTTCAGTGATGAATGAATAAAATGCAAGCAGGGAGGAATGTATTCAGACTATTTTTCAGCAGCTCCTCGTTAACATCCTGAGCTACTGTTTATTCACCCCTTTGTTTCATTGTGCATGTGTTTTTAGGGTCCAGGTGGGAAGGATGGACTTCCAGGTCACCCGGGTCAGAGAGGAGAGCCGGTGAGTGAGTTCAGAAGAGGTCATTGATTGATGAATGCACACACTAGAAGATGTTTCATGCTCATATTTTGCTGTGAATACAGGGATTCCAAGGTAAAACGGGACCTCCAGGACCCTCAGGTGTGGTGGGACCACAGGTAAGCACAACCATCAATCAGTCAATTAGCACTGTAATGTAATAATTCTTGGTCTTTGTGCCTTGTGTTTTTGTTGTTGTGACAAACCCAGTGGCTTTCTTGTCTGTGTTTTAGGGGAAATCAGGAGAGTCTGGCCCAACGGGGGATCGAGGTCATCCAGGAGCACCGGGTGTGCCTGGAGAGCACGGTTTACCTGGGGCTGCTGGGAAAGAGGGTGGAAAGGTCAGCCCACGTGCTAAAATCACAGTATTGTTCATAGGATCACTATTTGTGCTTTGACTGAACTTTTTAAAATTTTAATCTCAGGGTGATCCAGGTTTACCAGGGACATCTGGAAAGAATGGTCCCGCAGGACTGAAAGGGTTCAGAGGAAGCAGAGGAGCACCTGGACTTATGGTAAGACTCTCCAGAAAAATTTCTACTTTTACTAATATTACAGATAATATAAGCTGTAAAGCAGAAATTATGTGCAATGTCTCCAGGGACCACCTGGTCTGAAAGGAGGATCAGGACCAAGTGGATCTGCAGGAGCCATCGTGAGTTAAAGCGCATCTTTGTTTCTACAGTTCATATTAAGTACGAGTTCTAAAATCAGGATTTAGATGACATATTTGAATTATATTTAGAACACACGTCATGATGGCTTTTAAATGAAACCAGTGTCCAGCACCGTTATGATTACATTCAGATTTTCATGCATCCATATCTAATCTTTGTTGCCTTAGAGTTCCTATTAATCAAGACATTCAAGGTCCAACGTGCTCTAATTCCTGTGTATAGGGGCCAGCGGGTGAGAGGGGCCCTCCAGGACCAGCCGGAGCCATTGGACAGCCTGGTCGGGCTGGATCGATTGGAGGACCTGGACCAATGGGAGAGAAGGGGGAACCTGTAATTTGATCTAATTATGTCTAATGTTTTTCATTGTTACTGAAGTGCTTCTTTCATTATGTCTGACAAACAGACTCTGTTCATTTTCCGTGACACTGAATGTTATTGATATTTTCAGTAAACATTCCTAATCAGTGAGGTGGAAAGGCGAACACATTAAAGTTATCGATCTGTAGCTGGATCGGCTGTATCTTGTGTGTGTTGTTTTAGTTTGTATGCAGAATAACAGATTTATTGTGTGTTTGTGTCCCAGGGAGAGAAGGGTCCGATTGGACCGGCAGGTCAGGATGGAGATCAGGGACCTGTTGGGATGCCTGGAGCTACTGGCCCTGCAGGACCTCCAGGAGATGACGGGGATAAGGTAACCCTTGTGTGTCCATGAGACAGAGAGGATGAGTGAGAGTGTGTGTTAGTACTGTGGTGATACGTTGTGTCCTCTGTGTGTCAACAGGGAGAGCAGGGAGGACCCGGACAGAAAGGCAGTAAAGGAGACAAAGGGGAAGCAGTGAGTCTGGAGCTGGAGAAGTACATCAGCATGGACTGTACTCCATAACACTAGAAGCTCTGGTCATGTCTGACTTCTCTTCTCTCTGTCTTCACAGGGGCCCCCAGGCGCCACTGGCACTCAGGGGCCAGTTGGTCAGCCAGGACTTCCAGTGAGTTTGTTTTTCTCTTTGTGTTTAAAACTAAAATATCTCAAATCACACTGCGACATGAATATGATGAGAGATTTGTGAATCCCAAAAGTTGCACAACTTAGAATCCAGTGAGATGCTGTTTATCACTGTTGTTGAGGAGAACTAGATAAGAGGATTAACACATCTGTCAGCTAAATATGGAGCGACAGCCAGGAGACTGTTAGCTTAGCTTTTATGTGTAGGTCTTTGTACAGGTTTTAAAAATCAGGTCCTGCATATTGTGTTCCTCAGAAATACTTTAGGGTGGACTTCTGTTCGTTAAAAGGAGACATGCTACTTGTTTTCCCCAATTTAGTTATTATTTATTATATTGTGTACAACCCAGCAGGTATAACTATCTATATATTATGGGTATTTTTTTCAAACAGAATGATAACTGTTTGCAATGAAGAAACAGCTGTGTTTTCTTTACTAAAAAGTCCGGACTATATAGATGTTGCACATTTTTAACAGTCCTGCCTCTATTCCAGTCCTGTCAAATCCTAATACTCCATAAATGTTTACCACTCTGTACTTTGAAACGATACTTCACTGTGTTGTCCCCCTAAACAACCAGTTTCAACAGGAATTTCATCATGCTGGGGTGGTAAAGAAAGCTTTTCACTGTGTCTTTAATCATTTCCAAGTCAGAAAGACACTCTCATGTGACTCTCTCCTACGTACCAGGGTGTAGATGGACTATCGGGTCCCCGGGGCCAGCAGGGCATGTACGGTCCTAAAGGAGATGAGGGACTCCGCGGCTTCAAGGGCTCCAGAGGACCAACAGGATTACAAGTAAGATTTGTATTTGTCAGGATGCAGACCTCTTGAAGTGATGTTTTCAGAAGAGATGGTGTGAACATTGAACTCTACACTCTAATCCTGTACGTGTTCTCCAAGGGCATGCCTGGCCTTCCAGGAGAAAAGGGTGAGAGTGGACATGTGGGACTAATGGTGAGCTCATATCCTCGTTGCTGTCTGTTGTTGCACCAAGTTTTTTTCATTCATTTTCACAAATTAATTAACTGAGACCATTTCTCCTCATCACATGGGTTTAGGGTCCACCTGGGCAACAAGGCCCTACTGGTGCTCAAGGGCCTATTGGAGGACAGGTAAGTCTCACAGACATGTTTATGGGTCCTCAATTAGTTGAGCACTTGTTTTACATCTGAAGAAATATCATCATCTTTGTGCTGCACAGGGCCCGAATGGTCGACCAGGGATGATAGGACAGCCTGGTGTAGTTGGGGAGAAGGTAAAGATACTGATAATAACACCTTTTAGATAAAAACACTCATCCCAAGTGATCTATTCCTGTATTTCTTACACTTGATTTCCTCCTGTCTTAGGGAGAGGACGGCGAGGCGGGTGACCCCGGGCCAGTCGGTGTTCCAGGAAGGCTAGTGAGTTTGTTTGCTTTTTGGTGGGACATTCTTTAATCAAGGATGTCTTCAAAAATGCCCCCACCAGCATCCGTTTTTAAGCTTGTCTAGCTCCTCTCCTCCACTCTACCCATCATAACCTCTTGCTCCTTCAATGCTTCAGGGAGACAAAGGAGACCAGGGGGAGAAGGGAGATACTGGCCCTTCAGGAGCAGCTGGTCCTCCAGGAGCCAGGGGCATCACAGGGGAGGACGGAGCCAAGGGCAACGCTGTGAGAAACACTCATACCAAAAGCCATAACACTACTTTACTGTTAGATCCTCTGCCATACACTGCAACACAAAACACTGTAATATAAGGTGATACCATACAATGCATGGAATGCAGTTTTGGCTACCATCATATACTTTGCTTTAACCAGAGATCTAAATCTAAGTGAAATCTAGATGTATACAGCGGACCTGAAAACTGAATATAATTGGTGATTTTTCCTTAGTTTAAGTGAAAATTTTGAATCTAGTAGCAGTATAGTCAGATGAACTGACTTGTTGATACACAATTACATGAGGCAGTGACTATGCCCAACAACGACGAAGAAAAAATAAGGATAAATTCCTGCTGTAGTTCGACTTTTCATTCTAGTGCAATTCAGTTTTGATGCTGGGGTTTGTTCACCCTTAAATCACATATTTCAACATTTTGAACTGCACCTTGTATGTAGAATTCCTAGTAAATTTAACAGCAGACATACATACTCATAGCACAATGTACATTGAAAAAGGTATGGTAAAATGAACAAGAAGCATGAAAGAAAACATTTTATTATCCAAAGCAGAGTACAAAATCTGCATGTTAGGTATTATGTAGGTTGTATTATTAATGATGTTTTGGATAAAGTTATCTGCCTCAAAGGGTATAAAAGGAAGACTTTGGTTCAACGCTTTGTCGACCACAGTATTTCGGCTTCATTGCATCTGTAGCTACTGCTCATTCAAACATTTGTAGCATGCAAAATCATGTTGTGCTCGCTCAAGCTCCGTATATCCCTACAGGGTCCTATAGGTTTGACTGGAGACCTCGGACAGCAGGGAGAAGCTGGACCCAATGTGAGTGTCTGCTCTTAGTTTTCTTCCCCCTCTTTCCCATCTTCTTCATCACTGATTCACATTCTGATGGAAGTATTAGACTGCAGCAAAGGCTGACCAAAGAGATCTTTCGGGTAACAAAAATTTTTCAGTTCAAGCACTGTTGCTGTTGTTTCGTCTGTCTGGCTTGTATTGCATTAGCAGGACCTATTTGCTGTAATGTAAATATAGTCTTACTGAATTGTTAAATATTCATGAGGAACAGTGGAGGGAGGAGATGTGGAATGAACCAAACTGAAGATGAAGACACAGAACTACCATTTATTTTACATGATTTGGAATGAAGCAAAGGTGGTTGTGTGCTTCTTAAAAACTGGTATGTTACCAGTGGAAACTGAAATACATCAGCTGGATGTTATGTAACATGCTGGTTGTTGTTTTCTCAACCAGTCCTCTACCTTGTTTTTTTTCTTAAAAAATTGTTATGTGAACTGTACTTTTCCTCTGCCCACACCAGGGTGTAGACGGCCTCCCCGGATCTAAAGGAGACACAGGAGAGGCTGGAAAATCAGTGAGCTCCTCTTCTCTCCACTGTACACCAGCACACTTTAAAGAAGCTGTTAACAAATAACATAATGACTGTCCATTTCTTTACCTTTATCAGGGACCACCAGGAGCAGCAGGAGAACCTGGACCAGCTGGACCCCCTGGGCGAAGGGTTTGTGTATTTTTGTCACTGTGCTTTAGCGTTTGCATGAACCCCTGATGTACTCAGAGTCCACATTTTATACTTACTGTTTAATTAAGCAGAAGCTTCAGACTTCGTCACAAAAGCACAAAAGCAGCATTTACAAATTCAGATGCCTCAGTGTTGACCTTTTACCATCTGAAGTGTGTGTGTGTGTCTGTGTGTGTCTGTGCATGTGTGTATGTGTGTGTGACTGAGAGTGTGTCTGTGACTGAGAGTGTGTCTGTGACATCATCATGACTGATGACATCACAATGACATGTTGTGATGTCATCTGTGATGTCATCACAATCTCCAGAAAGCCTATAAATAGGCCGGTACAAGCTAGATTCAACCTGAGATTTCCCGTGACTGTTACCACTCACCAGACTTTAGCACAGAAGAACTGAATACCGTGAACCAATCAGAGTTAACTATGCGCCCCACTAACTCTCTCAACCCACCAGAAACTCAGATGAACAACACTATGGAATCAGAACAAGAGGTAGACAACATGTCTTGGGACGACCCCTCAGACGCTGAAACGGACGAGTTGGAGGTACTGATGGACAGTATTGTTAAATCTGTTGAATCGACCAACAACGAAATGGAAGCGCTGATGGACAGCATTGTTGCAGCTGAAGCAGACGAGGAGATGTCTGGTCTTGAACCGTCTGTGACAGATGCAGTCGACCAGTCAGAACCAGCCCTGACTGCAGAACAGCCGATGGACAGAACCAGCTGTGGAAAACCGACCACAGCGGATCCGACTGAGCAGCAGACGGGAAACATTGTCACCTTGGGCAAAGAGAACATTCTACCCGTCATCAGTCAGTCTCTGGCCAGATTCTCAGAGCTGCAGTGGAGTCTGTTGGCTGCTGGGACCCCAGACTTTGCAACACTGGGAGCTCTGATTGATGTTGTAGCCGACATCGTTCAGACTCTTTGTGAAGAGACCTTGAGAGCTTTGGTCGTCATTCTTCCTCAGCTCAGAGCTGCATCACCAGCTGACAGGAACATTCATGTTTCTCTGGGAAACTCCATCTCTGCCAGCGTAGCAGAGGCTCTTGGACTCCCAGAGCGTAGATCTAAGGGCGCCCAACAGCTGACGGAGCTCATTGAGATGGAAGTTTCACAGCAGATGAACTCTGCTGTGTCTCTGGCCATCAACGGTCCTGCTCTGCCTTCAGAACCAGCGACTTATATCACCAGCTCCATGTCCAGGATTGGAAACCTCCGTCGGCTGGCGCTTCAAATGGCTGCATATCTGCAAAGATATGCAGTGAAGCTGCTGAGGAAGTCCTGCTGCAGATGGCGGGACGAGTCCAGAGAGTCTGATGAAAATATTGAGAGTCTGTCAGACTCCATCCTTTCAGAGACCAGGAAGGAGGTGCACCAGTCTCGGGCACGGCATTCCCCTGAAGTCCTGTACACAATGACTGAGGACACAGTGGGAAAGCTTGTGCAGAAACCGCTGCTTTGTGCCGAGGAGCCACTGGATGCTCAAACTGAGGAGGTTTCTGGGGCTCTGACAGACATCCAAGACCTCATCACAAAGACGGTGACCTCGTCTGCACAAGAGAACGTCATCATGGAGCCAGAGGTCCCTGCAGCCAGAGACAAACGTTCTCCAGCGCAGAGTTCTCTTCCAGCTGCCGTTGATGTTGGTGCAGTTTCCAAACCTACCAGCAGGGACGATGAGGGTGCAACTGATAAATTCTCTACACCAGTTGTAGCCCTCAGATACTCAAAGTCTCTGGACAGTTTGGTGTCGGTCCATGACGAGTCAGAGCCCGATGAGGGATCCTGTTATCAGGAACCAACAACTGATCTGGTCGCTGCTCCAGAAGTTGTTGATGCTCCTGAACTAGTTGCTTCTGCTGAACCTCAGGTCAGACCATTACATTTTTCCATCAAGAGGTCCCAGGAAGACTTGGATGCCATCAGCGCTCTGCTGCTGAAGGTGATGTCAACATTCTTCTATAAATCCAGGACGTTTGTCACCGTAGACGGCTTCAAGGCCATCCTGAACCGACTGTCGGTTCTGCAGAACGAAATATTCATGGCACCTGACCTCATCATAAAAATAACCCAGAAGAATGAAAAAATATCTAAGGCCATGGTGAAGGACCTTCTCAAGATGTTTGGCTCTGCAGAAAAGCTGCTGGAGGCAGCGCTGACTGCACAAGATCCATCTTTTGAGGAAGCTATGGTGATGGCTTTGCAGATTAATTTAAAAACCATCCCTCGACCAGACAATTTGAAGTCTGGAGTCACCAGGTTCTTCTCAGCGGTGAGAAGAGCCCTCACCAAACCCTTCAAGCCACGCACCTAGATCAGCATCTTCACCTTTTAAAATTTTTTTTTATACTTTTAGCATTAGTTGATCTTGAAGGAAACATAGAAAACGTCCTCCTTCCAGACCTTTTTTTTTTTTTATAAAAATAACGAAATTTTAAAAATTTAAATCAACTAAACCAAAATTTCATAATAAAATTCTAATAAAATATTAATAACCAAATATATTTTCAATTTGTTGCATTTCCTTCTGCTGTCAGATTTCACTAAACTCACATGAATTCACTTTTCATTTCAATCCAACACGAATTTCAAAACAGAATTTTCTCATTGTTCATCAGACATTTTCTGTGTGAAGTTTAATCAGTGAGGTGTTTTGAAATCAACACAAAATGTATGCTGTAAGAAACTCTTCAACTCATCACATCAGTAACAAAATAATTAACATTTAAAATACGCTTACAATTTGGTTTTCCTTTCCTCTGCTGTCAGATACACTCTAGTTAATTGTGTTTTAACTAAAAAAAAAAAAAAACTCAACTAAATTGTGTTAAAAATCTTAAATATTAACTTTATTTTCCATTTTCACAGAGTAAATGTTTGAACCAACATCTGTTCTTGACTGTAAAACTTTGGATTTGTTAGTTTGTCTGTCTTCAGCTGTGAAACTATGGGATGTAAATAAAACTGAACTGAATTGAAAAGTTCTAATCATAACAACTAAATATTCATTTAATTTTAGGATTTTTTTAGTTAGACATTGATGCCACTGTTGTTTTTAACACAAATGTGATCATTCTCCATATAAGTACAAAGAGGTTTGTTATTTCCACCATCACAGTCTGAGACATGATCAGTGTTATTTAATATTTATATACTTCAAGCCGTAATGACAAAAATGTTTGCATTCGAAACATCAAAATAATATATATAAATTTGTACATTTCATTGTTTGAACCAACATCAGCTCTGATCAAAACAAACAAATATTCATTTTCAGGATTTTAACCCTTTAACTATCAGTGTGTTTTTATGATGCCACTGTTGTTTTTATTCCAAAAATATGAATGTTTTTTGTGTAAGGAGCTTTTTAAAATGATTATTTTCATTGTCGCAGGATGAGATGTGACGTGTGAATATTTTTTCCTATGCAGAGTCAGACTTTAAAGACAAATATTAGACAAGTCATCATCATCAAAAGCGCATCAAAATAATCTTCATTAATGTGTTTTGTAGCTTCAGAGAGCTCAGTGTTTAAACCAGCATCAGCTCTGATTCTAAAAACCAAATAATTTCAGGATTTTAACTCTCTAACATGATGCCACTGTTGTTTTTATGGGGAAACAAGACAATGGTCCAAGACAAGTAAAAATCTGTGCAACAAGAGAAGACAAAGAGAGTGAAAAAATATGAGAATTATGTTTTCAGCAGAAGATCAGATTAATCTTTAATAATGATGAGAATCAGGATCAGTGTTGTCCCATTTACTGTTGACAGACATCTGACTGAACTGATCCTGTAGCTTTTATTATATGGAAATGTGCACTGGTTTGCAGTACTTCAGTATTGGCTACATAATTCTTTGCATATTTTTGTCTTGTCTTTTTGCACAGTTTTTTTTGTTTTGCACCATTTTCATCTTGTGTATGTGCTACCTTCCTTTTACTATGCTACAGCATAGTAACATCACAGCTTGACAAACTGTGACCACGTTGACCACAAGAGAAGCACAACAAGAAAACAAAGATGGCTGCCGTTCATCCATTCTCCTTCCAACAAATGATGGATTATTATTTTTTTGAGTTAAAATAGAAATAGATTAGTTTTCATATAGTAAATAAATAAGAGGAAGCTACTTCCACTCAAGTGTTAAAACACAAAAAACTCATTAAAACACATTTATTATTATTAATCATTTTACTAATATGTATTTTATAGATGTATTTTATCACGTTAGTATTTCACGTTCGTAATATCAAGTGTATTGTAGTGTTTAGACATATTTTGTAGTATCAATACTTTTTTTATAGCATTAATGCTTAGTTCTATAGTATTAATACTTAGTTTTATAGTATTAATGCTTAGTTTTATAGCATTAATGCTTAGTTCTACAGTATTAATACTTAGTTTTATAGCGTTAATGCTTAGTTTTATAGGATTAATACTTAGTTTTATAGTATTAATGCTTAGTTTTATAGCATTAATGCTTAGTTCTACAGTATTAATACTTAGTTTTATAGCGTTAATGCTTAGTTTTATAGGATTAATGCTTAGTTTTATAGGATTATAGTTTATAGGATTAATGCTTAGTTTTATAGCCTTAATGCTTAGTTTTATAGGATTAATGCTTAGTTTTATAGCCTTAATGCTTAGTTTTATAGGATTAATGCTTAGTTTTATAGGATTATAGTTTTATAGGATTAATGCTTAGTTTTATAGCCTTAATGCTTAGTTTTATAGGATTATAGTTTTATAGGATTAATGCTTAGTTTTATAGCCTTAATGCTTAGTTTTATAGGATTAATGCTTAGTTTTATAGCCTTAATGCTTAGTTTTATAGGATTAATGCTTAGTTTTATAGCCTTAATGCTTAGTTTTATAGGATTAATGCTTAGTTTTATAGCCTTAATGCTTAGTTTTATAGCGTTAATGCTTAGATTTATAGGATTAATGTTTAGTTTTATAGCGTTAATGCTTAGTTTTATAGGATTAATGTTTAGTTTTATTGCATTAATGCTTAGTTTTATGGGATTAATGCTTAGTTTTATAGTGTTAATACTTATTTGATAGTATTAATACTTAGTTTTATAGTATTAATGCTTAATTTTGTAGTTAATATGTATTTTATAAACATATTTTATAGCACTAATACCTATTTCATAATGTTAAGACACTTCCATTTTTGTAGCTCATACAAATCCAAGACTTAAAATGATTAAAAGTCTAAATAACATTTCGTATTAATTAAATTAAAAAATTATTTTCATTCATTTATTATGGAAAACCCACTTCGTATTAGTATATAATAATGTCTAGATGGTATAAATACATTTAAATCCTATATATATTAATTTAAAAAATAAAAATAAATTAAGATAAATAAGATATGTAAATATTGTAGTAAATCTACCAGTGAGTGGAGGAGGAGCTTTAGTCATGTTCACTGGTTTGTTTTGGCACAAAAGCAGCATTTACAAATTCAGATGCCTCAGTGTTGACCTTTTACCATCTGAAGTGTGTGTGTGTCTGTGTCTGTGTGTGTGTGTGTGTGTGTGTGTGTGTGTGTGTGTGCGTGTGTGTGTGTGTGTGTGTGAGTGTGTGTGTCTGTATGTGTGTGACAGATTCAGGTTAAAATGTCTTAAAACATTGTTTTTCAGGGCCACTTGGGGAAACCAGGGAAAGAAGGAAAAGCAGGTCTGAAAGGAGCGAAGGTGAGAGTTAAAAAACAACAACTCTGAATAACAACTTCTGACAATGCTCACAGTCTCTGAAGATCGACCTGCTTTCTGTCACTTCAGGGTGCTGCAGGTTTGGAGGGTCCCATTGGGAAGACAGGGCCCGTAGGGGGCCAGGGGCACCCTGGCAGGCCTGGTCCCCAGGGTCTCAGAGGGATCCCCGGCCCTGCAGTAAGCAAATTTAGCAAATGCTTGGAGTAAAAGAGTGAACACAGAAAGATGGAGGTTCAATAATTTCTGTTTGTGTGTGTTTCTGTCAGGGCGAGCAGGGTTTAAATGGACCACCAGGCCAGACTGGACCACCAGGTCCCATGGTAAGATCACCCATCAAATAGCAGTTCTCAGTAGATTTTAAGAACATTTGGGGGGGAAAAAATCACGTCATCGAAATGCATTTAAGTAACAGTTTTGCATTTTGCAAAATATGCTAGTTTTTTTTTCTTGCTGAACTTTGTACTGGTTCCAACCTCATGTCCATGTGGTCAACAGAAAACAAAAGCCAGCAGCCAGTTAGCTTAGCTCAGCAAAAACACTGGAAACAGGGTGAGACAGCAAGACTGGCTCTGTCCAGAAAAAAAACAAAACAATAAAATCTGCTTCCCAGCACCTCTAAAGCTCACTAATGAACACATTATGACAAACTGTGGTTTTTATGCATATTGTATTTTTTTTTTTGTAACAGAGTACTAGTCGGCTGTAAGGGGGTGTTAATTAGTTAGATGTAGATGTGCTGGAAAGCAGATTTTGTTACCTTCAGACAGTCTGCCCAGCAGTTATCTTGATTTCAAGCTTAATTCTTAGCAGGCAGAATAAGGAGAGTTGTTGACCCACCTTTCAAAAAGAAATTGAATATGTTGTCCAAAACAGTGTACTGTTGTTTTAGGAGAAACAGTTTGTTGACTTTATGTTGTTTAGGATGATCCAGTACCGTCACACTGGGAAATATGCGTTTTGGATGTACTGACTATGTGTTGTCTCATCATAACTCCATCTCCTCAGGGCCCACCAGGTTTACCAGGACTAAAGGGAGACCCTGGCAAGAAGGGAGACAAGGTGGGCGCAGACTGTACACACATACATTCACACTGACCCTGACTGAGACTTTGTCATTGACATCATTCATCTATCATCTGTGCAGGGTCACGGTGGTCTCATAGGTCTGATAGGGCCACCAGGAGACCTTGGAGAGAAGGGTGACAGAGGACTACCAGGAAACCAGGGGCTGCTGGGTCCAAAAGGAGATGAGGTGCTAAAAACACTCCAACACACACACACACACACACACACACACACTCCCATACACCTGAACTTTCAACCACACACAAGAAAAACTATCCACAGGTTTACCTAGGGTCCATTGGTTTGTGATTATTTGATATAATGCACCACGTAAACACAAAGAGGGTGCTGTCATCATGTTTGGTGTGTAACAACATGTATAGCTTGCTACATGCAATGGATTAATAAAAAAAAGCTGTGGGTAAAACAATACATTTAATGAATTTAATTGTAATATTTTTCATGTAGTCAATAAGTGAGAAAAAAGGCCACGAGCTACAATTTAAGGAACAGAGTCTACAGACTGAGTAGCTTGGAGAATACGGGCTGGTAGATCATTAGACAAGAAACTGAGAATGAAGTGATTCTGACAGCGTGGGAAAGCAGAAGTTACAAAGAGAACAGACCCTCAAGAATAGCTCATGTTGACCCCTAGGAGAAGAGATGGAACGTGAGTGAACAGATCTTTCTTCTTGAACTTATGCATAAGCTTCATTAAATAGACTGAGCTGGCCTGCCTAGCACGGTGGACACAAAAAACAGCGGAGATAGAACTGGATCATATTAGGTCAAGAAGTAAGTGTTTGATAAAGCATACACGCTAAAGATGGTTAATCCATCCTGTCATGCACACTTTTAAAGGATAAGGCTACATTTGATTGTTATTAAATCCTATTTCAAGATCAAAAACAACAATAAATTTAACCTATCTGCAAGACATTCCCTTTGTTCTTAGGAAATTTTGGGCTGAGACCAGACTTTTATTATTTACAGTGTTGTTTCAACCACTAATTCCTTACACTGGAGAATCTACTTGTTCTCTTCATCTGACAGTTTTACTTTTTCCTGTATAACATCAGGGTCCAGTTGGCACAGCAGGTCCCCCCGGCCCCCCCGGCCCCACGGGTCTGTCTGTAAGTACACAGGATCATTCCAACTGTACATGACCTACAAATATACAACACCATTGTTAGTATAGAGATTGCCTGGACATTGCTCATCTTATCTCAACCCATCACCTCTCTGACAGGGTGCTATTGGTCTAAAGGGCTCTAAAGGAAACCAGGTACTTTGACACACATTGTTCTACAGGATTTATTTATCCAGTGATCCTACATTAGATCCTAATAATTAGGCACTCAAAACTGCTTGTTTTGCTGTGTTTATTTTAGGGTCCGATTGGCCCCAGAGGAGACACTGGACCAGCTGGACCTCCTGGACCTCCAGTGAGTTCAGCTTACAAACATTTAGTGCTTTTACAACCTTCAAACCTTCATTGAATGACATTTGCTCTCCTCTCCTCTCCTCCCCTCTCCTCTCCTCTCCTCTCCTCTCCTCTCCTCTCAGGGCCTACCAGCAGCTGGGATATCACCTCTGCCAGAGCGAGGGAGGAGAAGGAGAACCGACACCTCGGTGGATGGTACTGCACTTGAAAATGAGGAGGAGGAGGCGGTAAATGGAGGAGGGGAGGGGTGGATGCAAGGCGACCAGGCAGCACAGAACGGTTGGATGAAGGAGAAGGAGGGCCAAGGCATGGAGGAAGTGTTTGCATCTCTGTCCTCTATGAAAGTGGAGGTGGAGGGTCTGCGTAACCCACAAGGAACGTACCACAGCCCCGCCCGCACCTGCAAAGAGCTCTGGCTCCTCCACCCAGAGCTCCCCAGCGGTACTTTATCAGTTTGTGTTTCTGGCCATCTGTTTATCGCAGCTGTCTTGCCTGCATGTCTAGACTCATTTTTCTCACCCTATCTGTCTTTCTAGCTCTCTCTGTCTTGGCTTCTCCACCCAGTATCATCTGTGTCTGTGTGATTTTGGTGTTTTTGTGGTTTGCAGTGGTATTAGCCTGCAGTTTTTTGATGTCTCTGTCTCTACCTCTTCAGGTGAGTACTGGATAGATCCCAACCAGGGTTGCCACAGAGATGCCTTCAAGGTGTTTTGTAACTTCACCGCACAGGGAGAGACATGTCTATACCCTGACAAGAAGTTTCAGTCGGTTAGTTTACAGTTTGCAGAAACACACATATGCACAGTTTAGTAAACTCCTCAAAGAGAACAGGAGACTTTGCCAAAAGCTGAATGATGTAAATATGATTCAGTCATCATCTGTTTGTGAACTCTGAGCTATGTTTTTTGTTTGTTTGTCATCAGGTAAAGCTAGCAGCCTGGAAAGGGGAGAAGCCTGGCACCTGGTACAGTAAATTCAGGAAAGGAAAACAGGTATAGTGTGATAATCAGTATAGTAGTTTTGCAAATGTAGGGCACATTTAGTTGAATGCTAGCTACAAGCATTTATCATTTTATTAATGTATTCCCAAAGCAGGATTTTCAACAGTTGGCAGACGCAGTGTGTTTTACAGTGCTGCTTAGTTTTTATGATTAATACAAAACCATCAGGCCATCTGAAGTTGGACTTTGGCAGCAATCAGATCATATCAGCGATGAGCGCACCAGGAGCTGCTCCACCAAGTGAAGTTTTCTGGTTTCAGCTAATATATCAGAGCGTATTTCCAGCTCTGCATATTGTAATGAAAAACAACAAAGGGTGCAGTGATGGGGTAGGGGTGGAGTTCCTTTCTACTCCAGCAGAGAAGGGCTGAGTGGTGCTATGTTCAGCCTGGCTGGCTGTTCGAACTGACAAAATTGGCTGTTTTAAAAGGTAGCAAGCCTGAATAGATTTGTGTCCTTGTTGCTCCACTGCAAAGTAAACAGATTTAATTTTTTTTTTTAGTGTTAAGTGCTAATTAGATGAGAAGCAGGAATTATCGCAATAGCAGTCACTACAAAATCATGACAAGTAAAACAAAGCAAAGGGCTGGCAGTTTCTACCAAACCTGGGAACGTGTTATTAAAATGAAGTGGAGAGAGACTATTGAAATTCTGTATGCAAAGATAAAGAGCAGTTCTGCAAGCCAGATCTGTTCCAGAGGCTTATAGAACTACTTACAAGCAAAAAGAATGTTCTTTTTGTGAGGTGTTTTGCATGAAGGTGGGTCCAGGTGAGGAATAGACTGGAAATATGTTGCTCCAGTAAAGGAGCTGCTGTGGCCTGGAGAGAGGCAGGTGCTGGTACATTCTGGGCATCGTAAGTTTAGAAGAATTATGACAGGGGTGGCAGACTTGAAGAAGATGCTTTCATCAAGAAAACTGCATCAGGATCAAGGAACAGAAATGAGTCCTAATTAATAATGGTATGGGAGGAATTTTTAATATTAACAAGGGATTGATAAAAATGAATTGGGGTGAAGTTTTCTATGACTCATCATTGTAACTCTGAATGTTTCATCACTTACTTTGTTTTCTAATGAGTGCAGTGTGGTTTTATGCTGCAGCACCCTTTACAAATATGTTTAAATGTATTGTAGTCTCTACACATTGACTTTAGCCAAGCTAGCATCATGACTGTATGTATGATCCAGACTGGAATATCTCAATAAATATTGAATAAATAACTATGAAAATGTGTACAGGCATTCAGTCTCTTGAGGATGAACCCTACAGACTACTTGGCTTCTCTCTCAACAACTTTTAGGTTGGAGTATCATGAAATATCAAGTAGACATTAATATTTATTTCAGGATAAATTGTTGTAATGTTTCTAAGCCCTTGAATTTTCATTATTGCCACCTTCAGGCCTAAAAGTCACACTCAGCATCATAAACTTGTAGGTCCTTACACCAATACTCACCGAGTGTTTACCAAAATTGTGATTTCTTGTTTAAATGTGCCGAAATATTGTTCATTTAATGTAATAAAATTTAGTATCTACACTACCGTTCAAAAGTTTGGGGTCACCCAGGCAGTTTCACGTTTTTCATGACAACTCCCACTTTTATCCATGTGCTAACATAACTGCACAAGGGTTTTCTAATCATCAATGAGCCTTTCAACACCAATAGCTAACACATTGTAGCATTAGAACACAGGAGTGATGGTTGCTGGAAATGTTCCTCTGTACCCCTATGGAGATATTCCATTAAAAATCAGCTGTTTCCAGCTACAATAGTCATTTACCACAATAGCAATGTCTAGACTGGATTTATCATCCATTTAATGTTATCTTCATTGGAAAAACTGATTTTATTTCAAAGATTTCTAAGTGACCCCTAACTTTTGAATATACTCTGGCTTTTTCTAGCCCTGGCTAAAATACAGGACCGAATCCAAACACCTCTACTCTGTCTTTTTTTGTCTACTGTATTTGTCCATAGCATGATACTATTGCTAACAAGTTCATATGATCCTGGTGTTCTCCTCCAGTTTTCCTACTCCGGGGTAGATGGCGTTCCGGTCCACATTGTTCAGTTGAACTTCCTGAAGCTGCTTAGCGCCACAGCCAAGCAGACCTTCACCTACCACTGCCTCAACTCCGCCGCCTGGCTGCACACCGCCACCTACAACCACCAACACGCACTGCGCTTCAGAGGCAGCAACGGGGAGGAGCTGACACACGAGAACACACATTACATCAGCGCACTGTACGACGGGTGTCAGGTGAGGCACATAGACATACATTCACGCGCACACACACACACTGAATCTTTTTGTTAGGGATTATTGAATTGTCTTTGTCTGCTGTAGACACGCTCAGGGCAGGAGAGGACGGTGTTGGAATTTGACGCTCCGCTGTCCAACACGCTCCCCATCATCGATGTGGCCGTGTCCGATTTTGGAAACGGGAACCAGAAATTTGGTTTCCAAGTTGGCCCAATCTGCTACAACGGTTAAGTCAGGGGGGAGCCAACAACTGTAGTAATTTAATAGGAAAAAGAGCCATGGACACTTTTTACATGCAGGGAGAAAACTACATTCAAGACCACATATTTATAAGTCGATTTACCTACAACAGTGTTGCTTCATCTAAACGTTCATTCTTTTAGTCACATTCATTCACTCACTTTGTAATTCTCACTTTCATCTCATGCATTCACACAGTTTGCTGTATTGTCATGAAAATGCATTCAAATAGTGACTGTTAATACTCTCTCAGTGACTCACTTTTTCACTTTCCTCTTCGAAGGAGTAAATGGTGCTCTCACAGTTTCATTCCATGTCTGTTCAAACAATTATTGATTTATGCACTCAGCTCTCATCTGTACATAATCACACACAATACAAACATTGTTATCAGTGAATCATCTTGTAAAAACACCTTATTTCAGCAGCATTCACCTACCATGTTTTCTGTGTTGTCATCAAACCTCAATTTGCTGTGTTGTTTTTGATTGTTGTTGTAATTTTGTTGTTATAATTATCTGTTATGTGATGTGTATTGGAGTGTAATTCATCACGGTGCTATTATGTGACTCCTTGCGGAGTACATTTCTTTGTAAAAGGGAACTGGGGCAGTGCATTTTTTTTTTTATATTGTGAAGCCATATTTTATATTTTTTCAACATAACAAACCAAACTGTGGTACGTGATTGCCTCAAGG
Source organism: Amphiprion ocellaris (assembly GCF_022539595.1). Taxonomy (NCBI): domain Eukaryota; kingdom Metazoa; phylum Chordata; class Actinopteri; family Pomacentridae; genus Amphiprion; species Amphiprion ocellaris. The sequence continues at coordinate 36,638,376 of NC_072769.1, forward strand.
TCTTTCTATGCATATTTGTGTGGGGAAGTGACTGATTAACATATTTTAATAAAAGTACATAATGTACATTTAAGTTAATATGATGACAGTTTGTTTTATTGTTTGCATTTGCTAAACAAAGACAACTGGAGGAACAGACAGACAGATCCTGCTGCTTTCCAACCAGAAAGATCCTTTTTAGGTATGTCCTGTTTGTTCATGATGCATGCCAATTTGAAACTTCTTTTAGAAATGACAGTGTCGGAAAGTTGTTGGTCCACCACTTTGTTTCAGACAGAAATACCTCTACCATTATTGGATGAAATGACATTAATGGTAACCTGAGAGGAAGCCTACTCATACTGACGACATCTTGACTTTTCCTCAATTGCTACCATGAGACTGACATTTTTGACTCAACTATTGAATGAATCGCCACGATGTTTTGCACACATCCATGGGCTAGAGGACTTTTATTGTTCTCTGACTCCCAGCAGATCAAAGTTTTTCAGCAGAAGGCTTAACTTACCAGCTAAACAGCTGTACTGTACTGGCATCTATTTCAAAGCATATCCCTGCACACATGTCACCAGGGTTGAGAGCAGGTCTATGGCACAATTTTAGCATTAAATGGATTGAAATGACACGTGCAACCTGTTGCAACAGTTTTCATTTTGGCTATATATTTTCAACCTCTGATTCTGTCCAGGTTTTCATGCTGTTTCTAGCTGTAAACTTCTCTTTCTTGATTTGCATTTGGGTTATTCCTACTGTAAGATGGTTATGGACTTCTTGATGACTTGAGCGGGTCAACTGAAAGACATCAGTGAAGAACTGTGTTGAAAGTAGAGTGATATCAATGCATAAAATACCACTCTTATCCTTTGAGGTCAGAAAAATAGTTCAGGGCAAATCCATTTAATGTCTGGTAATTGCTGTTCTTAATTGTGTTCTTAAAGTCATACGAAGGCAGTGAAGTGATGATAAAATTTATGTAATGTGGTCTGACTTCCCGTTGAACCATTTCCAAAGTGGATTTGTAAGTGCAGAATATGGAAGTTAAAATGTCAGGAAGGATAGAAATAGAGGCATGAATCATTTTCTTTAGGTCAGCAGCACACAGAACGTACTTGATTTCTTAAAATATTTTGAACAATAAATAATAAACCCATAGTACTGCCGGTTAACCTTAATATTTCAGTCAAAAATGATTCCTTAATTTTCTGGCAGGGGTCTTGTGTTTGGTTGGCATGAAGCCATTTTTGTTGGTAATTTCCATTGTAAAAAAAAAATGTACTAAAGGGTTTTTTGTGTGTGTGGGTTGTATTTTATTCAGTGTGCTGCAGGTTGAGCATACATCATTCATGTTTCCCTCTCCTGGCCTCCTTCATTCACCCTCACCTCTTCCCAGTCTTTCATTCCTCCTCTGTCTATTCTGACATCTGCAGGACATCTAACAGGGACACTTCCAGTGATGCTGAAACTTTAATGAGAGAAAGAAGATGAACACAGCGAGCTGGTCCTGCAGCGTTTAGCCACTAATTTACAGCAATGAAATATGGATGACATGTAAGTCAGTCACATTGTGTTGAACTAAACCCAGAGTGGCAGCATATGTGCGGTCTTTAAGCTTCTACCCAACCTTTAATGAGCAGAGTGTCCAACACTGTTTAATATTTCATCCCTTCTCTGTTTGTGTACTGAAGTTAGCTACGTGTCAGCAGAGAAAAGGAGGAGAGGGTGAGAAAGACATTTTATATCTTCATTTGTTCCTAGGTGTTTGACTCAAGGTGTGATTAACAATGTCTAACATTTGACCAAATATATATTAAATAACTTTGCTGACATTTACAGTCAGCAAAGAATGATAAAAACTAGAGGTAGACCGATATATCGGCCGGCCGATATTTTGGGCTGATATATGGACTTTTTTTCCAATATCGGCCGATATTTACAAATAAAAAGCCGATTTGTGATCAGGCACCAGTACGGGCAGCTGCCGCGACCGCTTTTCCCTTAGAAGGACCCCCAGCACTCAGAGAGCGGAGCATGAGCCGAGTGAGCCAGGCAACAACAAGCCTCGCTCCACACCTGCTTATTTGGTAAAAAAAAAAAAAAAAAAAACGGTAAGAGATTTGTTTCTTGGTAAGAGAGAAAATGCAATGTTGATTTAGCCTTTAAAAGTCTTTACTGTGTGATCATCAAACTGTAAAAGTTAGCCATTGAAGTTTTAGTGTCAGCCTCAGGCATACAAGCGAGAAAGTGAAAGTAAATCTGTGGATGCACTGTGTGTGTGGGGTGCGCTCTTATGCCCAGAGCGAGGCTGCTGCACGTCCCTCATCTGCACACCCAGCGTCCGTATGTTTATATTATCTAATTATACTAGCAGCCCCCACCCCCACCCACCCTTAAAAATCAGCTTATACAATCGGCTTTAGATATCGGCCATCGGCTGAAAATTTTTTTAAAAATCGGTATCAGCATCGGCCTTTGAAAATCCCATATCGGTCGACCTCTGATAAAAACATTTAAGTAGGTGCAGTTTTCATGCTAACGTGTTGGACGGACGTTACCTCCATGCTAAAGATTAGCCTGGCTACCTAACGTTAGATTCTTCTTCTTATGAATTTCTGGCAGGAGCTAACGTTAGCTAGGAAGCTACAATCTCTATATACGGAAATTAACACCATGACTCGGACAATAACTTTATAATATTTTAGTTTTTCTGTTACTGATATCACGATAAAGCATATATATATATATATATATATATATATATATATATATATATAAAAAAAAACAGTATAAGAAAGGTGTTTGTACATTCTCTGTAGAGAGCTAACTTACTGTACATGTGTAAACACGAAACTACATTATCCCTCATCCCTCCTGTTTTCCTCATTTATGGCCACCAAATAATATTGTTTCTTTATCTGAAAAAAATCCAAAAATTCAGCAAAAAAAACTCCCCAAATTTCTGAAAATTTGCAAAACCTTCAGGAAGAAAATTCCAATAATTCCTTAAAAGTTTCCCTTTAAAGTTTTATTTGAAAAAACTAACAAATTTGGCAAGAAAATTCTTGTAAATACTTTCAAAAAATGAGTAAAAATCTTCCAAAAAAATGCGAAAAATATCTAAAGTGATTACATATATATCAGTAAAACTTCTAATATTTTCTTTCAGAACATTCAGAAAAAAATCAACCAAAATCCAGCGAAATTCGCTGGATTTTAGTTGATTTTTTTGTGAATGTTCTTATGAAACATTTTTAACATTTCTTTTTTTTCACCAAAAATGTTCAAAGATTTCCCAAAAATGTTGAAAATGTGGACATCAGAAGTTTCACTGTGAAAATTTTTTTTTTCTCCACATTTTCAAACTTTAAAACGGGTCAATTTTGACCCGCAGGACGACACGGGGGTTAATCTGATGGAACAGTCCTCTTATTGGATTTTTCAGTTTCTGACTCTCTAGTTTTAACTGGATGGATGGATGGATGGATGGATGGATGGATGGATGGATGGATGGATGGATGGATGGATGGATGGATGGATGGATGGATGGATGGATGGATGGATGGATGGATGGATGGATGGATGGATGGATGGATGGATGGATAAAAACACAGCGGTGCATCTATCTGCCACTGTATCTACCACAATTTGTTGGCAATCAGGCTTTTTACCACAGAATAAAAGTATCTTTTTTAGTATAATCATGTCATAAAGTCAGACAAGTATACAGTCAGGTATTGACCAGTTGTTATGGCTGATGATGTGTGTTACAGAAAAGAGAAACTGAACTGAAACAAATGAACCCTTTCACTTTGTGTCCCGACACAACATGACTCAGTCTAGTGAGCCAAGATTAGCCAAGTTGTCTTTGTGTTGTATGTTTTCCATTAAATGATTTGTTTTGTGATGTGTAAGGAATGAGTATTGAGTGATGACTCAGACCCATTCGCTTCTGTTTTGACTTGTTTGATTTATTTTTATTGTAGTTATCTATATTTAATTCAGACTGGGATGTCAACTTCAGTGCAGTTTTGGTAGCAGCTGAAAACACTGCATTTGTTCAGACTTTTGAAAAACAAAACAGAGTAGAAAAACAAATGTTTAGGCCTGCAGCCAGTTGTTACTCTCAAAAAACCTGCAAATGATTTTTTAAAAAAAGCACATTTAATTATAGTAAATCAATCGTTTGACGTGTAAAACTTTAAAAACATCCACTTGTTTTGTCCAGCCAAATTCAAACAACAGTGGATTTACCCTTACACTAGTAAAATAAAGCATTAAATTATAAAAATGTTGACTCTGGAGAAAGTTTGCTATTTTTGCATTAATAATAATTAGCAAAATCAATTGACCATTTTAGCACAAAAAAATGGTGCCAACCCTGTCGTTAAACTGCAGTTGAAAAGCTTAAATGTACTCTTTTGTCAAGTTTCTGAGTAGCCTGATGAGGGCAAAACTGTGACTAACACGTGCGCCCATATATCTATTAACTCACTGTATATTCATTCCCTCTATCCATGTAGCAAATAATCATCCTTTTCTCAACTCCTCCTTCCCTGCGCCTCCTCTGTAACCTTCTGCTAGACAGTTGTTGTCTCCAGTCAGCGCCTGAGTGGCTCCTCTCAGCATGCAGCCAACACCAGGACTGGGTTCTTCTTTCACAGCCAGAGGGGCTTCAGTCACTCCAGCCCAGGACTCCATAACCTCTGAGCTAGACAAGGGAGGTGTGCAGTCCCTGGCAACACCTGAGGTAGTTTTTCCTTCATGCCTGGTGTGAGTCAAGGCTGGGTCAAGCCTTTGGAGACCTGAGGGAGAGAAAAGGACAGTGATGGGTCCACCTGGAGCCCTTTGGGTGCTGCAGCTGCTGTTCACTGTCAGCTCATGTAAGGTAGGAAAACAGTGACCCCACCTCCAACTTTTGTTTTTTTTTTAATCTCTGTGTTGTGTGAACTTGGAGTGCGCCAGACAAGTTGAAATTATTGCAACTTTGCATCAGATTTTCATCATTAGTTTTTAACTGGATAGACTCTGTGCTGGACTTAAAAGCAGGGGAAATGTTTAGAGTTATAATACACTTATTGAAGTGGCTTGTAGCGTCCCTGTTTGACTCTTTCAATATCCGGAGTTAAAGCGTGCATTTGTTTGCATGGGAAATATATTAAAATCTCCTAAGGACATGCATGACTTGCTGAGAAATTTCACTGGCTTTCACCCCAGGTCTTTGTTGCATCCAAAGAAATGAAATGCCTCTTGGATCCACAGCATAAAACAGAATAGATAAATGCATTATTGGCTGCCAGAGGAGTTTAGAGTCTTCACAGTTGTCCTTCCAGTTACTACTAAAATCCCAATATTATAGATTTATTTTACTGAGTTTTGTACTCGCTAACATCTTTCTCCTTTATTGTGATTTTATTGTACATTCTTTTGGCTCGTTGTTTAGTCAGGTTACTTTCAGTTTCAATCTTTTTCTTGTCTTTCCTTCTATGATGTCTTTAGCTACTTTAATATTGCTCTTTGAAAAACATATGTTTTCCTCAAACAGCAGAGAAGGAGCTACCTGAATCAGTGACCATGAATACCCTGAAGCTGTTTCACACTGCTCAGTTGTCATGTTGGCTCTGTTGTACCTCTCCATCTCTGGATGGCTGCGTTGCCCCGAAGTGCTGCTGATTGAAATATTCATGTTGGTTCAGTGTATTTGCTGAAGGGCATTTTATGTATAATCTATGTGTATCCCACAGGCTCTTTACTGAGACAAGAAAGAAAGAGCATGTTACTGCCGATGAGAACAAAGGCCTGATGAAATATTTATTGCTGATTAGTTAAATTGTCTACACATAATTGCTCCAGGTGTGAAACACTGAGGAGCCATGTTCTGTTTTGTGGTAAAGACCATTTAGGGCATTTAGAAACCTTTCACACATACTGTTGTGTGCAACTTCTGTTTGGCAAGTTGGATACCATTTTCTGACAGCTAATAACATAGTAAACATTGTTTTATTAGTGCATATATATGTGAAGATTTTCCTAACTTTATTAGAAAGTATTCTAAACATCACTCGGAACTGACAAATTCTGGATGTCTACTGTAGAAAATAACGCATTTCTTGTTTGATCTCCCAGAGACCTCAGCTGTAGGTTAAATTTAGTAGTTTTTATCCTCCACTCGGTTTCCCCGGCTCAGAATGGGTCTTTGGAGGTGGCTACAAATTAAAGAAAGCATGATCGGCTTATGTGCAGTGAAGGCAAAAAGCCCATGTTACCTTGTTTGCTAAAAATCTCTGCCTTTTCCTAATATTTCTGACCATTTGATAAATGGAAATGTTCATTATGTTTGAGTAAATGGAACCCCAATTAACAAAACTGGTAAAATCTCAGCTCTTCTCATTTTGTTGCTGGTGATTTTCCTTTGATGTTCGCTAAACCAAAAATTCCTCTCTGTAGTTGAGATCGGTGCTGATAATCCATTTTATACCAATATTGAGTAAAGGGACTAAATAGTTACATACATAGATATACACTGTCTTCTCAGTGGATTATATTTTGGTAAACAAAACAAATATGCCAATATAGGCAATAATATTTTTTTTGGTAGTTCTATGCTCATTTCCATATGTGCACCTGGCACTAAAACCTCTTCTGCACTACTCCGCATATTAGGGTTTAATTATGTTGCAATTAAAGAAAAAATATGTTAAAAAGAGTTCAAAGCAGGGAAAAATGATAGATTTGACAGTTATTCCAGTGACGACACTGTACCTTCACTGGTGTTGATTGACTAGATTTTCTTTTCTTAGGGACAACTAACAATTTATTGTAAATTATTGAACCGGTTCTGTATATCATTTAGTCATCTGGTTCATATCAGGATTTCTTCGAGGTCAGCTTGATGTGATCAATTGTTTTGTCCAACCACCACTGAAAACCCCAATGTAAGATATTCAGTTTAATATCACATGATACGAGAACACAACAAATCCTCACAACTGAGAGGCTTAAATCAGGGAGTGGTTTCTGTTTTTAGAAGAAAATTTCGTTTTTGAATCGTAATTAAATATTTCAGTAGTCAGGGATTAATCGACTAAATGCTTATGTGGTAACATTTCAGTTACCAGAAATAACTAAATTAAGTGTACTGAAAGACAAGTTGTGGATGGAGGGGAAACAGCTTTGTGTTCTTGGAAAATAGATATTTACAGACTCTTTGTGAATTTCTTAGTGTCCTTCAGTTATAACCCCAAATTAAGGGAAGCAACTCGGAGGAGTCAAACAAACCTGTAAGTTGCAAAATGTGTTTTTATTGCGGTGAATGCACAATCAGCACTGTGTGATGGCTGATAACAATGCTGCTGCTGCTGCTGGCTGTTAGGTAGAAGAGACAGTGTGGCTGGAGCTTTAAAAGGGCTTTTAGAGTCCAACTGGTGCCACAAACAGAAGAGAATGGAAGGAGGAGCTCAAAAGACACACATTTAAGCATATAGTATTTTTAATGTGGCAGTTAGATAAATTGTGAAACATGCCTTTCCTGGTGTAAACAGAGTGAAGCATGTTGCTTTTTAAGACTATCAATACACCGTATATACTGCATGCAGTGAGTATGCTGTAGTTAATGAGTCACATTTGTGCTCTGTACCAGATTTATCAGATAGCTCTTTCTAAACTACAGGTAGACACAAACAAATTACAGACATGGAGTTTTTTGCTTCCATGGAAACGCTACAGACAGAAATCACACAAAGCATCTCCTGCACAACTTGTACTTGCTCTGAAGTTTTAATCAAATCTAGTGTGTATCAGCTTGCATATTGAGTTGGGAGTTGGCAGGGGTCCCTGGTCACATGATGGCAGTGTTGCACCAATTTGTGATGCATATGAAGCACATACACACAGAAAGATAAGGGGACAGGTCAATCTAGAGCATTGTGCATTCATGTAGGCGTGTGTATTTAATCAATATAAAGGAAAAGGGGGATAATGGACAGAAAGGACAAGAAATGGATGTGTTGACTGCAATCAAGATGAAAGGGGGAAACTAAAGCTCAGGAAAATAAGAGGACCATGAATATAGAAAGAGATTTTAAGAAGAAGTGAGAAAAGAGGATAAATGTTGAATGAATGAAATTTTGTTATCTTGCTTTATATTTCACGTGGTGCGCTCGTTCATTTCACAAATATTGTTCAATGGGAGATTTGGCTGCTTGGATGAAGAAGTTGAGAGAGAGATGGAGGAGAGATGGAGGAGAGTGTCTGAGGGAGGGTGGAGGGAGGGAGAGGCAGAGAGTTCGTGGATAAATGAGCGAGCAGCGCTGGCTCTGCCACAACGCCTCACTGCCAGACAAAGGAAGGAGTCCAGGAAACACACACACACACACACACACACACACACACATAGTTCAAAGCAGCCGCGTCCAGGAGCATCTCCTGCAGCCTGAGCCGAGCGCTGGATGTTCGGACCTGATGTGTCTTCACATGGAGGCATCTGGAGTGCTTTGTGTGCCAGGATTAATTTACTAACCTGTGGCAGCGTCGGAGCAGAGACTTCAGCAGTGGGAAAATCTCCGCTGTGCTTTTTCAAAAGCAAACACTCTGCGGTTAGTGGTTGTGTAGCTGCTGCTTTTAGAATGACTGCTGTCAACAGTTTGGACTGTGTGTGAGAGCCAGCCAGAGTTTCAGTTTGTGTGCGTGGATGTGTGTGTGTCAGGATGAGTGTTCCCATGTTGAAGATTGGCGCGGTGCTCAGCACGATGGCTATGGTAACTAACTGGATGTCCCAGACCCTGCCGTCGCTGGTCGGACTCAATGGAACCATCATCTCCTCTGAGGGCACACATGAGAGGATTGTCAGTGTATGTATTCTGCACATACACACTATACACACACACAAACACACACACACACACACACACGCTATACAATGGGGAAAAAATGTTCTGGAGAATCTTTGCCACCAGATGTTCATCTTCTAAATTCTTTAAGATTTGCAGGAGTCCATGATTTAGCAGAAAATATTTTTGTCTAACTGCTTCTTGAGTTGTTTTGTGATCTTCAGTGTAGCATCACATACTTCTGTCTGCTGTTCTGACCACATCGACAGCCACACTCAGTACATATAATTACATAAGCTGTCTAATGTGACATGTTTATTTTTGATAAGACAAACTAAAAAATAAATAAAATCCTTTGAAGAAAAAAACAACAACAAATACCTAGCCTTACAGGGAAAACGAGTCAAATTCTGATATTTGATGTGTTCACTGGTGCAGAAAATACATCAAAGAACATGCTCAGAAGAACAGATTCAAAGAAAACAGCACAGCAGGTTACAAATGTGCAGAATAAATAGCACAAATAAATAAATAACCTTTTCTGTAATGAGTCATAAAGAACACATGTACAGTATGCACCCACTGCCACAAACACACACACACACACACACACACACACACACACACACACCAGTAATAGGATTGCTCTGTCTCAGACTTGCTGGGGTGATATTTCTCCTGGGGAAGGCTGACTCACCCATGGGACAGCCAGTGATTTGTTGCCCTAGCAACACCCTGGCAACCCCAGACATGTACATGCTGGACCACTGCACACACAGACATTTAACCCTGGATTTATCCCCCATATGCATTCCAGTGTGAGTGTGTGCGGCACGTATTCGTGCGGACTTGGACTTGGATTTAGCTTTCTGGCTCACGAGGAGCCTCACATCTGCTATGTGGTGGTACTTTGCAAGTTCAGCAAAGTGCACACGTTCTCATGCAAGTAGACGCCCACACACTGCCGCACACACACAAACACACACAAGAAGTGACTGAGAACAGATGGAGATGTTAGAGGGGCAGTGATGCCATTTGATAAGGTGGTAGTGAGTTTATAAACAGACAAGCTTTGAAATCTGCTCTTCTGTTCCTGTAAAGCAGTTTCTGACGTATTCCCTCAACTGTATCAGATCATCCCTTCCTCAGCGCCACCTGTCATGTTACAGATGTTCAGATGTGTGCAAGTATTTATTAGAAATGCATTGATGTTGTTGAAATACTGATTTTTCACACAAAATAATCGCTGCTTTGATCAACTTCATAGTGGCAGACCCAGCATTAATTTGAGCTGTTTTAGCCATTTATCCGTTGCTTTTACCCGTTTCAGCTCCATATTTTTAAGTTTAGGTAATTCTAACCATTTATTGATTACCTTAAGCCATTATTTCAAACATTAATTTATTTATTTTGTCTGTTTTAACCATTAATGTGCTTATTCTTTATTAATTCAGTTTAACTACATGAACCATTTATCAGCTTCTCAGCTCACTTGCTAACTAGTTTTCAAACACCATGCATAAAATTAGAAAATAGGGCTATTATTGATGTAAAATTCATGCAAGTGAGTGATTAATCATGAATTCAGTTTAACAAAGAGGGAGGCATGCCCACTCTTCTTGTCATCACCACTTCAGCGTGGTGATGCTATTTCTTAAACTTTACTCACTTGAGCTCCAAATAGAGAAAAAAACTTTCATGATGCCAACTGCTGTGAAAAGAAGCAGAAGAGCAAAACTAACCCTCCATGGTACTGAAAGCAGGCAGCGGAGGCTTTTCATCTTTTTTTTGTTATGATTAATATTGTTTTTGATAGAAATAATAGGAAAAAAGCGCTTTATAAATGATGTATCTGTTGTCTGACTGTGAAATAGTCGTGGTGCTGGTGTACTTTGCATACTGTCAATATGTAATTTCTTTTAATCAAATGACTTCTGGCTCCTCTACAGTGTATACCTTTAAACCACAGCAGTACCACCTGGAGTGTTTGCACCTCTGGTTCACTGAGCTACATGACAACGGATAGATTTTTGAGTGAAATAAGCCGTTAGACACATTTTATTGTGTGCTGTACTGCTCTCTCTACTGCTTCCTACCAACAGTGTATTAACTGCAGAAATTTAGCCCCGTTCGCTCTCTTCTCTCTCTATTTGCACTGATCACTATCAGTTGAGCTGCCTGTGTAGATTTTTATCATTTTTCCCCTGTGTGAAATGAGCCCTAAGGTGCCATATGTCCTCCTCTGTTTAATTACATCGAACACAAGGCGCATCCGATGCTTATATTCTCATCCCATTCACGTCTTCCTGTCTTTTAAAGCCCACCTTCCCTGATCAGCTTCATTGTAAATGGGACTTCAAGGTTACCACACCAAACCCAGCTGATTGATTTATCAGATGTTTCCCTCCAGGCCTCCCCCTCTCCTCTCCCTCATGTTCCCTCTCATGCATCTATCCTCCCAGCTTTCTCCTCTGTCATTATTCATTTTCAGGGTTTGTAGGGCAGCTTCTCTGCCAGATTACTGTGACAGGCTGGCGAGTGTCATATTGGGCTCAGCCATTCCTTTACATTGTTCGAAAATGTTAACAGTAAGTAGGTCAGACTGAAGACCTGGTTAAATCTGCCTCTAATGAGCTCATGACTTCACGTGTTCTCTTATGTGATGTGTTGTGACTTGGTCTAAACGTTCAGACCTCAGGGAACAATTGCTGTCTCCTCAGCACGACTGAATGAGGACCCAAATGAACCCAAAATTTAAAAAAGGAAACGTGTTATGACTTACTTGGATGTTTTTTTTTGAAGTTTCAAAAATTGCCTGCATCTTGCTTTCTGCTGCAGCCTTGCAAATGACCTCAGCAAATGCTGGCTGTATTTGTGCTTTTCTTTACGATACAAAAGAACATGTTTTTTTTTTTTAATGGAAATAGATAATGGCCTTCAAAAACTTAAGTCTTTCAGCATGAATACTTAATAATAAAATGAAACACCACAATACGTACAGCAGCGGTGCCAGCGTTTGAATACCATTGAACTATTTATTCTTGAAAACTAACTATCTTAACTTAGGCTGTGAATTCCTCTTTTCAAAATCTGAAGGGTAATTTTCAGTGGTACACATTCAGAAGCCCATATTAGGATCATATGGCACTGATAAGGCAAATGTATTAGTCAGTTGTGGCCTATTTACACATTCAGCAGACATGGTGCAACATTTACATTCATTTGCAGTTTTCTCCTGGCCACCTAATAAATGCAATGTCTAATATTCACTCTCATTACGCTCTATTTTTAGCCTTAATTAACTTCTGAGAGACACATCTGACTCTTTAGCTGCTGAAAGCCTCATTTCTGCATTTTTTTTATGCCACTTGTGTTTTTAATGCAAAAACAACACTGAGAGTGAATTGAAATGGTACAGTTATATGCATGAAGGCACTATAACAAGTTAAAGACAACAAAATGCTCTGTAGAACTGAGAGGAACAAGTCATGCTTGTAAATGTGTCACTACTAAAATGGGAAATAAGTGACCCAAGACAGATTATAATGTCTAGAAGTTGTTGTTTTAAAATTCAAAAATTCTGATTCACATCTGTAATTCTAAGAGGGATTTACCAGAGGAATCAAAATACATACATTTTGATGTGTAATTTTCCAGCTGAAGTATTCCAATGCTGTAAATGAGTTGCACAATATGACAGCATCATACAATAATGATGGAACTGAACAGTTTTACTTCCCAAGCTAGTTTCTCTATAAATTATCACAAAGGAGGAAAGAAATATCGCACTAAACTAAAGACATTGGCTCAAAAATTATGTTAATGTTATGGTTTATAGAAATCCGGCTGTTTGTGAAAGCACATGTGGATGAAATGTGAATTTAATATCTGAATGAAATGGTAGCAGCAAGAGTAGAAGCCTTGCTTTGCATTAGCATGGGCTGTAGGAAGGGGAGAAATCATCTTTTGTGCAGATTTGTGGGAGCTGTGGGGAGTCTGTGACTTTTTGCCAGAGAGAACAGCAGTTCCGTCTGTGGAGGCAGAGGGTGGAAACTCTCCAGTCATGCTGCTAGCTTTCCTGGACACAGACAAGTGTGGAGATGTCACAGCTGATTTTAGAATGTCCAGTTTAGACACGGATGTCTCTGATGCAGTCAAGTAAGAGCAGACACTCTCCTTTTTACAAACAAATCGCGATACGTGTCCAGTTTAAACCTTCTGAGATCTCTGCAGAGATATAGAGAAAATTAGACAAAAGCTTTTAAGGAGGAAAATATTTGTTCACTCTGGTGATTAAAGCCTGACCTGAATAATATGCTGAGGGAAAGTGTGCAGTGTGAAAAATATAAAATACAGCATCTAATTATGTAACAGTGGCTACATATTAAAAGCTTGCAAGTGTTTCTGCCTTAATGTTAGTGTAATGTAGTTTAATGTTATCTCTCTTTAATGCTACCATGATATCAAAGTATGTGCCTTTTAAAATGATTGCTGCACATGTCTTTTCTGTTCTGTATCTTCTTTTATCTTGCATCTTTTATCACATCTGTGTATGGGAGGCATATGCAGACTTAAGTGAAGCAATTCCTGAAGGATTCAGAGCAAAATAATTCATAACACTCTGCCAGTGTTCATGAAGGTTGTAGTGTTTGCATTATACAAGCCCATATGATGAATATATGATATCTGAGTGTTTTTTATTTAGCCAGTCCATAACAGCAGGGAAATGGGTCATATAGAGTTCACAGAGTCAAACAACGTTTGATTTTTTTTAGAAGTAGAGTGGATAAAATTAGTATTTTGAAAACAGTTTCTATGGAAATTATGACCCTGGCAATATTATGAATATAAGTTATATTTTAAATGTCTTCAATGTCCTGTTCAGTGTGGCTGCAGGTAACATTATTTCTCAATCTGGCAATCTATTGATTATTTTCTCATGTAGTCGGTTGTCCATCATAATGTTTGTCTGACACACAGCCCAACACATTATGAGGTTTAATTTAAAGTTACTTTAATACTTGAGTGGTGAATTACCAGCAGGTGCTTTGTCTGTTTTGTTTGGTTGGTTTTGTTTTCTGCATCCAGCAGTCTCTGTTGCTAAGAATTTTAAAAGCTGGATCAACAGGATTGATCATTTTTAATAATTTGTTGACATACAATTTAGTTTCCTATAATATGCTCTAAGAAAATGCTTAAATGCTATTCAACCAAAATTTAATTTAAAATTAAAATTGGGCACAACGGTATAAGCTAAAATACACTTATGTATTTATGTATTTCAAACTAAACAGAAATGTCAGGGATGTCCTCAAAAGTATGAGGTGAAATCACAACACATAATTCTATTTTGTGCTTTGTGGTGTTTGCCTTCTGTTAATTGTACGACTAACATGTCATTCCTGCAGTGACTCTATTAACCCAGAGCCTGTTTGTGTGCAGGGTTTGTACCCGGGCTCAGAGGAAGGCTGGCAGGTGTACAGCACAGCCTCAGATCCTGACGGCAGGTGTGTTTGCACGGTGGTCGCTCCGGCACGAAACCTCTGCAAACGAGACCCTCGGAGTCGACAGCTACGTCTGCTGACTGAACAGGTGTGTGTGTGTGTGTGTGTGTGTGTGTGTGTGTGTGTGTGTGTGTGTGTGTGTGTGTGTGTGTGTGTGTGTGTGTGTGTGTGTGAGTGTGAGTGTTTGACTGTTGAGTGCATCCACGCATGTTTCAGTGGTCAGCATTGCGATGCAGCACAGGGGAGTGGCAGCGTCCTGGAATGAAATATTCACCGGACTGTCTTTTTGTTTTGACACTTGCAGAAACACACATGAACAGACGCACATGCACACAGACACACACACACACACACACATAGGTCTCACTGACAGATGTATCCCTGATACATCAGTAGCTGAATCCTCAGCAGACTTTCAGTCATTCAACATGCCAAGAGAGTTTAAACTCAAAAGAAAGGCTGACAGATAGCCGGGAAAGCAACACTTTGTTCTGTACAGAAGGTGAGGTTCTGTATATGGTTATTTGTATGCTTGTCTCTGTTCATATATGTGAGTGCATATGTGTGTATTTATGTGAGCATATGCATATTCTCTCAATTTATGTGCATCCTGAGAGAGGAGTAACAGTGATTTGTGACAGAAATTGATGAATTATTGAACACCATCAGGCCAGCAAACATTCTCAAAGCATGCACTACTGTAAGCCTCACACATCAAGATGTATACAGGCTGCATTCTCACCAAAGCACGAGCAAAGCGCAGCACACCGACGTGAACATCACAAGGATTATAAGTCCTTATGCCATTCACTGCCAGTGTTATATCCTTCACACAAAACAAGCGAGATATGAAGATAGGTAGATGAACGCTATCAGAAATACCTTCTTCTCCCCTCTCCTCACTCTGCTCCTGTTGGGAGGCTTTTGTATTTATGAATCTTAATTAGCTCAGCGTGTCTCTGGAAGTGACACCTCGATCCTGCTGTGAGTGTGAATGTGTGTGTGTGTGTTTGTGTATTGTGCTCACATCTTTCTGCTTCTCTCTGGCCTCCGCAGCATGTGTTATAGTAGAAAATATGTGGGTGGATTTGTTTGTTTGTTTGTTTGCATATCACTGCTCAATATCTGCATAATTTTTATATTTTTTTACACACTTGTCTTTTTTCCATTCAATATCAAAACAGATTTGAAGAGTGTGGTAGCATCTCATGATGGCTAATGAGAAGAGGCATGGGAGTGCTTGCTTCTTTAAAACACGACACACTGTAGGTGCAAAACTCATGTTTAAACAGATCTAATGAGATACTCCTTCAAAGAGAAAGATGATCTGTGTGTTTTTACATCATGTTGTGTCGTAGGAATAGTAAATCCGAAACACAACCATTTTACTTTTGTCACGCCCCTTTTATCTGGCAACTTTCAATTCAGCAGTGTCAGGTATTTCTGCCGTCTCCATGTTAAAACTGAGCAGAAAGGAATTTTGTCAGTGGTGCACACAGCTTTACAAAATTGCATTTAAAAAATTCAGTGGCAGTGCGTCTCTCCTGAATCAGTGTCTCCCCTATTTTGGATCATCCACAGTCCTCACCTTAAATTTGAACTACACTCTGCTAGAAAAATACCCAACAAAAGCACACTGTGTTCCTTATATAGATAGATAGATGTGTTTCATATATATGTGTGTGTGTGTGTGTGTGTGTGTGTGTGTGTGTATTCATGGGCGGTGATGTGCGTCGCCTTAAAGCTGGATTGTTACGGATTGATGTGTTGTGAGAACTTAAGTCTTCCTTCAATCTCATGTAGCCCCATCATCCATAAACTAAACATCGGAATGTTAGCATGTTGTTAGCAGTTAGCTCAAAGCATCATTGTGCCAGTGTACAAAGATGCTAATTGCAGCCTCACAGAGCTGCTAGTATGACTGCAGATTGCTAATCTTTTTGAATAACAACAAGACGATATATAGCTACTACAGAATCTTCAAATAACTAATTCACACTGTACTTTTGGATGCACACACTCTTAAACATGTTGGAATTTATTTTATGCAAGTATTTCTGGTGAGACACAACATTTCTAAATGCCATTCCTCAATGCCCCAATTAGCACAATTTCAATTTTATTATTATCACCGCTGTGCTGGGGTGGAGGCAGCAGTCTCACTGAAGAGTATTTACTGGGTTAATAAAGCCAAATATATCTACAAGGCCAGACACCCACAAGAGGCGATAAAATGAACTAGCCCTTTAAGAATAACATCATACCACTACACAGCCATGTTCGTGAGCAAGCAACAGGTGTACGGAAACAGATAACAGGTGCCAGTAATCAGACAGCAGCCAAAACCAATCATAAGCATTTCTAACAACAGGGGTCACTACCAATAATCATCACTCATTATATCCACCATGTATGTGTTTGTGTGTGTGTCAGGTTCAGAATGTGAGCCAGTCCATGGAGGTGGTCGACCTGCGGACATCCAGAGACCTGCAGTATGTCCGGGACTCTGAGCCACTACTGAGAGGAGTGGACGGACGTTTACACACTTATGTGGCCAATCCCCGCACTCTGACAGCTAAAGGCCTGCAGGTACACACAGACACACACACACAGACACACACACACACACACACACACACACACACACACACACACACACACACACACACACACACACACACACACACACACACACAGTGTAAGACGGTCGCTGCAGGGAACATATAACCTTTGGTGTGAAAACATTGATTTCACGCATGCCAAGCTGAAGTTTCCTGCCTGCGCTCAGACACGTGAGCCTCTTTCATCAAGGGGACAAAATTTGTCTTGAAGCTGTCAATTTTCTGGCTTCATGTCCACTGTTTAAAAGTGTCACACAGCCTTGTTCTGAAGGTGCCAGCAAAACTGCAGCATCACTGCACACATTAAGGCTTCAAGCTGTCAGAAAAAATCCATCTGGAGAGACTCTATAATTTTAATATTAATGGCCAAAGATTTACATAATATTGACACAGAGAGGCACAAGACATTTACAATATGAATTTCTTTTCAGTTGGTTTGTTGGTGCTTTAAATTTTCAGGAGTGCTAAGTATTGCCTTTTATTGAAGGAAATCTAATTTCACTTCTTAAATAAAGAGTTCTAATCTCATCAGGCTCGTTGTTTTCTGCCATGATGCTACTGGCAGGTCTCTGTTCCAGCTACAAAGCAGGAGGCTAGTGGAAGATTATCTCAAGGGCTACAGAGAATAAAAGGCTACTGATCTGAAGAATGAAGATTAAATGATCTCAACAGTTAAACAGCTGTGAAACTGATGGTTTAATGTTGGCAACTGGCAGCTCAGGACTCCCGATGATATTGAAGTAAAAGGTAGCAAAACCTTGTTCACCATTTACAACCTGCTGGTAACTTTACCTGGAGCGCTGATTTGGGGATTTGCATGTAAAATCTAAACTAAATTTTGTTGATGTTTCTAGACGTCTTTGTTCCATCTGTTTCAGAAGTGATTCTTTAGCCCTATTCTCACAGGACTACTATGACCTGAGAACCTCGTGTGGTTTACAAATTACCTCACTACGTCACAAGTTTATGTTTTGTGTGGTTCATTTGCAGAGGATAAGCGAACATTATCCCTGGATGTGATATTAACAATCTGCCACACGATCACTGTTGAGCCTGCTGAAAAACAGCAGAATGTTCCTTACCACACGCTGCCATGCATGTCCGCCATCTGAACATCCTTTGAGATTTTGCTCTTCTGATGGATTCGAGTTTTTTCTGAACAGGTCTCCATGCTGTGTAGCGACATGAGCCTCCTGATATTTGCACCCAAAATGCTCCATACTTTCATTTATAATCAGAAAAGCAGCCTCCATGACACTTGAGTGGGAAAGTGGGCAGAAGATGTGCAGAGAGAAACAAAAAAACTGCGGAAAAAAACTGATGCAGATTCACACGGGACTAATATTATCAAAGAGCCTCTCTGGCAAATTATGCTAGGTAAGTTTTATTTTGTTACAAATTTCAGTCATGGCAGATTTACACAGAATTATAATACAGTAATTTGCAGTCATCTGTCTCCTTTATCAGGCTAAAAGAAAACACAAAACAATAGAATTACTAGTAATTAGAATGGATCAGTACTTTGTAGGCCTTTTCAAAGACAGATGCCTTCTGAATTGGTTTCAGTGAGGTGTGAGGGAAATATATTCACTTCCAGACTTGAATTGATCATCTTGCATAGAGATCAATATGACCGATTTTTTACCTGCTTAATCACAGCGCCTCTCCAATGTCTAGGCAGTTTGAGAGAGAGACTGGGAAAACTCTCACTTACCATGTATTGATTGGTTGTAGCCTGAAATGCTTTTGATATTTTGCTACAGCCCACTACTGAACTTCACCCCTGCCAGTTCTGGTCTGACTGAATCATTTGGTCATGCTGCTCTCAGTCTCATGATACAGTGTTGAAGGAATAGTTTTTGGGAAATTCACTTATTCGCTTTCTTGCAGGGTTAGATAAGAAGACTGATGGCACTCTTATGTCTGTACGATCAATGTTGCTCTATAGCGAGCAGCTTAGTTTAGCCTAAAGACTGGAAGTAGCGCAAAGGGCTTACCTGAATCTTTCTAGAGGAACCAGAATCTACCTACTGAAGCTTCTAAGGCTTAGTAAAAACAGCACTTTTCTGTTTTACAGGAGGTAATGTGCCACATAATTTCTTGTCCATATCTCCAGTGGTTAATTGGTAACTGGGCCATTATATAATTGCGGGACTTTTTGTAACATAGTTGACATTTTTGCAATTTTCAGGCCTAAAATCAACACAGTCGCCTATAACCAAACACTGCATAACATTTTTACAGAAAGATTCTTCTAAATATCATATATACAACTAAGTGAAATTGAAATTGAAAGTTATTTATAAAGATATTGTAGTAACAGTGTCCACACTTGACTCACACACTACTTTATATTAAATAAGTCAGAAAGCCTTGGAGTCTGGCCAGTCTTTTCTTCAGGAGGAAATGACATCATCTGGAACAGGTCATGTGATCTGGAATTAACACACTTCCTTGAGAGGTGTTTTTGCAACTTAGTGGAAAGTGATTTCTCGGACACAGATACAATTTTCCATATAAAATTTGATACATTGCCCAAAAAGAAATATCTGTCATGATCATCTCAACTTAATAAAAAGAACACAATAAAAACATTTTTTTGAATCAGTTCATTTTATTATTGTTTAGCTAATTAGAAGTTGGTTGTTATTAATTGGGACGGTTATTTAGTTGACAATTTAGTGATATCCAGTCATTTTTTAATAATAAATGATTGTTTCCATAATAAATAATTATGGAATTTGTAAAGACATGATCATAATGAACATAAAAAACATTAGCTTTATTTACTTCCTATAAAAATGTATGCAAAAGTCCTTCAATTATATATTGACCAAATTTCTGAACAAGGGGCTAAAACTACATATATAGTTTAAAAATGCTTTGTACCAAATCAGCAAAATTTCCTTAAATGCCAAAGTATTGCATCAAAATATAAAACAGCAAGCATAAAAGTAATAAATTGCCAATGCGATTAGATGGATACAACATTATAGTAAATTTAAACACGAGATCCTTTATGAATCAAGTAGAAGAGGACAAATATTTTCATGCACACACAGTTGTGTTACCATCATTTCAGAGGACAGTATATTGACTTACATTAATTTCTTGGAGACCTATCTACCCATTACTTATATAACCCAAACCCATATTGTAACCTTAACCCATCTCTTCATCCTAAAATGTAATGATTTATGTTGCATTACTTGCATTTCCAAAAGAGGGGCAGTTCCTCACAGTGTGACTGTGTAAACAGATTTATGTCCCCACAAAAAGAGTAATACAAGAACATACCCAAACACTAACCCTTACTTCCCGAATAGAGCATATTACCGCTTCGCTATAAATCCATTCTGCCTTTCATCTTCTGCCGAGCATCTTCTTAACAACCGGGGGGGTCTGTTTTTAAGTTTTTATATAGTTAGTTTATGCCTATGTGTGTTTGTGTGCATGCGCTTGTTGCTCCTTGGGGGTTTTCACAGTCATAAGCTTTTGAATTTGCACTGAGAGGCAGAGCTCCTGAATATTTATGGGCAACAACAGTAAGTTTATCAATAACTAAACAGTATTTTTATCCCATGGAGGAAGGAACCAAGAGAGATGGAGAGTGGAAGGTCAGACAGAGAGATTAATAGTTATGGAGGAGGAAAAGGTAGGAAATAGAGAGGAAAGGATATCTTACTACACATGAATGTTTTTCCTCATGGGAGAGAGGGATAAGAGGAATGAGCAAAGTGAAGTAAGTGGGAAGGTAAAGGTTAGGCAGAGAGAGCAGGAGAGATAAAAGAGTGGAACAGGAAGGGAGAGATTAGAGAAATGAAGATGAAGGAGGAGGCATGGCAGGGGAGGGGAGGGATTAGCCAGGTAAAGTGTTCACTATCTAACAAACCATGACATTTTTGGCATATTGTCAAGACGGATTTTAATGAATGTTTAATGAACATGCACTTATATACAAATAACGCTGCCAATACCAATCAGGGATGATAAAGTAGGCAAACTGGAGGTCAGCTGCTTTCATTATCAGCTTTTTCCACACTGTGCTCTTATGACAAGTAAAAACTGGGACTAAAACGGTTTCGTAAAATGTTTGAGTGATGTTGGAAAAATATTAAGGGGCCTGATTTCAAGATAGCAGGCGAAGGATCAGACACATAAAGTGTTTGACTGACTGCCAAGCCTTTTTCCTGGATATGTAGTTGTGTTTGTGTGCGGGGGTGTGTGATGTTCTGAGGAGATGATAACGTATTTGTCTTCGCTTTTGACACTTCTTTTAATCCTTCTCCTTTTTTTTCCCCCAATATCTGATCCAACGCCTTTCGCTACACAGCAAACAGTTTTGGTAGGATTTGAAGGTGAAGACACATCTAAGACTCAAGACTAAAACAGACATATAAAAGAAGTACCTAAAAAAAAACTCTTTATCCTCCTCAGACACACAGTTTTTTACTAATTTATAATCTTATTGATTTCTATTTAAGCCGATCGCTGAAAATATTCTGTTCTCTCCAGCCAGACCGATTCAAAATTATCCAGTGTGAGCTGTTTAAAAAAAAGAAATCTGGGTCACAGAGCCAGCAAACTATGCAGACTAGCCTGGACATACTCTCCTCCAGCACATCTTCCATCTCCTCCTGTGGGACTCTGAAGTATTCACAGGCCAGATGGGATGTGCAGTCCTTCTAGCATGTTCTTTGGGGTGCTTTCCATTTGGCTAATGTGGTTCTTTGGTTCCCTCGCATCTATTTAAGTACTCTTAGCTCCTCCTGACGGAGAGTTAAGAGATGCAGCATGGAGTGGAAGCAGCAATTAATCATGACATGCAGCATCTTGGCTGCTAAATGTGTAGAAATAATTAAATAAGAATAAAACAAACATTATTCTCAACCATAAACAAGAATAAATCCAGCTTGAAGGCATTTAACCAAAGTTGGATCCAAAAGGTATAAATCGGTCCAGATGACTTAGATCGTTTCTTTCAACCTTCAGCGTCAAATGCACAGATATTTTTTTCCATTAACTCTTCAGTGTGCTGCTGTCCTTCAGTTACATGTCTGAGTTCATGTAACTTTTCTCCAACAATAAGTTCCACTCACCTCATTACCAACAGGGTACACCAGGTGGATACATGCAGATATCGTGCCTCACTAAAGTACACTGGATCATATGAATGAAAAATTCAATCTAATGAATAAAAATGAAAACCATTTCAAAATAATTATGTGAAAATGTAAAGAAAGCAGCCTGAGACTGTTGCTCCAGTACTGATTATAGATCTGTGATATTTTCAGGGTTCAAGAAATGAGACAACTTTCAAAAGACAGCTAATTCAATGAGGATTCAGTAATAGTTTGTCCTACAAACACAGTACAGTATGTGTTATTGGAATACATACAAATAATGATAGTCTCTGATATTGGTTTAGTTCTTCCACGTCATTTTATGTAATCTACAATTTTGAAACCATTCAGTGAAATTAATATTACAACAAAGCCGTTTCGAGTTTGTCTTATCAGATCAGCTGCCTAATCACTAAAATTTGCAGTGAATGAATGCTGCTGTCCATTAAAAAAAAAGTGCACAGAACACACCGGTGGTTCCTCATTTACAGCTCCTGCCTCCACTCTGCTCGCTCGATCAATTTCCGGGCCACAGGCTGCAGGAGAGAGGAGTGAGGATGGTAGGAAGTATAATTAGCTGAATGAGAGGAACCTGGAATATACTCTGGGGTACCTTCAGGTTAGACAAGCTGGGAGGAGGGTCCAGATGCATAAACTGTCTCAAATGACTGTGGAGGAGCAGTGACTCCGAGCTACAGCAACTGGAAGAGAGAGAATGGTACTGCAGACGTTTTTTCAGAATTAATTGTATGAGTGCAGACCTTCTCTCTAACTTCGTTTTTCCTCTGTTTTTCATGGGGCCACAGGAGTTAAAGGGCCAGATGTCTCAGCTGCGGCCCCTCTTGTCAGTAGTGGAGCAGTACAGACTGGACCTACAGACTCTGGCCACCTTGCGAATGGAGCTGCTCAACCTGTCAATCATCCTGACAGCCATTCAGGAAGAGATTGGAGCGTACGATTACGAGGAGCTTCAGCAGAGGGTGTTGCTGCTGGAGACCAGGCTGCACAGCTGCATGAACAAACTGGGTATGCGCTGAAAGGAGAGTGATAAAACTGATATCTTTGAAAGGAACTTATGAGTTTGTATTTTCCACAAGGAAAGGCAGCGGGATGAAATGCCTGCTGTTTAGATGGTTGAGGAGGGCACTTGACAGATTAACACACATCAACATAAGGTTTGTCATCACAAGTGCTCTTCAGCCTCTAGAAGTAGGTCTAGAATCTCCTGTTTGGCTTTGAAGGAGAAAATACATCACCAGGATTACCTGCAGTTAGACCTAAAAATCTTAATTTCAATCAACAAATCTGTGTTATTATGAGGGGCATTTGTCAGACAGGGTGATTGCTGCCAAGTTGCAGTAGGGAAGTTGAAATATTGGAAATAATACAACCACACGTTAGAACCAGAAATTGATTCCGAAGAATAATAATGATACATAAACCCTGCAAATCAAAAGGATTGGTTCCTTCGGTTTATTACATGTGAAACCCTAAAGTCTAAATGGTATGTTTGACATTATAATACTAATACTACTACTACTACTACTACTACTACTACTACTACTACTAATAATAATAATAATAATAATAATAATAATAATAATAATAATAATAATAATAATAATAATAATAATAATAATAATAATAATAACTTTATTTGTATAGCACCTTTCAGAAGAACATTCACAAAGTGCTTTGACAGGTAGAACATAGTGATAAAAGGGAAATAAAGGAGAACTCTACTGGAAGGTCTATGAAAGTGGGTTTTAAGAAGTGATTTAAAAGGATTTACTGATTTGGTGAGCCTCATCTCCTCAGGCAGGTCGTTCCACAGCCGAGGGATCCTGATGGAGAAGTCCCAGTCACCCTTGGATTTAAGCCTCAACTTTGGAGCAACTAGGGGGAACACACCTGAGGATCTAAGGCTGTGCAAGGGGATGTACGGGGTTAGCATGTCTAAAATATAGCCAGGAGCAAGGCACTGGCAAGCTTTAAAAGAGATCAGTAAAATCTTAAAATCAATTCTAAAACGGACAGGGAGCCAGTGGAGGGAAGCTAGAACAGGAAAGATGTGATGTCGTCTGTTAAAACCAGTAAGAAGCCGAGCTGCTGCGTTCTGGACCAGTTGGAGGCAGGAGAGGGATTTTTGTGGAATGCCAGATAAAAGGGAGTTGCAGTAATCAAGATGGGAAAAAATGATGGCATGGATGATTTTCATCAGATTGTCATCAGTATGCTACAGTTTCAAAGTGGAAATGCTCAGCCATGGTACTGACTGACTATTTCAATTAATGTGTGTCTTCTAACATGAAAAACACCACATTGAGATGTTAACAAGAACAACAACAACATAAATCTAGTAATGAAGCCATGGTCAAATGGGCTCTTTACATACAGTAAGCACAGCAAACGGCACCACTGATAATACGCTGTTAATGTGAAATAGCTGTTGTAGGACAGAAGGAGAAAATATTATCAATTTTACTAAGTAGTCTAGCAAAATCTCATCACTTGACTACAGAAAACATGACATTTGAAATTAGACGATCACATTTTGCTCTCTTCAGACTCAACTAACATCAACTAATGTTTTTTTTATAGATGCAGATGTGAAATTGCAGCTGTTCAGATACTGCTGCAATACTCTGATTTGCTTTCAGAGCTAGACATGATGGTTTATACCACCCTTATGTCTGTACAGTAAATGTAAGACTGCAGCTAGTAGCTTAGCATAAATACTGTACACAGGAGGAAACAGCAAGCTGGGCTCTGTCCAAGCTTTGTATATACCGGACAGACATGAGAGTGGTATTGATTTTCTCATCTAACTCTGCACCAGACTGCGAATGGACATTTTTCACAGAATGCCAAACTATTGCTTTAAGAGCAGTAGGCAGTTCTCTAACAATTAAGTCTGACAAGGTCGTACAAGAAGACAGAAACAGAAATAGTGTTATTTAGCCATGTTTTGATTCAAATTGTTGGGACATGCAGTGTTGAGCCTATGAATAGAAAGCACTGAAGTGGATTATGGTGCAGAAGTGCTTTCAAATGTTCGTGTGGATGTTTTGACATCGCTTTTGTGCTGCAAATCTTTCCTTATTGAAATCCATTATAACTGATGTGAATCTAAGCTGAAAAAAAGCCTCTTACACCTCTCAGTGAAATAAACTACACTTTTAGAACAACCTTTCAAACATACAGATGCCGTTTAAACTCAACAGATCATTTTGAGGTCACATTTTCTATTCAGTTGTGTAAACACTGCCATCAGGTTATGCAGCTAAAACACTTGGTCAATGTTTTGGTGGATGCTACTGATGGATTGCTTTACTCACTCCAGAAGTGCTGTCTAAAACACTTTCTTTAAACTTGCACCTTATTCCGGTCATGCCTCCTCTAAGTTATCATTTTGTGGAGGAGAAACAGTTGCTTGGGGCCCAAACATATTCTCAGGATTTCATGAAAGGTTATTAAATTGTGTTGACTGGTGGCAGGTGATGACTGCTCATAAACTAGCTCATCAAGTAACCTTGACAGGCAACATTACTCAGTCCAAGCCAGAAGATATGAGCAGTAACAGTCTCCATATTCTTGCTGATTGCATAAACTGCATTTTTTTTGGCGTCTTCATTGCAGATTTTACACAATATGTTGATCGTTTGTTGACAGGTTGTGGTCGTCTGACTGCAGTTAGCAACCCAATCACCGTGAGAGCCTCGGGGTCCCGTTTTGGCTCCTGGATGACGGACGCCATGATTCCCAGCTCCGACAGCAGGGTAGGTGTACGACGTGTGTGTGGACTTTGCACATCTATCTTTGCTTGAGATGTAGACCTTGGGGGGACATCTTTAGAGAGTGAAGACATTTTGACACCCACAAACACTGGGGTGACCGGGCATTCTCTGAAGCTGCACCCAGACTCTGGAACAAGCTCCCCCCCGACATGCACACCATCACTGACCTGGGTCTTTTTAAATCAAAACTCAAACCTTCCTGTTAAAAATGGTTTCTAATTCCTAGCGGCATGGTGACATTTTACTACTTTTATTTCTTTTAGATGTATATTTTATTGCTGTGTATTTTATTGTTTTATTGTGTATTTTACGAGCTGAACAGTGGCGTGGTGGTTAGCTCTTCTCGCCTTGCAGCTAGAAGATCCCCAGTTCATGTCCCGGCCTTCCCGGGATATTTCTGCATGGAGTTTGCATGCATGGCTTTCCTCTGGGTACTCCGGTTTCCTCCCACAGTCCAAAAATGTGCTGAGATTAATTAATTGAATATTCTAAATTTGCCCGTAGGTGTGAATGCTTGTCCTGTTTTACGTTACTGTATTGTTTTTAAGTTATTCTCAGTTTTTTTTTTACTGTGAAGCACTTTGGTCACCCTTTGGGCTGTTGTAAAGGGCTATACAAATAAACTTTGATTGATTGATTGATTGATTGATTGATTGATTGATTGATTGATTGATTGATTGATTGATTGATTGATTGATTGATTGATTGATTTTGACTAATTCTCACTTCCTGAAACGCCTTCAAATGGGTGTTTGAGGGTTAAGACTTGGTAAGCATTAGGTTAAAGTTAAAGTTAGGACTTCATATTCAGTTGTGATGGTTAAGGTTAAGGTAGAGTACATTGTGTATATGAGGGTCAGAAACAGCTACGTCTGCTGGCTGAACAGGTGTGTGTGTGTGTGTGTGTGTGTGTGTGTGTGTGTGTGTGTGTGTGTGTGTGTGTGTGTGTGTGTGTGTGTGTGTGTGTGTGCGCGTGCGTGCGTGCGTGCGTGCGTGCACATGACACATGAAGCAGGTGTTGTACTTGTAGTGACGAGGTAGCCGAGCTCCAGGTTTTTCCTAATACATTTTTCTGTCTCCTTCAGCCTTATTTTTAACATGACTCCTGTGTGCACTCTGTCTCTGCTCACTACAAGCTTCACCCATTTCCAGCACACACACACACACACACACACACACACACACACACACACACACACACACACACACACACACACACACACACTCGCTTTGGGAGCGCATATTAAGCTAGTTGTCAAGGCGACTGTCTTCCAGTTGCCAGGTGTGATTTATATCGCCATGGTGACCCTTGCCTGTTCCCTATTAGAGTGTCTCCCTGGTGATGAGAAGGAGCTATACACAGCAGCAGTATCCCAGTTATCGCCTCCTATTTTCCAGTTACCAGTGTGACTGGTACAGTCATGGGGTTTATGTGTGGGGGCTGTTTCACAGTCCCCGTGTCTGTTTGCATCTTTGTGCCAAGAAGAAGAAGCTTTATCTTTGTCTGTCTTTTAATGGTGTAAAGCAGATGCTCCCAAAACTGAGTGTGACGTTCAGAAAAGCACAAGAATTGTACAGTATGGCTCTTTCTGGGTTTGTATTATAAATAAGCCAGTGAATCTATAAAAAAAAAACTGTAAACTACTGAAATCACTTTTATCTTGTCTTTCTTTCCCAGCGTTAAGGAGCTCTGTGGAGCTCTCCCATAAACAAACACAGTTGTGTCTGACTTTAAGTGCTTTAGTGTGTATCCTTGAGGCCTAACCATCATGTAGGATGCATTTCTTTCCTCTTTGCAGAGCTAACTTTTTTTCGATTCAAAGAGCCATTTCAGGTTGTTTGTCCTGCTCTAAAAATTGCATTCAGCATTTTACCATCCTTCCTGTACTGGCCCAGAAACCTTCTACTCCATACACGATCATTAGAAATGAAGCGTGTACTGTACAACAGAACTCAGGTCAACTCTGTGCAATATAACTTAATTGCCAAATGAGAATGAAAAGATTAGAATATGAACAATCAAATACAAATACTCATCATGATTACAGTCAATGTAATCATTTACATTGACTGTAATGAAAATACTGACCCCAATGCAGAAACTCAATACAATAAAGGTGAATACAACTATGATCACTGACACACAAGTTAGAAAACCTCTGATTACTAGATCTAAATTAGGTACACCTTTGATGTCCAGTTAGCAATTGAAAGCATGCACATGGTAATAAAATGACCTGTGAAAAACAGAAATTTCTTATGTTTGGACCTATGGGCTACGTATGTCAATATGCATATCTATATCATGGCTCTACATGGACAAGAGTTGCCAAAGGAAAAATTGTGAGACTTCACAAATAATGAAAAAGATACAGGACAATGTGTGACTAACAAAACATCTGTTAAACCATCTTTGCTGCCGTAATCAGCAGGTACAGAGTGAGCCATAGCCCCACTTATCAGAGCTGTAAAATGACACCACAGACTCATTGCAGAATCTCCTATAAAACACACTGGCAGACTTGGCACAGAGGTTGTCAATGGAAATCAGAGTTTTTGTGACAGCTCAGACAGTGTGAACAACAACGCATAATGTATGAACAGCCTCCAAAAAAATAACACAAGAAGAGTATAGAAAAATGATATGTTCTGCTCAAGTGGGGTCCAGCATGTTTGGCATGAATCTGATCAGGATTCGCACACTGAATGCATAGTTCTGACAGTGAAGCACAGAGGTGGGACAGTAATGACATGGGGCTGCATGACTGCAAGATTAGTTGGGAAGATGCCGTTTATAAACGACACCATGAATTCCTGTAGATATGTATCTGAATAGTGGCTGAGAAGATGACTGGTTATTTTTAAATTTTACATCAAAACAAATACCCAAATAAAGAAATAATGCAATTATATCAAGGTGATACCAGTTTGAATCATTTGTCATTTATATGATCTTACACTCACTGTACATATATAGTACAGCAACTCTGATAGAAGTAAAGGACCACCGGGTTTGAATGTGGTTCAGTTCTCAACAATATATTTATGGGCATTCATATTTTCTAGTTAGAAGTCATCTTCTTCCGCTTTTGTTTCATTTCTAAATTATGCATTCAACATTCAACTGGAGAAAGTAAAGGTCAAAATGCTAGTTTCTTTACTTTCCTGCTGAACATTCCCAAAGCACACTTCAGTGTTGCTGTTGAACTCTTTCATTTACTGAATTAGAGCTGTCTGCTGAACAATGCTGCATTAATTTCATCTGCTGTGTTCTCAGAAAATCAAACCTAAAAGATACACTGAAAGCCAATGTGGGTGTTGTTGAAAAGATAATATGGCTTTGACAACCATTGTGCTCTTGTTAAAGCTGTTAGACTTCATTATCATTCCTGCTAGCTAAAGAGCAACCATCATGTTGCATTGATTTTTAATTTCAGTATCACATTTTTCATCATACTGAACATCACAAATATTGTTTTTATTTTGTTTTCTTAAATAAAATAAGGTCTGATGAAGCCATATACTGTATATATGCATACACACACACACAAATATATATATATATATATATATATATATATATATATATATATATATATATATATATATATATATATATATATATATATATATATATATATTATAATGTGGTAAATGACTATTCTAGCTGGAAACAGCTGATTTTTAATGGAATATCTCCATAGGGGTACAGAGGAACATTTCCAGCAACCATCACTCCTGTGTTCTAATGCTACATTGTGTTAGCTAATGCTGTTGAAAGGCTAATTGATGATTAGAAAACCTTTGTGCAGTTATGTTAGCACATGAATAAAAGTGGGAGTTTTCATGGAAAACATGAAATTGCCTGGGTGACCCCAAACTTTTGAACGGTCGTGTATAAATATATATCATCCGTAAATTTCCAAACTGGACAACCTATATCTTATTAATTAAAGCTGTGTGGTACTAACGCCACACACACACACATGTCCAGCTGACGCTCCGAGTCAAAATGAGTAAAGTCATTCTCGTACATCCTTTGGTATCCATGACTACAGTGTCTACACAGGGTCCCAGTTTGGCATTTATGAATTCTTCATTAGCTCATCAGACTGTGAATGTGTGTGTGTGTGTGTGTGCACGTATTGTATTTAGACACATACACGCATGCACACACCTGTCGCTGTATTAGAGAACAGCTGCCGAGGTGCGGATATCCCCTGATCTGTCGAGATGTCTCTGCCGATCGCGTGAGAAGGAGAGAGAGGCTGAGAGGGACACAGCAAATAAGAGGGAGAGCATGAGGACGGCTGCTGAAGAGCAGGAGAAGGAGACAGCAAAGTGAAACTGGGGGGTGGACAGAAAGGGGAAGAGTCAAAGAGGGGGCGAAGGAGACGGCTGATCAAACAAACAGCAGTCGGGCAGATAAGCAGGAAGAGATTAAAGGAGCAAAGCTGGAGAAGGTGAAGGTGAAAAAGCCACAGAGGCGAGATAAGAAGAGGGGAGCGAGAGGTCAGGAGAGATTGTGATCTTTTAAAGGATCATTATTTGCTGTAGTCATTATGCGTTTCCAGCCCCGTTGTGAAGTGATGCCTCCCTTGTGTGACTTTACTGTGGAAATCAGGCACAATGTCCACAGTCCTCGTTCTGTGTCACAGAGAACATGAGGCTTCAGAGGTCAGACATATCAAGTGGGTATGTTTGAGGTTTCAGTGTTTCTAATATGAAATTCACAGATAAGACCGTTCTCCTGATGAGCCAAGTGTCTCTCAAAGTTGGTTCTTCAAATAACATTTCTTATATCTCAGCTTGGGGTTTAAGTCTTAGAATAGACTCAATGAAATGTTGTTATTTAGATGCTTTTTTGGTGGGGGAGTGTTATTTTAGAGAGGTGAAGAAAAAAGAAGATCCAAGAAGACGTCCAAACACTGTCCTTCTGGTTCTAGCTCCATAATGTAAAATTATTACCACCACAAGCAGGTAATCCTCTGCGGTAATGATTAGTAATGTTTGCGTTAAGGCTCAAACATGCCTCTCTGCTTTCATTTATATGATTGGCCAACGATGTGGTTTTTCAGATGACATCATTTTGCATCACAGCACAAGTGTCGTGTCACTGCACAAAACCCAGCATTTCTTTGCCTTTGTTTTGTTGTTTTGGGGAATGTTTTTCTTTTCAGGGGTCTTAGTTTTTGTTTGATCTACCACCTTTGGTAGATTTAGTGAGGGATAGTGGTATTTAGCAATACACTATCCTCTTTTAGACCACAGAACCCCGTTTACTGTTTGTGCAGTTTTCGTTAGTTTCACCCCTAAATAACCTTGGTTCATTTAGTTTGTCTGAGACAGGAGGGGGTGAAACGTAACAGGCAGCACTGATGTTTCTCTGGAATAGTTTGACTTTTCAGTAAAAGGAGTTTGTTGGTGGTATTTTTCTGAAAGGTTAGATGTAAAGAACACCACTTTCTTGTCTGTTTGGCAACTATGAGGCTACAGTCATTCAGCTAAACTGACAAGTGGCTGGCAGTAGCTTCTGAGTGGGAATCAATCCACTTATCACAGAGTTGATTTTTCTGATCAATGGCTTCTTGGGTTGAAGTGTCCTTGAGAAAGACAGCTAGCGTCCTCACTGCCATTGGTGTGTGCATTAAACGAGTCAACAAGTGGCTACAGTTCAGCCAGACAGGAGTGAATCTTTGCAGAAATTGAGATCTGTGGATTTTATTCTCTATATTTCATCTGAGTATTGCATTAGGATACGACCGATCCTTTAAGGGAGTATGGGAGTAGGCTGCCTGGGAAGGTGCAGAAAGAAAACACCGCAATCTGTAAAATTTAGGTGTGAGTTCAAGAAACAGCTTTTCACCCACTTTCTTGCACGCACCGTTCATTGTATAATCAGCGTCTGGCGCTTGTTTATTTAAAGTAAATGGTGCATTCAAATGCAAGAAGATTACAGCTGCCAAAAACAAAGGGACTCGTGTTCCTTTGAAACTCTGTTTGAAAGGGAATTAAAACAGAGAAAGCTTCATCAGTGTTTGGAGGGGAGACGAGGCAGAGAAGAGAGTGTTGGAAGTAGAGAGTGAGGGCAATCAACTGTTTCAGTGTCTCTCTAAACCACGAACTCAGTCTCAATTAAGCTCCATGTTTCAGAAGGCCTTCAGACGTACCGCAATCAGTTACCTTTGTCTGGAAGCCTTTAATTCAGTGTGAATTTTAAATATGGCTACTACAGATTAACTGTTATTTTAAACATGGCGCTGCTCCTGCAGGAGAAATTTTTTTTTCTTGACAAAAAAAAGATCCTTTTTATCTGCATCCTTTTTTCTGTCCTCAGTACGTTTCTGTCTTTGTAGGGGAAATAACGAGCATCTTTTTCACCAACAATGCTTTCTCTTCCCATTGCACTCTGCTCTTTACTTTCATCTGTTTCACCTCTCGTCCCTCTCTGGGTAATTAATCCTCCACACTGTCGACACTCAATTTTCCTCCCATCTCGTTTCTTCTTCCCCCTCATCTTTTCTCGTTCTCTGTCCGTTTGTGTCTCCACTGAACCCTTTCACTGTCTGCCCCCTTCCTCCTCTGTCCTATATTTACACCTCATCTCATTACTCTCAGATTATGTGGTTTTACTTTCCACGGGACAGTTATTTAAATTCAGGTCAGGCTGATTGAGGAGGTGGAAGAGGGTGGACATCCATCCTCCATACCTGGGAAAACTCAGAATTTATTACCTCTAATTATGTGTTGGAAAGTTATAAACAGCAGAAATTTTCACAACAGAAACTTCCCCACAATCAGCATTGCTGGTACAATATTTTCTTATTCTCTCTAAACTCTGAAATACGATCAGGCAGAGCAGGAGCAGAAGAGAAACAATAAATGTCAGGTATTCACCAGACAGAGGTGAACAAAAGCCATCTTCTCATTTCTACAGAGAAACTTTCAGTTTTACTGGTTAAAACTGGCAATTGCCTCTAAAAAAAAATCATTTTTTAGCTGTAATTAATTAGCTAACACCTTGCAGATGGGTCTTGAATCTAGCTCGGCTTCCTGAAATCTAACTACAGAGCAGTATGGTCCTGCCTGTGTCTGTAATGTAAGACTCTTGGCTAATGAAGGAACCCGAGGATTTCTAAGTAATTCTGCAGGTTAGTTTACTGGAGTAAGTAGTATGTTAGTCAGTCAGGCTTTTGCTATTTTTCACTCAGCAAAAGTAATTTCACCTCTTCATCTTAGCACTGATTTTAGGCACAAAAAAAACCATAAAATGGCATACCCAATTTAAAATGGGTGTATTTTCTGAATCACTTTGACTGTATGCATGATTGAGGTCATGCCAGGAAGAAAGCTCCCAAAAGTATCAGAAAACCTGGAGGTGAAACAGAAACAGAGCAGTGGGGTTTCAAATCAGTAAAATATGAAAATTTATCGCCCTCTAAAATAACACTCTGAATAATTTAGATACTAACTAAAATCCTGTAAATTTTGAAATGCTAAAGGAGCCACTTAGAGCAATCATAGCGATTTTGGACTCTGTGTGTTTAGGAGGCTCTTGTGCAAAATACATCTGGAAAAAAAAAAAGTATTCAATCTTTGCAAAGATAGGGACTTCCTAAATGCCGTGGTGTGTGTGGGCAAACTGAAAGAAAAGGGTTCCACGAACATTTGCAAATAACTTCAGTATGATGAGAAATCCACAGCTTAACTGACCTGCTGAGCCTATTTACGTTTGTTAAGTTTCAAGGGACAACTGCTCTTCAGGTGAGGATAGTTAACATTATAAAGCTGCTGCTGTTTTCCCTTGATTTAACCGACTTCAGCTGTGTGGATGCCAACAGTCTGAGCATACCATGTCATTATCTAACCAAGTTGCAGGTGAGGCGGGGTGATCATGACAGATCACTCCGTGCATTTATCAGAATTTATTGCTTGGTAGGAGACTATTTTACAACCTGGATGTGGAGGTAAGACCAGAGCTAAGCCGTCTGCTTTCCTGTCCTCCCTGCATCAGGTGTGGTCAATGGACGGCTACTATAAAGGCAGGCGGGTGCTGGAGTACAGGACCATGGGGGACTTCACAAAAGGCCAGAACTTTGTGCAGCACCTGCTACCCCACCCCTGGGCAGGAACCGGCCACGTGGTCTACAACGGCTCGCTGTATTACAACAAGCACCAGAGCAACATCTTGGTAGGAGACTGGCTGGAATATTAGCTGAATATGAACCGTTTGATAACCAAATGACCAGACTAAGACGTATTCTACATGCATGTGTATGTTTCCAGGTTCAGTACCATTTTCGCTCTCGCAGTGTGCTGCTGCAGCGCAGTCTGAGCGGAGCAGGATACAACAACACCTTCCCCTACAGCTGGGGAGGATCCTCTGACATCGACCTCATGGCCGACGAGACGGGACTCTGGGCCGTCTACACCTCCATCCCAAATGCTGGAAACATAATGGTGAGATATTTTCTGACTGTGTTTTTGACATGTGATTTAAACATTACAAAAATCTAAATCCACTGATGTTGGGAAGCTGTTTTTAGAAGTTTCTGGTTTTTTTTGCAGTTGTCTTTACCGTCCAGTAGTCACACTTCTTAAAAATCCATTTAAAAAGATGACAGAGACACATCACTGCACAGAATAATATAATCTATCACGATGGACAGCATATGTATTCCTGGTTTTCCTGACATAGTTTTAATATACAGCATACAGCTGATTTTCTCTATTACTGAACATTTATTATCACCTCCTGCTTCCACCAAGTTGACAAGAAGAGAGGGTGGATGGGTGTCTGTGACAGAAATCTAAAGACTGATGGATGGGTTTCAATAAAATGCAGACAATTTGAAAGGATGTGTCTTACAGCTCACCAAGACGATAAATAAACCAAAGTCTGGCAAACTAAAAAAAATCTAAATTTTACCTCAAAAACAAGTTGAAATCCTGAACTCAGAAGGAGAAAATGCAGAATTAAAGTGAGTTCCAGCCCACTCCTTTCACTTGAACAGGTGCTGTTGTAGATGTAATAGTATCGATGCTAACCGTCATAATTAACAAATAAAATATTGATATTATGTTAATAATACATATTTGATAATGTCAAGAATCCAGCACCAGTAACTAACCGGTTGATACTCCAACATAAGAGATACTGACTTTCTAATGCAGGAACTCGGGGCAGGCATGAGGTGGTGTCAACATTTACACAAATAGTCTTTTAATGTACCTTTTCTGCCTTTGTGTTTTGAATCGACAGCTATGTCACCTCAGTGTGCCTAAAGAACAAATGAATTTTATGTTGTTGATGGTAAAGTCAAAGAGGAGAAGACTAAAAGTGGACATAAAGAGAGCACCTGTTGTTCTCTCTGAGTTGTATTAACCCTCATGTCGTCCTGCGGGTCAAAATTGACCAGTTTTAAAGTTTGAGAATGTGGAAAAAATATATATTCACAGTGAAACTTCTGATGTCCACATTTTCGGGAACATTTTTGGGAAAACTTTGACCATTTTTTTGTGGCAAAAAAGAAATGTTAAAAATGTTTTGAACATTCACAAAAAAATCAACCAAAATTCAGCAAAATTCACATTCGGATTTTGGTTGATTTTTTTGTCAATTTTCTTAAAGAAAATATTAGAAGTTTTACTGATATATATATGTACTCACTTTAGATATTTTTAGGACTTTTTTTGGAAGATTTTTAGTCGTTTTTTGAAAAAATTTACAAGAATTTTCTTGCCAAATTTGGGGGATTTTTTATTTTTATTTTTTTAAATAAAACTTTTAAGGGAAACTTTTAAGGAATTATTGAATTTTCTTCCTGAAGGTTTTGCAAATTTTCAGAAATTTGGGGAATTTTTTGCTGAATTTTTGGATTTTTTTCAGACAAGGAAACAATGTTTTTTGGTGCCCATAAATGAAGACAACAGGAGGGTTAACCAGCATCAGGATCTGCACTTTTGTCAGGCTCTTTTTTCTGCCACCGATAGCCCTGAAAAAGCTTCCACAGGAGCAGTTCTTGTAGATGGAAGATGCACAAAGGTTTAGTCCAACCAAAAGAACCTGCAGGGGAAAACAGCTTATAGTGAGAAGATGACGCCAAATGTAGCTACTGTCACAGTGGATTGTTACTCCTGCCACACAAAGTCATGTCGGAAAAAATGACAGACAAGGGCCAGACTCTTACATTTTCTATAGATGTTGCAATAGAATTGACGCAGTGAAAATCTGACATCGTAACTGTGCTTTTACTAAACTGTTCCCCTGAAAAGCAGTTGTTCCATCAGAGTTAACAAACCTAACAAGGTTCGTCAAGTTTGGGCAAGCCTATTTTTTTACAAAAACATATTACAAACATGTGTCAAGAGGAAATCTGTCTTTTAAAGAATATTTACCAAAATATGTGCTTAGCAAGATACTTCCTGGTAGAAAAATCCATCTGTTTAGACTCTCTGGTGTACAATCTATGCAGTGATGACAGCGTTTTCAACATACACTACCAGTTAAAAGTTTGGATGCACCTTCTCGTTCAGTGGTTTTATCGAAACTATAAAAGAATACACATATAATTATGCTGTAAACAAAAAAACTGTTAATTTTCAGTATTAATCTACAATTTAAAAAAAAAAGTACAAATAAATAAAAGGCATTGAATGTGTGTGTGTCCAAACTTTTTACTGGTAGTGTAAATTGGACATTTCTGTGCTGCAGTTGCTAGATGCTTCCAAATATATCTACAGAAAGCTACTTTTGCACGATATATCAGGCTGGACTGTTTGTAAAAATGTCCAGGACTTCATACAGTATTTTATTAGGTATTTTAATAAGTAAACTTAGTAACTGTCATTACAAGAGGCAATAAGCAGCAGGATCCAATCAAAAGTCCTCTTCTTCCTCCTCCATCAACACTGATGATATAAAAATGACAAATACTGTGATAGCAGCTCCTCTGCGGTCAGGTTTGTTCAAAGCGTGTGACCTGGCATGGCCTTCCCTCCACCTCCATCTCCAGGTGAGCCGTCTGGACCCTCGTTCACTGGAAATCCTGCAGAGCTGGGACACAGGCTTTCCTAAGCGCAGTGCAGGAGAGGCCTTCATGATTTGCGGCACCCTGTACGTCACCAACTCCCACCTGGCCGGGGCCAAGGTCCACTTCGCCTACCACACCAACTCCTCCACGTACGAGTACACTGACATCCCCTTCCACAACCAGTACTCCCACATCAGCATGATGGACTACAACCCCAGAGAGAGAGCGCTGTACACTTGGAACAACGGCCACCAGGTCCTCTACAACATCACACTGTTTCACGTCATCCAGAGTGACGGATAAATGGACGCGTAGGAAAAGGTAAAAAAAATACAAACATAGTAGAAACGAAGAAGATGGGTGTTTAAGAGACACGGCAACTTACAACACATGTACACATGCAAACACACACACAATGGCCATTCACGTCAACAAGAAAATGAGTCCTGTCTGTGTTTGAATTGGAATGACTTTTAGAATGCAGGAGCTCACTGAGCTAATAACTAGACACAATACACGGTTGTCGAACACCAGTCTAAAGGTCACCGACAAGAGTATTCATCACGGCCGAGACGAAAATTAACTGCCACAGTGGCGCTGATAGAGAGAAGGAAGTCAGACATTTTGAGCTCATCCATATTCCGTTACGTTTCATTCCACTCGTATATCAAGAAGTGACTTTGGAAGCTGAGGTCGAGTTGTCAAAAAAATAGAAAAAACATGGCTTGTGAACTGAATTTCACCTCGCGTCAAACTTTGAGCTACGACGACGACGACCCCGGCGGAGGTGTTTTGGGTTTGTGATGTGATCGTGGACGTCTTCAGTCAGCATGGTTGTTCATTCAATAAACTTGATTGTCAAACTTTGCCTCGTCTTCTTTGTCATCTCTGTTCTGCAGCAAAGGAAAAAAAGCTAGAAAGTTGTGAGTGTGTCTACATGCATGCTTTCTGCTGGTAGAAATGTCCTCTCGCTCTCTCCAGTCTGTCATCCGTACTTCCCAGACATGCAGCCTTAGTTAGTGCAGGTGCTTTATTGCCTATCAGGGGTTTGTAGAGGAAATCTAAGGCGTATCTCTACCAGGGGTATTGGGATGGCAGGTTTATTCTACCTATTAAAATAGTCACAGATGTATATTTTCCAGCCAGTCGTGTTGCAGTCTTATAGTCGTGACTTCAAACCTGAGAAAAACTGCTGTCTTTAGGACAATTTCTGGCTAAAAATGTCCCTTTCATTGCAGTGTTTCCATCACATGTGAGCTGAACACAACAAACAAGATTTTTAAACAGTCAATGAAAGGAAACTAAATGTGAAACCATTTCTAGCAGGATATTATGAGACCAACATAATGTACCTTGACAGTCAAGCTGTTTACGTTGTTAACATGACAGTAAGGTGGTGTTTACATGCTAGAAGACATATTGTGAGCTAAATGTCACCACAATGGCAGAACATTTCCATCTCGAAATCGACAGTCTCAAAAATACAGATTCAGACTTGCAGGGTTTCATTTGTAACAGACCTAAATAGCTAATCCTGTCGATCTGCAGCGTGGGGCTTTCACTATCTCTATTCTTCTTCAGAATCCAGTGGTATAGATTGCTATTGTAGAGCGTACAAATAATTTTCAAGTTTTTGAGCAGAGTTGTAGGTGAGCCAGTGTGCTGAGCTGCACTTTAAATTATGAGAAATTAAGAAGCATGAAATGTCTGCACTCTATTCAAAATGTTCACACACTAAACAGACTGATCAAATGTCAGAAAAAACATTTTCAAACCTTGAACATGTTTGACTGCCAGTTTCAAAGCTTGGAGAATCAGTTCAAGTTGCATTCTTCTCAGGCTGGTGCTTCAGATTTGAAAAATAAACAGGAAGATTTTGGTTTGTGTAAATAACGAGAGGATCGTTTGAGGAGCCAGTTTAGCCTAAATTATTAAGAGCCAATACAATAGCCAACATGTCCTTTTCAATAAAAGCATTCATTTCTTAATCTGAATCAGCGGCATCAGGATAAATGGTGCTGTACAGAAGTATATTTGTTCTTTTTTATTGGTTCTAATTGATCCAAGCAGTGTGATAGATGCTCTTACTTTCACGCTGTTTTTGAATTTGGATCAAGCTGCTGTAAAGGTTAACACGCTCATTATTACTTAAGTGGCTGTTATGAGTTGAAAATGAAGACATTACATGAGCAGAGATGTTCTGCTTGGAGACTTTAAAAGACTTGGAGCTTTAAAAGGATAGTTCACATACCACAGTAGCATTAAATACAGCGTATGCTAGGAACGCAGAGAGGAAGAGACACGTGTAAAAGGCGGCATGGACGTCAAGACAAACAAAATGCTGGATCGGTTGAAAACAATAGAGGATCATGAAGAACCACAGCTACATGTGGCTATAATTGCAGAAACATAATAAATGGCCATTCTGTTACTATGGTGACCGTACGGTCTGCATCTGCCTTGAGTCCAGGTTGCTGTTTAGAAAATCTGATCTGACACATCCTCCACTTAGTTTCCCAAGAATCATTTTGATGAACATTTTTATTTCCATATAAAGGAAAAGAAAAAAAACAGAGCAAATCAAAACTTCTCTGTGCCAACTCTGTGAAATCTTTATCCACAGACTGAGTTCAGCACATTTTATGCCACGTTGAAAGCTTTCCTCGGCCTGCATCACTGACTTCTTATTCTCCGGTTTGTGTTTTCCTGATTTTCCAGTAACAGCCTCTGGAGAGAACAGGTGTGAAGCTGCTGTGAACGTTCCCTGCCTTTCCAGCAACAATAATTAGCTGATTATAACCAGAACTAGGCAGCGGTCTGATACTTATAACAATTACAACAGTTACACAACGGATTTAACTGGGGTTTACTTGTTGTGTTTGGGTCATAATGGGAAGAAGAACTTGAATAACAGAACCAGGTTAACTGAACAAACTTGTGAATCAAGACACACTCCCATTGGACAAGTGTTTAGCAAATCTGTTCCATGCTCAGCTGCAAAATAACTGAATAAATATTCAGTGTTTTTAAAAAAAAAAATCAATATTCAGGAGAATAATGGCAGACTGTAAAAGCTGTACAAAACAAGGAGAGCCTGTTTTGTACATGCTGACCTCTGGCTTTAACTGAACTGAGTGGGAGTTGAAGCAAATATTCAAAGGATGTCCGATAAATAAGTTAA
Organism: Amphiprion ocellaris; assembly: GCF_022539595.1. Lineage (NCBI taxonomy): Eukaryota > Metazoa > Chordata > Actinopteri > Pomacentridae > Amphiprion > Amphiprion ocellaris. The sequence continues at coordinate 36,678,457 of NC_072769.1, forward strand.
TGGAGCTTTAACAGCATTCTACATTTTGTTTTGTAGTTACAAGGGCAGCAGAAATAAACAAAGAAATCAACATTTTTTCACATTTCAAGCTAAAAGTGTATATACATTCAATATATATAGAGAGAGAAATGTTCAGATTTTTTTGAGGAGAATATCAGGCTCGTTAACTGCTAAATTCTTCACTGTTGCGAAAATTTCTGTTTTGTTTTTCATTCATCAGTAAAGGTGCAGCAACATTACATTTCTGGTCAACAAATCATCGCTCCATTTCCAAATACCTTCTACTAAAGCCTGAATAACAGACACATTCTAGTGTTCCTGTACGGCTGACTGCAGCAGCTTCACAGGTCAGAGTTTACCTGTGTACAACCAATATTTCTCGTTTGATTAACAGGGACACTGGAAATGAAGAAGTTATTACTTCAGCCAGTTAGTTTAGTACGTAAACACACTACAAAACCACCAACTGAAGCATCTGATTAATATTTGCACTGCAAAAACTCAAAATCTTACCAAGTCAATTTGTCTTATTTTTAGTCAGAATGTCCTATACCACTTGATTTAAGATAAATTCACTTAACAAGAGACATTTCAGCAGATGGAGGGACTTGTTTTAAGACAATGCATCTTAAATATCTTGTTAAGTCAAACAATCTTGAAATTATCTTGTTTTGAGTTGAATTTCACAAGAAAACTCAAGTTTAACCCTTGTGTCATCCTGTGGATCAAAATTGATCTGTTTTAAAGTTTGAAAATGTGAAAAAATATATATATTTTCACAGTGAAACTCCTGATGTCCACATTTTCAACATTTGTTGGAAATCTTTGAACATTTTTTGGTGGACAAAAAGAAATGTTAAAAATGTTTCCTAAGAAAATTCACAAAAAAAATTTTTACTCATTTTTTGAAAATATTTACAAGAATTTTCATGCCACATTTGGGGGATTTTTTAAAATAAAACTTTTAAGGGAAATTTTTAAGGAATTATTGGAATTTTCTTCCTGAAGGTTTTGCACATTTTCAGAAATTTGGGGAATTTTTTCCCTGATTTCTTGGATTTTTTTCAGAGAAGGAAAAAATATTTTTTGGTGCCCGTAAATGAAGACAACAGGAGGGTTAATACATCTCAAGTTAGGAGGTTACATGAAAGTAAAAATCTATTTTTGAGTGAAAAACTGCAATTTTTTTAGCATGTCTGGCTTATTTTAAGACACCCAACGAAAATATAAAAGACTGTTTTCAGTTTTTCCTTCCAATGTTTTGCTCTTGTGGTTGGACCGTATCATTAGCACCTGCATCCAGCCACAGACCTCAATCGCATGACCGCATTATGTATTATATAGTGTGTCCGATTTATTTCTCTTTGCACATAAAAAGAGCAATAAAGTCCACATTTGGAGGTTGGACAGCTGGTGGCATTAATGAAACAGAGGACTTTCATCTAGGAGACTGGAGTTTGGCTCCTGTGTGAACCATTGTTTTTGTCGTATTATTTTTATGGTGTTGCGTTGTCATTGTGTTTGCTGTGGTTTACACAAAAAAATTTCGTTTGAAACAAAACACACCTGCTGAAAACAAAGCTCTTGTTGTTTTCTGCACTGACATAGAGTGCCAAGACCCACTCCAAAAATAGTCCCTCTCACAATTTTGCATATTTTCTGTAAAACAATGTTTTGCACTGTGGATATTATACATCCCACCTGCTTTTTCTCAGGTGTGATATACACTATATTGCCAAAAGTATTCGCTCACCCATCCAAACAATCAGAATCAGGTGTTCCAATCACTTCCATGGCCACAGGTGTATAAAATCAAGCACCTAGGCTGCAGACTGCTTTTACAAACATTTGTGAAAGAATGGCTCGCTCTCAGGAGCTCAGTGAATTCCAGCGTGGAACTGTGATAGGATGCCACCTGTGCAACAAATCCAGTCGTGACATTTCCTGGCTCCTAAATATTCCACAGTCAACTGTCAGCTGTATTATAAGAAAGTGGAAGTGTGTAGGAACGACAGCAACTCAGCCACCAAGTGGTAGGACACGTAAACTGATGGAGCGGGGTCAGTGGATGCTGAGGAGCATAGTGCCAAGAGGTGGCCAACTTTCTGCAGAGTCAATCACTACAGACCTTCAAACTTTATGTGGCCTTCAGATTAGCTCAAGAACAGTGCTTCAGCACAGAGCTTCATGGAATGGGTTTCCATGGCCGAGCAGCTGCATCCAAGCCATACATCACCAAGTGCAATGCAAAGCGTGGGATGCAGTGGTGTAAAGCAGCCACCACTGGACTCTAGAGCAGTGGAGACGCCTTCTCTGGAGTGACCAATCGAGCTTCTCCATCTGGCAATCTGATGGATGAGTCTGGGTATGGTAGTTGTCAGGAGAACCATACTTGTCGGACTGCATTGTGCCAAGTGTAAAGTTTGGTGGAGGGGGGATTATGGTGTGGGCTTGTTTTTCAGGAGCTGGGCTTGGACCCTTAGTTCCAGTGAAAGGAACTCTGAATGCTTCAGCATACCAAGACATTTTGGACAATTCCATGCTCCCAACTTTGTGGGAACAGTTTGGAGCTGGTCCTTCCTCTTCCAACATGACTGTGCACCAGTGCACAAAGCAAGGTCCATAAAGACATGGATGACAGAGTCTGGTGTGGATGAACTTGACTGGCCTGCACAGAGTCCTGACCTCAACCCCATAGAACACCTTTGGGATGAATTAGAGCAGAGACTGAGAGCCAGACCTTCTGGTCCAACATCAGTGTGTGACCTCACAAATGTGCTTCTGGAAGAATGGTCAAAAATTCCCATAAACACACTCCTAAACCTTGTGGACAGCCTTCCCAGAAGAGTTGAAGCTGTTCTAGCTGCAAAGGGTGGACCGACGTCATGTTGAACCCTATGGATTAGGAATGGGATGTCATTTACGTTCATATGCGAGTCAAGGCAGGTGAGTGAATACTTTTGGCAATATAGTGTGTATGTTTTTCAGCTAGTTACTAAATTTGTCTGGTGATTGGATATGGGAAATAGCATTTGAGAGGATTTTTGCTTTTAAAATAAAAAGAAGCTTTGAAGAGTAGAAGCACTGAGTGAACCGAAATAGTACATTTGTGGGCTGGAAAATCAAAACAATGAGCTGGAGGCCACTATAAAGCTTCTTAGAGCTGAGAGAAACTGCAGAGCTCTCTGTGGATTTGTCACACGTAGTCATTTGAAAAATCTTGATTACGGCAGCTTTAACTCTTTTCATCAAAGTGGGATTTCTTTCAACGCTTCTGGTGACGAATTAGAAAGAAATGTTTGTTTTTGTGCGCAACTGAAAATGCTTTTATTATATTCCTACCCCCTCCAGTCACCACCAAACTGAGTTATCTTCTATAATTTAATTTATAATTTAAAATCTAGGATTTTCCTGTAAACTGTACAATTTAATATTAATAATAGGGAAAATATACAGCCTTTATCTATCCAATAACATCACATTAGCAACTAATTGTGCCAGTTGGACACTGCTCACATTAATTAGTACAAAATTACACAGCTCTTTCCTGGAAACCTCATAGGAAATTACCAGCCTATAATTTTGTGTCATCTGCAAGTCCATCAACAAAAACACTGGCCCCAAATTGCAGTTTACATCTGTTTATTCACAGTATTTAAATATACACAGTATAAGGATAAAATTGTTCCATCCGTATTGCCTCATTGCAGCATATTGCACACAGTAAACCAAAGTCCTTGTCTAGTATTGCAGGTTGTGATGTTATCCTTGCAGACATGTTACATAACAAACTGGCACACATTTACGCTCTGCTTTCTGACACAAGTGAACATATTGTTGGATTCGCATCGCAGTGGCATTGCTGTAGACAGACTCCCAGAGAATTTACTTCCATTTCTCTCCATCGCTTTGTGCCTCTCCACCTATATATCTCTCGCTCTCTCTCCTCATCTCTCTCTTGCTTCTTTATTTGCCCACCTCCCGGCCGTCTTTGGCAGGGCTTCCAGTCAGTTTGGCACGGTCCCTGCCGCAAAGTTCCCTTCTCCCCATCTATCACCATCATTGGCTCCGATTTTCTGCATCGTGGAAGAGCTTCTCCGGAAGACCTGCCGGAATTCCACACAGGGAAACACAGTCGTTCACACACACACACACACACACACACACACACACACACACACACACACACACACACACACACACACACACACACACACACACACACACACACACACACACAGCCTCGAACAAAACGCTGCTCTGCGTGGAACAGACAGGCGGATATATCATTTTTACCTTTTTATTTATTCATCTCTATCTGTCCAACTTTCCACTGGCTTTTGTCTCCTGGGCGGAAATCAGCCTGGTGAATAATTTAGTGCTGTTAATAGAGACCACCTAAGGGGGATGGAGGAGGGAAAGAAGGAAACAGAATAAGGACATGTAAAGTGAGGAAGGAAAGATTTTTGGAAAAAAAGAGACAGAGAGGGAAGGACCTTTGGACAAGAATTCAAATCCCAATATGGGAGAGAGGGTGACACGTCGATGCAGAGCTGAGTGCAGCGCAAGACACATGGCCTGTGATCATGTTTAATTAATGACAGAGAGATCAGCCTATTAAACAAGGGCGCAGGCTGAAAGACTAGCCTGGGAGGGAAACATGGGCGGGTGGGAGGAGGAGGTCAGGGAGGTGGCAGATAGTTTCCCTCGTTGGGTGTCAACGAGCAAACAGAGAGGATGTGGGGTCTGAGAGAGAAAAGAGAGGCAGGAGGTTCCACCCGGGCTCGTCTGCTGTTCTATTAATAGCAGTCAGAGCACATTGGGGAGGGGAAAGCAGCCAATTAGAATCAAGCTCTCTTACCAATGGTAAACCCCTTACTCAGTCATACAGCCGCACACACGTACATTCATAAAGCAGTCGGACATGTTTGTCTCTGTCACTTACTGTCACCTGGATCATCTCTTCAGGGAGCTCTGTGGGAAGCGATCCAATCCAGGCCACTACTGATGACTCGCTCATGTTTGGTTGGAGACATTGCTGTGAAATTCACAGGTCTGAGCCTGAGGGGCTGAGATGCACTTGGGAATTCTGCAGTAGGGGTGATGTAAACAGGAATGTTGCAGCTGTTCAGTAAGAAACTGGTACACAAGATTTAAATCTGGTTTAAATGTTTCTTGTGTAAGCGGCGCTGCAGTGCAGAGGCAGTAGCCTAAATACTGTATATCAGCCTGCAAACACTCGACGCTGAGCGGATCCTGCAGAGTACACTCCAGACATTCTAGGTGTCTGCGGTTAAACTGACTGATGCTAATTAAAAGAAAACATTCGTTTTATTTGATTTAGGCAGACCAGCTGATTCAAGAATCACAGGATCTTTTTTTTTTTGTCTGATGTCAAAGTGTCTTTGAGCAACACACTGGGGACAACATTTCTCTTAATTCTCTAAACTACACAGACCTGCTATAATTTGTTTGTTTCAGTTTGATTAACAGCAGCTGTTTGTGAGGAGGTACGTGTTTGTGCTCTAATCGCTGTAAAAGGTTCCCTGTTTTGGTGCATATGGGGGGAAATTTCATCCACAAAATGCTATCAAGGTGTGAACAGAAAAGACGTGCTAAATAATACTACTTCACCTATCCATTAGCTATACTGTGGGAAGCTATCCCAGCTGACACTGGGTGAGAGGTGGGGTACAGGTCGCCAGTCTGTCACAAACCTAACACAAAGAGACAACCGTGCACACTCACGGAATCACCAATTAACTTACCATCCATGTGTTTGAACTGCAGCAGGGAAAACATGCAAACTCCACTGTGAGGAGACAGTATCACCCTACTACTGCCACTGCTACTGACCATTACATATAATGCAAATTGGTCCATGATAATAGCAGAGGTGGCTGTAACAGTCGCAGAAATATCCAACTCTGCAGTAGGTGATATTGCACAGCGGGTTGCAACAGAGGACAATAATGAACAGAAAACTGCACAAACAAGGCAGCAGAGTGCAGAAAATATGCCGAAATATGACCACAAAATCTAATGAAAAGCTCTCAGCTACAATGACGACGATATGGTGAGCAGAAAATCAATTTTGCACTATGTAAGTCTAAATCACGTTTTTTATTTTAGGTAACTGAACTGTTTTGGCATCACACATTTTCATGGGATAAAGGGTTTAAAATATAAGGGTGAACGTGGAGATCTGTTCTTTAATCTAATCTGATGGTTGTAGGTTGTTATCATGTGAGACCGAGAACAAAAAATGCACATTGTACAGCTCTTTCACTGCACTGATGGATCTGGAACCATGTTGCCAGCAGCTTGTTGACATGTCAAGTGTGTGATATCGTTGCTGAAATCGTAGTCAGAAATCCTCAATATCACAGACTCTGCACTGACTCGAGGCTGACGTTGCCTGTAATTCGGTCTGAACTATGTAACATAAGTGCACCAATAGCATGACTCACATCGTTTTCATATTCATCAAACCATTCAGTGAGCTTCTGTGGCCTTTAGGGGAGCATTTGTTATGCTTCACATCTCATTTATTCAAGTTATTCATGTTTGTCACGCCTCTGTAGTTGTTAGACACGTTCAATATCTGGACCTGCTCCCAAGACCGTTTTTTTATTCAAATCAGACATCTGACAGAGAAAACTTTTAAACACTACTGAACAAGTCAAGGTCAGCGTCTAATTTATTCAAATTCTCTTGCATATAAAGCAATTCTGGGTTAAATAAAATATCTCAGTAAACACAAACAGCTTTATTTGAGTTTGTCAGTGTTTCGCTGTGTCTGTCCTTCGACGAAATCAACCCAATAAATCACATCACATATGGAGCATCTTCCTAGCTGTTGTATCAGCAGAGCATACATTTTGAACGCAATAACTAAATGCATTAAATTACAGCATAAACGGGAGACAGGCATAAAATTAGTGGCACACAAGCAGCCTTGCAGAATCACCGGGGAAACATAAACTTAATGTAGACAGTCACTCTTTCCTTTCATGTGAGTGATGATGATGAAGTTTTTATTATTGCTGCCTGCATACAAATATGCTCAGCCTGCGTGGGCTTAGAAGACACTACAAATTAATATACAGTAACTCACATCCAGACTGCAGTGCATACATACCATTAAATGTCCAGGATATATAGAATATGGCTTCACATAACTTACTATAGATGTTGTAAATCACTAATAAACAGTATAAATTCCAAATAGATATTGATTAAACAGTCAGTCTTGCTTTGACATCCTTTTCATTTGTCTCTTCTCATCATTTTTGCTGCCTTTCTTGAGTAGAACATGCTTGGGAAAGACATTTTTAAAGAGGTTAAATAAAAATACATTAAAAAAAATTAGCTAACTTGAGCTCATAAACAAGCATTCAATATTCTGGTCTTCTGATAATTCAGTATTTTATTGAACCGCTGACAGATTTCAACAAAGAAAAAAGTTGGACTTCTAGTTCTCCCAGATCACCAGCTCACACATTCATTTCTTTCATGACTATCTTCTAATCTGACAAACTTGAAAGCAAGAACAAGTGCACCTGTTCTCAGTTTGGCAACTTAAGATCTTAGGCTCATTGATGTTGTTTTAAAGATGGTTTTACACGTTTCTGGCAGAGAGTTTGATAAGAATATTTATAACAATGTGTAAACTTAGCTTGGGAAAAAGACTGGAAACAGTTAGAATGACTCTGGCCAAAAGTCCTGCTCAAATTTTCTCTTTGCTTAAATCAATAGAATTTAAGTGAAGCCAAACTTTCTGCATCGCCCCCTGGTGGCTGGCTGCAGTGCAGGTCATAAACCCCACCCTGCCATATTAGCTGATGGAACATGAGCCTGACAAAGAATTTTCCTCCACCATCAGTGGAAAAGGAGTGGCTGTAAAACAATGTCTCATTTTTTCTGAGTCTTTCACACCTCAGGAAACTGCTCTATTGTCAGAATTTGATTAATTTGGTCCAATAACATTTTGAAAGATATCTTAGTCTTGAATGCTCTCTATGGGATCAGTTGAGAAAGACGCTAATGAGCTCTACAAGCCCAACACTGAGGAAGCGTGTGCAACATCCATGCACATAGAGGTTGCATGGAAAACTAATTCTGCATATGGGCCACTGGGCAGCTTTCTGAGAATCCTTGTCAGACATGCACATCAGTCATGCATAGCTCTTTTAAGTCATGTTACTTTCTGATCTGCTCAGAGGATGTATTCCATACATGCGCAGTAAATCGGTGTCTATGTTTTCCAGACATAAATACAACTGGAAATGCAAACAAATATTTTGGGCTTGTTGTGGACGCCAACAAAAGGGTCTACGCATAGTCTCACCGATATCCAGTGATGAAGTGTACCTGTTTTTAATTGTATAATTTACTCTAACAGACCTTTGCATACTTGCAGATATCGATGCGTTTAAGGCCGTTGTTATACTTTTGGTATCCATGAATACGTGAAGGTCTGCTGGGGTCAGAGTAAGGTAAACTCCATCATTTCCCAAATTACATTGAAAAATTCACACAAAACTCTCTGTGGATGTGTGTGAACACCACCCAAAATTTGTGACCACTGTGTGAACTGAGCCATTGTGCTTTAAGAGTTTTGTAATTATGTATAATATATGGTCTGTGTTTCAGTGTCTGACGCAAGGAAATGCATTTAAAAATGGATGAGTGGAAATGTCACTGGACTGCACAGTGGCTTGGTGGTTAGCACTGTCGCATTGCTGCTAGAAGATTCCCAGTTCATGTCCTGGGCCTGGGATCTTTCCACATGGAGCTTCCGTGTTCTCCCTGTGCATGCATGGGTTTTCTTGAGGCACTCCGGTTTCCTTCCACAGTCCAGAAACATTCTGAGGTTAATTGGTAACTCTAAATGGTCTGTAGGTGTGAATGTGAGTGTGATTGTTTGTTTCTATATGTAGCCCTGTGATAGACTGGTGACCTGTCCAGGTGTCTCCTGCCTTCACCCTAAGTCAGCTGGGATAGACTCCAGCTCCCCGCGACCCTAGTGAGGATTAAGAGGTGTACAGATAACGGATGGATGGAAACGTCATTGCAACCATGAAACAGGCTAGTCAAAGGCTGTCAGTTTTTTGAAATATCCACAGGGAACACTGCCACAAAAACAGAATCAGTAATACATGTTGAGGAACAAGGAATACTCGTCCTGCCACATCTGTAGCCAATTTTGTGAAATCTTTTGTTACAGGATGTATGAATCACTACAGTATGTGTTAACTCTGTATTTTAAACAAGCTAAATGAGTTTCATTTTACCATCAATGTAGTCAAACCACTGAATAGCCTGTTAACTATTTGTATGTCCAGCCTTCTGGCACACAGCCTGATCTCTTCATAGTCCACTTTAAACATTCACATTTTCAACAAACTTGAAATAAATTTAAGATCAGTAAAAATAGAAACAGGAGTTTCACAAATGCATTAGAGATCATGGAGGTTCCTCCAATCATAGGAATGACTGGAATTGCAGGTGATTTGCACCGTGGTGTAACATGAGTGCTGTATTGTCTGCAAAACACAAGTATGTGAAGGTCTGTGTGATTTAAATTTTACCTTCCCTCAAAGTACTAAACAGTCTGCACAGAATCTTCCAAGGATGACTCAAAATTTAACTGTTTGATTTATCTGTGTGCAAAAATTCACGAGGTAGCATAATCCTAGCTTAGGACTGGCCTGATGAATGAGCTGAATGTTCAGTTCTCCATAACGCATCC